>NW_027141894.1:1200000-1800000 GCF_036365525.1 Heterodontus francisci
TCCAGTATGCCATGATGGAAAAGCCTCAGCACTTGACTTTGACCAACAGGTACAAGGAACGTGCTATCTGTGTGGATAGGAACAAGGACAGCAGGCTGGATGGGAAAGCTGACTGTAGCACCATGGTGCAGGAGGCCACTCAACTGGGAGGAGTGAAAGGTAACGTGGCAGTGATAATGAACAGTAGAATCAGGGAAATAACTGTTCCAGATACTGTTGTCTGCAGCTGCAACCTGGAATTCTGAAGGTTGTGTGGACTTGCCGGTGCCAAGGCTAAAGACACTTCGTCACAGCTGGAGGACCCAGTTGTCATGATCCATGTAGGAACCAATGATAGAAGTAAAACGAAGAATGCTTTTCCACTGAGAGAATTTGCAAAGGTAGGAACCTTTGAGGGAGCAGAGCTAGTGTGGTGGAGATTAAAAGAGCAGGCATAAGAGGGAGCAGAGCAAGTGTGGAAGACTAGAAAATTGCGGGCCTCTGTGGGAGCACAGTTAGAGCAGCAGATAGTGTGTGGGATTAGATCTGACCGACAGCATTCGTTCATGTGACCCTCTGTACTATCAACACCTTCCCTTTTGTTATCTATTGCCCCACCCCCGATTTATTTGTTTAACACCTATAACATTTCTAACTTTTGTCATTTCTGATAAAAGTTCAGTGACCTGAACTGTCAACTCTGCTTCTTTCTCCACAGATGCTGCCAGACCAGCTGAGTATTCCCAACATTTTTTGCTTTTATTTGCGTTCTTTCTTATTGGTGCCACCGAGATACACTAGGGAAATATTGAGAATAGCCCACGAGATTCCAATGGCCGGACATGATCGTATCAGAAAGACCCAAGCCCGCATAAGACAGCATTTTCACTGGCCACAACACCACAAGGATGTGGTCCGATTCTATAACACTTGACACACGTGCTAAGATATGGGGAAGCCTTAATCTGTAATAAAATCTGTATTCTTAATTCCGATACTGGCTTTTGGGGACCCGTTCATTAGAGTGCTGGTAGATTGCGTGGGACCCCTGCCGAAAACAAAAGGGCGGGCTTCCAGTATCTTCTCACCATTATGGATGTGACTACTCGATTCCAGATGCTATCCCTCTAAGAACGATCTCTGCTAAGATAGCGAAGGAGGGGTTAACCCAATTCCTCATCTGATATGGGCTGCCTGCTGAGGTCCAGTCAGATCAGGGCACAAATTTTATGTTCAGTATTTCTCAAAAGGTCATGGGTAATCTGGGCATAACCCAGCCAAAGTTCTTAGCCTATCACCCAAAGTCACAAGGGGCTTTAAGTGCTTCCTGTACTTGCATGTTAGCTTTCAGTGACTTATGACCAAGGGCACCCAGGTCCCTTTGGACATCAACACTTCCCAATCTCTCACCATTTAATAAATACTCTGCATTTCTGTTTTTCCTACCATAGTGCATAACTTCACATTTTCCACATGATATTCCATCTGTATGTTCTTGCCCACCCACTTAGACTGTCAAAATTCCCTTGAACACTTTTTGCATTCTCTTCACAACTCACAATCTCACCTAGCTTTTGTGTCATCAGCAAGTTTGGAAATATTATGTTTGGTCCCCACATCCAAGTGATTGATAGAGATTTTGAATAGTTGGGGCACAAACACTGATCACTTGTGCGAGTGGTGTACACACGCCCTAAAAATAACTTCATGGTAGGATGGAATATAAAGGAAGAAATAATGTCAGCTTGTTAGAAAGGTACGGTGATAATCATGGGGGATTTTAGTGTACATATGGACTGGAAAATCAAATGGGCAATGGTGGCTTAGAGGAGGAATTAATAGAAAGATTTCGGGCTATTTTATCCAGTACATTCTGGAGCCAACCAGAGAGAAGATGGTACCAGAGCTGGTATTGTGCAGTGAGATAGGATTACTTAATCACCTCATAGAGAAGGCGCCCCTAAGCAGCAGCAATCATAATAATTATTGGCAAGTAACTGGTAAGTTAGTCCTCTTAGTACACTGGCAATAATTAGTTTGTATAGTTAAGTAATGACAGGGCAGCTCGGCCAAGTGGAATCCGCCTCCTCTGGTATGTGGGAAGTCATGGACAGACCATATGTCCTTGACAAACACATCTGCACGAAGTGCCACCAGCTGCAGCAGCTTAAGCTCCGGGTTTTGGAATGCGAGCTGTGGTTGGAGTCACTACAGCGCATCCATGAGGCAGAGAACTACATGAATAGCTCGTTTTAGGAGGTAGTCACCCTTGTGCTTAACAGAGCACAGGCAGAGAAGAAATGGATGGCTGCAAGAGAGACAAGAAGGTCAAGACAGGTAATACAAGAGTCCCCACAGGGCATCCACTTTCCAATCGATATTCAGTTCCACGTACAGATGGGGAAGAGGGTTCCTCTGGAGAGTACAGTGACAGTCATGGCCAGAGCACCATGGGTGGCTCAGCTGTGCAGGGAAGGAGGGGAAAGGACAAGAGAATAGTAGTGATTGGGGATTCTATCGTTAGGGAATCAGATCAGCATTTCTGTGGTTGCAGATGTGATTCCAGGATGGTATGTTGTCTCCCCTGTAGAAGTGTTATGGATATCGCTGAGCGGCTACAGAGCATTTTGGAGGGCAATGGTGCACAGCCAGAGGTCGTGGTCCACATTGATACCAACGATATAGGAAGAAAGAGGAATGAGGTCCTGTAGGCTGAGTTTTAGGGAGTTAGGAACGAAATGAGCAAGAAGGACCTCAAAGGTAATAATCTCTGGAGTACTCCCAAGGCGAGTGAGTATCGAAATAGGAACATACTCTGGAGGAAAAAGTGATGCAGGATGGGGGGCCTCAGATTTCTGTGGCATTGGGACCGGTTCTGGGGAAGGTGAGACCTGTACAAGCCGAACGGTCTACACCTGAACAGGAGTGGGACAAATATCCTTGCAGGAAGGTTTGCTAGTACTGTTGGAGATGGTTTAAACTAGTTTTGCAGGGGGATGGGAATCTGAGCGCTGTGTTAAATAGGACAATTTCAGGGCATCGAACAGGATGCAGAAAATTAATGAGTGACTCTGAAAGACAGAAGAAGCAAAGGTTAAAAAGTGTGCAGCACAGGAATTTGGCAGTGTTAAAGGGTGTTTAAATTCAAGGAGTATAGTAAATAAAGCCGATGAGCTGAGGGCACAGATAGACACATGGCAACACGATGTCATTGCTATAATGGAAACTTGGCTTAAAGAGGGACAAGAATGGCAGCTCAAAATCTCTGGATATTGAGTTTTCAGGCGGGATAGAGAGGGGCTAAAAAAGGGTGTGGCATCATTAGTTAAGGAATCAATAACAGCTTTGAGGAGGGATGATATGCTAAATGAATCATCAAACGAGGCCATTTAGGTGTAACTCAGGAATAAAAAAAGGGACAGCCACACTACTAGGAGTGTACTATAGACCCCCAAATAGTGAGAGGGAGGTTGAAGAACAAATATGCAAGCAAAGTTCTGAGTGCAAGGACTAATGGGCAATAATAGATGGGGATTTCAACTACCCCAATATCAACTGGGATGCAAACAGTGTGAAGGGCACAGATGGGACAAAATTCCTTTACTGCATTCAAGAGAACTTTTTTACCCATGACGTAACAAGCTCAACGAGAGGGGGCGGAATTCCATACTAAGTCTTTTGTAATGAAGCTGAGTAAGTGGATGAAGTAACAATGGGTGACCATTTTGGAGATGGTGACCATAAAACAGTTACTTTTAGCATAATCATGGAAAAGGACAAAGATAAAGCAGGAATAAAGGTTCTAAATTGGGTGAAGGCACATTTTACGAAACTGAGAGTTGACCTTGTAAAAGTGGACTGGATACAGCTACCCGAAGGAACATCAGTTGCAGACCAGTGGGAGGACTCCAGAATGATAAACAAATGCAAACAAAGCGAGGGAATACATAATAAATGGGGGGATATTGAGAGGCATAGAGGAAGTCAGAGACCTTGGAGTCAAGTCCACAGATCCCTGAAGGCGGCAGGGCAGGTAGATAGAGTCGTGAAGGAGGCATATGGAATGCTTTCCTTTATTGGTCCAGTTATAAAATGCAAAAGCAGGGACATAATACTGGAATTGTAGAAAATGCTGGTTTGGCCACAGCTGGAGTACTGCGTACAGTTCTGGTCATCACAGTACAGTCAGGAGATTATTGCTCTGGAGAGAGTACAGAGGAGATTTACAAGAATGTTGCCAGGGGTTGAAAGTTGCAGCTATGAGGAAATATTGGATAGGCCAGGGTTGTTTTCCTGAGGACAGAGGAGGCTAAGGCGTGACTTAATTGAGATGTACAAAATCATGAGGGGCCACAATAGAGTAGACAGGAAGAACCTGTTTCGCCTAGTGGAGAGATCAGTTACCAGGGGCACAGATTTAAGATGACTGGTAGAAGGATTAGAGGGGACATGAGGAAAAACCTTTTTCACCCAGAAGGTGGTGGGTGTCTGGAATTCACTGCCAGGATTGGTGGTGGAGGCAGAAACCCTCAATTCTTTCAAAAGGTACCTGGACATGCACCTGAAATGTTGTAACCAGCAAGGCTATGGACCAGGTGCTGGAAGGAGGGATTAGATTGAGCGACTAGTTTTTTTCAGCCAGCATGAGCACGATGGGCTGAATGGCCTCCTTCTGTGCTGTAATTTTCTATGGTTTTCTATGCTTCTTAGTAACATGTTCTGTGGATAAAGGGGGACAAGTGGATGTACTGTACTTAGATTTCCAGAAGGCATTTGATAAGATGCCACACCAAAGATTATTGCAGAAAATAAAAGCTCATGGTAGAGGGGTTAACATTTTGGCAAGGATAGAAGATTGCTAGTTAACAGGATTCACAGAGTAAGCACAAATGGGTCATTTTCTGGTTGACAAGATGTAACGAGTGTTGTGACACAGGAATCAGTGCTGGTACTTCAACTTTTTACAAGTTATTTAAATGACTTGGACGAAGGGACCAAAGGTATGGTTGCTAAATTTGCTGATGACACAAAGATGGGTAGGGAAATAAGTTGTGTAGAGGACAGAGGAGACGACGTAGGGATATAGATAGGTCATGTGAGTGGGAAAAGATCTTGCAAATGGAGTGTAATGTGGGAAAATGTGAAATTGTCCATTTTGGTAGGAAGAATAAAAAAGAAGCATACTATCTAAATGGTGAGAGCTTGCAGAGCTCCGAGATACAGAGGGATCTGGGTGAATTGCAAAAGGTTAGTATGCAGGTACAGCATGTAATTAGGAAAGCTAATAGAATGTGATCATTTATTGCAAAGGGAATTGAACAAAAATGTAGGGAGGTTATGTTTCAGTTATGCAGGGCATTGGTGAGACCACACCTGGGGTACTGTGTACAGTATTGGTCTCCTTATTTAAGGAAGGATGTAAATGTAAAGGAAGCATTTCAGAGAAGGTTTATTGGACTGGAATTAAGCTGGAATGGGCGGGTTGACTTATGAGGAAAGGTTGGATAGGCTAGGCTGGAGTTTAGAAGAGTAAGAGGCAACTTGATTGAAACATAGATAATCCTAACAGGTCTTGACAGGGTGCATGTGGAAACGACATTTCCTCTTCAGAGAGAATCTAGAACTATGAGTCACTGTTTACAAAATAAGATGTTGTCCATTTAAGACAGAGATGAGTAGACATTTTTTTTCTCTCAGAGGGTCATGAGTCTTTGGAATTCTCTTCCGCAAAAGGTGGTGGAGTCAGAGCCTTTGAACATTTTTAAGGCAGAGGTCAATAAATTCTTGATAAACAAGGGGTGAAAGATTGTCGGGGGTAGGCGGGAATGTGGAGGTGAGGTTACAATCAGATTAGCCATGATCTTGTTGAATGACGGAGTAGGCTCTAGAGTGTGGTCCACTCCTGCTCCTAATTTCTATGACCCGACTAGTCACAGCCTGCCAACCTGAGAATGGCTCTTTTATCCATACCCTCTGCTTGCTGTCCTTAAATCAATTCTCAATCCATGCCAATATATTACCCTTAATCTTATGTGCACTAATTTTGCTTATTGGGACCTTATCGAAAGCCTTCTTAAAATCCAATACACCATATCCACTGGTGCCCCCTTATCCATCCTGCTCATTACATCCTCAAAAAACCCGAACAAATTTGTGAAACAGGATTTCCCTTTTATAAATCGGTGTTCACTTTGCTGAATCCTACCATCATTTTCTAACTGTCCAGTTATCACATCCTTGAAAATAGATTCTTCCATTTTCTCCACTGCTGTTGTCAGGCAAACAGGTCTTTAGTTCACCATATCTTCTGTCGCTCCCTTCTTAAATAGTGGGGTTACATTTGATACCTTCCAATCTGCAGGAACTGTTCCAGAATCTATAGAATTTTGGAAGACGACCACCAACACATCCACAATCTCTCCAGCCACATACTTCAACACTCCAGAATGCTGATCATCAGGCCCAGGGGATTTATCAACTTTCAGCCCGTCCAGTACCATTTTTTCCTAATACTGGTTTCTTTCCATTTCTCATTCTCGCTCATCACTTGGGTCTTTAGGATTTCTGAGTTTTTAAAAAAAAATCTTCCTCTGTGAAGACAGGCACAAAGTATCTGCTTCGTGTCTCTGCCATTTCCTTAATCCCTCTTGTAAATGATCCTGTCTCTGCTATGGGAGGGCCCACGTTTGTCTTTGCAAATCTTTTCCTTTTACATACCTATTGATGCTTTTACAGTCCATTTATATGTTTCTCGCTAGTTTACTTTCATATTCTATTTTCTCTTTCCTCATCAGTTTTTTGCTCTTCTTTTGCTGAATTCTAAAATGCGCCCAATCCTCAGACTTACTACATATTTGGCAACATCATAAGCTTCTTCCACTGATCGAACACAATCTTTAACTTCTCCTGTTAGCCATGGTTGAATCATTTGTCCGGCTGGGATCTTGTGCCTCATGGGAACGTAAATTTGTTGTAAACCATGTATTAATTCTTTAAATGCAAGCCATTGCCTATCTACTGTCATACATTTGCACCAGGCAGGGAACACAGTCTTCTGAACTCTCGCTCTAAGCTGCAGAGAACTATGTCCAGCCCCTCCTTATACTGTGCCCTATTGACACTACATTCCCTATTAACACACCCGCTTGAATGGCTTCCTATACCACGGTGCCGTGGTCATTTTGCTCATCCACCCTGAAGCCCCCGCTTTCATCCATATAGGCTGCAAGAACCTCAAGCCTGTTGGGAAACTTCCAGGGTTGAGTCTCCACAACTTCTACCTTCTCAATCCCCATACTTGCCTCACTCATTGCCTCCTGTCCCTGACCATGGATCAAATCAGACGACCCTATCCTAAGGGTATGAGCGCCTCATGGAACAAAGTGTCCAGGTAACTTTCCCCCTCCCTGATGTGTTGCAGTGTCTGCAGCTCGGCCTCTAGCTCAATGGCTCTGAGCCCAAGTTCCGTCAGCCACAGACACTTATTGCAGATGCGTTTGCCTTTGATCACACAGGCGTCTACAATCTAACACATTCTGCAGCTGCCACACATCACCTGCCCTGCCATTTTTATCGTGCGTAATTAATTCATTATTTTACTGATTATATTTTAATTAATATCCCTAGTCCTGCCTGTGCTTATATTCTTATTTCCCCAAATGAAATTTCTTCGTAAATAGGAAACACTCACCAGCCAATCAAATCAGCTTTACTTCAATTAGTAAAGCCTACTGCCTCTAATAATACAATACAATTACTAAATTTACCCAAGTTTTGAAAGGGAAATGAGAAAAATACTCAACAAACAATCAAATACCAGTCTTCCTGCGATGTCACACATTGTTTTCTTTCAAAACGTGGCAGATGCGCTCTGCAGCAACAGCCTGAACCTGGCTGGACGGGAGTGCTCTTTTAGGAGCTCCTGTCTGTCTCCAGGTCCTCCTACCTCCCGCTCTTCTAGGTGCTCCTGTCTGTCTCCAGGTCCTCCTCTCTTCCACACTCTTCGGTGCTCCTGCCTGTCTCCAGGTCCTCCTCCCTCCTGCTCTTTTAAGTGCTCCTGTTTGTCTCCAGGTCCTCCTCTCTCCTGCCATTTTAGGAGCTCCGATCTGTCTCCAGGTCCTCCTCCCTCTTGTTGTTTTAGGTGCTCCTGCCTGTCTCCAGGTCCTCCTTTTTCCTGCTCTTTTAGGAGCTCCTGTCTGTCTCCAGGTCCTCCTTCCTCCTGCTGTTTTCGGTGCTGCTGGCTGTCTCTGGATCCTCCTCTCTCCCGCTCTTTTAGTTGCTGTTGTCTGTCTCTGGGTCCTCCTCTCTCCTGTTCTTTTCCGTGCTGCTGCCTGTCTCCACTGCCTCCCCTGTCCCGCTCTTTGAATTTGTCTTTGAACATGTCCACGATGCCACAGTGTTGTCACATGTAGTGTTGCTGTACAGTTCTCTGAGTTGACTTTGGTTCCATCTGAGAATTGCATTGACTTTCTGGACCTCATATGATCTGGGATGGTCACATATCCTCACAACCTCTTCAGGATACCAAGTTCCTGATGCATTATTGAGGGCTCTGACCTTCTGCCCTATTCACAATCGAACCAATTCTGGTCTTGCTTGCCTGTCATACGATGCCTTCATTTTCCTTTTATTAGAAAAATAATGACCAGTAACCTAACCAATCACTAGCAAACCCTCTGGCCTCCGGGTACTTGTTGCAATGAACTGAAGCCCGAGGAGAGACTCCTAGCCTTCATGGTGTCCTTTACATGGACGTGCCTGATCCACTCAACCTGGACACTTCTACCATCTTCAGTGCATTACTGACTTCATGTATTGTAACAATTCGTGAATTTTGACAGATTGGAAGTCCTGCACCAGCGGTTCCAATTATGCCAACAATGTCAAACATGTCTGGTAGCCATTCAGAGCTCCCATAGATGCACTGTAAGGTTATTGTTCCAATTCACTTGATTGGAGAACCATTGTAGGCAGTTAGCCTAGCTGTGGTTGATCCTACCATAAATTCCCATTTCTTTAGATGCTTGTCCCTCAGTATACGGATAGGCTAAATATCTGCACTTGCTGCAGAGTCGATTTTCACTCAGAGCTTATGCTCACCACTCTTCTGCAGCCATGTAATCCTGATCATGGCTAATGCCTCAGATTGCATTATACAATTGACATGTTGATCCAAGTTAACTAAATGAAATGCTGCTCGCTGTATGCACATGTGTGTGCTCTTCATCAATGCCCTCCTGGCAATCTCTCTCTGTCCCAACCTGATGCACATGCTTGGGCTTTTGTTGTTTGTTGGCATATCTGTGTTGTGCTTGCCATCCTTCCTTGCAGACATTCGCTCTGCACGTGATCTGCCACCATTCCTGAGCTCGGCCTTCTGCACTGCCTTGCCCATTGGCTTTGCATGACACAAGCTTTACACAGGGCCTGGTACGCTGGGCAACTGCGAATTTAGTGAGTCAGGCCACATTTTTCACAAGGCTTAGCAGCTCTCTGAGCCTTGGTTACCATACCAATTTTTGTCACCACCCACAACGCTTGTAACTGTTGGCATACAGCCATGATAGTTACAAATTTCCTTCTATCATTGAGCAGTGAATCTATGGGGTGACGTTTCTTCTTTTCCAGCAGGTCCTTTTGAAAGCCCTCTGTTGGGGTAGACGTGATTACTAGCTCTATAACCCGTTCTGGCTATCCAATATCTGTGAAGTCTCATTCTTGATCTTTGTCTTGGCACCTTGCATCAAACTGGTCTTGCCTTTGCTGGTAGGTAATAAACTCATGCCTATGTACTCGGAAATTTGCCTTCACCTTGAATTTCTGCAGCAGGAATTTCAGTAGCTTGCTAGGTTCCTTCTGATACTCAGCTAAAAATCTTGATATCGTCATCCATTGAAAGCTCTCGCTGCCCAGTGTGATTTCAATTTTGATAGTTTGTGATCTATTCTGCCGATTTCTTGGTCCCAGGAAACACAGTTCCATTTGTTGTCTTAAGAGTTTAATTTCAGATGATAGGACCAATGACACCCATTCTATAACTGGATATCTGAAAGTTATTATCTTAATGAGCCCACTTCTTTCTATACATATCAGTCTTTTTACAAATTTCTTTTTCTTAAGCATACCTTTTTTCCTGTTTGGGCAGATTCATTTTTTGCAGGCCTGCTCCTTTAAACATGAGAGTAAGTCTAAAAAATATTTTTTTTCAGCCAGCTGTACCTTGCAGTACCAGCAGCTGCCAGAACCAGTCTTTTTCTTTGTGTTGAGGCCCTCCAGTGGCACTGTTGAGTTTTTCCCTCTCTTTTTGGTTTAGACACTACCAACGAAGCATCAAAACGAGAAAACTACCACAGTATTGGCTTCAGCTACTTCTTTTCAAATGTTTGATCCACTACCAGATTAGGTGAATGCCCCAATATCCTGGTAAATGGTCTACTCTACTCACAGAGTTTTAACTCCGCCTGGAGTGCTGTCAATAGCCTGGATTGCTGTGCTGTTGTAGGTCGCCTGCTAACTGCTCTCCAGCCAGATCTCCAGCAACTCCAGATCGGCAGCTGGCTGGGCCTGCCTGTCTCCACTGGAGAAATCCTTGTTCTCACTTGGTGCGTGCTTCAGAAAAAGGATCAAATGTTGCTACTATGTAATATTTGGTGGTCTTCAGAAAAAAGATGCATCCCAAACGTTTCCACCATGTAATATTACATGTTCCTATAATATGTGAGCTATTGTATGACTCACAAGACTCCAAGTAATATCCAAAGAAAAGAAGGGTTTTTATCATAACTTAACTGGAACATATATATAAAGTTACTGCACAAACACATATATACACATCTCACTCTGTCAGGCTACATCCACAACTCCCTGGTCACGTGTGTCACAACATCGCTTCCCCCAGTGACCGTCACTTACAGTTCTTAAGGTCATTTCACAATACTTTACTTCGGATTTTATTTCTCGTAGGAAGTAACAACGCCAAAGTTATACCGAGTTTTCTCTTCAAAGGGACAAAACTCATGTCCACGTAGTTTCTGTCAGTCTTCCACTGGTCATATGGTTCAGCCTCCAAGAACATCAGAACGTAAACATGCCCCAACAAATTACACTTGGTTTCTGCCATTTTCCACAGTGGCCACGTGGATTTAATGTTTACTATTCTCTTTTCTAAATTTACAAACTTCAACGAGGCAACCATTGTCAGCTACCATGTCTTATTCCAAGAATTCAGGTGGTTAACTGGAGACAATATTTGCACATTTTTTCAAATATTTATTTAGAACTACATAGTCAAAATTTGGATCTCCTGACAAAATAACCACTGTTTCAGTCTGTTCCTTTCCACAAGGCAACAGGTTGAGCCCCAGTACATGCCCAATACCTGTATACAATTAATTAAAATTAACATGCAACTAATACATATGAATATGAGAGAAGTGGTAGATTGTGAAGTGTGCGAGAGGAGACCAAGGTTGGGAAATGAACATTCCAGAGTACACAACATTTCAGAGACACAGACAGAATGGCACAGGAAGGTGGGTAGCCCTCATAGTAAAGGACAACATAAGGACATTAAGAAGAAGGTTATGACGTAGAATCAGTTTAGGTGGAAATTAGGAATAGCAGGAGTCAGAAAACAGTGGTGGGGGCAGTTTACAGCCCCCTAACAGTAATTATATTATTGGACAGAATATTAAACAGGAAATTATTGAAGCATGCAAAAAAGTTAATGTATTAATTGTGGGGGACTTTAATCTGCATATAGACAGGGACAATCAGATTGGCAACAGTGGTCGAGAAGATGAGTATGTAGAATATTTACGTGAGAGTTACTTGGAGGAATACATTGTGGGGATAAAGCTGTCTCAGATCTCGTATTGCACAATGAAGCAAGGTTACTAAGCAATGTCAAAGTAAAAGATCCAATTGGAAACATACCATTGAATTTCACGTTAAGTTTGAAAGTGACACATTTCAATCACAAACAATAATCTTAAACTTGAACAAAACTAATTTGAAGGTATGACGGGAGAACTGGATAAAGTTAATTATGTAAATAGACTGGAAGATATGGCGGCAAATGAACAGTGGGAAACATTTAAAGAAACCATTCAAAGGTACATTCCGTTCAAAAACAAGAGCTCATTACGAAAGACCCGTCTGTCGCTCACTCAGGAAGTTAAGGAGAGTATTGGACAAAAAGAAGAGGCTTACAATATTGCAAAAAAATAGGAGCAAGTCTGAGTATTGAGAGTGTTTTAGAAACCAGCAAAAGGCCGCCAAAAAGTTGATAAAGGGGAAAAATAGAATATGAGAGTAAACTAACCAGCAATATAAAACAGATTGTATGGGCTTTAATAACTATATATTAAGGAAGGGAGTAGCTAAAGCAGAAGTTGGGCCTTTAGAGGCAGAGGCAGGAGAAATCAACATGGGGAATGCGGAAATGGCTGAGGCACAGGAAAATAAGGACATGGGAACATAGGAGTAGGCCATTCAGCCCATCGAGACTGCCCCACCATTCAATGTGATTCACTTCAATTTCTTTTTCCCACACTATCCTCATATCCCCTTATGTCATTTGTATTTAGAAATCTGCCAATCTCTGCTGTAAACGTACTCAGTGACTAAACTTCCAAAGCCCTCTGGGATAGAGAATGCCAAAGATTCACAACTCACTGTGTAAAGAAATTTCTTTTCAGCTCTGTCCTAAGTGACTACCTACTTATTTTGAAATGGTGTCCCCTGGTTCTAGACGACCCAACAAGGGAAACATTTTACCTGCATCTACCCTGTCTATCCCTTTAAGTATTTTGTAGATTTCAATGAGATCACCCGTCATTCTTCGAAACTCTAGAGAATACAGGCCCATATTCCCCAATCTTTCTTCAGAGGACAGTCCCGCCATACCAGGAACAACTCTGGTCAACCTTCGTTGCTCTCCCTCTATGGCAATAATATTCTTCCTAAGGTAAGGGTGACCAATTTTGCACACAGTACTCGAGGTGCGGTATAATCATGGTTCTATACAATTGAAGCAAGACTTGACTACTCCTGGACTCAAATCCTCTTGCAATAAAGCCACCATATCATTACACTTCCGAATTGCTTGCTGCACCTGCATGTTAGCTTTCAGTGAATTATTGACAAAAAGACTCCCAGGTCCCTTTGGACAACTTAACTTTCTAATCTCTTACCATTTAAGAAATACTCTGCACATCTATTCCTCCTACCAAAGTGGATAACCTCATATTTTTTTCACATTATATTCCATCTGCCATATTCTTGCCCATTCACTAAGTCTGTCCAAATCCCCTTGTATCTTCCACGCAACACATATTCCACCTAGTTTTGTGTCATCTGTGAACTTAGAAATACAACATTTGATCCCCACATCCAAATCATTGATATATATTATGTACAGCTGGGGCCCAAGCACTGATCCCTGTGGTACACGACTAGTCACAGCCTAACAATGTGAGAATGACCAGTTTATTCCGACTCGCTGCTTTCTGCTTGTTAACCAATCCATAGTCCATGCCAGTATGTTACCTCCTATCCTATGTACTTTTATTTTGCTAACCAATGGGCGGCACAGTGGTGCAGTGGTTAGCACTGCAGCCTCACAGCTTCAGCGACGCGGGTTCAATTCTGGGTAATGCCTGTGTGGAGTTTGCAAGTTCTCCCTGTGTCTGTGTGGGTTTTCTCCGGGTGCTCCGGTTTCCTCCCACATGCCAAAAGACTTGCAGGTTGATAAGTAAATTGGCCATTATAAATTGCCCCTAGTATAGGTAGGTGGTAGGGAAACATAGGGACAATCGGGGATGTGATAGGGCTATGGGATTAGTATAAATCTAATCAGACTCGGTGGGCTGAAAAGTCTGTTTCAGTGCTGTATCTCTAAACATAAACTAAACAACCTCCTGTGTGGAACTTTATCAAAATCCTTCTGAAAATCCAAGCAGACGACATCCACCAACTCTCCTTCATTAATTCTGTTAGTAACATCCTCAAAAAATTCCAACAGGTTCGTCAGTCATGATTTTCCATTCATAAAGCAATGTTGACGATGCACAATCAGGTCGTTATTATCCAAGTGTCCATTTATCACATCCTTTAGAATAGGTTCGAGCATGTTCCCAATGGCTGTTGTAAGGCTAACAGGTCTGTAATTCCCTGTTTTCTCTTTCCCTCCCTTCTTAAATAGTGAGTACATTGAAAAGTATTTCGTGACTGTCTTCACAGCAGAAGACACAAGATCCATATCAGAAATAAGCAGTAACCCAGGGGCTAAAAAGAGTAAGAAAATTTGGTAAATTGATATTGGCTGAGAGAAACTATTGGAGAAACCTGAGGGATTAAAATCTGACAAGTCCACAGTTCTCGGGTGAAGGTGCTAAATCGGGGGAAGGCTAATTATAACAATATTAGGCAGGAGCTGAAGAATTTAGATTGGGGCGGCTGTTTGAGGGTAAATCAACATTTGACATGTGGGAGTCTTTCAAACGTCAGCTGATTAGAATCCAGGACCAGCATGTTCCTGTGAGGAAGGAAGACAGGTTTGGCAAGTTTTGGGAAGCTTGGATAACACGGGATATTGTGAGCCTAGTCAAAAAGAAAAAGGAAGCATTTGTAAGGGCTGGAAGGCTAAGAGCAGACGAAGTAATTGAGGAATGTAAAGACAGTAGGAAGGAACTTAAGCAAGGAGTTAGGAGGGCTAAAAGGGGTCATGAAAAGTCATTGGCAAACAGGATTAAGGAAAATCCCAAGTCTTTTTATACATATATAAAGAGCAAGAGGGTAACCAGGGAAAGGGTTGGCCCACTCAAGGACAGAGATGGGAATATATGTGTGGAGCCAGAGGAAATGGGTGAGGTGCTAAATGAGTACTTTGCATCTGTATTCACCAAAGAGAAGGACTTGGTGGATGATGAGGCTAGGGAAGGGAGTGCAGACAGCCTCAGTCATCTCATTATCAAAAAGGAGGAGGTGTTGGGTGTCTTGCAAAGCATTAAGATAGATAAGTCCCAAGGGCCTGATGAGATCTACCCTGGAATACTGAGGGAGGCAAGGGAAGAAATTGCTGGGGCCTTGACAGAAATCTTTGCATCCTCATTGGCTACAGGTGAGGTCCCAGAGGACTGGAGAATAGCCAATGTTGTGCCTTTGTTTAAGAAGGGTGGCAAGGATAATCCAGGAAATTATAGGCCGGTAAGCCTTACGTCAGTGGTAGGGAAACTATTAGAAGGGATCATTCAGGACAGGATTTACTCCCATTTGGAAACAAACGAACTTATTAGCGAAAGACAGCATGGTTTTGTAAAGGTGAGGTCGTGTCTCAATAATTTGAGTGAGATTTTTGAGTAAGTGACGAAGATGATTGATGAAGGAAGGGCAGTGGATGTTGTCTATATGGACTTCAGTAAAGCCTTTGACAAGATCCCGCATGGCAGACTGGTACAAAAGGTGAAGTCACACGGGATCAGAGGTGAGCTGGCAAGATGGATACAGAACTGGGTCGGTCATAGAAGATAGAGGGTAGCAGTGAATGGGTGTTTTTCTGAATGGAGGGATGTGACTAGCGATGTTCTGCAGGGATCAGTGCTGGGACCTTTGCTGTTTGTAGTATATATAAATGATTTGGAGGAAAATGTAGCTGGTCTGAATAGTAAGTTTGCGCATGACACAAAGGTTGGTGGCGTTGCGGATAATGATGAGGATTGTCAGAGGATATAGCAGGGTATAGATCGGTTGGAGACTTGGGCGGAGAAATGGCAGATGGGGTTTCATCCGGTCAAATGTGAGGTAATGCATTTTGGAAGGTCTAATGCAGGTGGGACGTATACAGTAAATGGCAGAACCCTTAGGCGTATTGACAGGCAGAGAGATCTGGGTGTACAGTTCCACAGGTCACTGAAAGTGGCCACGCAGGTGGATAAGGTACTCAAGAAGGCAAAAGGCATGCTTGCCTTCATGGGTCGGGGCATAGAGTACAAAAATTGGCAAGTCATGTTGCAGCTGTACAGAACCTTAGTTAGGCCACACTTAGACTATTGCGTGCAATTCTGGTCACCACACTACCAGAAGGACGTCGAGGCTTTGGAGAGGGTACAGAGGAGGTTTACTAGGATGTTGCCTGGTCTGGAGGGCATGAGCTATGAGGAGAGGTTGGAAAAACTCGGATTGTTTTGACTGGAACGACGGAGGCGGAGAGGCGACATGATAGAGGTTTACAAAGTCATGAGCGGCATGGACAGAGTGGATAGTCAAAAGCTTTTTCCCAGGGTCGAACAGTCAGTTACTAGGGGACACAGGTTTAATTTGCGAGGGGCAAAGTTTAGAGGGGATGTGCGAGGCAAGTTTTTTACACAGGGAGTGGTGGAAGCAGCTACGATAGCGATGTTTAAGAGACATCTTGACAAATATATGAATAGGAAGGGAATAGAGGGATATGGGCCCCGGAAGTGCAGAAGGTGTTAGTTTAGGCAGGCATCAAGATCAGCGCAAGCTTGGAGGGCCGAATGGCCTGTTCCTGTGCTGTACTGTTCCTTGTTCTTTGTTCTTGACCAGGTGGCCTACACCCGAGGGTTCTAAAAGAGATAGCTGCAGAGATAGTGGATGCAATGTCTATCATTTTCCAGAATCTTTAGATTCAGGAATGTTCCCATCAGATAGGAAGTGTTACACTACTTTTCAAGAAAAGAGGTCGAGTGAAAACCTTGAACTATAGGCCAGTTAGCCTTACATCAGTTGTTGGGAAGTTGCTAGAAACTATTATTGAGGAAGTCTTAACATTGTACTTGGAAAAGCATAGTATGATTAGAACAAGTCAGCATGGTTTTCCTAAAGGGAGATCCTGTTTGACAAATTCACTAGAATTATTTGAGGATGTAACTGGGAGGGTAGATAGAGGGGAACCAGTAGATGTAGTTTACTTGAATTTCAAAAAGACATTCGATAAGGTGCCACATAAAAGATGAATAGGCAAGACAAGGGCGCATGGTCTTGGGGTAATATTTTAGTGTAGATTGAGGATTGGTTAACAGACAGGAAGCAAAGATTGGGCATTAATGAGGCATTTTCAAGTTGGCAGCCAGTGAATAGTGGGGTACCACAAGGATCAGTGCTGGGGCCTCAGCTATTTACACTCTATATTAATAACTTGGATGAAGAGACAGAGAGTAATGTCTCTAGGTTTGATGGTAATGCAAGGTTCGGTGGAAAGGTAAGCTCCAGGGAGGGCATAGAGAGGCTGCAAAGAGATGTAGACAGGTTAATTGAGTGGACAACAAGTTGGCAAATTGAGTATAATGTAGGGGAGTGTGAAGTTGTTCACTTTGGTTGTAAAAAGATTAAAACAGACTATTTTGAACAGGTGTGAAACTGGTATATGTTGATGTTCAGAGAGACTTGGGCTACTTGTACAAGGAATACAAAAGTTAACATGCAGGTGCAGCAGGCTATTAGGAAGGCAAATGGCACGTTGACCTTTATTGCAAGGGGATTGGAGTACAAGAATGATGAGGTCTTACTAAAATTGCACAGGGCTTTGATGAGACCACACCTGGAATACTGTGTGCAGCTTTCATAGAGTCATGCAGCACTGAAACATGCCCTTCCACCCACCAAATCTGTGCCAACCATCAATCACCTATTTATACTAACCCTACATTAATCCTATCTGCCCAACCACATACCCACAATTCTCCTAGCTACACGAGGGGCAATCTGTAATGGCCAATTTACCGATCAACCTGCGAGTCCTTGGCTGTGGCAGAAACCCATGCAGTCACAGGGAGAACTTGCAAACTCTGCACAAACAGTACCCAGAACTGAATTTAGGTCGCTGGGGCTGTAATACTGCAGTGCTAACCACTATGCCACTGCGCTGCCCACATATGGCTGCCACCTTTAAGAAATGATGCACTTGCACTAGAGGTGGAGTAGCGAAGATCTACTAAATTGGTCCCTGGGATGAGTGGGTGTCCGATGAAGAGAGGCTGAGTAAATTGGGCCTATATTCTCTGGAGTTTAGAGGAATGGGAGCCAATGAAATTGAGACACTCACGATTCTGACAGGGCTTGATAGGGTAGAAGGTCAGAGGTTGTTTCCGCTGGTCGGGGAATCAAGAATACAGGGGCAGAGTCTCAGCACAAGGGGCCAATCATTCGGGACTGAGATGTGGAGAAATTACTTCACTTGTGAGTCTTGGTAGTCTGTACCCCAGAGGGCTGTGGCTGCTTCATTGTTGAATACATTTAAGGCTGGGAGAGATAGAGTTTTAGTCTCCAGGGTATCAAGGGATATTGGGAGACGGCAGGAAATTGGAATGGAAACCCAAGATCAGCCATGATCATATTGAATGGTGGAGCATACTTGATGGGCCAGATGGTTTACTTTCACTTGTGTTCTTGTAGACAATATCCCGGCTTGGCCTGATAAGTGGCAAGTAACATGCACGCCACACAAGTGCCAGGCAATGACTTTCTCAAACTGGAGAGAATCTAAGCAGCAATCCCTAAATGTTTAATGGCATTATGATCAGTGAATCCCCCAGGATCAACGACCTGCAGTTGCCTTTGACCAGAAACTGAACTGGGGCAGCCATATAACTACCATGGCTACATTGGAATATTGGAAAAAATTCGGAGGGACAGGATAAATCTTCACTTGGAGAGGCAGGCATTAATCAGGGATAGTCAGCATTGCTTTGCCATGGGGAGATTCTGTTTAACTAACATGATTGAATTTTTCAAGGAGGTGACTAGATGTGTCGATGAGGGTAAAGCAGCTGATGTAGTCTACATAGACTTCAGTAAGACTTTTGATAAGATCCTTTATGGGAGATTGATTAAGAAGGTAAGAGCCCATGGGATCCAGTGCAATTTGCCAAATTGGATCCAAAATTGGCTTAGTGGCAGGAGGCAGAGGATAATGGTCGAGGGCTGTTTTTGTGATTGGATGCCTGTGACCAGTGGTGTACCACAGGGATCGGTGCTAGGGGTCCTTGCTGTTTGTAGTGTGCATTAATGATTTAGACATGAATATAGAAGGTATTGGTATCTGAGGAGTTGGACTTTGGAGTCTTCCAGACACTCGGTGGGGAGTTGGGGGGGGGGGGGGGGGGGAGGGGCAGGGCTAGTTGTGGAGGTTTGTCCCTTACAAAGGTAATGTCTCTCAATGTCTTTTGATCATCACTATTGACAAACCTATCTCGCTAATTAAATCAGGGGCATTCCCATGGTCTCTCTATGCAACTCTCTCTCAGAATGCAAACGTGCAACCATATTTTGAGCTGCTTAGCTCTGTTGGATTTTTAAAGCATGTTTTGTGCAATGTCCTGTAAAAAAAAGATTCAAATAGTGTTCCATATGACGAAATTAATATGTTTCCATTTGGCAGGTGTGATTTCCGTCACAACATATTTTGTGCCTCATAGATGGTGGACAGCTTTCGCAATCAGGAGGTCAGTTAATCTCATGAAGAATTCCCAGTCTCTGAGTTGCACTTGTAGCCACAGTATTTATATGCTGGTCCAGTTAAATTCCTGGTCAATGATTACCCCCAGGATGTTAATGGTGGGGGATTCAATGATAGTGTTAAACATCAAGGGGAGATGGTAAGATTCTCTGATCCTCTGAAATAGCCCAGCAAGCCATTCAGTTGTCAAGGGCAATTAGGGATGGGCAACAAATGTTTGCCTTGCCAGCCACGCCTATGAAAGAATAAAAAAGCAGTAGAGAATGGAGCAGAGTTGAGCAGTGTACTGGGGGAACAAGAAGGTAGAGAGAGAGAGATGGTTTTAATGGGATCACGAACACCAATGGTTGTGGTTTCTCAATTTGGTAGCTGCAGAAATGTCATTATGAAGTGTGGTCCAAAGTCGAGATAGCAGCCTGTATATGTTGGGTTACCAATGTTTGCTGAGCTCAACACCTTATATATCTGATTTTATTTCGGTTATTGGAATCACAAGCCTATATGCCTGGGGTTATAAGTATTTACTAAGATCAACAGCTTATAAATCTTGTTCATCGCTGTTTATCGTGCCCACAGACTGAATATCGTGGTGTACCAGCGTTTATTTGATCACCAGCCTATTTTCAGCTTATCAGGTTTTATTGGGATCACCAGCCAGGTGTTATTTGGTTTTACTCAATATCACAAGCCTATATATCTGGGCCATGGGGACATGCTCCAGTCTAACAGGCTCAAAATCTTGTCTAACAAGTTCTGGAATGGTTCCAACGTAAATATCATGTATTGGACTCTGTGGCTCTTAACCTTACGAGCTATTGACTTAATTTCAAGAGGAATAACTGCTGTCACTCTTTCAAACATAGCAGAGATAAATAAGATGAGTAATTTCAACACATTGATGCCTCCTGAATAACAATGAATACTATGATCAGTGATGACTAGCTAAGGTATTTCTCACAGAACAGGGTTCAGGAAAGTCACTCTCCTGTTAGTGATGGAGAATGTAGTGGGAAATATAGCACTAGGCTCCACAGCTGAACCAATGTTGGCCAATAAGATGGATGAGTAATGAGACTGATAGTACTAGGGTCTATCCGTAAATCAAAAGTTGACAACGAGATTGAGGTGATAGTGGGATGGATAGTATTAAAGTAGAGAGGTGAATCAGTGCTTATCACTCTAATGAAGGTGTTGGTGGGATGAGAAGTACTAGGTTCAATAGTTACATTTGCATTGTTCAGTCAGATGGAGGGTTTAGTGGAACAGATAGTATGCAACTCAGTAGGTGAATTGGTGCTGATCAGTGAGATGCAAGGGCAGGTGGAAACATTGGCAACACTCTGCTCAAAGAATGAATTACTGCAGTTCAATGAGCTGAACAAATAATAACGAAAACAGCTTTAGGAGTATGATAACTGCTCAGAACATTGGAAAAATGTTGAGGTGACTTCTGCTGTGCCCGCAGGCATCTCTCACTGATCAGTGAAGGGATCACGTTTTGGTCATATACTTAATAAAGAATTGATTCACCACCAGCCAAAGCCGCAAATTCATGAGAGGTTTAGGAAAAGGAGGTGTTGGTAATTCAGGTTAAGAACAAAACGCTGTGCAATCAGTGATAAGAATCATGTGGAACCGGCAGCAAGATAATTTCACCATTTAGGACAAAAGCAATATTCTGCAGAAGCTGGAAATCTGAAATAAAAACATCAAATGTTGGCAACGCTCAGCAGGTGCACTGTGGAGAGTGAAACAGAGTTAACATTTCAGGTTGATTAACTTTCTTCAGAGCTGAAAGTTTCATCATTTTCTGTTTTTAGCATTAGTAAGGAATTGGTTCAAGATGAATCACACTTGTTGAGATATGCTCCATCTAAGGTTTTTTTATTTATTTATTCATTCATGGGATGTGGACATCGCTGGCCAGGCCAGCATTTATTGCCCAGCCCTAATTTCCCTTGAGAAGGTGGTGGAGAGCTGCCTTCTTGAACCACAGCAGTCCATCTAGGGTAAGTACATCCACAGTGCTGTTAGGAAAGGAGTTCCAGGATTTTGACGCAGCAACATTGAAGGAACGGAGATATAGTTCCAAGTCAGGATGGTGTGTGACTTGGAGGGGAACTTGCAGGTGGTGGTGTTCCCATGCATTTGCTGCCCTTGCCCTTCTAGTTGGTAGAGGTCGCGAGTTTGGAAGGTGCTGTCTAAGGAGCCTTGGTGCGTTGCTGCAGTGCATCTTGGAGATGGTACGCACTGCAACCACTGTACGTCAGTGGTGAAGGGAGTGAATGTTGGTAGATGGGTTGTCAATCAAGCGGGCTGCTTTGCCCTGGATGGTGTTGAACTTCTTGAGTATTGGAGCTGCAGCCATCCAGTGGAGAGTATTCGATCACATTCCTGACTTATGCCTTGTAGATGGTAGTCAGGCTTTGGGGAATCAGGAGGGAAGTTACTCGCCACAGGATTCCCAGCCTCTGACCTGCTCTTGCAGCCACGGTATTTATATGGCTACTCCAGTTCAGTTTCTGGTCAGTGGTAGCCCCGAGGATGTTGATAGTGGGAGATTCAGTGATGATAATGCCATTGAATGTCAAGGGGAGATGGTTAGATTCTCTCTTGTTGGAGATGGTCATTGCCTGGCACTTGT
Source organism: Heterodontus francisci (assembly GCF_036365525.1). Classification (NCBI taxonomy): domain Eukaryota; kingdom Metazoa; phylum Chordata; class Chondrichthyes; order Heterodontiformes; family Heterodontidae; genus Heterodontus; species Heterodontus francisci. The sequence goes on from NW_027141894.1 coordinate 1,222,101, forward strand.
GTGGCGTGAATGTTACTTGCCACTTATCAGCCGAAACCTTGATATTATGTTGATAAATGTTGATAAAGCCTCAACATTTCGCAGTGTGACGGTGGAGTAACACATTTGATGTGGGGATCTCAAATTCCTCTCCCTGCTGAGGTAGCTAATGAATTATTTTTATTAATTTTTAATTGTAAAAGAATCAGTAACACGAAATCTCAAGGAGTGTATTTATTTGTCGCCTGTGATTGTTACAATATTCCCCAAACTACAACAGTGACCATACTGTTGGACGCCCTGAACTCGTGAGGTCTGTTTCTCTTTTCCTGCTTTTTTTTTCAAAAAGTAAATATTCTGACTGCTATCAGCAACTGGAATTGATATTTAAAAGTAAATTTATTTTATTAATGAAGGAGCCCCGAATAAGTGGTGAGACTGTGGCTTATCAATTCTTAAAACAATAGCAAATCACTGCTCTTGCTGGAAGTCTGTGGTAAAAGCGTGCAAAGTTGGAAACACTCAGGCCAGACAACTGTGGAAATTCTTGTTAGGCTCATATGCAATATAAATGGATGAAATTTCAGCATTTAATTTGGCCTCCATGCCATTACCTGATTGGAAATTCGGCTGTTCTTTTTTTAAAATCTTGGAGTTGCAGCGATTGACTTTATCTGTTTGCTCAGTGAGTGTAGTTAATCCTAGTCAACATGGGATCCGATTTTCTGCTCGGTTGGATTATCTCTTGTATAAATAAGGCGAATCCTCTCAATGTAATGATCAGAGAATTGCTCTCAGTATCAGGACCAACCTTCGAATCATCGATTCTGATCGAAAGGAAAATAATGTCTCTTGGTTTTCTGATCAGACTGCAGATTCTATGGACGCTTTTTGATGTACAAAAGATTTACTACCCGATTTTGGCTGCTGTTGGTGTCCCAGGTAAGTTACTACCTGCAGCTGGTTTATCAGTAACCAGAGATTTACAGTACTTGGCATCTTAGTCTGCATCTCCAGGTCCTTGGTAATTAGGCGGCCTACAGTACAACAGTTACTACACTTCAAAGATATGCTGTAAAGAGCTTTGGGACGTCCTTAGGTTGCAAAATGGATTTCCTTATTCCTTTCTTTCTTCCCTATTTCCTTTCTTTCTCTTTGTCTCTCTTTCTCTCTTCATTTTTCTTTCTCTCTTTAATGTAATCATATTAAGATCCCAGTGTTCTTTCTGACAACGGCACAAGCTATGTAACTTGATCATTCTCTTAATTAAAGTTTTTGCACTTGAGTTGAATACAATGGTCCAGTGCCAGACGAAAAATGTTTTAAGAGCTCAGAAATGTTCTTTTTCTTTTTGCAAATATAGCTTGTTAATAATTTGTACAAAGTAATTCTAACAGGTAAATGATAAATGCATTGTTGATCCAATATGGGTCAGCTGACTCGCTTTCTAATCTTTTCAGTTCTTGGACAATTTCACTGTTTCTGAATGGTTAAGTTGAGATCTAAGATTGATCGACAGTTTGTCATTATTCATTTCATTTAATGGTTTTGTCTCTAATAATTAACCTGCATTAACAATTTAATCCTATCCCCCTCTGGTACAGTTCTTCGTATCTCTGATCAGGGCATACAGAATCATTGTGGGGGGGACATTATGAGAGTGAAATCAGTCGATATTGGATGGTGTCTTAAACTTCTATGAAATGGGAATTTTGAACTCACCACTGGTGTAAAAGGGCAGGATTAACACTGTCTACAATTTAGATCGATTCTGATGCTGCATTATATCACTAGTGATGCATTCATATTATTCCACTGCTTACAGTGATGCCCAACAGTACAAATATAACCTGCAATACAATTCAGAAACTCGCCTTCAAAATGAACTTTTATTTTACACTCGGCTTGTCCAAAATTCAATATTCCATGAGCAACAATTTTCCAACAATTACATTCACGTCAGGAGGGTTTAAAGAAGCATGACAGCCCCCCATTTTACTTTCATGTTTAGTCGTCTTTTCTTTTTTTCACAACCCCCTTCTTTTTTGCATTTATTTCATTTCATCTTAGTTTGTTCAGTTTGCTTACCCACTGTTTTTTTTTTCATGTTGGCACTTGCTCCTGTTCAATATTTAGCCCATTAACACCTATTTTGTACTAATGCTTTGTCTTTCAACACACCATTAACACATTGTTTGATTTTTCTAGATTTAGAGATACAGCACTGAAACAGGCCCTTCGGCCCACCTAGTCTGTGCCAACCATTAGCCACCCATTTATACTAATCCTGCACTAATCCCATATTCCTACCACATCCTCACCTGTCCCTATATTCCCCGACCACCTACCTATACTAGTGGCAATTTATAATGGCCAATACACCTCCCAACCTGGAAGTCTTTTGGCTGTGGGAGGAAACCGGAGCACCCGGAGGCAACCCCACAGACACAGGGGGAACTTGCAAACTCCACACAGGCAGTACCCAGATTTGAACCCAGGTCGCCAGGGCTGTGAGGCTGCGGTGCTAACCACTGTGCCATCTTTGCTCCAGGATCTTTTGGTCTGATTAGTAAGTTTGCGGACGACACAAAGGTTGGTGGAGCTGCGGATAATGATGAGGATTGTCAGAGAGTACAGCAGGATATAGATCAGTTGGAGACTTGTGCGGAGAAATGGCAGATGGAGTTTAATCTGGACAAATGTGAGGTAATGCATTTTGGAAGGTCTAATGCAGGTGGGAGGTAGACAGTAAATGGCAGAATCCTTAGGAGTAGTGACAGGCAGAGAGATCTGGGCGTACAGGTCCACAGGTCACTGAAAGTGGCAACGCAGGTGGATAAGATAGTCAAGAAGGCATACAGCATGCTTGCCTTCATCGGTCGGGGCATAGAGTATAATAATGTGCAAGTCATGCTGCAGCCTCCACGTCCTTCTGGTAGTGTGGTGACCAGAATTACACACAATATTCTAAGTGTGGCCTAACTAAAGTTCTGTACAGCTGCAGCATGACTTGCCAATTTTTATACTCTATGCCCCGACCGATGAAGGCAAGCATGCCGTATGCCTTCTTGACCACCTTATCCACCTGCATTGCCACTTTCAGTGACCTGTGGACCTGTACACCCAGATCTCTCTGCCTGTCAATACTCCTAAGGTTTCTGCCATTTACTGTCTACTTCCCACCTGCATTAGACCTTCAAAGATGCATTACCTCAAATTTGTCCAGATTAAACTCCATCTGCCATTTCTCTGTCCAAGTCTCCAACCGATCTATATCCTGCTGTATCCTCTGGCAATCCTCATCACTGTCCGTAGCTCCACCAACCTTTGTGTCATCCGCAAACTTACGAATCAGACCAGCTAAATTTTCCTCCAAATTATTTACATATACTACAAACAGCAAAGGTCCCAGCACTGATCCCTGCGGAACATCACTAGTCACATCCCTCCATTCAGAAAAGCAAACATCCACTGCTACCCTCTGTCTTCTATGACCGAGCCAGTTCTGTATCCATCTTGACAGCTCCCCTCTGATCCCATGTGACTTCACCTTTTGTATCAGTCTGCCATGAGGGACCTTGTCAAAGGCTTTACTGAAGTCAGTATAGATAACATCCACTGCCCCTCCTTCATCAATCATCTTCATCACTTCTTCAAAAAACTCAATCAAATTATTGAGACACGACCTCCCCTTCACAAAACCATGCTGCCTCTCGCTGATAAGTCCATTTGTTTCCAAATGTAAATCCTGTCACGAAGAATCCTCTCTAATAATTTTCCTACTACTAATGTAAGGCTCACCGGCCTATAATTTCCTGGATTATCCTTGCTACCCTTCTTAAACAAAGGAACAACATTGGCTATTTTTCAGTCCTCTGGGACCTCACCTGTAGCCAATGAGGATGCAAAGATTTCTGTCAAGGCCCCAGCAATTTCTTCCCTTGCCTCCCTCAGTATTCTGGGGTAGATCCCATCAGGCCCTGGGGACTTATCTACCTTAATGCTTTGCAAGACACCCAACACCTCCTCCTTTTTGATAATGAGATGACTGAGACTATCTACACTCCCTTCCCTAGGCTCATCATCCATCAAGTCCTTCTCCTTGGTGAATACTGATGCAAAGTACTTATTTAGTACCTCACCCATTTCCTCTGGCTCCACACTTAGATTCCCTTCTCTGTCCTTGAGTGGGCCAACCCTTTCCCTGGTTACCCTCTTGCTCTTTATATATGTATAAAAAGCCTTGGGATTTTCCTTAATCCTGTTTGGCAATGACTTTTCATGACCCCTTTTAGCCCTCCTAACTCCTTGCTTAAGTTCCTTCCTACTGTCTTTATATTCCTCAAGGGATTCGTCTGTTCCTAGCCTTCCAGCCCTTATGAATTCTTCCTTTTTCTTTTTGACTAGGCTCACAATATCCCGCGTTATCCAAGGTTCCCGAAACTTGCCAAACTTATCCTTCATCCTCACAGGAACATGCTGGTCCTGGATTCTAATCAACTGACTTTTGAAAGACTCCCACATGTCAGATGTTGATTTACCCTCAAACAGCCGCCCCCAATCTAAATTCTTCAGTTCCTGCCTAATATTGTTATAATTAGCCTTTCCCCAATTTAGCCCCTTCACCCTAGGACTACTCTTATCCTTATCCACAAGTACCTTAAAACTTATGGAATTATGGTCACTGTTCCCGAAATGCTCCCCTACTGAAACTTCGACCACCTGGCCGGTCTTCTTCCCCAATACCAGGTCCAGTACGGCCCCATCCCTAGTTGGACTATCTACGTATTGTTTCAAGAAGCCCTCCTGGATGCTCCTTACAAATTCTTCCCCATCCAAGCCCCTCGCACTAAGTGAGTCCCAGTCAATATTGGGGAAGTTAAAATCACCCACCACCACAACCCTGTTACCTTTACATCTTTCCAAAATCTGTCTCCATATCTGTTCCTCTACCTCCCGCTGGCTGTTGGGAGGCCTGTAGTAAACCCCCAACATCGTGACTGCAACCTTCCTATTCCTGAGCTCCACCCATATTGCCTGGCTGCATGAACCCTCCGATGTGTCCTCCCGCATTATAGCTGTGATATTCTCCTTAACAAGTAATGCAACTCCCCCACCCCTTTTACATCCCCCTCTATCCCGCCTGAAGCTTCTAAATCCTGGAACATTTAGCTGCTAATCCTGTCCTTCCCTCCACCAAGTCTCTGTAATAGCAACAACATCATAGCTCTGAGTACTAATCCAAGCTCTAAGTTCATCTGCCTTACCTGTTATACTTCTCGCATTGAAACAAATGCACTTCAGACCACCAGTCCCGCTGTGCTCCGCAACATCTCACTGCCTGCTCTTCCTCTTAGTCTTACTGGCCTTATTTACTCGTTCCCCCTCATTTATTTCACTTGTTGTCCTACTGCTCTGGTTCCCACCCCCCTGCCACACTCGTTTAAATCCTCCCGAATGTCGCTAGCAAACCTTGCGGCCAGGATATTTGTGCCCCTCCAGTTTAGATGCAACCCGTCCTTCTTGTACATGTCCCATCTGTCCCTGAAGAGACCCCAATGGTCCAGATATCTGAAAACCTCCCTTCGACACCAGCTGCTCAGCCACGTGTTTAGCTGCACTATCTTCCTATTTCTCGCCTCACTGGCACGTGGCACAGGGACTAATCCAGAGATTACAACCCTAGAGGTCCAGTCTTTTAAATTTCTACCTAACTCCCTAAACTCCCCCTGCAGGACCTCATCACTCTTCCTGCCTGTGTCATTGGTACCGATGTGTACCACAACCTCTGGCTGCTCACCCTCCCCCTTCAGAATGCCCCCTGTCCGTTCAGAGACATCCTTGATCCTGGCACCAGGGAGGCAACATACCATCCTGGAGTCTCTTTCACGTCCACAGAAGCGCCTATCTGTGTCCCTGACTATAGAGTCCCCTATAACTATTGCTCTTCTGCGCTGTGTCCCTCCCTGCTGAACAACAGTGCCAGCCGTGGTGCCACTGCTCTATCTGCTGGACTCATCTTCATGCAAATGAACAGCTCATGTCCGGGGATTTCTTTCTCACAACCAGGGTCCCATTGTAAAAGTGATAGTCTTGATGCCTTGCTAATGTTAATAGGCAGTCCCTTTAAATTTCCTATGTCTTGGTTCTTGCTGGAGCAGGGCAGACATTTCATCTCACATCATAGCCCTTGCAAACTAAGTGGCCGTCTTAAGCTGTGAGCAAAGTCACCTTTTATCTGTTGTTTTAAAATTTCTTTAAAAAAAAACAAATCAGATGGTTGAAAAAAAAATCAACATAGCACATTGGCGTGAAACTCAGTTCACGTATTCCAATGTTCTTGTGGCCAATCGGCCATCTTGCAACAACTTTAAATTTGACCTAATCCAAACCTCTGCTGCCTATCTCCTAACTCTCATCAAGTGCCATTCAGCCCTCACTCTTGTGCACGCTGATCTACATTCGCTTCAGTTTCAGCAACACCTCAATTTTAACTTCCTCATTTTCTAATTCTTCCAAAGCCTCGCTGCTGATTACCTTTACAACCTCCTCCACCTCTTGAACTTACTGAGATCTTTTGCTAATCCAATTCTGGCCTTTGGTGCATCCCCAATTTTTTTTGGTGCGCCATTGTTGGCAGTCGATGCAGCTACTTAATCCCTAAACTTTGGACTCATCTTCAGAATTGAAGAGATACCATTTACAGGACTTATGGGAAAGAGTAAGAGTTGGAACAAATTCAATATTTTTTTTCAGATAACAGGCAGATACAATAGGCCGAATGCCCCCTTTTATGCTTGTCAGTTAATGGTTCCATGGCCCAGATTTTGAACTGCTTTCAACTGCACATGTGTGGACTCCAAATTTTCCTGTCATTTTCAAGGAAATAATGACAGAAACTTCGACAGTTTCGCCATCATTCCGATGGCAAAATCCAGCCCAATGATTCGAAAACTCTCCAGCACTCTTTGTCCACATTTAAGATGTTTCTTCACTTCTACCTCTTTGACCATGCTTTTGCTCCACTGTCCTACTATCTCAATGGCCCAAAATCTGCAGTTGTAATTATGGTCAAACTGCCAGCTGTATAAAAGCAAAATACTGCGGATGCTGGAAATCTGAAACAAAAACAAGAAATGCTGGATTCACTCAGCATGTCTGGCAGCTTCTGTGGAAAGAGAAGCAGAGTTAACGTTTCGGGTCAGTGACCCTTCTTCGGAACGTTCTTCTTGATGCACATTTGCTGATGGCTGTGACAGGCTTCCGAGGGAAATGGCTGACACATTTAGTCTTGATTCATTCTGTTGTAAATTAGACAGATTATTTTTCCAACACTGGGTGTTTCCTCACATTATGTCTGGGTCTGTTATAGATGGGTTGATAAAGATTAATTGTTCTGGTTACTCGCCAACTATATTATTATTTTGATCCAGTGACTACCTGGATGATAGAAGGCCAAACTAGATTGTCCTTGGTCATTTTCACCTGGCAAATCTTATGTTCCTATTCTTCTATTATATGTATTACAAACAATGGATGGGAAGGTTTGATATAGCTCATTGACCAGAAAAGTGCTCAGTACCCTAAACAAGTGGCCACCATCAATGCAAGAGCATAAACAATCGATGTTGTCAGCTTGCAGTTCCATTCAGAGACCACCACTGATGACCAACTGGTGCTACTTCTAGACTTCTTGCATCACTTATTTGATGCTCCATTATTGACTACTCTGATGACAAAGCTGACATTCTAGATGGTCAGCAGAGATTAAAATAATTAGGTTCCATCAATGGATGCCAAGGCAAACTGCATTTTGTTTGCTGCATTTCAGGTTATTGTAAAGAACATCAATCCAATCTATTCTATTATTTCACTGGAAACGCAACAAACAAACAACAAAGAAGAGAAAAGAAAATTACAGCACAGGAACAGGCCCTTCGGCCCTCCAAGCCGACGCCGATCCAAATCATCTATCTAAACCTGTCGCCTATTTTCTAAGGGTCTGTATCTCTTTACTTCCTGGCCATTCATGTATCTGTCCAGATACATCTCAAAAGACGCGATCGTGCCCACGTCTACCACCTCCACTGGCAATGCCAGTATCAATACCTGTCATTACCACTCAGTGTAATAGGAAACAGCCCAGTACCAATACCTGTCATTACCACTCAGTGTAATAGGAAGCAGCCCAGTATCAATACCTGTGATTACCACTCAGTGTAATAGGAAACAGCCCAGTATCAATACCTGTCATTACCACTCAGTGTAATAGGAAACAGACCAGTATCAATACTTGTCATTTCCACTCAGTGTAATAGGAAACAGACCAGTATCAATACTTGTCATTACCACTCAGTGTAATAGGAAGCAGCCCAGTATCAATACCTGTGATTACCACTCAGTGTAATAGGAAACAGCGCGGTATCAATACCTGTGATTACCACGCAGTGTAATAGGAAACAGACCAGTATCAATACTTGTCATTTCCACTCAGTGTAATAGGAAACAGCCCAGTATCAATACCTGTCATTTCCACTCAGTGTAATAGGAAACAGACCAGTATCAATACCTGTCATTCCCACTCAGTGTAATAGGAAACAGACCAGTATCAATACTTGTCATTACCACTCATTGTAATAGGAAGCAGCCCAGTAACAATACCTGTCATTACCACTCATTGTAATAGGAAACAGACCAGTACCAATACCTGTCATTAGCACTCAGTGTAATAGGAAACAGCCCAGTGTCAATACCTGTCATTACCACTCAGTGTAATCGGAAGCAGCCCAGTACCAATACCTGTCATTACCACTCAGTGTAATAGGAAAAAGCCCAGTACCAATACCTGTCATTACCACTCAGTGTAATAGGAAACAAACCAGTATCAATACCTGTCATTACCACTCAGTGTAATAGGAAACAGACCAGTATCAATACCTCTCATTACCACTCAGTGTAATAGGAAAAAGCCCAGTACCAATACCTGTCATTACCACTCAGTGTAATAGGAAGCAGCCCAGTGTCAATACCTGTCATTCCCACTCAGTGTAATAGGAAACAGCCCAGTACCAATACCTGTCATTCCCACTCAGTGTAATAGGAAGCAGCCCAGTATCAATACCTGTCATTTCCACTCAGTGCAATAGGAAGCAGCCCAGTATCAATACCTGTCATTCCCACTCAGTGTAATAGGAAACAGCCCAGTACCAATACCTGTCATTTCCACTCAGTGTAATAGGAAACAGCCCAGTACCAATACATGTCATTCCCACTCAGTGTAATAGGAAGCAGCCCAGTATCAATACCTGTCATTTCCACTCAGTGTAATAGGAAGCAGCCCAGTATCAATACCTGTCATTCCCATTCAGTGTAATAGGAAACAGCCCAGTACCAATACCTGTCATTCCCACTCAGTGTAATAGGAAACAGCCCAGTACCAATACCTGTCATTACCACTCAGTGTAATAGGAAGCAGCCCAGTATCAATACCTGTCATTTCCACTCAGTGTAATAGGAAACAGCCCAGTACCAATACCTGTCATTACCACTCAGTGTAATAGGAAGCAGCCCAGTGTCAATACCTGTCATTTCCACTCAGTGTAATAGGAAACAGCCCAGTACCAATACCTGTCATTACCACTCAGTGTAATAGGAAACAGCCCAGTACCAATACCTGTCATTACCACTCAGTGTAATAGGAAGCAGCCCAGTATCAATACCTGTCATTTCCACTCAGTGTAATAGGAAACAGCCCAGTACCAATACCTGTCATTACCACTCAGTGTAATAGGAAGCAGCCCAGTGTCAATACCTGTCATTTCCACTCAGTGTAATAGGAAACAGCCCAGTACCAATACCTGTCATTACCACTCAGTGTAATAGGAAACAGCCCAGTACCAATACCTGTCATTACCACTCAGTGTAATAGGAAACAGCCCAGTACCAATACCTGTCATTACCACTCAGTGTAATAGGAAACAGCCCAGTACCAATACCTGTCATTTCCACTCAGTGTAATAGGAAACAGCCCAGTACCAATACCTGTCATTACCACTCAGTGTAATAGGAAGCAGCCCAGTACCAATACCTGTCATTACCACTCAGTGTAATAGGAAGCAGCCCAGTGTTGATACCTGTCATTTCCACTCAGTGCAATAGGAAGCAGCCCAGTATCAATACCTGTCATTCCCACTCAGTGTAATAGGAAACAGCCCAGTACCAATACCTGTCATTTCCACTCAGTGTAATAGGAAGCAGCCCAGTACCAATACCTGTCATTACCACTCAGTGTAATAGGAAGCAGCCCAGTGTCAATACCTGTCATTTCCACTCAGTGTAATAGGAAACAGCCCAGTACCAATACCTGTCATTACCACTCAGTGTAATAGGAAGCAGCCCAGTACCAATACCTGTCATTACCACTCAGTGTAATAGGAAGCAGCCCAGTGTTGATACCTGTCATTAGCACTCAGTGTAATAGGTAACAGCCCAGTACCAATACCTGTCATTACCACTCAGTGTAATAGGAAGCAGACCAGTATCAATACCTGTCATTACCCCTCAGTGTAATAGGAAGCAGCCCAGTATCAATACCTGTCATTCCCACTCAGTGTAATAGGAAACAGCCCAGTATCAATACCTGTGATTACCACTCAGTGTAATAGGAAACAGCCCAGTATCAAGACCTGTCATTACCACTCAGTGTGATAGGAAACAGCCCAGTGTCAATACCTGTCATTCCCACTCAGTGTAATATAATGCAGCCCAGTGTCAATACCTGTCATTCCCACTCAGTGTAATAGGTTGCAGCCCAGTATCAATACCTGTCATTACCACTCAGTGTAATAGGAAGCAGCCCAGTGTCAATACCTGTCATTCCCACTCAGTGTAATGGGATGCAGCCCAGTATCAATACCTGTCATTACCACTCAGTGTAATAGGAAACAGCCCAGAATCAATACCTGTCATTACCACTCAGTGTAATAGGAAGCAGCCCAGTATCTATACCTGTGATTACCACTCTGTGTAATAGGAAACAGCCCAGTATCAATACATGTCATTCCCACTCAGTGTAATAGGAAACAGCCCAGTACCAATACCTGTCATTACCACTCAGTGTAAAGGAAGCAGCCCAGTATCAATACCTGTGATTACCACTCAGTGTAATAGGAAACAGCCCAGTATCAATACCTGTCATTACCACTCAGTGTAATAGGAAACAGACCAGTATCAATACTTGTCATTTCCACTCAGTGTAATAGGAAACAGACCAGTATCAATACTTGTCATTACCACTCAGTGTAATAGGAAGCAGCCCAGTATCAATACCTGTGATTACCTCTCAGTGTAATAGGAAACAGCCCGATATCAATACCTGTGATTACCACTCAGTGTAATAGGAAACAGACCAGTATCAATACTTGTCATTACCACTCAGTGTAATAGGAAGCAGCCCAGTATCAATACCTGTCATTCCCACTCAGTGTAATGGGATGCAGCCCAGTATCAATACCTGTCATTACCACTCAGTGTAATAGGAAACAGCCCAGTATCAATACCTGTCATTACCACTCAGTGTAATAGGAAGCAGCCCAGTATCAATACCTGTGATTACCACTCTGTGTAATAGGAAACAGACCAGTATCAATACTTGTCATTTCCACTCAGTGTAATAGGAAACAGCCCAGTATCAATACCTGTCATTCCCACTCAGTGTAATAGGAAACAGACCAGTGTCGATACCTGTCATTCCCACTCAGTGTAATAGGAAACAGACCAGTATCAATACTTGTCATTACCACTCAGTGTAATAGGAAGCAGCCCAGTATCAATACCTGTCATTACCACTCAGTGTAATAGGAAACAGCCCAGTATCAATACCTGTCATTCCCACTCAGTGTAATAGGAAAGAGACCAGTATCAATACCTGTCATTTCCACTCAGTGTAATAGGAAACAGACCAGTATCAATACCTGTCATTCCCACTCAGTGTAATAGGAAACAGACCAGTATCAATACTTGTCATTACCACTCAGTGTAATAGGAAGCAGCCCAGTATCAATACCTGTCATTACCACTCATTGTAATAGGAAACAGACCAGTATCAATACCTGTCATTCCCACGCAGTGTAATAGGAAACAGCCCAGTATCAATACCTGTCATTCCCACTCAGTGTAATAGGAAACAGCCCAGTATCAATACCTGTCATTACCACTCAGTGTAATAGGAAACAGACCAGTATCAATACCTGTCATTACCACTCAGTGTAATAGGAAACAGACCAGTATCAATACTTGTCATTACCACTCAGTGTAATAGAAAACAGCCCAGTATCAATACCTGTCATTTCCACTCAGTGTAATAGGAAACAGCCCAGTACCAATACCTGTCATTACCACTCAGTGTAATAGGAAACAAACCAGTATCAATACCTGTCATTACCATTCAGTGTAATAGGAAACAGACCAGTACCAATACCTGTCATTTCCACTCAGTGTAATAGGAAACAGACCAGTACCAATACCTGTCATTACCACTCACTGTAATAGGAAGCAGCCCAGTATCAATACCTGTCATTTCCACTCAGTGTAATAGGAAGCAGCCCAGTATCAATACCTGTCATTCCCACTCAGTGTAATAGGAAAAAGCCCAGTACCAATACCTGTCATTACCACTCAGTGTAATAGGAAGCAGCCCAGTGTCAATACCTGTCATTCCCACTCAGTGTAATAGGAAACAGCCCAGTACCAATACCTGTCATTACCACTCAGTGTAATAGGAAGCAGCCCAGTTTTAATACCTGTCATTACCACTCAGTGTAATAGGTAACAGCCCAGTACCAATACCTGTCATTACCACTCAGTGTAATAGGAAACAGACCAGTATCAATACCTGTCATTACCCCTCAGTGTAATAGGAAGCAGCCCAGTATCAATAGCTGTCATTCCCACTCAGTGTAATAGGAAACAGCCCAGTATCAATACCTGTCATTACCACTCAGTGTGATAGGAAACAGCCCAGTACCAATACTTGTCATTACCACTCAGTGTAATAGGAAACAGCCCAGTATCAATACCTGTCATTACCACTCAGTGTAATAGGAAACAGCCCAGTATCAATACCTGTCATTAACACTCAGTGTAATAGGAAACAGACCAGTCTGAATACCAGTCATTTCCACTCAGTGTAATAGGAAGCAGCCCAGTGTCAATACCTGTCATTCCCACTCAGTGTAATTGGATGCAGCCCAGTATCAATACCTGTCATTACCACTCAGTGTAATAGGAAACAGCCCAGTACCAATACCTGTCATTACCACTCAGTGCAATAGGAAGCAGCCCAGTATGAATACCTGTCATTACCACTCAGTGGAATAGGAAAAAGCCCAGTCCCAATACCTGTCATTCCCACTCAGTGTAATAGGAAACAGACCAGTATCAATACCTGTCATTACCACTCAGTGTAATAGGAAGCAGCCCAGTGTCAATACCTGTCATTCCCACTCAGTGTAATAGGAAACAGCCCAGTACCAATACCTGTCATTACCACTCAGTGTAATAGGAAACAGCCCAGTACCAATACCTGTCATTACCACTCAGTGTAATAGGAAAAAGCCCAGTCCCAATACCTGTCATTCCCACTCAGTGTAATAGGAAGCAGCCCAGTGTCAATACCTGTCATTACCACTCAGTGTAATAGGAATCAGCCCAGTACCAATACCTGTCATTTCCACTCAGTGTAATAGGAAACAGACCAGTACCAATACCTGTCATTACCACTCAGTGTAATAGGAAACAGACCAGTACCAATACCTGTCATTACCACTCAGGGTAATAGGAAAAAGCCCAGTCCCAATACCTGTCATTCCCACTCAGTGTAATAGGAAGCAGCCCAGTGTCAATACCTGTCATTCCCACTCAGTGTAATAGGAAACAGCCCAGTACCAATACCTGTCATTACCACTCAGTGTAATAGGAAACAGCCCAGTACCAATACCTGTCATTACCACTCAGTGTAATAGGAAGCAGCCCAGTATCAATACCTGTGATTACCACTCAGTGTAATAGGAAACAGACCAGTATCAATACCTGTCATTACCACTCAGTGTAATAGGAAACAGCGCAGTATCAATACCTGTCATTACCACTCAGTGTAATAGGAAACAGCCCAGTACCAATACCTGTCATTACCATTCAGTGTAATAGGAAACAGCCCAGTATCAATACCTGTGATTACCACTCAGTGTAATAGGAAACAGAACAGTATCAATACCTGTCATTTCCACTCAGTGTAATAGGAAACAGCCCAGTACCAATACCTGTCATTACCACTCAGTGTAATAGGAAACAGACCAGTATCAATACCTGTCATTACCACTCAGTGTAATAGGAAACAGCCCATTACCAATACCTGTCATTTCCACTCAGTGTAATAGGAAACAGCCCAGTACCAATACCTGTCATTACCACTCAGTGTAATAGGAAACAGCCCAGTATCAATACCTGTCATTCCCACTCAGTGTAATAGGAAACAGCCCAGTACCAATACCTGTCATTCCCACTCAGTGTAATAGGAAACAGCCCAGTATCAATACTTGTCATTCCCACTCAGTGTAATAGGAAACAGCCCAGTACCAATACCTGTCATTTCCACTCAGTGTAATAGGAAACAGCCCAGTACCAATACCTGTCATTACCACTCAGTGTAATAGGAAGCAGCCCAGTGTCAATACCTGTCATTCCCACTCAGTGTAATAGGAAACAGACCAGTATCAATACTTGTCATTACCACTCAGTGTAATAGGAAGCAGCCCAGTATCAATACCTGTCATTACCACTCAGTGTAATAGGAAACAGCCCAGTATCAATACCTGTCATTCCCACTCAGTGTAATAGGAAAGAGACCAGTATCAATACCTGTCATTTCCACTCAGTGTAATAGGAAACAGACCAGTATCAATACCTGTCATTCCCACTCAGTGTAATAGGAAACAGACCAGTATCAATACTTGTCATTACCACTCAGTGTAATAGGAAGCTGCCCAGTATCAATACCTGTCATTACCACTCATTGTAATAGGAAACAGACCAGTATCAATACCTGTCATTCCCACTCAGTGTAATAGGAAACAGCCCAGTATCAATACCTGTCATTCCCACTCAGTGTAATAGGAAACAGCCCAGTATCAATACCTGTCATTACCACTCAGTGTAATAGGAAACAGACCAGTATCAATACCTGTCATTACCACTCAGTGTAATAGGAAACAGACCAGTATCAATACTTGTCATTACCACTCAGTGTAATAGAAAACAGCCCAGTATCAATACCTGTCATTTCCACTCAGTGTAATAGGAAACAGCCCAGTACCAATACCTGTCATTACCACTCAGTGTAATAGGAAACAAACCAGTATCAATACCTGTCATTACCATTCAGTGTAATAGGAAACAGACCAGTACCAATACCTGTCATTTCCACTCAGTGTAATAGGAAACAGACCAGTACCAATACCTGTCATTACCACTCACTGTAATAGGAAGCAGCCCAGTATCAATACCTGTCATTTCCACTCAGTGTAATAGGAAGCAGCCCAGTATCAATACCTGTCATTCCCACTCAGTGTAATAGGAAAAAGCCCAGTACCAATACCTGTCATTACCACTCAGTGTAATAGGAAGCAGCCCAGTGTCAATACCTGTCATTCCCACTCAGTGTAATAGGAAACAGCCCAGTACCAATACCTGTCATTACCACTCAGTGTAATAGGAAGCAGCCCAGTTTTAATACCTGTCATTACCACTCAGTGTAATAGGTAACAGCCCAGTACCAATACCTGTCATTACCACTCAGTGTAATAGGAAACAGACCAGTATCAATACCTGTCATTACCCCTCAGTGTAATAGGAAGCAGCCCAGTATCAATAGCTGTCATTCCCACTCAGTGTAATAGGAAACAGCCCAGTATCAATACCTGTCATTACCACTCAGTGTGATAGGAAACAGCCCAGTACCAATACTTGTCATTACCACTCAGTGTAATAGGAAACAGCCCAGTATCAATACCTGTCATTACCACTCAGTGTAATAGGAAACAGCCCAGTATCAATACCTGTCATTAACACTCAGTGTAATAGGAAACAGACCAGTCTGAATACCAGTCATTTCCACTCAGTGTAATAGGAAGCAGCCCAGTGTCAATACCTGTCATTCCCACTCAGTGTAATTGGATGCAGCCCAGTATCAATACCTGTCATTACCACTCAGTGTAATAGGAAACAGCCCAGTACCAATACCTGTCATTACCACTCAGTGCAATAGGAAGCAGCCCAGTATGAATACCTGTCATTACCACTCAGTGGAATAGGAAAAAGCCCAGTCCCAATACCTGTCATTCCCACTCAGTGTAATAGGAAACAGACCAGTATCAATACCTGTCATTACCACTCAGTGTAATAGGAAGCAGCCCAGTGTCAATACCTGTCATTCCCACTCAGTGTAATAGGAAACAGCCCAGTACCAATACCTGTCATTACCACTCAGTGTAATAGGAAACAGCCCAGTACCAATACCTGTCATTACCACTCAGTGTAATAGGAAAAAGCCCAGTCCCAATACCTGTCATTCCCACTCAGTGTAATAGGAAGCAGCCCAGTGTCAATACCTGTCATTACCACTCAGTGTAATAGGAATCAGCCCAGTACCAATACCTGTCATTTCCACTCAGTGTAATAGGAAACAGACCAGTACCAATACCTGTCATTACCACTCAGTGTAATAGGAAACAGACCAGTACCAATACCTGTCATTACCACTCAGGGTAATAGGAAAAAGCCCAGTCCCAATACCTGTCATTCCCACTCAGTGTAATAGGAAGCAGCCCAGTGTCAATACCTGTCATTCCCACTCAGTGTAATAGGAAACAGCCCAGTACCAATACCTGTCATTACCACTCAGTGTAATAGGAAACAGCCCAGTACCAATACCTGTCATTACCACTCAGTGTAATAGGAAGCAGCCCAGTATCAATACCTGTGATTACCACTCAGTGTAATAGGAAACAGACCAGTATCAATACCTGTCATTACCACTCAGTGTAATAGGAAACAGCGCAGTATCAATACCTGTCATTACCACTCAGTGTAATAGGAAACAGCCCAGTACCAATACCTGTCATTACCATTCAGTGTAATAGGAAACAGCCCAGTATCAATACCTGTGATTACCACTCAGTGTAATAGGAAACAGAACAGTATCAATACCTGTCATTTCCACTCAGTGTAATAGGAAACAGCCCAGTACCAATACCTGTCATTACCACTCAGTGTAATAGGAAACAGACCAGTATCAATACCTGTCATTACCACTCAGTGTAATAGGAAACAGCCCATTACCAATACCTGTCATTTCCACTCAGTGTAATAGGAAACAGCCCAGTACCAATACCTGTCATTACCACTCAGTGTAATAGGAAACAGCCCAGTATCAATACCTGTCATTCCCACTCAGTGTAATAGGAAACAGCCCAGTACCAATACCTGTCATTCCCACTCAGTGTAATAGGAAACAGCCCAGTATCAATACTTGTCATTCCCACTCAGTGTAATAGGAAACAGCCCAGTACCAATACCTGTCATTTCCACTCAGTGTAATAGGAAACAGCCCAGTATCAATACCTGTCATTACCACTCAGTGTAATAGGAAGCAGCCCAGTGTCAATACCTGTCATTCCCACTCAGTGTAATAGGAAACAGACCAGTATCAATACTTGTCATTTCCACTCAGTGTAACAGGAAGCAGCCCAGTGTTAATACCTGTCATTCCCACTCAGAGTAATAGGAAGCAGCCCAGTATCAATACTTGTCATTACCACTCAGTGTAATAGGAAACAGACCAGTATCAATACTTCTCATTACCACTCAGTGTAATAGGAAACAGACCAGTATCAATACTTGTCATTACCACTCAGTGTAATAGGAAACAGCCCAGTATCAATACCTGTCATTACCACTCAGTGCAATAGGAAACAGACCAGTATCAATACTTGTCATTACCACTCAGTGTAATAGGAAACAGACCATTATCAATACTTGTCATTACCACTCAGTGTAATAGGAAACAGCCCAGTATCAATACCTGTCATTTCCACTCAGTGTAATAGGAAACAGCCCAGTACCAATACCTGTCATTCCCACTCAGTGTAATAGGAAACAGACCAGTACCAATACCTGTCATTACCACTCAGTGTAATAGGAAACAGCCCAGTACCAATACCTGTCATTACCACTCAGTGTAATAGGAAGCAGCCCAGTACCAATACCTGTCATTACAACTCAGTGTAATAGGAAGCAGCCCAGTATCAATACCTGTCATTACCACTCAGTGTAATAGGAAGCAGCCCAGTACCAATACCTGTCATTACCACTCAGTGTAATAGGAAGCAGCCCAGCACCAATACCTGTCATTACCACTCAGTGTAATAGGAAGCAGCCCAGTACCAATACCTGTCATTACAACTCAGTGTAATAGGAAGCAGCCCAGTATCAATACCTGTCATTTCCACTCAGTGTAATAGGAAACAGACCAGTACCAATGCCTGTCATTACCACTCAGTGTAATAGGAAACAGCCCAGTACCAATACCTGTCATTACCACTCAGTGTAATAGGAAGCAGCCCAGTACCAATACCTGTCATTACAACTCAGTGTAATAGGAAGCAGCCCAGTATCAATACCTGTGATTACCACTCAGTGTAATAGGAAGCAGCCCAGTATCAATACCTGTCATTTCCACTCAGTGTAATAGGAAGCAGCCCAGTATCAATACCTGTCATTACCACTCAGTGTAATAGGAAACAGCCCAGTACCAATACCTGTCATTTCCACTCAGTGTAATAGGAAACAGACCAGTACCAATACCTGTCATTACCACTCAGTGTAATAGGAAGCAGCCCAGTATCAATACCTGTCATTTCCACTCAGTGTAATAGGAAGCAGCCCAGTATCAATACCTGTCATTCCCACTCAGTGTAATAGGAAAAAGCCCAGTACCTGTACCTGTCATTACCACTCAGTGTAATAGGAAGCAGCCCAGTGTCAATACCTGTCATTCCCACTCAGTGTAATAGGAAACAGCCCAGTACCAATACCTGTCATTACCACTCAGTGTAATAGGAAGCAGCCCAGTGTTAATACCTGTCATTACCACTCAGTGTAATAGGTAACAGCCCAGTACCAATACCTGTCATTACCACTCAGTGTAATAGGAAACAGACCAGTATCAATACCTGTCATTACCCCTCAGTGTAATAGGAAGCAGCCCAGTATCTATACCTGTCATTCCCACTCAGTGTAATAGGAAACAGCCCAGTATCAATACCTGTCATTACCACTCAGTGTGATAGGAAACAGCCCAGTACCAATACTTGTCATTACCACTCAGTGTAATAGGAAACAGCCCAGTATCAATACCTGTCATTACCACTCAGTGTAATAGGAAACAGCCCAGTATCAATACCTGTCATTACCACTCAGTGTAATAGGAATCAGACCAGTCTGAATACCAGTCATTTCCACTCAGTGTAATAGGAAGCAGCCCAGTATCAATAACTGTCATTACCACTCAGTGTAATAGGAAACAGCCCAGTACCAATACCTGTCATTACCACTCAGTGCAATAGGAAGCAGCCCAGTATGAATACCTGTCATTACCACTCAGTGGAATAGGAAAAAGCCCAGTCCCAATACCTGTCATTCCCACTCAGTGTAATAGGAAACAGACCAGTATCAATACCTGTCATTACCACTCAGTGTAATAGGAAGCAGCCCAGTGTCAATACCTGTCATTCCCACTCAGTGTAATAGGAAACAGCCCAGTACCAATACCTGTCATTACCACTCAGTGTAATAGGAAACAGCCCAGTACCAATACCTGTCATTACCACTCAGTGTAATAGGTAAAAGCCCAGTCCCAATACCTGTCATTCCCACTCAGTGTAATAGGAAGCAGCCCAGTGTCAATACCTGTCATTCCCACTCAGTGTAATAGGAAACAGACCAGTATCAATACCTGTCATTACCACTCAGTGTAATAGGAATCAGCCCAGTACCAATACCTGTCATTTCCACTCAGTGTAATAGGAAACAGACCAGTACCAATACCTGTCATTACCACTCAGTGTAATAGGAAACAGCCCAGTACCAATACCTGTCATTACCACTCAGTGTAATAGGAAAAAGCCCAGTCCCAATACCTGTCATTCCCACTCAGTGTAATAGGAAGCAGCCCAGTGTCAATACCTGTCATTCCCACTCAGTGTAATAGGAAACAGCCCAGTACCAATACCTGTCATTACCACTCAGTGTAATAGGAAACATCCCAGTACCAATACCTGTCATTACCACTCAGTGTAATAGGAAGCAGCCCAGTATCAATACCTGTGATTACCACTCAGTGTAATAGGAAACAGACCAGTATCAATACCTGTCATTACCACTCAGTGTAATAGGAAACAGCCCAGTACCAATACCTGTCATTTCCACTCAGTGTAATAGAAAACAGCCCAGTACCAATACCTGTCAGTACCACTCAGTGTAATAGGAAACAGCCCAGTATCAATACCTGTGATTACCACTCAGTGTAATAGGAAACAGAACAGTATCAATACCTGTCATTTCCACTCAGTGTAATAGGAAACAGCCCAGTACCAATACCTGTCATTACCACTCAGTGTAATAGGAAACAGACCAGTATCAATACCTGTCATTACCACTCAGTGTAATAGGAAACAGCCCAGTACCAATACCTGTCATTTCCACTCAGTGTAATAGGAAACAGCCCAGTACCAATACCTGTCATTACCACTCAGTGTAATAGGAAACAGCCCAGTATCAATACCTGTCATTCCACTCAGTGTAATAGGAAACAGCCCAGTACCAATACCTGTCATTCCCACTCAGTGTAATAGGAAACAGCCCAGCATCAATACTTGTCATTCCCACTCAGTGTAATAGGAAACAGCCCAGTACCAATACCTGTCATTTCCACTCAGTGTAATAGGAAACAGCCCAGTACCAATACCTGTCATTACCACTCAGTGTAATAGGAAGCAGCCCAGTGTCAATACCTGTCATTCCCACTCAGTGTAATAGGAAACTGACCAGTATCAATACTTGTCATTTCCACTCAGTGTAATAGGAAGCAGCCCAGTGTTAATACCTGTCATTCCCACTCAGAGTAATAGGAAGCAGCCCAGTATCAATACTTGTCATTACCACTCAGTGTAATAGGAAACAGACCAGTATCAATACTTGTCATTACCACTCAGTGTAATAGGAAACAGACCAGTATCAATACTTGTCATTACCACTCAGTGTAATAGGAAACAGCCCAGTATCAATACCTGTCATTACCACTCAGTGTAATAGGAAACAGACCAGTATCAATACTTGTCATTACCACTCAGTGTAATAGGAAACAGACCATTACCAATACTTGTCATTACCACTCAGTGTAATAGGAAACAGCCCAGTATCAATACCTGTCATTTCCACTCAGTGTAATAGGAAGCAGCCCAGTGCCAATACCTGTCATTTCCACTCAGTGTAATAGGAAACAGACCGGTATCAATACTTGTCATTACCACTCAGTGTAGTAGGAAACAGCCCAGTGTCAATACCTGTCATTTCCACTCAGTGTAATAGGAAACAGCCCATTATCAATACTTGTCATTTCCACTCAGTGTAATAGGAAGCAGCCCAGTATCAATACCTGTCGTTCCCACTCAGTGTAATAGGAAACAGACCAGTATCAATACTTGTCATTACCACTCAGTGTAATAGGAAAGCGCCCAGTACCAATACCTGTCATTACCACTCAGTGTAATAGGAAAGAGCCCAGTACCAATACCTGTCATTACCACTCAGTGTAATAGGAAACAGACCAGTATCAATACCTGTCATTTCCACTCAGTGTAATAGGAAACAGACCAGTATTAATACTTGTCATTACCACTCAGTGTAATAGGAAGCAGCCCAGTATCAATACCTATCATTTCCACTCAGTGTAATAGGAAACAGACCAGTATCAATACTTGTCATTAACACTCAGTGTAATAGGAAGCAGCCCAGTATCAATACCTGTCATTTCCACTCAGTGTAATAGGAAACAGCCCAGTACCAATACCTGTCATTACCACTCAGTGTAATAGGAAGCAGCCCAGTGTCAATACCTGTCATTCCCACTCAGTGTAATAGGAAACAGACCAGTATCAATACTTGTCATTTCCACTCAGTGTAATAGGAAGCAGCCCAGTGTTAATACCTGTCATTCCCACTCAGAGTAATAGGAAGCAGCCCAGTATCAATACTTGTCATTACCACTCAGTGTAATAGGAAACAGACCAGTATCAATACTTGTCATTACCACTCAGTGTAATAGGAAACAGACCAGTATCAATACTTGTCATTACCACTCAGTGTAATAGGAAACAGCCCAGTATCAATACCTGTCATTACCACTCAGTGTAATAGGAAACAGACCATTATCAATACTTGTCATTACCACTCAGTGTAATAGGAAACAGACCATTATCAATACTTGTCATTACCACTCAGTGTAATAGGAAACAGCCCAGTATCAATACCTGTCATTTCCACTCAGTGTAATAGGAAGCAGCCCAGTGCCAATACCTGTCATTTCCACTCAGTGTAATAGGAAACAGACCGGTATCAATACTTGTCATTACCACTCAGTGTAGTAGGAAACAGCCCAGTGTCAATACCTGTCATTTCCACTCAGTGTAATAGGAAACAGCCCATTATCAATACTTGTCATTTCCACTCAGTGTAATAGGAAGCAGCCCAGTATCAATACCTGTCATTCCCACTCAGTGTAATAGGAAACAGACCAGTATCAATACTTGTCATTACCACTCAGTGTAATAGGAAAGAGCCCAGTACCAATACCTGTCATTTCCACTCAGTGTAATAGGAAACAGACCAGTATCAATACTTGTCATTAACACTCAGTGTAATAGGAAGCAGCCCAGTATCAATACCTGTCATTTCCACTCAGTGCAATAGGAAACAGCCCAGTACCAATACCTGTCATTACCACTCAGTGTAATAGGAAGCAGCCCAGTGTCAATACCTGTCATTCCCACTCAGTGTAATAGGAAACAGACCAGTATCAATACTTGTCATTTCCACTCAGTGTAATAGGAAGCAGCCCAGTGTTAATACCTGTCATTCCAACTCAGAGTAATAGGAAGCAGCCCAGTATCAATACTTGTCATTACCACTCAGTGTAATAGGAAACAGACCAGTATCAATACTTGTCATTACCACTCAGTGTAATAGGAAACAGACCAGTATCAATACTTGTCATTACCACTCAGTGTAATAGGAAACAGCCCAGTATCAATACCTGTCATTACCACTCAGTGTAATAGGAAACAGACCATTATCAATACTTGTCATTACCACTCAGTGTAATAGGAAACAGACCATTATCAATACTTGTCATTACCACTCAGTGTAATAGGAAACAGCCCAGTATCAATACCTGTCATTTCCACTCAGTGTAATAGGAAGCAGCCCAGTGCCAATACCTGTCATTTCCACTCAGTGTAATAGGAAACAGACCGGTATCAATACTTGTCATTACCACTCAGTGTAGTAGGAAACAGCCCAGTGTCAATACCTGTCATTTCCACTCAGTGTAATAGGAAACAGCCCATTATCAATACTTGTCATTTCCACTCAGTGTAATAGGAAGCAGCCCAGTATCAATACCTGTCATTCCCACTCAGTGTAATAGGAAACAGACCAGTATCAATACTTGTCATTACCACTCAGTGTAATAGGAAAGAGCCCAGTACCAATACCTGTCATTACCACTCAGTGTAATAGGAAAGAGCCCAGTACCAATACCTGTCATTACCACTCAGTGTAATAGGAAACAGACCAGTATCAATACCTGTCATTTCCACTCAGTGTAATAGGAAACAGACCAGTATCAATACTTGTCATTACCACTCAGTGTAATAGGAAGCAGCCCAGTATCAATACCTATCATTTCCACTCAGTGTAATAGGAAACAGACCAGTATCAATACTTGTCATTAACACTCAGTGTAATAGGAAGCAGCCCAGTATCAATACCTGTCATTCCCACTCAGTGTAATAGGAAACAGCCCAGTACCAATACCTGTCATTCCCACTCAGTGTAATAGGAAACAGCCCAGTATCAATACTTGTCATTCCCACTCAGTGTAATAGGAAACAGCCCAGTACCAATACCTGTCATTTCCACTCAGTGTAATAGGAAACAGCCCAGTACCAATACCTGTCATTACCACTCAGTGTAATAGGAAGCAGCCCAGTGTCAATACCTGTCATTCCCACTCAGTGTAATAGGAAACAGACCAGTATCAATACTTGTCATTTCCACTCAGTGTAATAGGAAGCAGCCCTGTGTTAATACCTGTCATTCCCACTCAGAGTAATAGGAAGCAGCCCAGTATCAATACTTGTCATTACCACTCAGTGTAATAGGAAACAGACCAGTATCAATACTTGTCATTACCACTCAGTGTAATAGGAAACAGACCAGTATCAATACTTGTCATTACCAAATAGTGTAATAGGAAACAGCCCAGTATCAATACCTGTCATTACCACTCAGTGTAATAGGAAACAGACCAGTATCAATACTTGTCATTACCACTCAGTGTAATAGGATACAGACCATTACCAATACTTGTCATTACCACTCAGTGTAATAGGAAACAGCCCAGTATCAATACCTGTCATTTCCACTCAGTGTAATAGGAAGCAGCCCAGTGCCAATACCTGTCATTTCCACTCAGTGTAATAGGAAGCAGCCCAGTATCAATACCTGTCGTTCCCTCTCAGTGTAATAGGAAACAGACCAGTATCAATACTTGTCATTACCACTCAGTGTAATAGGAAAGAGCCCAGTACCAATACCTGTCATTATCACTCAGTGTAATAGGAAACAGACCAGTATCAATACCTGTCATTTCCACTCAGTGTAATAGGAAACAGACCAGTATCAATACTTGTCATTACCACTCAGTGTAATAGGAAGCAGCCCAGTATCAATACCTATCATTTCCACTCAGTGTAATAGGAAACAGACCAGTATCAATACTTGTCATTAACACTCAGTGTAATAGGAAGCAGCCCAGTATCAATACCTGTCATTTCCACTCAGTGTAATAGGAAAAAGCCCAGTACCAATACCTGTCATTACCACTCAGTGTAATAGGAAGCAGCCCAGTGTCAATACCTGTCATTCCCACTCAGTGTAATAGGAAACAGACCAGTATCAATACTTGTCATTTCCACTCAGTGTAATAGGAAGCAGCCCAGTGTTAAAACCTGTCATTCCCACTCAGAGTAATAGGAAGCAGCCCAGTATCAATACTTGTCATTACCACTCAGTGCAATAGGAAACAGACCAGTATCAATACTTGTCATTACCACTCAGTGTAATAGGAAACAGCCCAGTATCAATACCTGTCATTACCACTCAGTGTAATAGGAAACAGACCAGTATCAATACTTGTCATTACCACTCAGTGTAATAGGAAACAGACCATTATCAATACTTGTCATTACCACTCAGTGTAATAGGAAACAGCCCAGTATCAATACCTGTCATTTCCACTCAGTGTAATAGGAAGCAGCCCAGTGCCAATACCTGTCATTTCCACTCAGTGTAATAGGAAACAGACCGGTATCAATACTTGTCATTACCACTCAGTGTAGTAGGAAACAGCCCAGTGTCAATACCTGTCATTTCCACTCAGTGTAATAGGAAACAGCCCATTATCAATACTTGTCATTTCCACTCAGTGTAATAGGAAGCAGCCCAGTATCAATACCTGTCATTCCCACTCAGTGTAATAGGAAACAGACCAGTATCAATACTTGTCATTACCACTCAGTGTAATAGGAAAGAGCCCAGAACCAATACCTGTCATTACCACTCAGTGTAATAGGAAAGAGCCCAGTACCAATACCTGTCATTACCACTCAGTGTAATAGGAAACAGACCAGTATCAATACCTGTCATTTCCACTCAGTGTAATAGGAAACAGACCAGTATCAATACTTGTCATTACCACTCAGTGTAATAGGAAGCAGCCCAGTATCAATACCTATCATTTCCACTCAGTGTAATAGGAAACAGACCAGTATCAATACTTGTCATTAACACTCAGTGTAATAGGAAGCAGCCCAGTATCAATACCTGTCATTTCCACTCAGTGTAATAGGAAACAGACCAGTATCAATACCTGTCATTTCCACTCAGTGTAATAGGAAACAGACCAGTATCAATACTTGTCATTTCCACTCAGTGTAATAGGAAACAGCCCAGTATCAATACCTGTCATTTCCACTCAGTGTAATAGGAAACAGCCCAGTATCAATACATGTCATTACCACTCAGTGTAATAGGAAGCAGCCCAGTATCAATACCTGTCATTCCCACTCAGTGTAATAGGAAACAGCCCAGTATCAATACCTGTCATTCCCACTCAGTGTAATAGGAAGCAGCCCAGTATCAATACCTGTCATTCCCACTCAGTGTAATAGGAAACAGCCCAGTATCAATCCCTGTCATTACCACTCAGTGTAATAGGAAACAGCCCAGTACAAATACCTGTCATTCCCACTCAGTGTAATAGGAAACAGCCCAGTACCAATACCTGTCATTACCACTCAGTGTAATAGGAAACAGCCCAGTATCAATACCTGTGATTACCACTCAGTGTAATAGGAAACAGAACAGTATCAATACCTGTCATTTCCACTCAGTGTAATAGGAAACAGCCCAGTACCAATACCTGTCATTACCACTCAGTGTAATAAGAAACAGCCCAGTATCAATACCTGTCATTCCCACTCAGTGTAATAGGAAACAGCCCAGTACCAATACCTGCCATTTCCACTCAGTGTAATAGGAAACAGCCCAGTACCAATACCTGTCATTACCACTCAGTGTAATATGAAGCAGCCCAGTGTCAATACCTGTCATTCCCACTCAGTGTAATAGGAAACAGACCAGTATCAATACTTGTCATTTCCACTCAGTGTAATAGGAAGCAGCCCAGTGTTAATACCTGTCATTCCCACTCAGTGTAATAGGAAGCAGCCCAGTATCAATACTTGTCATTACCACTCAGTGTAATAGGAAACAGACCAGTATCAATACTTGTCATTACCACTCAGTGTAATAGGAAACAGACCAGTATCAATACTTGTCATTACCACTCAGTGTAATAGGAAACAGCCCAGTATCAATACCTGTCATTACCACTCAGTGTAATAGGAAACAGACCAGTATCAATACTTGTCATTACCACTCAGTGTAATAGGAAACAGCCCAGTATCAATACCTGTCATTACCACTCAGTGTAATAGGAAACAGACCAGTATCAATACTTGTCATTACCACTCAGTGTAATAGGAAACAGCCCAGTATCAATACTTGTCATTACCACTCAATGTAATAGGAAACAGACCAGTATTAATACTTGTCATTACCACTCAGTGTAATAGGAAACAGACCAGTATCAATACTTGTCATTACCACTCAGTGTAATAGGAAACAGCCCATTATCAATACTTGTCATTACCACTCAGTGTAATAGGAAACAGACCAGTATCAATACATGTCATTACCACTCAGTGTAATAGGAAACAGCCCAGTATCAATACCTGTCATTTCCACTCAGTGTAATAGGAAGCAGCCCAGTGCCAATACCTGTCATTTCCACTCAGTGTAATAGGAAACAGACCAGTATCAATACCTGTGATTCCCACTCAGTGTAATAGGAAACAGACCAGTATCAATACTTGTCATTACCACTCAGTGTAGTAGGAAACAGCCCAGTGTCAATACCTGTCATTTCCACTCAGTGTAATAGGAAACAGCCCAGTATCAATACTTGTCATTTCCACTCAGTGTAATAGGAAGCAGCCCAGTATCAATACTTGTCATTACCACTCAGTGTAGTAGGAAACAGCCCAGTATCAATACCTGTCATTCCCACTCAGTGTAATAGGAAACAGCCCAGTATCAATACCTGTCATTCCCACTCAGTGTAATAGGAAACAGACCAGTATCAATACTTGTCATTACCACTCAGTGTAATAGGAAAGAGCCCAGTACCAATACCTGTCATTACCACTCAGTGTAATAGGAAAGAGCCCTGTACCAATAACTGTCATTACCACTCAGTGTAATAGGAAACAGACCAGTATCAATGCCTGTCATTTCCACTCAGTGTAATAGGAAACAGACCAGTATCAATACTTGTCATTACCACTCAGTGTAATGGGAAGCTGCCCAGTATCAATACCTGTCATTACCACTCAGTGTAATAGGAAACAGACCAGTATCAATGCCTGTCATTTCCACTCAGTGTAATAGGAAACAGACCAGTATCAATACTTGTCATTTCCACTCAGTGTAATAGGAAACAGACCAGTATCAATACCTGTCATTTCCACTCAGTGTAATAGGAAACAGACCAGTATCAATACCTGTCATTACCACTCAGTGTAATAGGAAACAGACCAGTATCAATACCTGTCATTTCCACTCAGTGTAATAGGAAACAGACCAGTAACAATACTTGTCATTACCACTCAGTGTAATAGGAAGCAGCCCAGTATCAATACCTATCATTTCCACTCAGTGTAATAGGAAACAGACCAGTATCAATACTTGTCATTACCACTCAGTGTAATAGGAAGCAGCCTAGTATCAATACCTGTCATTTCCACTCAGTGTAATAGGAAACAGACCAGTATCAATACTTGTCATTTCCACTCAGTGTAATAGGAAACAGCCCGGTATCAATACCTGTCATTTCCACTCAGTGTAATAGGAAACAGCCCAGTATCAATACCTGTCATTCCCACTCAGTGTAATAGGAAACAGCCCAGTATCAATAACTGTCATTACCACTCAGTGTAATAGGAAACAGCCCAGTATCAATACCTGTCATTTCCACTCAGTGTAATAGGAAACAGCCCAGTATCAATACCTGTCATTCCCACTCAGTGTAATAGGAAACAGCCCAGTATCAATACCTGTGATTACCACTCAGTGTAATAGGAAACAGAACAGTATCAATACCTGTCATTTCCACTCAGTGTAATAGGAAACAGACCAGTACCAATACCTGTCATTACCACTCAGTGTAATAGGAAACAGCCCAGTATCAATACCTGTCATTCCCACTCAGTGTAATAGGAAACAGCCCAGTACCAATACCTGTCATTTCCACTCAGTGTAATAGGAAACAGCCCAGTACCAATACCTGTCATTACCACTCAGTGTAATTGGAAGCAGCCCAGTGTCAATACCTGTCATTCCCACTCAGTGTAATAGGAAACAGACCAGTATCAAAACTTGCCATTTCCACTCAGTGTAATAGGAAGCAGCCCAGTGTTAATACCTGTCATTCCCACTCAGTGTAATAGGAAGCAGCCCAGTATCAATACTTGTCATTACCACTCAGTGTAATAGGAAACAGCCCAGTATCAATACCTGTCATTACCACTCAGTGTAATAGGAAACAGACCAGTATCAATACTTGTCATTACCACTCAGTGTAATAGGAAACAGCCCAGTATCAATACCTGTCATTACCACTCAGTGTAATAGGAAACAGACCAGTATCAATACTTGTCATTACCACTCAGTGTAATAGGAAACAGCCCAGTATCAATACTTGTCATTACCACTCAGTGTAATAGGAAACAGACCAGTATCAATACTTGTCATTACCACTAAGTGTAATAGGAAACAGACCAGTATCAATACTTGTCATTACCACTCAGTGTAATAGGAAACAGCCCAGTATCAATACTTGTCATTACCACTCAGTGTAATAGGAAACAGACCAGTATCAATACTTGTCATTACCACTCAGTGTAATAGGAAACAGCCCAGTATCAATACCTGTCATTTCCACTCAGTGTAATAGGAAGCAGCCCAGTGCCAATACCTGTCATTTCCACTCAGTGTAATAGGAAACAGACCAGTATCAATACCTGTCATTCCCACTCAGTGTAATAGGAAACAGACCAGTATCAATACTTGTCATTACCACTCAGTGTAATAGGAAACACACCAGTATCAATACCTGTCATTTCCACTCAGTGTAATAGGAAACAGACCAGTATCAATACTTGTCTTTACCACTCAGTATAATGGGAAGCAGCCCAGTATCAATACCTGTCATTTCCACTCAGTGTAATAGGAAACAGACCAGTATCAATACCTGTCATTTCCACTCAGTGTAATAGGAAACAGACCAGTGTCAATACTTGTCATTTCCACTCAGTGTAATAGGAAACAGCCCAGTATCAATACCTGTCATTTCCACTCAGTGTAATAGGAAACAGCCCAGTATCAATACCTGTCATTACCACTCAGTGTAATCGGAAGCAGCCCAGTATCAATACCTGTCATTCCCACTCAGTGTAATAGGAAACAGCCCAGTATCAATACCTGTCATTCCCACTCAGTGTAATAGGAAGCAGCCCAGTACCAATACTTGTCATTCCCACTCAGTGTAATAGGAAGCAGCCCAGTGTTAATACCTGTCATTCCCACTCAGTGTAATAGGAAGCAGCCCAGTATCAATACTTGTCATTACCACTCAGTGTAATAGGAAACAGACCAGTATCAATACTTGTCATTACCACTCAGTGTAATAGGAAACAGACCAGTATCAATACTTGTCATTACCACTCAGTGTAATAGGAAACAGCCCAGTATCAATACCTGTCATTACCACTCAGTGTAATAGGAAACAGACCAGTATCAATACTTGTCATTACCACTCAGTGTAATAGGAAACAGCCCAGTATCAATACCTGTCATTACCACTCAGTGTAATAGGAAACAGACCAGTACGAATACTTGTCATTACCACTCAGTGTAATAGGAAACAGCCCAGTATCAATACTTGTCATTACCACTCAGTGTAATAGGAAACAGACCAGTATCAATACTTGTCATTACCACTCAGTGTAATAGGAAACAGACCAGTATCAATACCTGTCATTACCACTCAGTGTAATAGGAAACAGCCCAGTATCAATACCTGTCATTTCCACTCAGTGTAATAGGAAGCAGCCCAGTGCCAATACCTGTCATTTCCACTCAGTTTAATAGGAAACAGACCAGTATCAATACCTGTCATTCCCACTCAGTGTAATAGGAAACAGACCAGTATCAATACTTGTCATTACCACTCAGTGTAGTAGGAAACAGCCCAGTGTCAATACCTGTCATTTCCACTCAGTGTAATAGGAAACAGCCCAGTATCAATACTTGTCATTTCCACTCAGTGTAATAGGAAGCAGCCCAGTATCAATACTTGTCATTACCACTCAGTGTAGTAGGAAACAGCCCAGTATCAATACCTGTCATTCCCACTCAGTGTAATAGGAAACAGCCCAGTATCAATACCTGTCATTCCCACTCAGTGTAATAGGAAACAGACCAGTATCAATACTTGTCATTACCACTCAGTGTAATAGGAAAGAGCCCAGTAGCAATACCTGTCATTACCACTCAGTGTAATAGGAAAGAGCCCTGTACCAATACCTGTCATTACCACTCAGTGTAATAGGAAACAGACCAGTATCAATACCTGTCATTTCTACTCAGTGTAATAGGAAACAGCCCAGTATCAATACCTGTCATTACCACTCAGTGTAATAGGAAACAGACCAGTATCAATACTTGTCATTACCACTCAGTGTAATGGGAAGCAGCCCAGTATCAATACCTGTCATTTCCACTCAGTGTAATAGGAAACAGACCAGTATCAATACCTGTCATTTCCACTCAGTGTAATAGGAAACAGACCAGTATCAATACCTGTCATTACCACTCAGTGTAATAGGAAACAGACCGGTATCAATACCTGTCATTTCCACTCAGTGTAATAGGAAACAGACCAGTATCAATACCTGTCATTACCACTCAGTGTAATAGGAAGCAGCCCAGTATCAATACCTATCATTTCCACTCAGTGTAATAGGAAACAGACCAGTATCAATACCTGTCATTACCACTCAGTGTAATAGGAAGCAGCCCAGTATCAATACCTGTCATTCCCACTCAGTGTAATAGGAAACAGCCCAGTATCAATACCTGTCATTCCCACTCAGTGTAATAGGAAGCAGCCCATTATCAATACCTGTCATTCCCACTCAGTGTAATAGGAAACAGCCCAGTATCAATACCTGTCATTACCACTCAGTGTAATAGGAAACAGCCCAGTACCAATACCTGTCATTACCACTCAGTGTAATAGGAAACAGCCCAGTATCAATACCTGTGATTACCACTCAGTGTAATAGGAAACAGAACAGTATCAATACCTGTCATTTCCACTCAGTGTAATAGGAAACAGCCCAGTACCAATACCTGTCATTACCACTCAGTGTAATAGGAAACAGCCCAGTACCAATACCTGTCATTCCCACTCAGTGTAATAGGAAACAGCCCAGTACCAATACCTGTCATTTCCACTCAGTGTAATAGGAAACAGACCAGTATCAATACCTGTCATTTCCACTCAGTGTAATAGGAAACAGCCCAGTATCAATACCTGTCATTACCACTCAGTGTAATAGGAAACAGACCAGTATCAATACTTGTCATTACCACTCAGTGTAATGGGAAGCAGCCCAGTATCAATACCTGTCATTTCCACTCAGTGTAATAGGAAACAGACCAGTATCAATACCTGTCATTTCCACTCAGTGTAATAGGAAACAGACCAGTATCAATACCTGTCATTACCACTCAGTGTAATAGGAAACAGACCGGTATCAATACCTGTCATTTCCACTCAGTGTAATAGGAAACAGACCAGTATCAATACCTGTCATTACCACTCAGTGTAATAGGAAGCAGCCCAGTATCAATACCTATCATTTCCACTCAGTGTAATAGGAAACAGACCAGTATCAATACCTGTCATTACCACTCAGTGTAATAGGAAGCAGCCCAGTATCAATACCTGTCATTCCCACTCAGTGTAATAGGAAACAGCCCAGTATCAATACCTGTCATTCCCACTCAGTGTAATAGGAAGCAGCCCATTATCAATACCTGTCATTCCCACTCAGTGTAATAGGAAACAGCCCAGTATCAATACCTGTCATTACCACTCAGTGTAATAGGAAACAGCCCAGTACCAATACCTGTCATTACCACTCAGTGTAATAGGAAACAGCCCAGTATCAATACCTGTGATTACCACTCAGTGTAATAGGAAACAGAACAGTATCAATACCTGTCATTTCCACTCAGTGTAATAGGAAACAGCCCAGTACCAATACCTGTCATTACCACTCAGTGTAATAGGAAACAGCCCAGTATCAATACCTGTCATTCCCACTCAGTGTAATAGGAAACAGCCCAGTACCAATACCTGTCATTTCCACTCAGTGTAATAGGAAACAGCCCAGTACCAATACCTGTCATTACCACTCAGTGTAATTGGAAGCAGCCCAGTGTCAATACCTGTCATTCCCACTCAGTGTAATAGGAAACAGACCAGTATCAATACTTGTCATTTCCACTCAGTGTAATAGGAAGCAGCCCAGTGTTAATACCTGTCATTCCCACTCAGTGTAATAGGAAGCAGCCCAGTATCAATACTTGTCATTACCACTCAGTGTAATAGGAAACAGACCAGTATCAATACTTGTCATTACCACTCAGTGTAATAGGAAACAGACCAGTATCAATACTTGTCATTACCACTCAGTGTAATAGGAAACAGCCCAGTATCAATACCTGTCATTACCACTCAGTGTAATAGGAAACAGACCAGTATCAATACTTGTCATTACCACTCAGTGTAATAGGAAACAGCCCAGTATCAATACCTGTCATTACCACTCAGTGTAATAGGAAACAGACCAGTATCAATACTTGTCATTACCACTCAGTGTAATAGGAAACAGCCCAGTACCAATACCTGTCATTTCCACTCAGTGTAATAGGAAACAGCCCAGTACCAATACCTGTCATTACCACTCAGTGTAATAGGAAACAGACCAGTATCAATACTTGTCATTACCACTCAGTGTAATAGGAA
The DNA here is from genome assembly GCF_036365525.1 of Heterodontus francisci. Lineage (NCBI taxonomy): Eukaryota > Metazoa > Chordata > Chondrichthyes > Heterodontiformes > Heterodontidae > Heterodontus > Heterodontus francisci. Next base: position 1,256,251 of record NW_027141894.1, read on the forward strand.
ACAGCCCAGTATCAATACCTGTCATTACCACTCAGTGTAATAGGAAACAGACCAGTATCAATACTTGTCATTACCACTCAGTGTAATAGGAAACAGCCCAGTACCAATACCTGTCATTTCCACTCAGTGTAATAGGAAACAGACCAGTATCAATACTTGTCATTACCACTCAGTGTAATAGGAAACAGCCCAGTACCAATACCTGTCATTTCCACTCAGTGTAATAGGAAACAGCCCAGTATCAATACCTGTCATTACCACTCAGTGTAATAGGAAACAGACCAGTATCAATACTTGTCATTACCACTCAGTGTAATAGGAAACAGCCCAGTATCAATACCTGTCATTACCACTCAGTGTAATAGGAAACAGACCAGTATCAATACTTGTCATTACCACTCAGTGTAATAGGAAACAGCCCAGTACCAATACCTGTCATTTCCACTCAGTGTAATAGGAAACAGCCCAGTATCAATACCTGTCATTACCACTCAGTGTAATAGGAAACAGACCAGTATCAATACTTGTCATTACCACTCAGCGTAATAGGAAACAGCCCAGTACCAATACCTGTCATTTCCACTCAGTGTAATAGTAAACTGCCCAGTATCAATACTTGTCATTACCACTCAGTGTAATAGGAAACAGACCAGTATCAATACTTGTCATTACCACTCAGTGTAATAGGAAACAGACCAGTATCAATACTTGTCATTACCACTCAGTGTAATAGGAAACAGCCCAGTATCAATACTTGTCATTTCCACTCAGTGTAATAGGAAGCAGCCCAGTATCAATACTTGTCATTACCACTCAGTGTAGTAGGAAACAGCCCAGTATCAATACCTGTCATTCCCACTCAGTGTAATAGGAAACAGACCAGTATCAATACTTGTCATTTCCACTCAGTGTAATGGGAAGCAGCCCAGTATCAATACCTGTCATTTCCACTCAGTGTAATAGGAAACAGACCAGTATCAATACCTGTCATTTCCACTCAGTGTAATAGGAAACAGACCAGTATCAATACCTGTCATTTCCACTCAGTGTAATAGGAAACAGACCAGTGTCAATACTTGTCATTTCCACTCAGTGTAATAGGAAACAGCCCAGTATCAATACCTGTCATTTCCACTCAGTGTAATAGGAAACAGCCCAGTATCAATACCTGTCATTACCACTCAGTGTAATAGGAAACAGCCCAGTATCAATACCTGTCATTACCACTCAGTGTAATAGGAAACAGCCCAGTACCAATACCTGTCATTCCCACTCAGTGTAATAGGAAACAGCCCAGTATCAATACCTGTCATTCCCACTCAGATTAATAGGAAGCAGACCAGTATCAATACCTGTCATTCTCACTCAGTGTAATAGGAAACAGCCCAGTATCAATACCTGTCATTCTCACTCAGTGTAATAGGAAACAGCCCAGTATCAATACCTGTCATTACCACTCAGTGTAATAGGAAACAGACCAGTACCAATACCTGTCATTACCACTCAGTGTACTCGGAAACAGCCCAGTACCAATACCTGTCATTTCCACTCAGTGTACACGGAAACAGCCCGGTATCAATACTTTAAACTTTTCGGGACCAGACATATAAATACTGTGGCTGCAAGAGCCGGTCAGAGACTGGAAATTCTGCAGTAATTAACTCACCTCCTGACTCCCCAAAGTCCTGCAAGGCAAATGTCAGGAGTGTGATGGAATACTCTCCACTTGCCTGGATGGGTGCAGCTCCAACAACACTCAAGAAACTGGACCACATCCAGGGCAAAGCAACCCACTTGATTGGCACCTCATCCACTATTTTTAACGTTCACTCCCTCCACCTTTGGCATACAGTGGCAGCAGTATGCACCATCTACAAGATGAACTGCAGCAAAGCATCAAGGCTCCCTGAACAGCACCTTCCAAACCTGCGACCTCTACCATCTAGAAAGACAAGTGTAGCTGAAAAATGGGAACACCAGCTGCAAGTTCCCCTCTAAGGCACACACTATCCTGTCTTGTAACTATATCGCTGTTCCATCGCTGTCGCTGGGTCAAAATCTTGGAACTCCCTTGCTAACAGTACCTGCCCCACATGGGCTGCAGTGGTTCAAGAAGTCAGCTCACCACCACATTCTCATGGGCAATTAGGAATGGACAATAAATGCTGGCCTAGCCAGTGACACCCACATCCCATGGAAGAATGAAAAAAAATCTACTGGTTGCCCTTTATCCATCCAGATTGTTACACCCTGTTACTACTTCCTTAGAATGGATTGCAATATTTTCCCAACGTGTCTATAGTTTCCTCCTTTCTGTCTTCATCTTTCTGAAATAAGGGCATTCCCTCTGTGCTTTTCCAATGCACTGGGGCCTTTCCAGAATCTAGGGAGTTTTGGAAGATTACAACCAATGCATCCCTTTTCTCCGCAGCCACTTATTTTGAGACCCTCAGATGCAGGTCATCATGTCCAGGGGACTTGTCAACCTTTAGTCCCATTACTTTCCCTCCAGTGATAGTGATGTCTTTTTGTACAATTATTGGGATGCTTTTAGTGTTTTCAATAATTTTAGATAATTTAATTTGGCAGGAAGTGAGGAGACTGATTAAGGTGACACGGCAGTATACACTCCAGAAAGTATCAACAGCTGGAACTAGGGTTCAGGAATGACGGTGAAGTCAGGACATCGGATACACTAAAGAAAATGAAAGGAATGTAGATGCTCAAGAGAAGGTTGATAGACTTGATGTTTTGGAAGGCTGAACACATCGGGCTGAGTTTGAGGTTTCCGTCATGGCTTCCCACAGCATTGCCGGAAGTGGTTGCCATTGCCACTCATCATGTGTGTGACTGGCCCACCAAAATCACGCAGCGGCCAGCCAATTATAATAATGGAGTCACGGGGCCCGGTCAATTAATTAATGGAGTGGGATTTCAGGCCAAATGCAGCATAGGATCACTCCTGAGCAGGTGCTGGTGCCATATTTAAAGCCCTGCTTTCACTGCTGGCTTTCAGCCTTTTGCTGTTTACTGCTGAAGCTGGTGCTGGAGTGATTCCTGGACACCCACCCACCCCCACACACCCGCACACACCCCTCCTCGCCCACCCCCTGATAAGGAAGTCGCACTATGGCAGTGATAAGACACTGGATGGCTCCACGGTTTAGTGTTGCCTCTCTTGAGATGCTCCTCCAGGCTTCAAGGGGAACACAGGAGGTCCTCTTCCCCAGCGATTGCAAGAAGAGGTCCGCCCGCCTGACCAAGCAAGCCTGGATGAAGGTCGCAGATGAGGTCAGCAGCCATGGGGTCACTCCCCGAACAGAGGTCCAGTGCAGGAATAGAGTCAATGACCTCCTTTGGTCTGCCAAGGTGAGTGCTACATACCCACTCTCTTTTCTGCAGATTGCAAGTGGATCCATGCAGGAGGCTGTGCGACATGGGGAGGGAGACATCAACAAAGACGCTGGCAAAGGGGCAGTGGATGAGGGGATGCCACTAGCATACCGGTCTGGTAGCTCTTCCTGTGAAGTGTGACTATCTCCCTCTTTCCACTTGCAGGACAAACGGGCCCATAACAACAAGAAGACCTCACGGACTGGTGGAGGAGTTGCAGATATACGGCCTCTCTCAGCAGCTGAGGATGAAAGTGATGGTGAGACGCGAGTCTCCACACATGACAGTGAGGTTGGTCTTCATTCGACAATAAACACACTTCTGGAGATCCACATCATGCATGGATTTCATAAGATCTGCAATGCATAACAAACACAGGTTTGTGTTCTCTCATGCAGGTCAGCGTCCGCAGGAAACTCCAGCTGAAGAGGGCCAGCCATCAACCTCTGAGAAGGAGGAGCAGTCAGAGGATGCACCATTACATGACTCTCCTGCACCTTCCACCAGCGCAGATACTTTCCCCTCAGTGCGTTCATGCTCGGCTTTAGAATCAGGTCACAAGCTGGTGAGAGCACTGCACATGCACCCGAGCAGTTGGCTGAGGCTGACACAGCCGAGATCCCCGACAGTCGCAGGACTGTGGGTGTTCAGGCCCATGCTAAACCCCAGGCTGATGACGAGCCTCTGGTGTCAACAGCACAGGGGGTGCCAGAGAGAGGTAAGGCAACACCTGGCAGAGAGGCCATGTGCAGCCATGAGCGGATGATGGAGGAGTCCATCCAGGCCATGACTGCTGCCATGTTTCAGATGTGTGAGCACATGGCTTCTTCCATTGAGAGGTTGGTGACCCTCATGGAGAGCCAGATCCTGCAGACGCGCAGAGACCTGCACACCATTGCCTTGGCTCAATGCAGCAGTGGCAAGGCGCGAGGAGGATGAGGTCTTCTCCAGCTCCTCGTAATCTCTGGTGAGCAGGGAAGTTCAAGTGAGCCATGAAAGGGAAGAGAAAAGAGGCTGACCTCCACAAGTGGGGGCTCCACTCAGGGCGTTCTGAGTGTGGACAGCGGCTCCTCAGCCCTTCCACCAGTCAGATCAGCTCCAGTAGCTGCAATACCTGAACAGAGCCCTGCACCTTTACAGGAAAACTTCCAGGCCTCAGGCAGCCAGAGGACAGCTGTCGAAGTGATCCCAGACGAGGGGGCAGCTCGATCAGCAGCCTGCTCCAGCCCAGCTACTAGCACAGGGGTCACACCTCATAGAATTATAAAGGTATAAAGAAACCCACCTAGACACACTGGGAATTCACGTGTGTTTGACATCTGCCATTTGTTTTCTGTTATAAAGTTAATATTCATTGTGGAAAATGCTTATTCTTTCTTTGTTTAAGAAGGGTAGCAAGGATAATCCAGGAAATTATTGGCCGGCGAGCCTTACGTCAGTGGTAGGGAAATTATTAGAGAGGATTCTTCAGGACAGGATTTACTCCCATTTGGAAACAAATGGACTTATTAGCGAGAGGCAGCATGGTTTTGTGAAGGGGAGGTCGCGTCTCACTAATTTGATTGAGTTTTTTGAGGAAGTGAGGAAGATGATTGATGAGGGAAGGGCAGTGGATGTTGTCTATATGGACTGCAGTAAAGCCTTTGACAAGGTCCCGCATGGCAGACTGATACAAAAGGTGAAGTCACATGGGATCAGAGGGGAGCTGGCTAAATGGATACAGAACTGGCTCAGTCAGAGAAGACAGAGGGTAGCAGTGGAAGGGTGCTTTTCTGAATGGAGGGATGTGACTAGTGGTGTTCCGCAGGGATCAGTGCTGGGACCTTTGCTGTTTGTAGAATATATAAATGATTTGGAGGATAATGTCGCTGGTCTGATTAGTAAGTTTACGGACGACACAAAGGTTGGTGGAGTTGCGGACAGTGATGAGGCTTGTCAGAGGATACAACAGGATATAGATCGGTTGGAGACTTGGGCGGAGAAATGGCAGATGGAGTTTAATTCAGACAAATGTGAGGTAATGCATTTTGGAAGATCTAATGCAGGTGGGAGGTATGCAGTAAATGGCAGAACCCTTGGGAGTATTGACAGGCAGAGAGATCTGGGCTTACAGGTCCACATGTCACTGAAAGTGGCAACGCAGGTGGATAAGGTAGTCAAGAAGGCATACGGCATGCTTGCCTTCATCGGTCGGGGCATAGAGTATAAAAATTGGCAAGTCATGCTGCAGCTGTACAGAACTTTAGTTAGGCCACACTTAGAATATTGCGTGCAATTCTGGTCGCCACACTACCAGAAGGAAGTGGAGGCTTTGGAGAGGGTACAGAAGAGGTTTACCAGGATGTTGCCTAGTCTGGAGGGCATTAGCTATGAGGAGAGGTTGGATAAACTCAGATTGTTTTCACTGGAATGACGGAGGTGGAGGGGTGACATGATAAAGGTTTACAAAGTTATGAGCGGCATGGACAGAGTGGATAGTCAGAAGCTTTTTCCCAGGGTGGAAGAGTCAGTTACTAGGGGACATAGGTTTAAGGTGCGAGGGGCAAAGTTTAGAGGGGATGTGCGAGGCAAGTTCTTTACACAGAGGGTGGTGAGTGCCTGGAACTTGCTGCCAGGGAGGTGGTGGAAGCAGGTACCATAGAGACGTTTAAGAGGCATCTTGACAAATACATGAATAGGATCGGATTAGAGGGATACGGACCCCGGAAGTGCAGAAGGTTTTAGTTTAGGCAGGCATCAAGATCGGCGCAGGCTTGGAGGGCCGAATGGCCTGTTCTTGTGCTGTACTGTTCTTTGTTCTTTGTTCATTTCAAACTAATCCAGCCTTGAAATCTAATACAGCAACTCAACCTAATGTAAAATAAAAACAAAAAATGCTGGTAATACTCAGCAGGTCTGGCAGCATCTGTGGAGAGAGAAGCAGAGGTAAAATTTTTTGGCTGTGAGGAGAGGTTGGATAATCTCGGATTGTTTTCAGTGGAACGACGGAGGTGGAGGGGCAACCTGATAGAGGTTTACAAAGTTATGAGTGACATGGACTGAGTGGATAGTCAGAACTTTTTCCCAGGGTGGAAGAGTCAGTTACTAGGGGACATAGGTTTAAGGTGCGAGGGGCAAAGTTTAGAGGGGATGTGCGAGGCAAGTTCTTTACACAGAGGGTGGTGAGTGCCTGGAACTTGTTGCCAGGGGAGGTGGTGGAAGCAGGTACCATAGAGACGTTTAAGAGGCATCTTGACAAATACATGAATAGGATGGGAATAGAGGGATTGGGACGCCGGAAGTGCAGAAGGTTTTAGTTTAGACAGGCAACAAGATCGGCGCAGGCTTGGTGGGACAAATGGCCTGTTCCTTTGCTGTATTGTTCTTTGTTCTTTGTCAGTGACCCTTCTTCAGAACGTTCTGATGAATGCTGCACTTCAAACAAATACACCTTTAAACGAACACAGCATCACAAACTAATGCAGCATTTCAAACTAATACACCTTAAAACTAATACAGCACTTCTACTTAATCCTGCATTTCAAACTAATCCAGTCTCTAAAACTAGTACAGCACTTAAACCTAAAGCAGCATTTCAAACTAATACACCTTTTTTTTTAGTTTAGTTTAGAGATAAAGCAATGAAACAGGCCCTTCGGCCCACCAAGTCTGTGCTGACCATCAACCACCCATTTGTACTAATCCTACACTAATTCCATATTCCTACCACATCCCACCCTGTCCCTATATTTCCCTACCACCTACCTATACTAGGGGCAATTTATAATGACCAATTAGCCTATCAACCTGCAAGTCTTTGGCATGAGGGAGGAAACCGGAGCACCCGGAAGAAACCCACGCAGACACAGGGAGAACTTGCAAACGCCACACAGGCAGCACCTGGAATTGAACCCAGGTTGCTGGAGCTGTGAGGCTGCAGTGCTAACCACTGCGCCACTGTCCCACAGCACCTCAACCTGATAGAGTTATAGAGTCATAGAGTTAAACAGAACAGAAACAGGCCCTTCGGCCCATTGCGTCTGTGCTGGCTCTCCAGCACTCAACTATTCTAATCCCATAGTGGCAGCAGTGTGTACCATCTACAAGATGCACTGCAGCAATGCTCCAAGGCTCCTTAGACAGCACCTTCTAAATCCGCGACCTCTACCAACTAGTAGGACAAGGGACTTGCAGGTTGGTAGGTAAATTGGCCATTATAAATTGCCCCTAGTATAGGTAGGTGGTAGGGAAATATAGGGACAGGTGGGGATGTGGTAGGAATATGGGATTAGTGTAGAATTAGTATAAATGGGTGGTTGATGGTCGGCACAGACTCGGTGGGCCGAAGGGCCTGTTTCAGTGCTGTATCTCTAAACTAAAACTAAGGGCAGCAAATGCATGGGAACACCACCACCTGCAAGTTCCCCTCCAAGTCACACACCATCCTGACTTGGAACTATATCGCCGTTCCTTCACTGTCGCTGGGTCAAAATCCTGGAACTCCCTTCCTAACAGCACTGTGGGTATACCTACCCCACATGGACTGCAGCGGTTCAAGAAGGCAGCTCACCACCACCTTCTCAAGGGCAATTAGGGATGGACAATAAATGCTGGCCTGGCCAGTGACACCCACATCCCGTGAATGAATAAAAAAAAATATTCCTGCACTTGGACCATAGCCTTGTATGTTATGGCGTTTCAAGTGCTCATCTAAATACTTTTTAAATGTTGTGAGGGTTCCTGCCTCTACCACCTCTTCAGGCAGTGCGTTCCAGATTCTAACCACCGTCTGGGTGAAAATATATTTCCTGAAATCCCCCCTAAACCTCCTGCCCCTTACCCTAAATCTATGCCCCTGGTTCTTGGCCCCTCTGCTAAGGTAAAGGTTTCCTCCTATCTAACCTATCAATGCCCCTCATAATTTTGTACACCTCAATCATGTCCCCTCTCATCCTTCTCTGCTCCAAGGAAAACAACCCTAGCCTTTTCAGTCTCTCTTCATAGCTGAAATGCTCCAGCCCAGGCAACATCCTGGTGAATCTCCTCTGCACCCTCTCCAGTGCAATCACATCCTTCCTATAGTGTGGTGTCCAGAACTGTACTCCAGCTGTGGCCTAACAAGCGTTTGAGAAAGCTCCATCATAACCTCCCTGCTCTTATATTCTATCCCTCGGCTAATAAAGGCAAGGATCCCATATACCTTTCTAACCAGCTTATCTACATGTGCTGCTGCCTTCAGTGATCTATGGACAAGTACAACAAGGTCCCTCTGACCTTCTCTACTTCCGAGCGTCGTACCATCCATTGTATATTCCCTTGCCTTATTAGTCCTCATCTTACCAGCCCATCTATATCGTCCTGTAATCTAAGGATTGACTCCTCACTATTTACAACACCGATGTGAACCACGGCCTCTGACTGCTCACCCTCCCCTTCAGAATGTCATGCAACCACTCCATGACATCCTTGACCCTAGCACCAGGGAGGCAACATACCATCCTGGAGTCACGTTTACGGCCACAGAAATTCCTATCTGTACCCCTTACGATAGAATCCCCTTTCACTATAGCTCTTCCACCCCCTTTCCTTCCCTGCTGTGCAGCAGAGCCCTCCATGGTGCCACGAACTTGGCTGTTGCTGCTTTCCCCTGGGAGGTCATTCACCCCCAACAGTATCCAGAGCAGTACATCTGTTTGAGAGGGGGATGGCCACAGGGGACTCCTGCACTTCCCTGCCTGCGACTCCTACTCCGTCTGGTGGTCGCCCATCCCTTTTCTGCCTGTGCAGCCATTACCTGCGGTGTGACCACCTCACTAAACATTCTACCCACGATGTCCTCAGCATCGCGGATTCTCCACAGTGAATCCACCCACAGCTCCAGCTCTGTAATGCGGGTAGTCAGTTGCTGCAGATGGATACACTTCCTGCACACATGGTTGTCAGGGACACTGGAAGCCTCCCTGATTTCCCACATAGCGCAGGAGGAGTATATCACGGGGCTGAGCTCTCCTGTCATGACTTACCCTTAGATTAATTAGTTACTCCTTTAATTAAGAAAAGACTAATTACACTAGGGGCCTTGTTCTACTCCAAACACTACCCACTACAATCTAATACAGCACCTCAACCTAATACTGCATGACAAGCTCATACACCTGGACACCACACTATAGGAAAGATGTGATTGCAGTGTAGAGGGTGCAGAGGAGATTCACCAGGATGTTGCCTGGGTTGGAGCATTACAGCTAAGAAGAGAGACTGGACAGTCTCGGGTTGTTTTCCTTAGATTCGGGAAGGCTGAGGGGGGACCTGACTGAGGTATACAAAATTATGAGGGGTGGAGAAAGGGTAGGCAGGAAGAAACTTTTTCCTTTAGCTGAGGTGTCAATAAGCATGGAGCATAGATTTAAGGTAAGGGGCAGGAGGTTCAGAGGGTATTTGAGGAAATCATTTTTCACCCAGAGGGTGGTTGGAATCTGGAACGCACCGCCTGAAGGGGTGGTCGAGGCAGGTACCCTCACAACATTTAAGAAGTAATTGGATGAGCACTTGAAAAGCCATAGCCATACAAGGCTACGGGGCAAGTGTTGGAAAATGGAATCAAACTGTATGACCTCAACCTAATACTGCTTTTCAAACTAATGCACCTTAAAACTAACACAACACCACAATCTAATATTGCATTTCAAACTAATACACCTTAAATCAAATACAGCACCACAACGGAGGGGCTACAGGACATTCTGAAGGGGGAGGATGAACAGTCAGAGGTCGTGATTCACATTGGTAGCAAGTACATAGGGAGAAAGAGGTATAAGATCCTGTAACAAGAATTTAGGGAGCTATGTAGCAGATTAAAAAGCAGGAGCTCAAATGTTTTAATCTCTGGATTACTCCCAGTGCCATGTGCTCATGAGTATCGCAATAGGAGGAAACAGCAGATGAATGCGTGGCTGAGGAGATGGTTCAGGAGGGAGGGCTTTCGTTTCCTGGATCACTGGGTCAGTTTCTGGCAAAGGTGGGATCTGTACAGGTTGGACGTGTATAAATGGGTGGTTCTTGGTCGGCACAGACTCGGTGGGCCGAAGGGCCTGTTTCAGTGCTGTATCTCAAAAAAACCATCCTTGCTGGGAGGTTTGCTAGTGCTGTTGGGGGGAAGGTTTAAACTAATTTGGCAGGGGGATGGGATACAGACTGGAGGCACTGTCAAATATAGAAAAGAAACTGAGTCAGTCTGGAAGGCAGAGCAAATATAGACCTGTTAAGGCACAAGCAAATAATGCAAGGATCAATTGCATCTGTTTTAATGCAAAGAGTCTGACTAATAAGGCAGATGAATTGAGGGTGTTGATTAACACATGGGAATATGATATTATTGCGATCACAGAGACATGGTTGAGGGAGGGGCAGGACTGGAAGCTCAATATTCAAAGAACAAAGAACAAAGAACAAAGAAAATCACAGCACAGGAACAGGCCCTTCGGCCCTCCAAGCCTGCGCCGATCCAGATCCTCTATCTGAACATGACGCCTATTTTAGAACATAGAACATAGAAAAATACAGCACAGAACAGGCCCTTCGGCCCACGATGTTGTGCCGATCCTTTGTCCTCTGTCAAGGACAATTTAATCTATACCCCATCATTCTCCTTTATCCATATACCTATCTAAAAGCCGTTTGAAAGTCCCTAAAGTTTCTGACTCAACAACTTCCCCAGGCAAGGCATTCCATGCCCCGACCACTCTCTGGGTAAAGAACCTTCCCCTGACATCCCCCTTATATCTCCCACCCTTCACCTTAAATTTATGACCCCTTGTAACGCTTTGCTCCACCCGGGGAAAAAGTTTCTGACTGTCTACCCTATCTATTCCCCTGATCATCTTATAAACCTCTATCATGTCACCCCTCATCCTTCTCCGTTCTAATGAGAAGAGGCCTAGAATGTTCAGCCTTTCCTCGTAAGACTTATTCTCCATTCCAGGCAACATCCTGGTAAATCTCCTCTGCACCCTCTCCAAGGCTTCCACATCCTTCCTAAAATGAGGCGACCAGAACTGCACACAGTACTCCAAATGAGGCCTTACCAAGGTCCTGTACAGCTGCATCATCACCTCACGGCTCTTAAATTCAATCCCTCTGCTAATGAACGCTAACACCCCATATGCCTTCTTCACAGCCCTATCCACTTGAGTTGCAACTTTCAACGATCTATGCACATAGACCCCAAGGTCTCTCTGCTCCTCCACATGCCCAAGAACCCTACCGTTAACCCAGTATTTTGCATTCGTGTTTGTCCTTCCAAAATGGACGACCTCACACTTTTCAGGGTTAAACTCCATCTGCCACTTTTCAGCCCAGCACTGCAACCTATCCAAGTCCCTTTGCAGACGACAATAGCCCTCCTCGGTATCCACAACTCCACCAACCTTTGTATCATCTGCAAATTTACTGACCCACCCTTCGACTTCCTCATCCAAGTCGTTAATAAAAATCACAAACAGGAGAGGACCCAGAACTGATCCCTGTGGCACGCCACTGGTAACTGGGCTCCAGGCTGAGTATTTACCATCTAAGACCACTCTCTGCCTTCTATCAGTTAGCCAATTCTTAATCCAACTGGCCACATTCCCCACTATCCCATGCCTCCTGACTTTCTCCATAAGTCTACCATGGGGGACCTTATCAAATGCCTTACTAAAATCCATGTACACCACATCCACTGGTTTACCCTCATCCACTTGCTTGGTCACCTGCTCAAAGAATTCAATCAGGCTTGTGAGGCAAGACCTACCCCTCACAAAACCGTGCTAACTGTCCCGAATCAAGCAGTGTCTTTCCAGATGCTCAGAAATCCTATCCCTCAGCACCTTTTCCATCAACTTGCCTACCACCGAAGTAAGACTAACTGGCCTGTAATTCCCAGGGTTGTTCCTATTCCCTTTCTTGAACAGGGGCACAACATTTGCCACCCTCCAATCACCTGGTACCACCCCCGTCAACAGAGAAGATGAAAAGATCATTGCCAGCGGCTCTGCAATTTCATCCCTTGCTTCCCATAACATCCTTGGATATACCCCGTCAGGCCCGGGAGACTTGTCTATCTTCAAGTTATTCAAAAACCCCAACACATCTTCCCTCCTAACGAGCACTTCCTCGAGCTTACCAGTCTGTTTCACACCGTCCTCTTCAGTAATACACCCCTTCTCATTCGTAAATACCGAAGAGAAGTACTCATTCAAAACCTCACTTATCTCTTCCGGCTCAACACACAGTCTCCCGCTATTGTCCTTGACCGGACCTACGGTCCCCCTAGTCATCCTCATATTTCTGACATACGCGTAAAAGGCCTTGGGGTTTTCTTTTATCCTACCCGCCAAGCATTTTTCATGCCCTCTCTTAGCTCTCCTAATCCCTTTCTTCAGATCCTTCCTGGCCATCTTGTATCCCTCCAGAGCTATGCCTGTGCCCTTTTTCCTCAACCTTATATACGCATCCTTCTTCTTCCTAACAAGACTCTCAACCTCTCTTGTCAACCACGGTTCCCTCACATGCCCATCCCTTCCCTGTCTGACAGGGACATGCTTATCAATGGCCCCTACTATCTGCTCCTTGAAAAAGTTCCACATTTCGACCGTGCCCTTCCCTGCCAGCATATGCTCCCAACTTATGCTCCTCAGTTCCTGCCTGACAGCATCATATCTACCCTTCCCCCAATTGTAAACCTTGCCCTGTTGCACATACCTATCCCTCTCCATTACCACAGTGAATGCTACAGAATTGTGATCACTATCTCCAAAGTGCTCGCCCACCAACAGCTCTATCACTTGCCCTGGTTCATTACCTAGTACCAAATCCAATATTGCCTCCCCTCTGGTCGGGCAGTCTACATACTGAGTCAGAAAAGCTTCCTGGACATACTGCACAAACACTACCCCATCCAAACTATTCGATCTAAAGAGTTGCCAATCAATATTTGGGAAGTTGAAATCCCCCATAATTACTACCCTGTGACTTCTGCTCCTTTCCAAAATCTGTTTCCCAATCTGCTCTTCCACCTCCCTGCTGCTATTGGGGGGCCGATAGAAAACTCCCATCAAGGTGACTGCTCCTTTCCTGTTCCTGACCTCAACCCACAGTGCCTCAGTCGGCAGATCCTCCTCGAAAATTCTTTCAGCAGTTGTTACACTATTTCTAACTAACAATGCCACCCCCCCACCTCTTTTACCACCATTCCTAATCTTATGAAAACATCTATAACCAGGTACCTCCAAGAACCATTCCTCCCCCTCACCTATCCACGTTTCAGTGATGGCCACAACATCGTAGTCCCAAGTGCCCATCCACGCCTTCAATTCACTCACCTTATTCCTGATGCTTCTTGCGTTGAAGTATACACACTTTAACCCTTCTCCGTGCCCATCTGTCCTCTGCGACAGTGCGACCTTCCCCAATACCTCACTACACTCTTTGTCTTTCTGAGTGGACCCACTGGTCCCTGGACTACAAGTCCGGTTCCCATCCCCCTCCCAAACTAGTTTAAACCCTCCCGAACAGTACTAGCAAACCTCCCTCCCAGGATATTGGTGCCCCTCTGGTTCAGATGCAGCCCGTCCTGTTTGAACAGGTCCCATCTTCCCCAGAATGCATTCCAATTATCCAAGAACTGGAAGCCCTCTCTTCTACACCATTCCTGCAGCCACGTGTTCAGCTGTGCTCTCTCCCTATTCCTAGCCTCACTATCACGTGGCGCCGGCAACAAACCAGAGATAACAACTCTGTCCGTCCGAGCTTTCAGCTTCCAGCCTAACTCCCTAAACTCACTTCTAACATCTGTGCCACCCTTCCTTCCTACGTCGTTGGTGCCAATGTGCACCACGACCTCTGGCTGCTCCCCCTCCCCTTTAAGGATCCTGAATTTTCTAAGGGTCTGTATCTCTTTACTTCCTGCCCATTCATGTATCTGTCGAGATACATCTTAAAAGATGCTATCGTGCCCGCGTCTACCACCTCCGCTGGCAACGCATTCCAGGCACCCACCATCCTCTGCGTAAAGAACTTTCCACGCATATCCCCCCTAAACTTTTCCCCTTTCACTTTGAACTCGTGTCCCCTTGTAATTGAATCCCCCACTCTGGGAAAAAGCTTCTTGCTATCCACCCTGTCTATACCTCTCATGATTTTGTACACCTCAATCAGGTCCCCCCTCAACCTCCGTCTTTCTAATGAAAATAATCCTAATCTACTCAACCTCTCTTCATAGCTAGCGCCCTCCATGCCAGGCAACATCCTGATGAACCTCCTCTGCACCCTCTCCAAAGCATCTACATCCTTTTGGTAATGTGGCGACCAGAACGGCACGCAGTATTCCAAATTTAGCCGAACCAAAGTCTTATACAACTGTAACATGACCTGCCAACTCTTGTACTCAATACCCCGTCCGATGAAGGAAAGCATGCCGTATGCCTTCTTGACCACTCTATTGACCTGCGTTGCCACCTTCAGGGAACAATGGACCTGAACACCCAAATCTCTCTGTGCATCAATTTTCCCCAGGACCTTTCCATTTACTGTATAGTTCACTCTTGAATTGGATCTTCCAAAATGCATCACCTCGCATTTGCCCTGATTGAACTCCATCTGCCATTTCTCTGCCCAACTCTCCAGTCTATGTATATTCTGCTGTATTCTCTGACTGTCCCCTTCACTATCTGCTACTCCACCAATCTTAGTGTCGTCTGCAAACTTGCTAATCAGACCACCTATACTTTCCTCCAAATCATTTATGTATATCACAAACAACAGTGGTCCCAGCACGGATCCCTGTGGAACACCACTGGTCACATGTCTCCATTTTGAGAAACTCCCTTCCACTGCTACTCTCTGTCTCCTGTTGCCCAGCCAGTTCTTTATCCATCTAGCTAGTACACCTTGGACCCCATGCGTCTTCACTTTCTCCATCAGCCTACCATGGGGAACCTTATCAAACGCCTTACTGAAGTCCATGTATATGATAGCTACAGCCCTTCCCTCATCAATCAACTTTGTCACTTCCTCAAAGAATTCTATTAAGTTGGTAAGACATGACCTTCCCTGTACAAAACCATGTTGCCTATTTTCTTCCAAATGAGAATAGATCCTATCCCTCAGTAACTTCTCCAGCAGCTTCCCTACCACTGACGTCAGGCTCACCAGTCTATAATTACCTGGATTATCCCTGCTACCCTACTTAAACAAGGGGACAACATTAGCAATTCTCCAGTCCTCCGGGACCTCACCCGTGTTTAAGGATGCTACAAAGATATCGGTTAAGGCCCCAGCTATTTCCTATCTCGCTTCCCTCAGTAACCTAGGATAGATCCCATCCAGACCTGGGGACTTGTCCACCTTAATGCCTTTTAGAATACCCAACACTTCCTCCCTCCTTATGCCGACTTGACCTAGAGTAATCAAACATCTGTTCCTAACCTCAACATCCTTCATGTCCCTCTCCTCGGTGAATACCGATGCAAAGTACTCGTTTAGAATCTCACCCATTTTCTCTGACTCCACGCATAACTTTCCTCCTTTGTCCTTGAGTGGGCCAATCCTTTCTCGAGTTACCCTCTTGCTCCTTATATATGAATAAAAGGCTTTGGGATTTTCCTTAACCCTGTTTGCTAAAGATATTTCATGACCCCTTTTCACCCTCTTAATTCCTCGTTTCAGATTGGTCCTACATCCCCGATATTCTTTCAAAGCTTCGTCTTTCTTCAGCCACCGAGACCTTATGTATGCTTCCTTTTTCCTCTTAGCTAGTCTCACAATTTCACCTGTCATCCATGGTTCCCTAATCTTGCCATTTCTATCCCTCATTTTCACACGAACATGTCTCTCCTGCACGCTAATCAACCTCTCTTTAAAAGCCTCCCACATATCAAATGTGGATTTACCTTCAAACAGCTGCTCCCAATCTACATTCCCCAGCTCCTGCCTAATTTTGGTATAGTTGGCCTTCCCCCAATTTAGCACTCTTCCTTTAGGACCACTCTCATCTTTGTCCATGGTTATTTTAAAGCTTACGGAATTGTGATCGCTATTCCCAAAGTAGTCCCCTACTGAAACCAACCACCTGGCCGGGCTCATTCCCCAACACCAGGTCCAGTATGGCCCCTTCCCAAGTTGGACTATTTACATGCTGCTCTAGAAAACCCTCCTGGATGCTCCTTACAAATTCTGCTCCATCGAGACCTCTAACTCTAAGTGAATCCCATTCAATGTTGGGAAAATTAAAATCTCCTATCACCACCACCCTGTTGCTCCTACATCTTTCCATAATCTGTTTACATATTTGTACCTCTATCTCACGCTCACTGTTGGGAGGCCTGTAGTACAGCCCCAACATTGTTACCGCACCCTTCCTATTTCTGAGTTCTGCCCATATTGCCTCACTGCTCGAGTCCTCCATAGTGCCCTCCTTCAGTACAGCAGTGATATCCTCTTTGACCAGTAATGCAACTCCTCTATCCCTTTTACCTCCCTCTCTATCCCACCTGAAGCATCGATATCCTGGGATATTTCGTTGCCAATCATGCCCTTCCCTCAACCAAGTCTCTGTAATAGCAATAACATCATATTCCCAGGTACTAATCCAAGCCCTAAGTTCATCTGCCTTACCTACTACACTTCTTGCATTAAAACAAATGCACCTTCGACCACCAGTCCCTTTGCGTTCATCATCTGCTCCCTGCCTACTCTTCCCCTTAGTCACGCTGACTTCATTATCTAGTTCCTTACAGGCTTTCGTTACTACCTCCTTACTGTTCACTGACCTCCTCATTTGGTTCCCATCCCCCTGCCACATTAGTTTAAACCCTCGCCAACAGCGTTAGCAAAAGCACTCCCAAGGACATTGGTTCCATTCCGGCCCAGGTGTAGACCGTCCAATTTGTAATAGTCCCACCTCCCCCAGAACCGGTCCCAATGTCCCAAAAATCTGAACCCCTCCTTCCTGCACCATCTCTCAAGCCACGCATTCATCCTGATTCCAGGATATAGAATGTTCAGGCGTGACAGGGGAGGGGATAAAAGAGGAGGTGGCATTGCACTGTTGATCAAGGAGTCAATTACTGCAGTAAGGAGGGATGATATCTTAGAAGATTCCTCAAATGAGGCCATATTGTTAGAACTTAAAAACAAAAAGGGGGCAATCACTTGGCTGGGAATGTACTACGGACCTTCAAACAGTCAGGGGGAGATAGAGGAGCAGATATGTAGGCACATCTCAGAGAGGTGTAATCATAATAGGGTAATAATAGTTGGGGATTGCAACTTCCCCAATATCAACTGGGATAGTCTTAGTGCAAAAGGCATAACTGGGGTGGAATTCTTAAAATGCTTACAGGAGAGCTTTTTGAGCCAGTATGTCAAAAGTCCGACAAGAGAAGGGGCAGTACTGGACCTAATCCTAGGGAATGAAGCCAGACAAGTGGTAGAAGTGTCAGTGGGGGAGCATTTCAGGGATAGTGACCATAACTCTGTAAGATTTAAGGTAGTAATGGAAAAGGCCAAAGATGGACCGAAATAAAGGTCCTGAATTGGGGGAAGATCGATTTCAATATGATAAAACAGGATCTGGCCAAAGTGGACTGGGAGCATCTACTTGCAGGAAAGTCTACATCAGACCAGTGGGAGGCATTCAAAAAGGACATTTTTTTTTTTTAGAGATACAGCACTGAAACAGGCCCTTCGGCCCACCGAGTCTGTGCCGACCATTAACCACCCATTTATACTAATCCTACACTAATCCCATATTCCTACCACATCCCCACCTGTCCCTATATTTCCCTACCACCTACCTATACTAGGGGCAATTTATAATGGCCAATTTACCTACCAAATAGTGAGAGTTCAGAGCCAACATGTACTCGTAAAGCTCCAGGGAACCCTGGATGTCAAGGGATATAGAGGATTGGATAACAAAAAAAAGGAAGATTATGGCAGATTCAGAGTGCTGAAAACAGCAGAGGCCCTAGAAGGGTATAGAAAGCATAGGGGGGTACTTAAAAAAGTAATTAGGAGATGAAAGAGGAGGCATGAGAAAACACTGGAAGGCAAGATAAAGGAAAATCCCAAGGCGTTTTATAAGTATATTAAGGGCAAGACGATAATCAGGTAAAGAGTAGAGCCCATTATGGACCAACATGGCAATGTGTGTGTGGAGCCGGAGGACGCAGGTGAGATTTTAAATGATTACTTTTCATCTGTGTTCACTATGGAGAAGGATGGTGTAGATGTAGGCTATTGCAGAAAATACGGAAGTATGGGATTGAAGGTGATTTAATGCTTTGGATCAGAAATTGGCTAGCTGAAAGAAGACAGAGGGTGGTGGTTGATGGCAAATGTTCATCCTGGAGTTTAGTTACTAGTGGTGTACCGCAAGGATCAGTTTTGGGGCCACTGCTGTTTGTCATTTTTATAAATGATCTGGATGAGGGTGTAGAAGGGTGGGTTAGTAAATTTGCAGATGACACGAAGGTCGGTGGAGTTGTGGATAGTGCCGAAGGATGTTGTAGGGTACAGAGGGACATAGATAGGCTGCAGAGCTGGTCTGAGAGATGGCAAATGGAGTTGAATGCGGAAAAGTGTGAAGTGATTCACTTTGGAAGGAATAACAGGAATGCAGAATACTGGACTAATGGGAAGATTCTTGGTAGTGTAGATGAGCAGAGAGATCTTGGTGTCCAGGTACATAAATCCCTGAAAGTTGCCACCCAGGTTAATAGGGCTGTTAAGAAGGCATATGGTGTGTTAGCTTTTATTAGTAGGGGGATTGAGTTTCGGAGCCACGAGGTCATGCTGCAGCTGTACAAAACTCTGGTGCGGCCGCACCTGGAGTATTGCGTGCAGTTCTGGTCACCGCATTATAGGAAGGATGTGGAAGCTTTGGAAAGGGTGCAGAGGAGATTTACTAGGATGTTGCCTGGTATGGAGGGAAGGTCTTACGAGGAAAGGCTGAGGGACTTGAGGTTGTTTTCGTTAGAGAGAAAGAGGAGGAGAGGTGACTTAATAGAGACATATAAGATAATCAGAGGGTTAGATAGGGTGGATAGTCAGAGTCTTTTTCCTCGGATGGTGATGGCAAACACGAGGGGACATAGCTTTAAGTTGAGGGGTGATAGATATAGGACAGATGTCAGAGGTAGTTTCTTTACTCAGAGAGTAGTAGGGGCTTGGAACGCCCTGCCTGCAACAGTCGTAGACTCACCAACTTTAAGGGCATTTAATTGGTCATTGGACAGACATATGGATGAAAATGGAACAGTGTAGGTCAGATGGTTTCACAGGTCGGCGCAACATCGAGGGCCGAAGGGCCTGTACTGCGCTGTAATGTTCTATGTTCTTTTTCTATATGTAGAGATCAAGGAGGGGGATTGTCTTATACTTGAACAAATTAACATTGAGAGGGTGTAGATATTAACAGTTTTCGCGGGCTTAAAAGTGGATAAATCCCCAGACCCAGATAAGATGTATCCCAGGCTGTTATATGAGGCAAGGAAGGAGATTTCAGGGGCTCTGGCACCAATTTTCAAATCCTCTCTGGCCACAGGAGGTGCCAGAGAACTGGAGGGCAGCAAATGTAGTACCATTATTCATAAAGGGTAGCAGGGATAAACCAGGTAATTACAGGCCGGTGAGTCTAACATCAGTGGTAGGGATACTATTGGAAAAAATTCTGAGGGACAGGATTAATCTCCACTTGAAGAGGCAGGAATTAATCAGGGATAGTCAGCATGGTTTTGTTCGGGGGAGATCATGTTTAACAAACTTGATTGAATTTTTCAAGGAGGTGACTAGATGTGTAGATGAGGGTAAAGCAGTTGATGTAGTCTCCATGGACTTCAGTAAGGCTTTTGATAAGGTCCCACATGGGAGATTAGTTAAGAAGGTAAGAGCCCATGGGATCCAGGGCAATTTGGCAAATTGGATCCAAAATTGGCTTAGTGGCAGGAGGCAGAGGGTGATGGTCGGGGGTTGTTTCTCCGATTGGAAGCCTGTGACCAGTGGTGTACGACAGGGATCGGTGCTGGGACCCTTGCTGTTTGTAGTGTACATTAATGATTTATATGTGAATATAGGAGGTATGATCAGTAAGTTCGCAGGTGAGACGAAAATTGGTGATGTCGTAAATAGTGAGGAGGAAAGCCTTAGATTACAGGACGATATAGATGGGCTGGTAAGTTGGGCAGAGCAGTGGAAAATGGAATTTAATCCTGAGAAGTGTGAGGAGATGCATTTTGGGAGGACTAACAAGGCAAGGGAATATACAATGGATGGTAGGACCCTAGGAAGTACAGAGGGTCAGAGGGACCTTGGTGTACTTGTCCATAGATCACTGAAGGCAGCAGCACAGGTAGATAAGGTGGTTAGGAAAGTATATGGGATACATGTCTTTATTCGCCAAAGCATAGAATCTAAGAGCAGGGAGGTTTATTTTTTTTTTAGAACATTACAGCGCAGTACAGGCCCTTCGGCCCTCGATGTTGCACCGACCTGTGAAACCATCTGACCTACACTATTCCATTTTCATCCATATGTCTATCCAATGACCACTTAAATGCCCTTAAAGTTGGCGAGTCTACTACTGCTGCAGGCAGGGCGTTCCACGCCCCTACTACTCTCTGAGTAAAGAAAGTACCTCTGACATCTGTCCAAGATCTATCACCCCTCAACTTAAAGCGATGTCCCCTCGTGTTTGCCATCACCATCCGAGGAAAAAGACTCTGACTATCCACCCTATCTAACCCTCTGATTATCTTATATGTCTCTATTAAGTCACCTCTCCTCCTCCTTCTATCCAACTAAAACAACCTCAAGTCCCTCAGCCTTTCCTCGTAAGACCTTCCCTCCATACCAGGCAACTTCCTAGTAAATCTCCTCTGCAAACTTTCCAAAGCTTCCACATCCTTCCTATAATGCGGTGACCAGAACTGCACGCAATACTCCAGGTGCGGCCGCACCAGAGTTTTGTACAGCTGCAGCATGACCTCGTGGCTCCGAAACTCGATTCCCCTACTAATAAAAGCTAACACACCATATGCCTTCTTAACAGCCCTATTAACCTGGGTAGCAACTTTCAGGGATTTATGTACCTGGACACCAAGATCTCTCTGTTCATCTACACTACCAAGAATCTTTCCATTAGCCCAGTACTCTGCATTCCTGTTACTCCTTCCAAAGTGAATCACTTCACACTTTTCCGCATTAAACTCCATTTGCCATCTCTCAGCCCAGCTCTGCAGCCTATCTATGTCCCTCTGTACCCTGCAACATCCTTCGGCACTATCCACAACTCCACCGACCTTTGTGTCATCCGCAAATTTACTAACCCACCCTTCTACACCCTCATCCAGGTCATTTATAAAAATGACAAACAGCAGTGGCCCCAAAACAGATCCTTGCGGTATACCACTAGTAACTAAACTCCAGGATGAACATTTGCCATCAACCACCACCCTCTGTCTTCTTTGAGCTAGTGAATTTCTGATCCAAAGCTCTAAATCACCTTCAACCGCATACTTCCGTATTTTCTGCAATAGCCTACCGTGGGGAACCTTATCAAACGCCTTACTGAAATCCACATACACCACATCCACTGCTTTACCCTCATCCACCTGTTTGGTCACCTTCTCGAAAAACTCAATAAGGTTTGTAAGGCACGACCTACCCGTCACAAAACCGTGCTGACTATCGCTAATGAACTTATTCTTTTCAAGATGATTATAAATCCTGTCTCTTATAACCTTTTCCAACATTTTACCCACAACCGAAGTAAGGCTCACAGGTCTATAATTACCAGGGCTGTCTCTACTCCCCTTCTTGAACAAGGGGACAACATTTGCTATACTCCAGTCTTCCGGCACTATTCCTGTCAACAATGACGACATGAAGATCAAGGACAAAGGCTCTGCAATCTCCTCCCTGGCTTCCCAGAGAATCCTAGGATAAATCCCATCTGGCCCAGGGGACTTATCTATTTTCACACTTTCCAAAATTGCTAACACCTCCTCCTTGTGAACCTCAATCTCATCTAGCCTAGTAGTCTGAATCTTAGTATTCTCCTCGACAACATTTTCTTTCTCTGCTGTAAATACTGACGAAAAATATTCATTTCACGCTTCCCCTATCGCCTCTGATTCCACACACAACTTCCCACTACTATCCTTGATTGGCCCTAATCTAACTCTAGTCATTCTTTTATTCCTGATATACCTATAGAAAGCCTTAGGGTTTTCCCTGATCCTATCCGCCAATGACTTCTCGTGTCCTCTCCTTGCTCTTCTTAGCTCTCCCTTTAGATCCTTCCTGGCTAGCTTGTAACTCTCAAGCGCCCTAACTGAGCCTTCACGTCTCATCCAAACATAAGCCTTCTTCTTCCTCTTGCCAAGCGCTTCAACTTCTTTAGTAAACCATGGCTTCCTCGCTCAACAACTTCCTCCCTGCCTGACTGGTGCATACTTATCAAGGACACGCAGTAGCTGCTCCTTGAATAAGCTCCACATTTCAATTGTGCCCATCCCCTGCAGTTTCCTTCCCCATCCTACGCATCCTAAATCTTGCCTAATCGCATCATAATTTCCTTTCCCCCAGCTATAATTCTTGGCCTGCGGTATATACCTGTCCCTGCCCATCGCTAAGGTAAACCTAACCGAATTGTTATCACTGTCACCAAAGTGCTCACCTACATCTAAATCTAACACCTGGCCGGGTTCATTACCCAGTACCAAATCCAATGTGGCATCGCCCCTGGTTGGCCTGTCTACATACTGTGCCAGAAAACCCTCCTGCACACACTGGACAAAAACTGACCCATCTAAAGTACTCGAACTATAGTATTTCCAGTCGATATTTGGAAAGTTAAAGTCCCCCATAACAACTACCCTGTTACTCTCGCTCCTGTCGAGAATCATCTTCGCTATCCTTTCCTCTACATCTCTGGAACTATTCGGAGGTCTATAGAAGACTCCCAACAGGGTGACCTCTCCTCTCCTGTTCCTAACCTCGGCCCAGACTACCTCAGTAGACGAGTCCTCAAACGTCCTTTCTGCCGCTGTAATACTCTCCTTGATTAACAATGCCACAACCCCCTCCCTTTTTACCATCTTCTCTGTTCTTACTGAAACATCTAAATCCCGGAACCTGCAACATCCATTCCTGCCCCTTCTCTACCCATGTCTCTGAAATGGCCACTACCTCGAGATCCCAGGTACCAACCCATGCTGCAAGCTCACCCACCTTATTCCGGATGCTCCTGGCGTTGAAGTAGGTTATGATGGAGCTGTATAAAACACTAGTTAGGACACAGCTGGGTTACTGCGCACAATTCTGGTCGTCACACAATAGGAAGGATGTGATTGCAATGGAGAGGATGCAGAGGAGATTCACCAGGATGTTGCAGGGGCTGGAGCTTTTCAGCTATGAAGAGAGACTGGATAGGCTGGGGTTGTTTTCCTTGGAGCAGATAAGGCTGAGAATGGACATGATTGAGGTATTAAAAATTATGAGGGGCATAGATAGGGCGGATAGGAAGAAACTTTTTCCCTGAGTGGAGGGGTCAAAAACCAGGGGTCATAGATTTAAGGTAAGGGGCAGGTGGTCTAGAGGGGATTTGAGGAAAAATATTTTCACCCAGAAGGTGGTTGGAATCTGGAACGCACTGCCTGAACGGGTGGTAGAGGCAGGAACCCTCACAACATTGAAGAAGTATTTAGATGAGCACTTGAAATGCCATAGCAAACAAGGCTCTGGGCCAAGTGCTGGAAAATGCATTTAGAAAGAAGATGTAACGAATGGTGTGTCACAGGGATCTGGGCTGGGAACTCAACTTTTTTCAATTTATATAAATAACTTAGATGAAGGAACTGAAGGTATGGTTGCTAAATTTGCTGATGACACAAAGATAGTTTGGAAAGTAACTTGTGAAGAGGACATAAGGAGGCTACAAAGGGATATAGATAGGTTAAGTGAGTTGGCAAAGACCTGGCAAATGGAGTATAATGTGGGAAAGTGTGAAATTGTCCACTTTGGCATGAAGAATAAAAACAAAGCATATTATCTCAATGGTGAGAGATTGCAGAGCTGTGAGATGCAGAGGGATCTGGGTGTCCTAGTGCATGAATTACAAAATGTTCGTCTGCAGGTAGAGCATGTAATTCGGAAAGCTAATAAAATGTTATCGTTTATCGTGAGGGGAATTGAATACAAAAGTAGAGAGGTTATGCTTCAGCTATACAGGGCATTGGTGAGTCCTCATCTGGAGTACTGTGAACAGTATTGGTCTCCTTATTTAAGGAAGGATGTAAATGTGCTGGAGGCAGTACAGAGAAGGTTTACTGGACTAATACCTGGAATGGGCGAGCTGTCTTATGAAGAAAGATTGGACAGGCGAGCTTGTATCCACTGGAATTCAGAAGAGTAAGAGGCGACTTGATTGAAACATATTAGGTTAGATTAGAGATACAGCACTGAAACAGGCCCTTCGGCCCACCGAGTCTGTGCCGAACATCAACCACCCATTTACACTAATCCTAAACTAATCCCATATTCCTACCAAACATCCCCACCTGTCCCTATATTTCCCTACCACCTACCTATACTAGGGGTAATTTATAATGGCCAATTTACCAATCAACCTGCAAGTCTTTTGGCTTGTGGGAGGAAACCGGAGCACCCGGAGAAAACCCACGCAGAAACAGGGAGAACTTGCAAACTCCACACAGGCAGTACCCGGAATCGAACCCGGGTCCCTGGAGCTGTGAGGCTGCGGTGCTAACCACTGCGCCACTGTGCCGCCCCCTGAGGGGTCTTGACAGGGTGGATTTGGAAAAGATGTTTCCTCTTGTCGGAGAATCTAGAACTAGGGGTCACTGTTTAAAAATAAGGGGTCGCCCATTTTAGACAGAGATGAGGAGAAATTTTTTCTCTCAGAGGGTCATGAGTCTTTGGAATTCTCTTCCTCAAAAGGTGGTGGAAGCAGAGTCTTTGAATATTTTGATGGCAGAGGTAGATAGATTCTTGATAAGCAAGAAGGTGGAAGGTCATTGTGGGTAGGTGAAAATGTGGAGTAATCAGTTCAGTCATGAAATTATTGAATGGCAGGACAGGCTTGAAGGGCCAAGTGGCCTACTCCTGCTCCTTATTCGTATGTGCATAGAATGGCTTGATGGCCGACACGGACACGATGGGCCAAAGGGCCTGTTTCTGTGCTGCATTACTCTTTGACTAACCCAATACTGCATTTCAAACTAATACACTTTAAAACTAATACAGCTCCTCAACCTAATACTGCATTTCAAACTAATACACCTTAAAACTAATACAGCTCCTCAACCTAATACTGCATTTCAAACTAATACACCTTAAAACTAATAGAGCACCTCAACCTAATACTGCATTTCAAACTAATACACCTAAAAACTAATACAGCTCCTCAACCTAATACTGCATTTCAAACTAATACACCTTGCAACTAATACAGCTCCTCAACCTAATACTGCATTTCAAACTAATACACTTTAAAACTAATACAGCTCCTCAACCTAATACTGCATTTCAAACTAATACACCTTAAAACTAATAGAGCACCTCAACCTAATACTGCATTTCAAACCAATACACCTTTAAACTAATACAGCTCCTCAACCTAATACTGCATTTCAAACTAATACACCTTAAAACTAATAGAGCACCTCAACCTAATATTGCATTTCAAACTAATACACCTTAAAACTAATACAGATCCTCAACCTAATACTGCATTTCAAACTAATACACCTTGCAACTAATACAGCTCCTCAACCTAATACTGCATTTCAAACTAATACACTTTAAAACTAATACAGCTCCTCAACCTAATACTGCATTTCAAACTAATACACTTTAAAACTAATACAGCTCCTCAACCTAATACTGCATTTCAAACTAATACACCTTAAAACTAATAGAGCTCCTCAACCTAATACTGCATTTCAAACTAATACACCTTAAAACTAATAGAGCACCTCAACCTAATACTGCATTTCAAACTAATACACCTTAAAACTAATACAGATCCTCAACCTAATACTGCATTTCAAACTAATACACCTTGCAACTAATACAGCTCCTCAACCGAATACTGCATTTCAAACTAATACACTTTAAAACTAATACAGCTCCTCAACCTAATACTGCATTTCAAACTAATACACCTTAAAACTAATAGAGCTCCTCAACCTAATACTGCATTTCAAACTAATACACCTTAAAACTAATAGAGCACCTCAACCTAATACTGCATTTCAAACTAATACACCTTAAAACTAATACAGAACCTCAACCTAATACTGCATTTCAAACTAATACACCTTGCAACTAATACAGCTCCTCAACCTAATACTGCATTTCAAACTAATACACTTTAAAACTAATACAGCTCCTCAACCTAATACTGCATTTCAAACTAATACACCTTGCAACTAATACAGCTCCTCAACCTAATACTGCATTTCAAACTAATACACTTTAAAACTAATACAGCTCCTCAACCTAATACTGCATTTCAAACTAATACACCTTAAAACTAATGGAGCTCCTCAACCTAATACTGCATTTCAAACTAATACACCTTAAAACTAATAGAGCTCCTCAACCTAATACTGCATTTCAAACTAATACACCTTTAAACTAATACAGCTCCTCAACCTAATACTGCATTTCAAACTAATACACTTTAAAACTAATACAGCTCCTCAACCTAATACTGCATTTCAAACTAATACACCTTAAAACTAATAGAGCTCCTCAACCTAATACTGCATTTCAAACTAATACACCTTAAAACTAATAGAGCTCCTCAACCTAATACTGCATTTCAAACTAATACACCTTTAAACTAATACAGCTCCTCAACCTAATACTGCATTTCAAACTAATACACTTTAAAACTAATACAGCTCCTCAACCTAATACTGCATTTCAAACTAATACACCTTGCAACTAATACAGCTCCTCAACCTAATACTGCATTTCAAACTAATACACTTTAAAACTAATACAGCTCCTCAACCTAATACTGCATTTCAAACTAATACACCTTAAAACTAATAGAGCTCCTCAACCTAATACTGCATTTCAAACTAATACACCTTAAAACTAATAGAGTTCCTCAACCTAATACTGCATATCAAACTAATACACCTTTAAACTAATAGAGCTCCTCAACCTAATACTGCATTTCAAACTAATACACCTTTAAACTAATACAGCTCCTCAACCTAATACTGCATTTCAAACTAATACACCTTAAAACTAATACAGATCCTCAACCTAATACTGCATTTCAAACTAATACACCTTTAAACTCATACAGCTCCTCAACCTAATACTGCATTTCAAACTAATACTCCTTTAAACTAATACAGCTCCTCAACCTAATACTGCATTTCAAACTAATACACCTTAAAACTAATACAGATCCTCAACCTAATACTGCATTTCAAACTAATACACCTTAAAACTAATACAGCTCCTCAACCTAATACTGCATTTCAAACTAATACACCTTAAAACTAATAGAGCACCTCAACCTAATACTGCATTTCAAACTAATACACCTTAAAACTAATAGAGCACATCAACCTAATACTGCATTTCAAACTAATACACCTTAAAACTAATAGAGCACCTCAACCTAATACTGCATTTCAAACTAATACACCTTAAAACTAATACAGATCCTCAACCTAATACTGCATTTCAAACTAATACACCTTAAAACTAATAGAGCACCTCAACCTAATACTGCATTTCAAACTAATACACCTTAAAACTAATACAGCTCCTCAACCTAATACTGCATTTCAAACTAATACACCTTAAAACTAATAGAGCACCTCAACCTAATACTGCATTTCAAACTAATACACCTTAAAACTAATACAGATCCTCAACCTAATACTGCATTTCAAACTAATACACCTTAAAACTAATACAGCTCCTCAACCGAATACTGCATTTCAAACTAATACACCTTAAAACTAATAGAGCACCTCAACCTAATACTGCATTTCAAACTAATACACCTTAAAACTAATACAGCTCCTCAACTTAATACTGAATTTCAAACTAATACACCTTAAAACTAATACAGATCCTCAACCTAATACTGCATTTCAAACTAATACACCTTAAAACTAATAGAGCACCTCAACCTAATACTGCATTTCAAACTAATACACCTTAAAACTAATAGAGCTCCTCAACCTAATACTGCATTTCAAACTAATACACCTTAAAACTAATACAGATCCTCAACCAAATACTGCATTTCAAACTAATGCACCTTAAAACTAATAGAGCACCTCAACCTAATACTGCATTTCAAACTAATACACCTTAAAACTAATACAGATCCTCAACCTAATACTGCATTTCAAACTAATACACCTTAAAACTAATACAGCTCCTCAACCGAATACTGCATTTCAAACTAATACACCTTCAAACTAATACAGCTCCTCAACCTAATACTGCATTTCAAACTAATACACCTTAAAACTAATAGAGCACCTCAACCTAATACTGCATTTCAAACTAATACACCTTAAAACTAATACAGCTCCTCAACCTAATACTGCATTTCAAACTAATACACCTTAAAACTAATAGAGCACCTCAACCTAATACTGCATTTCAAACTAATACACCTTAAAACTAATAGAGCTCCTCAACCTAATACTGCATTTCAAACTAATACACCTTAAAACTAATACAGCTCCTCAACCTAATACTGCATTTCAAACTAATACACCTTAAAACTAATACAGATCCTCAACCTAATACTGCATTTCAAACTAATACACCTTAAAACTAATAGAGCACCTCAACCTAATACTGCATTTCAAACTAATACACTTTAAAACTAATACAGCTCCTCAACCTAATACTGCATTTCAAACTAATACACCTTGCAACTAATACAGCTCCTCAACCTAATACTGCATTTCAAACTAATACACTTTAAAACTAATACAGCTCCTCAACCTAATACTGCATTTCAAACTAATACACCTTAAAACTAATAGAGCTCCTCAACCTAATACTGCATTTCAAACTAATACACCTTAAAACTAATAGAGTTCCTCAACCTAATACTGCATATCAAACTAATACACCTTTAAACTAATACAGCTCCTCAACCTAATACTGCATTTCAAACTAATACACCTTTAAACTAATACAGCTCCTCAACCTAATACTGCATTTCAAACTAATACACCTTAAAACTAATACAGATCCTCAACCTAATACTGCATTTCAAACTAATACACCTTTAAACTCATACAGCTCCTCAACCTAATACTGCATTTCAAACTAATACTCCTTTAAACTAATACAGCTCCTCAACCTAATACTGCATTTCAAACTAATACACCTTAAAACTAATACAGATCCTCAACCTAATACTGCATTTCAAACTAATACACCTTAAAACTAATACAGCTCCTCAACCTAATACTGCATTTCAAACTAATACACCTTAAAACTAATAGAGCACCTCAACCTAATACTGCATTTCAAACTAATACACCTTAAAACTAATAGAGCACATCAACCTAATACTGCATTTCAAACTAATACACCTTAAAACTAATAGAGCACCTCAACCTAATACTGCATTTCAAACTAATACACCTTAAAACTAATACAGATCCTCAACCTAATACTGCATTTCAAACTAATACACCTTAAAACTAATAGAGCACCTCAACCTAATACTGCATTTCAAACTAATACACCTTAAAACTAATACAGCTCCTCAACCTAATACTGCATTTCAAACTAATACACCTTAAAACTAATAGAGCACCTCAACCTAATACTGCATTTCAAACTAATACACCTTAAAACTAATACAGATCCTCAACCTAATACTGCATTTCAAACTAATACACCTTAAAACTAATACAGCTCCTCAACCGAATACTGCATTTCAAACTAATACACCTTAAAACTAATAGAGCACCTCAACCTAATACTGCATTTCAAACTAATACACCTTAAAACTAATACAGCTCCTCAACTTAATACTGCATTTCAAACTAATACACCTTAAAACTAATACAGATCCTCAACCTAATACTGCATTTCAAACTAATACACCTTAAAACTAATAGAGCACCTCAACCTAATACTGCATTTCAAACTAATACACCTTAAAACTAATAGAGCTCCTCAACCTAATACTGCATTTCAAACTAATACACCTTAAAACTAATACAGATCCTCAACCTAATACTGCATTTCAAACTAATGCACCTTAAAACTAATAGAGCACCTCAACCTAATACTGCATTTCAAACTAATACTCCTTAAAACTAATACAGATCCTCAACCTAATACTGCATTTCAAACTAATACACCTTAAAACTAATACAGCTCCTCAACCTAATACTGCATTTCAAACTAATACACCTTAAAACTAATAGAGCACCTCAACCTAATACTGCATTTCAAACTAATACACCTTAAAACTAATACAGCTCCTCAACCTAATACTGCATTTCAAACTAATACACCTTAAAACTAATACAGCTCCTCAACCAAATACTGCATTTCAAACTAATACACCTTCAAACTAATACAGCTCCTCAACCTAATACTGCATTTCAAACTAATACACCTTAAAACTAATAGAGCACCTCAACCTAATACTGCATTTCAAACTAATACACCTTAAAACTAATACAGCTCCTCAACCTAATACTGCATTTCAAACTAATACACCTTAAAACTAATAGAGCACCTCAACCTAATACTGCATTTCAAACTAATACACCTTAAAACTAATACAGCTCCTCAACCTAATACTGCATTTCAAACTAATACACCTTAAAACTAATACAGCTCCTCAACCTAATACTGCATTTCAAACTAATACACCTTAAAACTAATACAGATCCTCAACCTAATACTGCATTTCAAACTAATACACCTTAAAACTAATAGAGCACCTCAACCTAATACTGCATTTCAAACTAATACACCTTAAAACTAATACAGATCCTCAACCTAATACTGCATTTCAAACTAATACACCTTAAAACTAATACAGCTCCTCAACCTAATACTGCATTTCAAACTAATACACCTTAAAACTAATACAGCTCCTCAACCTAATACTGCATTTCAAACTAATACACCTTAAAACTATTACAGCTCCTCAACCTAATACTGCATTTCAAACTAATACACCTTAAAACTAATAGAGCACCTCAACCTAATACTGCATTTCAAACTAATACACCTTAAAACTAATAGAGCACCTCAAACTAATACTGCATTTCAAACCAATACACCTTAAAACTAATAGAGCACCTCAACCTAATACTGCATTTCAAACTAATACACCTTAAAACTAATAGAGCACCTCAACCTAATACTGCATTTCAAACTAATACACCTTAAAACTAATAGAGCTCCTCAACCTAATACTGCATTTCAAACTAATACACCTTAAAACTAATACAGATCCTCAACCTAATACTGCATTTCAAACTAATGCACCTTAAAACTAATAGAGCACCTCAGCCTAATACTGCATTTCAAACTAATACACCTTAAAACTAATACAGATCCTCAACCTAATACTGCATTTCAAACTAATACACCTTAAAACTAATACAGCTCCTCAACCTAATACTGCATTTCAAACTAATACACCTTAAAACTAATAGAGCACCTCAACCTAATACTGCATTTCAAACTAATACACCTTAAAACTAATACTGCTCCTCAACCTAATACTGCATTTCAAACTAATACACCTTAAAACTAATACAGCTCCTCAACCGAATACTGCATTTCAAACTAATACACCTTCAAACTAATACAGCTCCTCAACCTAATACTGCATTTCAAACTAATACACCTTAAAACTAATAGAGCACCTCAACCTAATACTGCATTTCAAACTAATACACCTTAAAACTAATACAGCTCCTCAACCTAATACTGCATTTCAAACTAATACACCTTAAAACTAATAGAGCACCTCAACCTAATACTGCATTTCAAACTAATACACCTTAAAACTAATACAGCTCCTCAACCTAATACTGCATTTCAAACTAATACACCTTAAAACTAATACAGCTCCTCAACCTAATACTGCATTTCAAACTAATACACCTTAAAACTAATACAGATCCTCAACCTAATACTGCATTTCAAACTAATACACCTTAAAACTAATAGAGCACCTCAACCTAATACTGCATTTCAAACTAATACACCTTAAAACTAATACAGATCCTCAACCTAATACTGCATTTCAAACTAATACACCTTAAAACTAATACAGCTCCTCAACCTAATACTGCATTTCAAACTAATACACCTTAAAACTAATACAGCTCCTCAACCTAATACTGCATTTCAAACTAATACACCTTAAAACTAATACAGCTCCTCAACCTAATAACGCATTTCAAACTAATACACCTTAAAACTAATACAGCTCCTCAACCTAATACTGCATTTCAAACTAATACACCTTAAAACTAATACAGCTCCTCAACCTAATACTGCATTTCAAACTAATACACCTTAAAACTAATACAGCTCCTCAACCTAATACTGCATTTCAAACTAATACACCTTTAAACTAATACAGCTCCTCAACCTAATACTGCATTTCAAACTAATACACCTTAAAACTAATAGAGCACCTCAACCTAATACTGCATTTCAAACTAATACACCTTAAAACTAATACAGCTCCTCAACCTAATACTGCATTTCAAACTAATACACCTTAAAACTAATACAGCTCCTCAACCTAATACTGCATTTCAAACTAATACACCTTAAAACTAATAGAGCACCTCAACCTAATACTGCATTTCAAACTAATACACCTTAAAAATAATACAGCTCCTCAACCTAATACTGCATTTCAAACTAATACACCTTAAAACTAATACAGCACATCAACCTAATACTGCATTTCAAACTAATACACCTTTAAACTAATAGAGCACATCAACCTAATACTGCATTTCAAACTAATACACCTTAAAACTAATACAGCTCCTCAACCTAATACTGCATTTCAAACTAATACACCTTAAAACTAATACAGCTCCTCAACCTGATACTGCATTTCAAACTAATACACCTTAAAACTAATCCAGCTTCTCAACCTAATACTGCATTTCAAACTAATACACCTTTAAACTAATAGAGCACATCAACCTAACACTGCATTTCAAACTAATACACTTTCAAACTAATACAGCTCCTCAACCTAATACTGCATTTCAAACTAATACACCTTAAAACTAATACAGATCCTCAACCTAATACTGCATTTCAAACTAATACACCTTAAAACTAATAGAGCACATCAACCTAATACTGCATTTCAAACTAATACACCTTAAAACTAATAGAGCTCCTCAACCTAATACTGCATTTCAAACTGATACACCTTAAAACTAATAGAGCACCTCAACCTAATACTGCATTTCAAACTAATACACCTTAAAACTAATAGAGCTCCTCAACCTAATACTGCATTTCAAACTGATACACCTTAAAACTAATAGAGCACCTCAACCTAATACTGCATTTCAAACTAATACACCTTAAAACTAATAGAGCACCTCAACCTAATACTGCATTTCAAACTAATACACCTTAAAACTAATAGAGCACATCAACCTAATACTGCATTTCAAACTAATACACCTTAAAACTAATAGAGCTCCTCAACCGAATACTGCATTTCAAACTAATACACCTTAAAACTAATAGAGCTCCTGAACCTAATACTGCATTTCAAACTGATACACCTTAAAACTAATAGAGCACCTCAACCTAATACTGCATTTCAAACTAATACACCTTAAAGCTAATAGAGCACCTCAACCTAATACTGCATTTCAAACTAATACACCTTAAAACTAATACAGCTCCTCAACCTAATACTGCATTTCAAACTAATACACCTTAAAACTAATACAGCACCTCAACCTAATACTGCATTTCAAACTAATACACCTTAAAACTAATAGAGCACCTCAACCTAATACTGCATTTCAAACTAATACACCTTAAAACTAATAGAGCACATCAACCTAATACTGCATTTCAAACTAATACACCTTAAAACTAATAGAGCACATCAACCTAATACTGCATTTCAAACTAATACACCTTCAAACTAATAGAGCTCCTCAACCTAATACTGCATTTCAAACTAATACACCTTAAAACTAATACAGCACCTTAACCTAATACTGCATTTCGAACTAATACACCTTAAAACTAATAGAGCACCTCAACCTAATACTGCATTTCAAACTAATACACCTTAAAACTAATAGAGCTCCTCAACCTAATACTGCATTTCAAACTAATACACCTTAAAACTAATAGAGCTCCTCAACCTAATACTGCATTTCAAACTAATACACCTTAAAACTAATAGAGCACCTCAACCTAATACTGCATTTCGAACTA
Source organism: Heterodontus francisci (assembly GCF_036365525.1). Taxonomy (NCBI): domain Eukaryota; kingdom Metazoa; phylum Chordata; class Chondrichthyes; order Heterodontiformes; family Heterodontidae; genus Heterodontus; species Heterodontus francisci. The sequence goes on from NW_027141894.1 coordinate 1,291,162, forward strand.
ATACACCTTAAAACTAATAGAGCTCCTCAACCTAATACTGCATTTCAAACTAATACACCTTAAAACTAATAGAGCACATCAACCTAATACTGCATTTCGTACTAATACACCTTAAAACTAATAGAGCTCCTCAACCTAATACTGCATTTCAAACTAATACACCTTAAAACTAATAGAGCTCCTCAACCGAATACTGCATTTCAAACTAATACACCTTAAAACTAATAGAGCACCTCAACCTAATACTGCATTTCAAACTAATACACCTTAAAACTAATAGAGCACATCAACCTAATACTGCATTTCGAACTAATACACCTTAAAACTAATAGAGCTCCTCAACCTAATACTGCATTTCAAACTAATACACCTTAAAACTAATAGAGCTCCTCAACCTAATACTGCATTTCAAACTAATACACCTTAAAACTAATAGAGCTCCTCAACCTAATACTGCATTTCAAACTAATACACCTTAAAACTAATAGAGCACCTCAACCTAATACTGCATTTCAAACTAATACACCTTTAAACTAATAGAGCACCTCAACCTAATACTGCATTTCAAACTAATACACCTTAAAACTAATACAGCTCCTCAACCTAATACTGCATTTCAAACTAATACACCTTAAAACTAATAGAGCTCCTCAACCTAATACTGCATTTCAAACTAATACACCTTAAAACTAATACAGCTCCTCAACCTAATACTGCATTTCAAACTAATACACCTTAAAACTAATACAGCTCCTCAACCTAATACTGCATTTCAAACTAATACACCTTAAAACTAATACAGCTCCTCAACCTAATACTGCATTTCAAACTAATACACCTTTAAACTAATACAGCTCCTCAACCTAATACTGCATTTCAAACTAATACACCTTAAAACTAATAGAGCACCTCAACCTAATACTGCATTTCAAACTAATACACCTTAAAACTAATACAGCTCCTCAACCTAATACTGCATTTCAAACTAATACACCTTAAAACTAATACAGCTCCTCAACCTAATACTGCATTTCAAACTAATACACCTTAAAACTAATAGAGCACCTCAACCTAATACTGCATTTCAAACTAATACACCTTAAAAATAATACAGCTCCTCAACCTAATACTGCATTTCAAACTAATACACCTTAAAACTAATACAGCACATCAACCTAATACTGCATTTCAAACTAATACACCTTTAAACTAATAGAGCACATCAACCTAATACTGCATTTCAAACTAATACACCTTAAAACTAATACAGCTCCTCAACCTAATACTGCATTTCAAACTAATACACCTTAAAACTAATACAGCTCCTCAACCTGATACTGCATTTCAAACTAATACACCTTAAAACTAATCCAGCTTCTCAACCTAATACTGCATTTCAAACTAATACACCTTTAAACTAATAGAGCACATCAACCTAACACTGCATTTCAAACTAATACACTTTCAAACTAATACAGCTCCTCAACCTAATACTGCATTTCAAACTAATACACCTTAAAACTAATACAGATCCTCAACCTAATACTGCATTTCAAACTAATACACCTTAAAACTAATAGAGCACATCAACCTAATACTGCATTTCAAACTAATACACCTTAAAACTAATAGAGCTCCTCAACCTAATACTGCATTTCAAACTGATACACCTTAAAACTAATAGAGCACCTCAACCTAATACTGCATTTCAAACTAATACACCTTAAAACTAATAGAGCTCCTCAACCTAATACTGCATTTCAAACTGATACACCTTAAAACTAATAGAGCACCTCAACCTAATACTGCATTTCAAACTAATACACCTTAAAACTAATAGAGCACCTCAACCTAATACTGCATTTCAAACTAATACACCTTAAAACTAATAGAGCACATCAACCTAATACTGCATTTCAAACTAATACACCTTAAAACTAATAGAGCTCCTCAACCGAATACTGCATTTCAAACTAATACACCTTAAAACTAATAGAGCTCCTGAACCTAATACTGCATTTCAAACTGATACACCTTAAAACTAATAGAGCACCTCAACCTAATACTGCATTTCAAACTAATACACCTTAAAGCTAATAGAGCACCTCAACCTAATACTGCATTTCAAACTAATACACCTTAAAACTAATACAGCTCCTCAACCTAATACTGCATTTCAAACTAATACACCTTAAAACTAATACAGCACCTCAACCTAATACTGCATTTCAAACTAATACACCTTAAAACTAATAGAGCACCTCAACCTAATACTGCATTTCAAACTAATACACCTTAAAACTAATAGAGCACATCAACCTAATACTGCATTTCAAACTAATACACCTTAAAACTAATAGAGCACATCAACCTAATACTGCATTTCAAACTAATACACCTTCAAACTAATAGAGCTCCTCAACCTAATACTGCATTTCAAACTAATACACCTTAAAACTAATACAGCACCTTAACCTAATACTGCATTTCGAACTAATACACCTTAAAATTAATAGAGCACCTCAACCTAATACTGCATTTCAAACTAATACACCTTAAAACTAATAGAGCTCCTCAACCTAATACTGCATTTCAAACTAATACACCTTAAAACTAATAGAGCTCCTCAACCTAATACTGCATTTCAAACTAATACACCTTAAAACTAATAGAGCACCTCAACCTAATACTGCATTTCGAACTAATACACCTTAAAACTAATAGAGCTCCTCAACCTAATACTGCATTTCAAACTAATACACCTTAAAACTAATAGAGCACATCAACCTAATACTGCATTTCGTACTAATACACCTTAAAACTAATAGAGCTCCTCAACCTAATACTGCATTTCAAACTAATACACCTTAAAACTAATAGAGCTCCTCAACCGAATACTGCATTTCAAACTAATACACCTTAAAACTAATAGAGCACCTCAACCTAATACTGCATTTCAAACTAATACACCTTAAAACTAATAGAGCACATCAACCTAATACTGCATTTCGAACTAATACACCTTAAAACTAATAGAGCTCCTCAACCTAATACTGCATTTCAAACTAATACACCTTAAAACTAATAGAGCTCCTCAACCTAATACTGCATTTCAAACTAATACACCTTAAAACTAATAGAGCACCTCAACCTAATACTGCATTTCAAACTAATACACCTTTAAACTAATAGAGCACCTCAACCTAATACTGCATTTCAAACTAATACACCTTAAAACTAATACAGCTCCTCAACCTAATACTGCATTTCAAACTAATACACCTTAAAACTAATAGAGCTCCTCAACCTAATACTGCATTTCAAACTAATACACCTTAAAACTAATAGAGCACCTCAACCTAATACTGCATTTCAAACTAATACACCTTAAAACTAATACAGCTCCTCAACCTAATACTGCATTTCAAACTAATACACCTTAAAACTAATAGAGCTCCTCAACCTAATACTGCATTTCAAACTAATACACCTTAAAACTAATACAGCACCTCAACCTAATACTGCATTTCAAACTAATACACCTTAAAACTAATACAGCACCTCAACCTAATACTGCATTTCAAACTAATACACCTTAAAACTAATACAGCACCTCATCCTAATACTGCATTTCAAACTAATACACCTTAAAACTAATAGAGCTCCTCAACCTAATACTGCATTTCAAACTAATACACCTTAAAACTAATACAGCACCTCAACCTAATACTGCATTTCAAACTAATACACCTTAAAACTAATACAGCACCTCAACCTAATACTGCATTTCAAACTAATACAACTTAAAACTATTACAGCTCCTCAACCTAATACTGCATTTCAAACTAATACACCTTAAAACGAATACAGCACCTCAACCTAATACTGCATTTCAAACTAATACAACTTAAAACTAATACAGCACCTCAACCTAATACTGCATTTCAAACTAATACACCTTAAAACTAATAGAGCTCCTCAACCTAATACTGCATTTCAAACTAATACACCTTAAAACTAATACAGCACCTCAACCTAATACTGCATTTCAAACTAATACACCTTAAAACTAATACAGCACCTCAACCTAATACTGCATTTCAAACTAATACAACTTAAAACTAATACAGCACCTCAACCTAATACTGCATTTCAAACTAATACACCTTAAAACTAATAGAGCTCCTTAACCTAATACTGCATTTCAAACTAATACACCTTAAAACTAATACAGCACCTCAACCTAATACTGCATTTCAAACTAATACACCTTAAAACTAATACAGCACCTCAACCTAATACTGCATTTCAAACTAATACACCTTAAAACTAATACAGCACCTCAACCTAATACTGCATTTCAAACTAATACACCTTAAAACTAATACAGCTCCTCAACCTAATACTGCATTTCAAACTAATACAGCTTAAAACTAATAGAGCACCTCAACCTAATACTGTATTTCAAACTAATACAACATAAAACTATTACAGCTCCTCAACCTAATACTGCATTTCAAACTAATACACCTTAAAACTAATAGAGCTCCTCAACCTAATACTGCATTTCAAACTAATACACCTTAAAACTAATAGAGCACCTCAACCTAATACTGCATTTCAAACTAATACACCTTAAAACTAATACAGCTCCTCAACCGAATACTGCATTTCAAACTAATACACCTTAAAACTAATAGAGCACCTCAACCTAATACTGCATTTCAAACTAATACACCTTAAAACTAATACAGCACCTCAACCTAATACTGCATTTCAAACTAATACACATTAAAACTAATAGAGCTCCTCAACCTAATACTGCATTTCAAACTAATACACCTTAAAACTAATACAGCACCTCAACCTAATACTGCATTTCAAACTAATACAACTTAAAACTATTACAGCTCCTCAACCTAATACTGCATTTCAAACTAATACACCTTAAAACTAATAGAGCTCCTCAACCGAATACTGCATTTCAAACTAATACAACTTAAAACTATTACAGCTCCTCAACCTAATACTGCATTTCAAACTAATACACCTTAAAACTAATAGAGCTCCTCAACCTAATACTGCATTTCAAACTAATACACCTTAAAACTAATAGAGCTCCTCAACCTAATACTGCATTTCAAACTAATACATCTTAAAACTATTACAGCTCCTCAACCTAATACTGCATTTCAAACTAATACAACTTAAAACTATTACAGCTCCTCAACCTAATACTGCATTTCAAACTAACACACCTTAAAACTAATAGAGCTCCTCAACCTAATACTGCATTTCAAACTAATACACCTTAAAACTAATAGAGCACATCAACCTAATACTGCATTTCAAACTAATACACCTTAAAACTAATAGAGCACCTCAACTTAATACTGCATTTCAAACTAATACACCTTAAAACTAATAGAGCATCTCAACCTAATACTGCATTTCAAACTAATACAACTTAAAACTATTACAGCTCCTCAACCTAATACTGCATTTCAAACTAATACACCTTAAAACTAATAGAGCTCCTCAACCTAATACTGCATTTCAAACTAATACACCTTAAAACTAATAGAGCTCCTCAACCTAATACTGCATTTCAAACTAATACACCTTAAAACTAATAGAGCACCTCAACCTAATACTGCATTTCAAACTAATACACCTTAAAACTAATAGAGCACCTCAACCTAATACTGCATTTCAAACTAATACACCTTAAAACTAATAGAGCACCTCAACCTAATACTGCATTTCAAACTAATACAACTTAAAACTATTACAGCTCCTCAACCTAATACTGCATTTCAAACTAATACACCTTAAAACTAATAGAGCACCTCAACCTAATACTGCATTTCAAACTAATACACCTTAAAACTAATAGAGCACCTCAACCTAATACTGCATTTCAAACCAATACACCTTAAAACTAATAGAGCACCTCAACCTAATACTGCATTTCAAACTAATACACCTTAAAACTAATAGAGCACCTCAACCTAATACTGCATTTCAAACTAATACACCTTAAAACTAATACAGCTCCTCAACCTAATACTGCATTTCAAACTAATACAACTTAAAACTATTACAGCTCCTCAACCTAATACTGCATTTCAAACTAATACACCTTAAAACTATTACAGCTCCTCAACCTAATACTGCATTTCAAACTAATCCAGTCTGTAAGACTAATGCAGCACCTCAACCTTTTAATGCTCCTCAAACCAATACAGCATCACAAATTAATACAGTAACTCATGCAAATGCACCAACTCAAACTAATAAAGCATCTCAAACTAATACAATATCTCTAATTAATATACCTCAATTAATACAGAATTTCAAACAAATGAAAAGCAATCTTGCACCACTTTCTAATATAGCATCTTGAAGACATAGATCATCTCAAATGAGTGCAGCATCTTAAAGCAATCTGAAATTAATACAACTTCCCAATCGAATCAATGAAGTTTCCAAGGTGCAATAACGTCTTCATTTAGCATGACTAATGGATTCACGTTTCATTACATTTCAATTAAGAAATTATTAAAAGCACAATCAAGTGTAGATCATTCTACTAACTGAAAATATAACAGTGTGTGTAGGATGGTCATCACTGGACCAACATGCTATAATGTTAGTCACAGGACAAAGGCACAAATCAACTTACTCAAGCTTTTCACTTGGTTACAGTTACTTACCAGGAACACCAATGACTGCAAGTATAACATAATATATACTAATGGCACTGAGAAATGATTCAATCATTCTCTGCGAAGCAATTCTGTCCTTTGATGGTGCAGGCACTTTCTCTGAATTCTGAGTCGATACATTCTCGGAGATTAGAGTTTATACCGTCTAGGGTGTCCACTGGGACAGGAAGGTTACAACATCATTGACGCTTGTTCCAGTTGTTTGAAAAAACAGATTACAATAGCCAATTCTGTTCCAGATGTGATAGAATATAGTTACATATTCATTTCCAATACTGATGGAAGATACCCCAAACTGAACAATTTTCATTGCATTTATTAATTAATTATTATTGGAAGATGTACTCTTACGCCAATGATGTAGTTCCTTCAACTACCATCGAGCGCATCTGTAGTTATCATGTTGTCTTCGTGATGGCCTGCACTTTGTTGTGTTAAGTCAATAGTTAAATTCCAAATGTTACACTGTCTCTCTCAGGGCTGCTAAACTGCACCCCAGTATGCAGCTTCCCATTTTAACCATGGGTATTCATTTTTAAATCAAGCTGCAATTTAGAATTCCTGGTTCAGAGAATTCAACACTCTTGTTCTTTCTGACACAATTGGGCCGCCCTAACCTTTGGTATTGTTGACAATTTTAATGTTATCATTTATTTCATCATCAAAATGTAGAATTGGAAAGATATTGTAAACATGGAGAAATGCAGCATCTCAAACTGATAAGGTGCGACAGCACCACAAACTAATATCTCAATTCGAAGCCAATATTCCTTCTCAAAGGATGACAGTTCCTGATAAAAATACAGCACTTCAAACTAATACAACACCTCAAATGAAACCAGTTCCTCTCACAAATACAGACTCTTACAGGGCCTTAAAGTGATACAGTACCTCAAACAATTACAACATCTTATCTCATTATACAGAATTTACAACACAGAGACAGGCCATTTAGTGCAACTGCCTCTGCTTATGTTACACACTAAAGTGCTCAATTTCCAGATGATAGTGTTGGTGTTTGAAAGGTTCAGTTGAAATGTTTCACGAAGAGTTTTCTTCACTGAAATTGTCTCGGGGCAAATTGTCTCTCTGCAATTTTAATGGAACTGTAATCTCGCTCTTATCTGGGTTTACGTCTAATCGCACGTGATACACAGCAAAAATCTTTCTCGTTGCAATTGAGTAGGAGCCCTGAAATAAGAAATTACCTGGATATGAAAGATCCATCACCTAAATCAATCACTTCAAAGAGCTTGAAATTTAAACCAAACAGCTTGACTCTCACTGGTCAAGGCATTGCCCTGAGGAATGAAGCAGCGAATGGCTGTCACTTATTTTGTTTAGCTGAAACATATCTTAAAACACAGGGCCCTGTTCTTTGCAGACAGGAAGAATATGTACAAACATTGAGCTTGTTTCAGTTTGACCAATCAGAGTCAAGCTGCCTGGTTTAAATTTCAACTAAAGCTGAGCAGTTAACTGTCAGTCCCCATAAACTGGTGCATTCTCCATGGCAACGCCTCTACCAATCAGAATTCACTTGCCAACCAATTAGCACTCTGTTCTCATACAGTATAAAATTGTTGCTTTCCTTTACATTGGTATTCTTGCAGATAGTCCTGATGAGTGCAAGATGAAAAGCTTCGAGAACATGTCTCTATTTTCAGCAATACTTAAAATGTAGTAGCTATGAAAAAATGATCAAAACTGGAACTGGAATGTTTGTGTTTGTAACTAGAGGGCTAAAATATAAAGGGGAGGAAGCTTTGACGCAAATATACAAAGTAATAGAACCACATCTGGAATGCTGCGTACAGTTAAGGACACTGCACCTTGGAAAGGATATATTGGGCTTGGGAGAGCAATGCAGATGAACCAGCATGTTAAGAAGGTCCCAAAGCATCGACTGTAAGTGAGAGATTAAATAAACTAGACTTCCATTTCCTGGAATTAAAAAAAATACAATGGGGTGATTTGATTGAGGTTTTTAGCATCTTGAAAGGAATTGTTCGGGTGGATGAGGAGATTTTTTTTCTGCTGCTGGGGGAGTCTAGGAACAATGAACATAACATTAAATTAGAAGCCAGGCCATTCAGGAGAGAAGTTAGGAAATATTACTTCACTCAAGTTTTTGCAGTAGTGAGGAACTCTATCACAACAAAACAGTAGATATTAGGTTGATTAATAATTTTACATTTAAGATTGATAGATTTGTGTTAACCAAGGGCTATGGAGCCAAGGCACGTGGTAGAGTTAAGCATTGAATGGCAGAGCAATCTCCAGGGGCTGAATGGTCTACTCCTGTTCCTTTGTTTCTTTGTGAGTACAAATCAGCCTTTTCCCAATTCGCTCACCAAATCACTTTCAATACAATTATACAATGACATACACTTCCTGTAATACTGGATCACTGGGATCAGGTGTTCCACTCTGCTTAGTGACCCACACTCAGTACAATTACCCAATGGCAGAGTCCACCATTACTTCATGGATACTGGGCTCAGATTGTCCACTCTGGTTAATGACCCACACTCAGTACAATCCCCAATGGCAGAGTCTACCATTACTTCATGGATACTGGGCTCAGATTGTCCACTCTGGTTAATGACCCACACTCAGTACAATTACCCAATGGCAGGCACTCACAATGATACCTGCCCTTAAAGAGTTGTCATTACTGAGGAATGCTTCAGGATTCCAAGGTGTTGCATCAAATGCAATAACAACATTTCGGCGTGTCTAACGAATCCCAATGTAATTAAATATTAGGTAAGACAATTGTTATTGTCAAGTGGGTGATGATGTGGCCGGTGTCCATTTGTATTATTAGTGTTTCAGTTCGAAGATTTCTTAGTTGATTTTTCACAGGTGGGGGAATTTATTTTTGAAAAGTCTTTTCTCTGTTACAATTGGCTTTCAGCTTGTCTCAGCAGGGTTTAAGTGTTAGCTGGAACTTCTCTCTCTCTCTCCATCTCAGCCTGGTATTCAGGATAGCTTTTGAAGTTGACCGTGTGGTTGGAGAGAGACCAGGCTGATGTTGATGACTTGATGGCTGAACTGGAAAGACTCCTTCTCCCCTGCTGCTTCCTTTGAAGTCAGCATTTAAGGATTAAAAAGGAGACACACATGGCTGCCCTGCCATGTGACTTTGCACAGTTCTTTTGCCAAATATGGTTGTGGTCTTAGGTTGATTAGCCACATCCTGGTTCATTGTTGTATGATAATCATCCAGGGGAGGGTGGGGTCGGGGGGAGGTTTAAGAGCACCACATTCTTTGTCTCTGTAGAAACCCATTCAATTCAGGAATATCTACTGATGGTTTCAGGATGGGTGTAGTTGACACCTCTTTGTCTGGAGTGTATCCATTAGTCCTTTTGAGACCGTGAGATAGTTTTTGAATGCACAGGCCAGGTCATCCTTGCAGCACATTGTCAACATTTTAAAGACAAAGTCAATTTCAACGAGTCCACATTGCATAAAGTTTATATCTTCAATGTTGGGAATAGATTATGTCTTTACTGGTCACAACACAATGTATAAAAGGGCAAAAGTATACTGTAATAATGTAGTAAGTCCTATTTATTGAAATTATATCACAGAGCAGGTGATTGCATAGTTGCCAAACTGATACAAAGTAAAGCACTTTGGGAAGGCCTGAGGACATGAAAGACACTCTAAGTGCAAGCCTTTTGTTTTTATTAATTTTTCTTTAACTTCAGTTTAGCACTCTTTATATGCCCCTAACAGTAGTTCGACTGTTGGATCGAGTTTTAATCAAGAAATAAAAGGACTGTGTAACAAAAGCACTGCAATAGTTGTGGGGGATTTTAATCCACATATAGTATGGATAAAGCAAATCGGCAAATGTGGTTTGGAGGACGGAACCGTGGAATGCATTCGAGACAGATTCTTAGCACAATACGTTGTGTAACCAATCATGGAAGAGGCTATTGTAGATCCCATTTCATGTTAATCAGAAATTACATAGCAAGGGATACTCTTGGAAAGAGTGATCATAATATGATGAATTTCATATTGAGTTTGAGAGTAATGGACATGTGTCCGAGGCTAGAGTATTGAACTGAAATAAAGCCAATTGCATACGTATGGAAAGTGTCACCTAAGGTACATTGGGAAATTAGATTAATAGGTATGAAGGTAGATTAACAATGGTGAACACTTAAAGAAATAGTTCATAATTCTCAATGAATATACATTGTATTGAAAAGTAAAAACTACACGGCAGTCACGCATCCTCCGCAAGTCAATGTGACCGCGAGGAGCACGTCATCGGCATAAGCCAAGAGGACGACCCACATGGCCGGCTCACGCAGAGCCAATCCCATCAACCTCCTGCGAAGCAGGCACAGGAAGGGCTCCACGCAGATGGTATACAATTGGCTGGACATGGGGCATCCCTGACGCACTCCTCTCCCAAAGCGAAGGGGCGCCGTCAAGGACCCGTTAACTTTGACTAGACACTCTGCGGCGGCGTATAAAAGTCGGACACGGGCCACGAAATGCGGCCCGAGTCTGAAAGCGCGCAGAGTCCCGAAAAGATATTCGTGATCCACCCTGTCGAACGGCTTCTCCTGATCGAGGGAGAGAAAGGCGACCGACTGACCAGTCCTCTGGGAAAGATGGATCAGGTCCCGGACCAGGTGGATGTTGTCCTGGATGGACCGGCCCGGGACCGTGTAGGACTGGTCGGGGTGGATCACGTGGGCCAGCACGGAGCCCAAGCGGGTAGACATAGCCCGGGCAAAGATCTTATAATCCGTGCTGAGGAGGGAGACCGGACGCCAGTTTTTAAGCAGGCGGAGATCGCTCCTTTTCGGCAGCAGGACGATGACCACCCTGCGCCATGAGAGGGGCATCTCCCCGGTTGCCAGGCTTTCCCCCAGGACCCGCGTGTAATCGTCCCCCAGGACGTCCCAGAATGCCCTGAGGAACTCCACGGTCAACCCATCCAGCCCTGGAGAATTGCCCCTTGAGAGCTGGTGGAGGGCGCCAGTCAGCTCCGCCAACCTGAGCGGAGCCTCCAATCCTTCGGCGCCCTCTGGGCTGACCTGCTGCAGGTCCTCCCACAAAACTCTGCACGCATCCTCGCTGGACGGATCCGGAGAGAACAACGCACTGTAATAAGTACAGACCAGGAGGCCCATTGCCTTTGGATCCGTGATGGAGGATCCGTCATCGGCCAGCAGCTCAACGAGCTGCTTATGGACCCCCCGCCATTTTTCCAGCGAGTAGAAGAAGGGTGAGGCGTGGTCCAAATCTTCCAGGATCTGGATCCGCGACCTCACGTCGGCGCCTCGGGACCCTATGAGCTGTAGGTCCCTCAGCGTGCCCTTCTTCTCTTTGTATGCCTGCCACAGGGCTGGGTCCATGACGGCATGACTGAGGCGGGTCTCCAAGTCGAGCACCTCCCTCTCAAGGCACCCGATCTCGGCTTCCCGCCTCTTGGTCGACCCCTTCACGTACTTCTGACAGAAAACACAGTTGTGAGTCTTGACCACATCCTACCACAGTGGAGGGGAAGACCCCCTGCTTCCTTCTCCAGTCGGCCCAGAATTGATGGAATTAGTCCCAGAATCACTCATCCTCCAGCAGCCAGTTGTTTAAGTGCTAGTACGCAGACCCTGCTCGCATGCTGAGCGGAGCGAACTCCACCCACACTAGGTGGTTGCCCGAGCACGGCACCAGCCGCATGGAGGCTGCCGAGAAGCAGAAACCATCTGCTTGTGAAAAGTAGAGGTGGTCGATTCAGGACCTTCCTCCTCCAGACCTCCACGTGAAGGTGCTGGAGTCGGGATGGAGATTCTGCCAGATGTCCAACATGTTAAGGGAGCTGATCAGTTCCCTCAACTTCTCCACCGACGCTGGGCCATGCTGGGGACTGGAGCGATCCCCCACCCCAAGGGTACAGTTAAAATCCTCCCCCCCAAGTTTGATGCACTCACCTATTGATAGAGCTCAAGAGAGCAGACACTTCTTCAAAGAAGCGCGCTTGCAACGCGCCGGGCCTGGGCGCGTACATGTTCACTAGGTGGAGTGGCACGCTACCCAGGCGACCGGCAAGGTGGAGCAAGCAGCCGGGAACAAACTCCTTGACCCCCAAGATCTCTGACTGAATTATCGGGGCCAAGAGGATAACCACCCCATAGAAATGGGAGTGAGCTGACTCATGTAGACCCTACCCTGCCACTCCAGGAGCCAGGTGGCTTCATCTCCCAGAACGGTGTGGGTTTCCTACAGAAAGCTCACTGCATATCTCCCTTCCCTGAGGACTGAGAGATTGTGAAATCTGTGATGAGACCCCCTGCTGCCGTTGATGTTGAGGCTGGCTATAGTTATCTTCATGTGAAAAGGACTTAGAATCCTGTCACCAACACCTCACTGTGAGGACAGAATGAAAGTGGACCTCGCCTACCACTCCCCCAGCAACTCATTGAGGAACGCATTAAATTGGCAACCCTCAACCAGTTTCACACCCGCGCCCTTGCCCGCTTTCTTTAGGGCAGCACGGACGGACTGAATGATCAGCGCCAGATTCGACCAACGGCCGAGGGCCAGCTGAACTTTATTGCAACAACCTCCGCATGCTGCAAGTAAATCCCGGAGTTCCGCAGTGGAGATGAGAGGAGACTCGGTGGGAGGCACGAGAGACTCCACTGCCTGACTGGTGATGGAATCAAGGTCGTCCTCCGTGCTCCACATCGAGTCCCCATCCTCCTCTGGGTTGTCACCGCCAGCAGCCGACACACCCACCACACACTGTGGGGCGGATGTCCCAGTCGCGCCAGCTGGTCCCACCTCCGTCATGATCCCACCCCCAGGATCGATGGCGGAGGAGTCCTCTCTTGGTTCTACTGTGGATCTGGAGCCTATGGGCGCCAGCAGTTCAGGACCCTCCTCCACCTCCGTCCCCAGGCCAATGAGCAGTCCAGGGGAGATAGAAGTTCTCGACTCCAGCAATCCAGTTAGAGTCGTGATTTGAGGCGGAGCGAAGAGGCCATCTCCCGCCACATCAGTGCCCACAGGCCCAGAAGACAGGGAATTACAGAAATTGGCCTCTGGGTTGGGTACACCCTGGGTGGCAGCATCAGGCTGTTGGGAGGGCGGACCCTCACAGGTCTCAGCCCCACCCAGGACACCCTACTCATCGGCCAAATGAATGATTTCTCCCGTGGAGTCCACAGGCTCCCCTACCACGGGCGGGCCCCCTACCTCAGGAGTTGACAAGATTACAGGGGCATCTCCCCCCACCCCTCGGTTCCGAGGGGTAGAGGGTTCCTACTCAGGGATCGAGGCCCTGAACATACTGGTGGCAGGGGGAGCCTGAGGATCTGTGCTAGGAGATGGATCCTGTGGTGCAGGGTCTTCTTCAGAGGACGGACGTCTCCGCCTGTTATTTCGGGAGGGGAGCAGAGGCTCAGAGACTTCCATCACAGCAGAGAGCTCTGCTTCTCCCTCCGCGCCCCCATGCTCAGGTTTCTCGGGCCCGCGGTCAGCCGTGGGGCAGGTGGGCTCGACTGGATCAGTCACAGGGCTGAGCTCAGGCTCCGTACTTTTGTCCATGTCCAGGGCCCTTCAGGTGTTTTGTTTTGCGCTGTGTCGTCTTTCCACCCAGACCGGTCTCCACCTCCCTACCGGCGGCCGTGAAAATCACGGCCTCAGGAACCGCCTGAGTGGCAGATGTTGCAGGTGTTGGTGGAGTAGGGGAGGTGCAGCGGTGCCAACCTGGGCCGCCGAGTGGGAATTGGCGGCCCGGGGGTTGGGGCAGTTCTTCTGAACATGCTCCGCCCCCTTACAGGCATGGCACTGCACCCCGTCCGAGGTCCAGAAAACTCGGTAGGCCGACCCCCTGGAACTCGACACTAAATTTGCGCTCTGTGACCTCCTCTCACACCAGCTGCATAAAACACTGGCTGTTCCACCAAAGACCGAACGGGACTGGGGCAAACCCCGTCTTTACTTCCTCCCAGATGGTGCAGGTGGGGAAGGAGGGGCTCACCAGGAATGAAGGGCGGGGCATTTGCCAAAATGACCCATTGCGCAGCGGCCTCCAGGGGGTCCACCGCCAAAAAAAGGTCCCGCCCACAGTGAGCCCTTGCTCCAGGCCAGGGACTCCGCCTGCTCAGTCGTTAGGAAAAACACAACCTTCCCATACATTTTAGAGGCCGCAACAATGGCCGAAGGGCCGACAACCTCGGCCATTGCTTTCACACATGTTTCTATTGACATGTTTGGGTGGACGTCCATGCTTGGATGTTATTAGTGCAAACGGTGATGGGGCAACACGTGCAGCTGCAGCAGCCACAGCAGCATATGTGTGAGAAGGCCCCGCCACCGGCGAAGAGGGGCTTGCCATGGAGTCGAAGAGCCACGCCCACCCCTAAGAAACAAAGCAAACAACAGTTTCTTTTTAATTAAAACTTAAGCAATATGATGGGGGTGGGTGGGTGTGGAGGAGGCTCGGGGTGAAAAGGAGAGGAGAGGATATGTGGACGAGCGTTGAAAGGGAGAGAAGAGCTAAGAGGATATTGCTGCAGATGCGTGGTTACAGTACCTAACTGCAGAGTCCGCAGTCCAGTCTTCCAGTCAGGGGAGGGTTCTTCGCCCGTGTTGGCTAGAGCCGCCCAGTTCTCTCCTTTCCCTGCTGTTCTATAAAGACTTTCTACAGCCGGGCAGCTCCAGCCTTCCCTAGCCATGCAGTTGGAGTGGGGAGGAAGCCCCCTTCGTGCAGGATGGAAAGAAAACACAAGAGCAAGTATAGAGGCTCCCTATAGAATTTGACAGCCCCACCCCCGGATCTTACAGCGCCTCCTCCCTCCCCCAACAGTCCAAACAAAAAACAGCTCTCTGGTGCTCCAACACCCACCTCTCCAAAATAATTTGCAGGTCTTCCCTGTTCTTGAAAAAGAGCAACAGTTCCACAGTTGAAGTTGTAAGTTGCGGCTCTCTCCACTCTGCTCTCTCCTCTCCAGTTCCAGCTTCCACAGCCTGCTCAGGTGCAGCTGGTTCGTCTAAAGGCACACAAGAAGTGCTCCAAGCTCACCAGCCAATCCCGTTTTTTTTTTATTGCAGTCAGGAAATTGCCCAGCCAAACCCGTGCATTACCTGTCCTGGAGTGTTTGACGGGGACAGTGTCGAGGGAGCTTTACTCTGTATCTAACCCCTTTTTTTTGTTTTCTTTTTTTTCCCAAGGTGGCCTTTATACTCCAGGCCCCTTTTATATTTTTTCATGTCGAGGGGGCCTTTATTCCTCAGGCCCCCTTTATATACATATTTACATTTTTAAAATAACTTTATTAAAAATAGTTAAATAAACAAAAAACTCAAATTAAAATGCCATTCTCGGCGTCAATGATGCACTCCAGTCCCTGCGGTGCCCACCGGTCGTGGAAGGCCTCAAGCATGCCGGCAGACACCCAGGTGCGAACGTAACCACGGAAGACGGGCAGGCAATCGGGGAGGGTGGACCCCCCCGACGGCCCGCATCCTGGACCTGTGAATTGCCACCTTGGCCAGGCCCAGGAGCGGACCGACGAGGTGATCCTCCTCCCGGCCCACGCCCCTCTGCTCCGGGTGCCCAAAGATCAGGAGCATGGGACTGAAGTGCAGCCAGAACTTGAGGAGCAGCTCCTTCAAATATTCAAAGAGGGGCTGCAACCTCGCACATTCCGTATAAACGTGGAACACAGACTCGTCCAGGCCGCAGAAAGTACAGGGGGCCTGGGAGTCCGTGAACCTACTTAAAAGTCAATTGCACGGGACTGCCCTGTGCAGCACCCTCCATCCCAGGTCCCCGATGTAAAGGGGGAAGACTCCCGCGTAGACTCCCTGACTGGAGACGACCATGTTCCAGATACGAATAGATCCCGGTAAAAGACAGGCAACTCCCTCAGAGAGGCACAGCTAACGGACTCCACCGGGAGCTGCGTGTCGTCTTGAAGGCAGTGACACTGGCGGAAAAAATACGTCGCCAGCGCACACCATCTGGGAGGACGCTTGACGTACAGGTATCTCTGCAGGGTCCGAAGGCGGAGAGTCACAGCCTGGGTGCGGACGCACACCAGCGACTGGCCGCCCTCCTCAATCGGGAGACTCAGGACCGCAGCAGAGACCCAGTGTTTCCTCTTGCCCCAGAAGAAATCGACGAGTTTCTTCTGGATCTTGGTTGCAAATGCAGGGGGCGGGGCCAAAGTGACCAACCGGTACCACAACATGGAGGCCACCAGTTGGTTTATGACCAGCGCTCGGCCCCTGTAGGAAAGCACTCGGAGCAGTCCTGTCCAGTGCCCCAGCCGAGCAGTGACTTTCCTCTCCAACTCCTGCCAGTTTGCTGGCCAGGCTTCCTCAGCAGGGCGAAGGTGGACTTCCAGATAGAGGAGGTGCGTGGTGCGCCACTCAAAAGGTGTTAACTCCTCTGGTAGGGAGTCCACCCACCACTTACCCACCAGGAGTCCAGAACATTTCTCCCAATTGATCCTTGCGGAGGACACGGCAGAAAAGGTCTGCTGGCAGTCGCGCATCCTCCGCAAGTCAACGTGATCTGTGACTGCGAGGAGCACGTCATCAGCATAAGCCGAGAGGACGACCCGCATGGCCGGCTTGCGCAGAGCCAATCCTGTCAACCTCTTGCGAAGCAGGCACAGGAACGGCTCCATGCAGATGTTATACAATTGGCCGGACACGGGGCATCCCTGACGCACTCCTCTCCCAAATCGAAGGGGCGCCGTCAAGGACCCGTTAACCTTGACCTGATACTCTGCGGCTGCATATAAAAGTTAGACTCAGGCCACAAATTGTAGCCCGAGTCCAAAAGCACACAGACTCGCGAAAAGGTATTCGTGATCTACCCTGTCAAACGCCTTCTCCTGATTGAGGGAGAGAAAGGCAACCGACAGACCAGTCCTCTGGGAAAGATGGATCAGGTCCCGGACCAGGTGGATGTTGTCCTGGATGGACCAGCCCGGGATCGTGTTGGGACTGGTCGGGGTGGATCATGTGGGCCAGCACAAAGCCCAGGCGGGTAGACAAAGCCCGGGCAAAGATATTATAATCTGTGCTGAGGAGGGAGACCGGACCCCAGTTACAAAGCAGGCGGAGATCGCCCCTCTTCGGCAGCAGGACGATGACTGCCCTGCGCCACGAGAGGACCATCTCCTCAATCGGCAGGCTTTCCCCCAGGACCCGTGCATAATCGTCCCCCAGGATGTCCCACAATGCACTGAGGAACTCCACGGTCAGCACATCCAGCCCTGGGGATTTGCCCCTTGAGAGCTGGTGGAGGGTGCTGGTCAGCTCCGCCAACGTTTGTGGAGCCTCCAACCCTTCCGTGCCATCCGGGCTGACCTTCGACAGGTCCTCCCACAAAACTCACGCGCATCTTCGCTGGAAGGATCCGGTGAGAACAACACACTATAATAGGTACAGATCAGGAGGCCCATTCCCTCTGGATCCATGATAGAGGATCCATCATCGGCCAGCAGTTCGACAAGCTGTTTATTGCCCTCCCACCCCCCCGCCATTTTTCCAGCGAGTAGAAGAAGGGTGAGGCGCGGTCCAAATCACCCAGGATCTGGATCCGTGACCTCACATATGCGCCTCAGGACCCTATGAGTTGCAGGTCCCTTATTGGGCCCTTCTTCTGTTTGTACACCTGCCACACGGCTGGGTCCCCGACAGCATGACCAAGGCAGGACTCCAAATCGAGCACTTCCCGCTCTCGGCGCCCGATCTCGGCTTCCCGCCTCTTGGTCGACCCCTTTGCGTACTCCTGACAGAAGACATGGATGTGTGTCTTGCCCACATCCCACCATAGCCTCAAGGACGGGAAGCCCCCCTGCTTCCTTCTCCACTTGGCCCAGAATCGACGGAACGAGTCCTGGAATTTCTCGTCCTCCAGCAGCCAGTTGTTAAAGAGCCAGTATGTAGACCCCGCCCACATGCTGAGTGGAGTGAACCAGGTGGTGGTGCTTGCATGGCACCAACCGCATGGAGGCCACTGAGATGTGGGAGACGTACGCCTGCGAAATGTAGAGGCGGTCGATTCAGGACCCTCCTCCTCCAGACCTCCATATGAAGGCGCTGGATTTGGGATGACTCGTCCACCAAGTTGAGGGAGCTGATCAGTTCCCTCAACTTCTCCACCGACGCTTGGCTGCGCTGGGGACCGGAGCAATCCCCGACCTCAAGGGTAGAGTTAAAATACACCCCCCCCCCCCCCACCCCGAGGATGATGCACTCACTGCTATTGATGGAGCTCAAGAAAGCGGACAATTCTTTAAAGAAGTGCGCTTGCAATGTGTTGGGCCTGGGCACGTTCACAAAGTGGAGCGGCATGTTACCCCGGTGAATGGCGAGGTGGTGCAAGTGGCCCAGTACAAGCTCCTTGACCCCCAAGATCTCCGGCTGAAAAGTCGGGGCCAACAAGATAGACACCTCATTAGATAAAGGGGTGAGGTGACTCATGTAGACCCCACCCTGCCACACCAGGAGCCATGAGGCTTTGTCTCCCGGAACGGTGTGGGTTTCCTGCACAATACTCACCGTGTATCTCCCTTCCCTGAGGACTGAGAGATTGTGAAATCTGCGGAGAGACCCCCTGCTGCTGTTGATGTTGAGGCTGGCTATGGTTATCTTCATGTCAAAGGTACTTAAAACCCGTCAGCAACACCTCACTGTGAGGAAGGAGCGGAAGTGCACCTCGCCTTCCACACCCCAGAAACCCATTGAGCAACGCTTTAAACTGGCGCCTCTGAACCAGTTTCATGCCCACACCTTCCCCCCACTTCTTGAGGGTGGCACGGATGGACCGGATGAACAGTGCCAGATTCGACCACCGGCCAAGGGTCAGCTGAACTTTATTGTGGCAACCCATGCAGGCCGCAAGGAAGGCCTGGAGTTCCGTGGTGGGTATTAAAGAAGACTTGGTAGGAGGCACGAGATAATCTGCAGAGATTCAAGACCATCCTTCGTGCCCCACATCGAGAACCCATCCTCTTCTGGCTTGTCATCACCAGCGGCTGACACACTGTGGAGTCGATGTCCCGGCCGCATCAGCTGGTCCCACCTCCGTCACGATCCCACCCCCAGGTTCGATGGTGGAGGAGACCTCGTTAGGTTCTTCTGTGAAACTGGAGCCTTTGGGTGCCAACAGTTCAGGACCCCACTTCCATCTCCATCCTTGGGCCAGTGAGTGGTCCAAAGGAGATGGTAGTTCCCGACTCCGGAAATCCAGGTGGAGCCGAGGCGGAGAGAGGAGGCTATCACCTGTCTCGCCAGCCCCACAGGCCCAGCAGATGGGGAACTCTGCAAATTGGCCTCTGGGTTGGGTAAATCCTGGGCGGCAGCATCAGGCTGCTGGGAGGGCTGACCCTCACATGTCTCATCCCCATCCAGGACCCCTGACTCATTGGCCAAAGGAATGATTTCTCCCGCGGGGTCCACAGGCTCCCCCACCATGGGCAGGCCGCCCCTCCTCATTCAGAGTTTCCACATTTACAGGGACATCTCTCCCGCCACCCCCCTCCATTCCGAGGGGTAGAGGGTTCCTGTCCAGGGCTCGAAGCCCTGATAGTGCTGGTGGTGGGCGGAGCCCACGGACCCGCACTGGGAGATGGACCCTTCAACTCCTGACCCTCTTCAGAGGAAGGGTGCCTTCTCCTGTCATTCTGGGAGGGGTGTGAAAGCTCACAGACTTCCATCTCAGTAGAAGCCTCTACTTCTCCTTCCATGCTCTCCTGCCCAGATTTTGTGGGCCAGAGCTCAGCCACTGGGCAGGTGGGTTCCCCTGGATCAGCTGTATGGCTGAGCACAGGCTCAGGACTTTTTTCCGTCTCCAGGGGGAAAGGCTGCAAGGATGTTCCTCCTGAATAGACGGTTGAAGCACCTTACTGGAACTGGCACAAAGTCCAGTCCTCCAGCGACTGGCCACCCACCTCAATCAGGAGACTCAGGACCGTGACAGAGACCCAGTGTTTCCACTTGCCCCAGAAAAAATTGA
This sequence comes from Heterodontus francisci, assembly GCF_036365525.1. Taxonomy (NCBI): domain Eukaryota; kingdom Metazoa; phylum Chordata; class Chondrichthyes; order Heterodontiformes; family Heterodontidae; genus Heterodontus; species Heterodontus francisci. Next base: position 1,311,904 of record NW_027141894.1, read on the forward strand.
CAAGCTTCTTCTGGATCTTGGTGGCAAATGCAGGGGGCGGGGCCAAAGTGATCAACCGGTACCACAGCATCAAGGCCACCAGTTGGTTTATGACCAGCGCTCAGCCCCTGTCGGAAAGCACTCAGAACAGTCCTGTCCAACGCCCCAGCCGAGTGGTGACTTTCACCTCCAACTCCTGCCAGTTTGCCGGCAAAGCTTCCGGAGCAGGGCTGAGGTCTATTGCCAGATAAAGGAGGTGCGTGGTGCTCCATGAAACTCCTCCGGCAGGGAGTCCACCCGCCACTGACCCATCAGGAGAGTGGAACATTTCTCCCAATTAATCCTTGTGGAGGACGTGGCTGAAAAGGTCTGCTGGCACTCGCGCATCCTCCGCAAGTCAACGGGATCTGTGACCGTGAGGAGCACATCATCGGTGCAAGCCAAGAGGATGACCCGCATGCTCACCCCACAAAGAGACAAAGCCGTCAACCTCCTGCGAAGCAGGAACAGGAATTGCTCCATGCAGATGGTTTATAATTGGCTAGACAGAGGACATCCCTGATATACTCCTCCCCCAAAGCGAAGGGGCGCCGTCAACATATGAACATATGAATTAGGAGCAGAAGTAGGCCACTCGGCCCTTTGAGCCTGCTCCGCCATTCAATAAGTTCATGGCTGAACTGATTACTCCACATTTCCACCTACCCCCATAACCTTTCAGCCCCCTTGCTTATCAAGAATCTATCTGCCTCTGCCTTAAAAATATTCAAAGACTCTGCTTCCACCACCTTTTGAGGAAGAGAGTTCCAAAGACTCACGACCCTCTGAGAGAAAAAAATTCTCCTCATTTTTGTCTCAAATGGGTGACCCCTTATGTTGAAACAATGACCCCTAGTTCTAGATTCTCCCACAAGGGAAAACATCCTTTCCACAACCACCCTGTCAAGACCCCTCAGGATTTTTTATGTTTCAATCAAGTCGCCTCTTACTCTTCTAAATTCCAGCGGATACAAGCCGAGTCTGTCCAATCTTTCCTCATAAGACAGCCCCATTCCAGGTATTAGTCTAGTAAACCTTCTCTGTACTGCCTGCAATGCATTTACATCCTTCCTTAAATAAGGAGACCAGTACTGTACACAGTACTCCAGATGGGACTGCACCAATCCCCTGTATAGTCACAACCTCCCTACTTTTGTATTCAATTCTCCTCGCAATAAACTTAACATTCTATTAGCTTTCCTAGTTACATGCTGTACCTGCATACTAACCTTTTGCAATTCATGCACTAGGACACCAAGATCCCTCTGCATCTCAGAGCTCTGCAATCTCTCACCATTGAGATAATATGCTTCTTTTTTATTCTTTCTGTCAAGGACCAGTTAACTTTAACTGGATACTTTGTGGCAGAGTACAAAATTTGGACCCAAGCACAAAATGCGGTCCGAGTCTGAATGTGCGCAGAGTCCTGAAAAGATATGCATGATCTACCTATCTCATTGGCAACAGGTGAGGTCCCAGAGCACTGGAGAATAGCCAATGTTGTTCCTTTGTTTAAGAAGGGTAGCAAGGATAATCCAGGAAATTATAGGCCGGTGAGCCTTACGTCAGTGGTAGGGATATTATTGGAGAGGATTCTTCGGGACAGGATTTACTCCCATTTGGAAACAAATGGACTTATTAGCGAGAGGCAGCATGGTTTTGTGAAGGGGAGGTCATGTCTCACTAACTTGATCGGGTTTTTTGAGGAAGTGACAAAGATGATTGATGAAGGAAGGGCAGTGGATGTTGTCTATATGGACTTCAGTAAAGCCTTTGACAAGGTCCCTCGTGGCAGACTGGTACAAAAGATGAAGTCACACGGGATCAGGGGTGAGCTGGCAAGATGGATACAGAACTGGCTCGGTCATAGAAGACAGAGGTTAGCAGTGGAAGGGTTCTTTTCTGAATGGAGGGCTGTAACTAGTGGTGTTCCGCAGGGATCAGTGCTGGGACCTTTGCTGTTTGTATTATATATAAATGATTTGGTGGAAAATGTAGCTGGTCTGATTAGTAAGTTTGCGGACGACACAAAAGTTGGTGGAGTTGCGGACAGTGATGAGGATTGTCAGAGGATACAACAGGATATAGATCGGTTGGAGACTTGGGTGGAGAAATGGCAGATGGAGTTTAATCTGGACAAATGTGAGGTAATGCATTTTGGAAGGTCTAATGCAGGTAGGAGGTATACAGTAAATGGCAGAACCCTTGGGAGTATTGACAGGCAGAGAGATTAGAAGTCGAATTTTTTTTTAAACATTACAGCGCAGTACAGGCCCTTCGGCCCTCGATGTTGCGCCGACCTGTGAAACCATCTGACCTACACTATTCCATTTTCATCCATATGTCTATCCAATGACCACTTAAATGCCCTTAAAGTTGGCGAGTCTACTACTGTTGCAGGCAGGGCGTTCCACGTCCCTACTACTCTCTGAGTAAAGAAACTACCTCTAACATCTGTCCTATATCTATCACCCCTCAACTTAAAGCTATGTCCCCTCGTGTTTGCCATCACCATCCGAGGAAAAAGACTCTCATTATCCACCCTATCTAACCCTCTGATTATCTTATATGTCTCTATTAAGTCACCTCTTCTCCTCCTTCTCTCCAACGAAAACAACCTCAAGTCCCTCAGCCTTTCCTCGTAAGACCTTCCCTCCGTACCAGGCAACATCCTAGTAAATCTCCTCTGCACCCTTTCCAAAGCTTCCACATCCTTCCTATAATGCGGTGACCAGAACTGCACGCAATACTCCAGGTATGGCTGCACCAGAGTTTTGTACAGCTGCAGCATGACCTCGTGGCTCCGAAACTCGATCCCCCTACTAATAAAAGCTAACACACCATATGCCTTCTTAACAGCCCTATTAACCTGGGTAGCAACTTTCAGGGATTTATGTAGTTGGACACCAAGATCTCTCTGTTCATCTACACTACCAAGAATCTTCCCATTAGCCCAGTACTCTGCATTCCTGTTACTCCTTCCAAAGTGAATCACCTCACACTTTTCCGCATTAAACTCCATTTGCCATCTCTCAGCCCAGCTCTGCAGCCTATCTATGTCCCTCTGTACCCTACAACATCCTTCGGCACTATCCACAACTCCACCGACCTTCGTGTCATCCGCAAATTTACTAACCCACCCTTCTACACCCTCTTCCAGGTCATTTATAAAAATGAAATATAAAAAGATCTGGGCGTACAGGTCCACCGATCACTGAAAGTGGCTATGCATGTGGATAAGCTAGTCAAGAAGGCATACGGCATGCTTGACTTCATCAGTCGGGGCATAGAGTATAAAAATAGGCAAGTCATGCTGCAGCTTTACAGAACCTTAGTTAGTCACACTTGGAATATTGTGTACAATTCTGGTCGCCACACTACTAGAAGGATGTGGAGGCTTTGGAGAGGGTACAGAACAGGTTTACCAGGATGTTGCCTGGTCTGGAGGGTATTAGCTATGAGGGGAGGCTGGATAAACTCGGATTGTTTTCACTGGAACGACGGAGGTGGAGGGGCGACGTGATAGAGGTTTACAAAGTTATGAGTGGCATGGACAGAGTGGATAGTCAGAAGCTTTTTCCCAGGGTGGAAGAGTCAGTTATTGGGGGACATAGGTTTAAGGTGCGAGGGGCAAAGTTTAGAGGGGATGTTCGAGGCAAGTTTTTTACACAGAGGGTGGTGAGTGCCTGGAACTTGCTGCTGGGGGAGGTGATGGAAGCAGGTCCGATAGTGACGTTTAAGAGACATCTTGACAAATACATGAATAGGATGGGAATAGAGGGATACAGACCCCGGCAGTGCAGAAGGTTTTAGTTTAGACAGGCATCAAGATCGGCACAGGCTTGGAGGGCCGAATGGCCTGTTCCTGTGCTGTACTGTTCTTTGTTCTTTGTACCTTGTCGAATGTCTTCTCCTGATTGAGGGAGAGAAAGGTGACAGACAGACCAGTCCTCTGGGAAAGATGGATCAGCTCCTGCAATAGGTAGATGTTGTCCTGGATGGACCTGCCCAGGACTGTGTAGGACTGGCTGGGGTGGATCATGTCGGCCAGCATGGAACCCAGATGGGTAGACATAGCCCGGACAAGGATCTTATAATCCATTCTGAGGAGGGAGACCGGACGCCAGTTTTTAAGCAGGCGGAGATCACCCTTCTTCGGCAACAGGACATGACTGCCTGCCCCACAAGAGGGGCATCTCCCCAGTTGCCAGGCTTTCCCCCAGGACCCGCACGTAATTGCCCGCCCCGCCCCCCCGGACGTCTCAGAACACCCTGAGGAACTCCACAGTCAGCCCGTCCAGACCTGGGCATTTTCCCCTTGACAGCTGGTGGTGGGCACTGGTCAGCCCTGCCAACGTGAGCGGAGCCTTCAAACCTTCGCCGCCCTCCAGTCAATCCTTCGGCATGCTCCCCCCCCAAAACTCTGCACGCATCCTCGCTGACGGGTCCGGAGAGAACAATGTGCCAAAGTAGGTATGGACCAAATGGCCCATTCCCTCCGGTCTGTGACAGAGGATCCGTCGTCAGCCAGCAGCTCAAAGAGCTGCTTAGGGATCTCCCACCATTTTTCCAGCGCGTAGAAAAAAGGTGAGGCACGGTCCAAATACTTCCACCTCGGGACACTAAGAGCTGCAGGTCCCTCAGCATGTTTTCTTTGTATGCCTGCCACAGGGCCAAGTCCATGATGGCATGACCGAGATGGGTCTCCAAGTCAAGCATCTTCCTCTCTAGGTATCCGATATCGGCTTCCCGCCTCTTGGTTGACCTCCTCGCATACGCCTGACAGAAGACACAGATGTGAGTCTTGCCCTCATCCCACCATCCCACCATCCCACCCTAGCCTCAAAGAGGGGAAGCCCCCCTGCTTCCTTCTCCAGTCAGCCTAGAATCGATGGAACGAGTCCCGGAATCACTCGTCCTCCAGCAGCCAGTTGCTGAAGTGTCAGTTTGCGGACCCCACCCGTGTGCGGAGCGGAGTGAACTCCGCCCACACCAGGCGATGGTCCGAGGATGACACCAGCCACAAGGAGGCCACTGAGATGTGGGAGCTGTACGCCTGCAAAATGTAGAGGTGGTCGATTCGGGACCCTCCTCCTCCAGACCTCCATGTGAAGGCGCTGGATTCGGGACAGAGATTCTGCCAGATGTCCACCAAGTTGAGGGAGCTGATCAGTTCCCTCAACTTCTCCACCAACGTTTAGCTGCGCTGGGGACCAGAGTGATCCCTCACCTTGAGGGTACAGTTCAAAGCCCCTCCTGAAGATGATGCACTCACCGTTATCAATGGAGCTCAAGAGTGCGGACATTTCGTTAAAGAAGTGCGCTTGCTACATACCAGGCCTGGGCACGTACATGTCCACAATGTGGAGTGGCATGCTACCCAGGCAAACGACGAGGTGGAGCAAATGGCCCAGCACATGCTCCTTGACCCCCAAGATCTCTGGCTTAAATATTGGGGCCAACAAGATAGACACCTCACTAGAAATAGGGGTGATGTGACTCATGTAGACCCCACCCTGCTACTCCAGGTATCAGGTGGCTTCGTCTCCCGGAACGGCGTGGGTTTCCTGCAGAATGCTCACCGCATACCTCCCTTCCCTGAGGACTGAGAGATTGTGACATCTGCAGAGAAACCACCTGCTTCTGTTAATGCTGAGGTTGGCTCTGGTTATGTTCATGTCGAAAGTACTTTGATCCCAACACCACTGTGAGCAGGGAGCAGAAGTGCACCTCACCTTCCACTCTCCCAGCAACCCATTGACGAATGCTATAAACCGGTACCTCTTAACCAGTTTCACGCTCGTGCCCTTCCCTCCCTTCTTGAGGGTGGCAGGGATAGACTGGGTGATCAGCACCAAATTGGACCACTGGCCGAGGGCCAGCTGAACTTTATTGTGGCACCTCAGAGTTCCGTGGTGGGGATGAGAGGAGACTCGGTGGGAGGCACGAAAGAGTCCACTGCCTCACTGGTGATGATTCAATGTCATCCTCCATGCCCCACACCGAATCCCCATCCTCATCCGGGTTGTCATCGCTAGTGTCTGACATACCCACCACACACAGTGGGGTGGATGCCCCGGGTGTGCCAACTGGTCCCACCTCCATCACGATGCACCCCCAGGATCGATGGTGGCTGAGTCATCTCTGGGTTCATCTATTTAGCTGGAGCTAATAGGCGACAATGCTTCAGGATCCCCCTCCACCTCCGCTGGCCAAAGAGATTCAAGGGGTTCAGGGTAAACATGCTCCCACAAAGAAAAAGGAGGAGGCAGTCAAATCTAGAGCCTCATGGATGTCAAAGAACCTGCAGGGTAAGATAAAGCAGATAAGGAAAGCTTATGTCCGACACCAAGAACTCAGTACTACAGAAAGCCTAGAGGAGTATAAAAAGTGAAGTGAAATCAAAATGAAAATTACGAAAGCAAAGAGTGGGCATGAAAGAATAATAGCAAGCAAAAGCAAGGTGAACCTGAAGATGTTTTATCAATATAATAAGAGGAAGAGAATAACTAAGGAAAGGGTAAAAGACCAAAGAGGTAACCTATGTGTAGGGGTGGAAGGTGTTGGTATGGTTCTTATAGAATAGTTTGCATCTGTCTTCACAAAAGAGGGGGACAATGCAGATATTGTAGTTAAGGAGGAAGAGTGTGATAAACATCGGGAGAGAGGAAGTATTAGTGGGATTAGCATCCTTGAAAGTTGATAAATCACCAGGGCCGGATGAAATGTACTCTAGGCTGTTAAATGAAGCAAGAGAGGAAATAACAGAAGGTCTGACCATCATTTTCCAGTCCTCACTGTGTATAAGTATGGTGCTGGAGGATTGGGACGTCTGTTTAAAAAGGGAGCGAAGGATAGGCTGAATAATTACAGGCCTGTCAGTCTAACCTCAGTAGTGGGAAAATTATTGGATTCTATTCTGAGAGACAGGATAAACTGTCACTGAGAAAGGCACAGGTTAATCAAGGAAAGTCAGTATGGATTTGTTAAGGGAAGATCTTGTTTGATCAACTCGATCGAGTTTTTTTGGCAAAGTAACAAGGAAGATAGATGAGGGTAGTACAGTTGATGTGGTCTACATGGATTTTTAGTAAGGCTTTTGACATAGTCCCACATGGCAGACTGATTAAAAAAATAAAATCCCATGGGCTCCAGTGTAATGCAGCAAGGTGGATACAAAATTGGTTCAGTGGCAGAAAACAAAGGGTAATTGTTGATGGGTGTTTTTGCGACTGGAGGGCTGTTTCCAGTGGCGTTCCGCAGGTACTGGGTCCCTGCTTTTTCTGGTATATATTAACGATTTGGATGTAAATGTAGGGGGCATGATTACAAAGTTTGCTGATGACACAAATATTGCCCGTGGAGTAGATAGCGAGGAGGATAGCTGTAGGCTGCAGGAAGATATTGATGGTTTAGTCAGATGGGCAGAAAAGTGGCAAATGGAATTCAACTTGGAGAAGTGTGAGGTCATGCATTTGGGGAGGTCAAACAAGACAAAGGAATGCACAAATAATGGGAAAATACTGGGAAGTGTAGAGGAAGTGAGGGACCTTGGAGTGAATGTCCACAGATCCCTGAAGGTAGCAGGACAGGTCGATAAGGTGGTTAAGAAGGCATATGGAATCCTTTCCTTTATTAGCCGAGGTATAGTATATAAGAGCAGGGAGGTTATGCTGGAACTGTGTAACTCATTGGTTAGGCCACAACTTGAGTACTGTGTGCAGTTCTGGTCACCTCATTACAGAAAGGATGTAACTGCACTCGAGAGGGTACAGAGGAAATTTACGAGCATGTTGCCAGGACTGGAAAAATGCAGGAAAGTTTGGATAGGCTGGGGTTGTTCTCCTTGGAACAGAGAAGACTGAGGAGAGAGCTGATTGAAATGTTCAAAATTTTTGAGGACCCTGGATAAAGTGGAGGTGAAGGGTCTCTTAGCAGAGAGGTCAATGATGAGGGGCATACATTTAAAGTGATGTGTAGAAAAAAATAGAGGGGAGATGAAGAAAAACCTTTTCACCCAGAGGGTGGTGGGGGTCTGGAATTCACTGCCTGAATGGGTAGTTGAGGCAGAAACCCTCAACTCATTCAAAAGGAGTCTGGATACACACCTCAAGTGCTGTCATCTGCAGGGCTACAGCCTAAATTCTGGAAGGTGGGATCAGAATAGATGGATAATTTTTCAGCTGGCACAGACACGATGGGCCGAGTGGCCTCTTTCTGTGCCTTAAACTTTCTATGATTCTATAATTTTAAGTCAGTGGCTCAGTAACAGGAAACAAAGGGTTATGGTCAACATATGTTTTGTGCAAATGGAAAGCTGTTTCCAGTGGCGTTCACAGGGCTCAGTGTTGGGACCCTTGCTGTTTGTGGTATATATTAATGATTTGGACTGAAATGTGGGAGGAATGATCGGGAAATTTGCTGATGATACAAAAATTGCCGTGTGGTTGATATTGAAGAGGATAGCTGTAGGCTCCAGAATGATATCAACAGTTTGGTTGAGTGGGTGGGAAAGTGACAAATGGAATTCAATCTGGAGAAGTGTGAGGTAATGCATTTTGGGAGGGCAGATAAAGCGAGGGAATACACAATAAACGGGAGGATATTGAGTGGGGTAGAGGAAGTCAGAGACCATGGAGTGCATGTCCATAGGTCCCTGAAGGTGGCAGGACAGGTAGGTAAAGTGGCAAAGTAGGCACATGGAGTGCTTTCCTTTACTGGCCGAGGTATAGAATACAAAAGCAGGGATGTAATGCTGGAACTGTATAAAACATGGTCAGGCCACAGCTGGAGTATTGTGTACAGTTCTGGTCACCACATGACAGAAAGGACAAAATTGCTCTGGAGAGAGTACAGAGGAGATTTACAAGAATGTTGCCAGGGCTCAAAAGTTGCAGCTATGAGGAAAGATTGGATAGGCTAGAGTTGTTTTCCATAGAACAGAGGAGGCTGAGGGGTAACTTAATAGAGGTGTATAAAATTATGAGGGGCCGAGATAGAGTAGACAGGATGGACCTGTTGCCCCTCGTGGAGAGGTCCATTACCGTGAGGCACAGATTTAAGGATTTAAGGTAGAAGGATTAGAGGGTATATGAGAAAATCTTTTTCACCCAGAGGGTATCTGGAATTCACTGCCAGGAACGGTGGTGGAGGCAGAAACTCTCATCTCATTTAAAAGGTACCTGGACCTGCACCTGAAGTGTTGCAACCTGCAAGGCTATGGACCAGGTGCTGGAAGGTGGGATTAGATTGGGCGGCTAGTTTTTCAGCTGGTGCAGACATGATGGGCTGAATGGCCTCCTTCTGTGCCGTAACTTTTCTATGGTTCTTAGTCAGGATGGTGTGTGACTTGGAGGGGAACTTGCAGGTGGTGGTGTTCCCATGCGTCTCCTGCCCTTGCCCTTCTAGGTGGTAGAGGTCTTGGGTTTGGAAGATACTGTCGAAGGTGCCTTGGTGAGTTGCAGCAGTGCATCTTGTTTAAGGTAGTGGATTGGGTGCTCATCAAGCGTAATGCATGGTGTCAAATTTCCAGAATGTTTCTGGAACTGCACTCATCCAGGCAAGTAGAACCTATTCCATCCCTTGACTATTGAGTATAGAACAGGGGTCACAATTTCAAAATTAGGTAAACCATTTAGGACTGAGATGAAGAGAATTTTTTTCACTCAGAGGGTTGTGAATCGTTGGAATTCTCAATCCCAGTGCTGTGGATGTTCATTTTTAGAACATTACAGCGCAGTACAGGCCCTTCGGCCCTCGATGTTGCGCCGACCTGTGAAACCATCTGACCTACACTATTCCATTTTCATCCATATGTCTATCCAATGACCACTTAAATGCCCTTAAAGTTGGCGAGTCTACTACTGTTGCACAGGCAGGGCGTTCCAAGCCCCTACTACTCTCTGAGTAAAGAAACTACCTCTAACATCTGTCCGATATCTATCACCCCTCAACTTAAAGCTATGTCCCCTCGTGTTTGCCATCACCATCCGAGGAAAAAGACTCTCACTATCCACCCTATCTAACCCTCTGATTATCTTATATGTCTCTATTAAGTCACCTCTCCTCCTCCTTCTCTCTAACGAAAATAACCTCAAGTCCCTCAGCCTTTCCTCGTAAGACCTTCCCTCCATACCAGGCAACATCCTAGTAAATCTCCTCTGCACCCTTTCCAAAGCTTCCACATCCTTCCTATAATGCGGTGACCAGAACTGCACGCAATACTCCAGGTGCGGCCGCACCAGAGTTTTGTACAGCTGCAGCATGACCTCATGGCTCCGAAACTCGATCCCCCTACTAATAAAAGCTAACACACCATATGCCTTCTTAACAGCCCTATTAACCTGGGTAGCAACTTTCAGGGATTTATGCACCTGGACACCAAGATCTCACTGTTCATCTACACTACCAAGGATCTTTCCATTAGCCCAGTACTCTGCATCCCTGTTACTCCTTCCAAAGTGAATCACCTCACACTTTTCCGCATTAAACTCCATTTGCCATCTCTCAGCCCAGCTCTGCAGCCTATCTATGTCCCTCTGTACCCGACAACATCCTTCGGCACTATCCACAGCTCCACCGACCTTCATGTCATCTGCAAATTTACTAACTCACCCTTCTACACCCTCTTCCAGGTCATTTATAAAAATGACAAACAGCAGTGGCCCCAAAACAGGACCTTGTGGTACACCACTAGTAACTAAACTCCAGGATGAACATTTGCCATCAACCACCACCTTTCAGCTAGCCAATTTCTGATCCAAAGCTCCAAATCACCTTCAACCCCATACTTCAGTATTTTCTGCAATAGCCTACCGTGGGGAACCTTATCAAACGCCTTACTGAAATCCATATACACCACATCCACTGCTTTACCCTCATCCACCTGTTTGGTCACCTTCTCGAAAAACTCAATGAGGTTTGTGAGGCACGACCTACCCTTCACAAAACCATGCTGACTATCGCTAATGAACTTATTCTTTTCAAGATGATTATAAATCCTGTCTCTTATAACCTTTTCCAACATTTTACCCACAACCGAAGTAAGGCTCACAGGTCTATAATTACCAGGGCTGTCTCTACTCCCCTTCTTGAACAAGGGGACAACGTTTGCTATCCTCCAGTCTTCCAGCACTATTCCTGTCGACAATGATGACATAAAGATCAAGGACAAAGGCTCTGCAATTTCCTCCCTGGCTTCCCAGAGAATCCTAGGATAAATCCCATTTGGCCCAGGGGACTTATCTATTTTCACACTTTCCAAAATTGCTAACACCTCCTCCTTGTGAACCTCAATCCCATCTAGCCTAGTAGTCTGAATCTCAGTATTCTCCTCGACAACATTTTCTTTCTCTACTGTAAATACTGACGAAAAATATTCATTTAACGCTTCCCCTATCTCCTCTGATTCCACACACAACTTCCCACTACTATCCTTGATTGGCCCTAATCTAACTCTAGTCATTCTTTTATTCCTGATATACCTATAGAAAGCCTTAGGGTTTTCCCTGATCCTATCCGCCAATGACTTCTCATGTCCTCTCCTTGCTCTTCTTAGCTCTCCCTTTAGATCCTTCCTGGCTAGCTTGTAACTCTCAAGCGCCCTAACTGAGCCTTCACGTCTCATCCTAACATAAGCCTTCTTCTTCCTCTTGACAAACGCTTCAACTTCTTTAGTAAACCACCGCTCCCTCGCTCGACAACTTCCTCCCTGCTTGACAGGTACATACTTATCAAGGACACGCAGTAGCTGCTCCTTGAATAAGCTCCACATTTCTATTGTGCCCATCCCCTGCAGTTTCCTTCCCCATCCTACACATCCTAAATCTTGCCTAATTGCATCATAATTTCCTTTCTCCCAGCTATAATTCTTGCCCTGCGGTATATACCTGTCCCTGCCCATCGCTAAGGTAAACCTAACCGAATTGTGATCACTATCACCAAAGTGCTCACCTACATCTAAATCTAACACCTGGCCGGGTTCATTACCCAGTACCAAATCCAATGTGGCATCGCCCCTGGTTGGCCTGTCTACATACTGTGTCAGAAAACCCTCCTGCACACACTGGACAAAAACTGACCCATCTAAAGTACTCGAACTATAGTATTTCCAGTCAATATTTGGAAAGTTAAAGTCCCCCTAACAACTACTCTGTTACTCCCGCCCCTGTCGAGAATCATCTTCGCTATCCTTTCCTCTACATCTCTGGAACTATTCGGAGGTCTATAGAAGACTCCCAACAGGGTGACCTCCCATCTCCTGTTTCTACCTCAGCCCATACTACCTCAGTAGACGAGTCCTCAAACGTCCTTTCTTCCACTGTAATACTCTCCTTGATTAACAATGCCACACCCACCCCTCTTCTACCATCTTCTCTGTTCTTTCTGAAACATCTAAATCCCGGAACCTGCAACATCCATTCCTGTCCCTGCTCTACCCATGTCTCCGAACAGGCCACTACATCGAGATCCCAGGTACCAACCCATGCTGCAAGCTCACCCACCTTATTCCGAATGCTCCTGGCATTGAAGTAGACACACTTTAAACCAAGTTCTTGCTTGCCAGTGCCCTCTTGCGTCCTTGTAACCTTATCCCTGACCTCACTACTCTCAACATCCTGTACACTGGAACTACAATTTAGGTTCCCATTCCCCTGCTAAATTAGTTTAAACCCCCCCGAAGAGCACTAGCAAATATCCTCCCCAGGATATTGGTACCCCTCTGGTTCAGGTGAAGACCATCCTGTTTGTAGAGGTCCCACCTACCCCAGAAAGAGCCCCAATTATCCAGGAAACCAAAACCCTCCCTCCTACACCATCCCTGCAGCCACGTGTTCAACTCCTCTCTCTCCCTATTCCTCGCTTCGCTATCACGTGGCACGGGCAACAACCCAGAGATAACAACTCTGTTTGTTCTCGCTTAAGCTTCCACCCTAGCTCCCTGAATTTCTGCCTTAAATCCCCATCTCTCTTCCTACCTATATCGTTGGTGCCTATGTGGACCACGACTTGGGGCTGCTCCCCCTCCCCCTTAAGGATCCCAAAAACACGATCCGAGACATCATGAACCCTAGCACCTGGGAGGCAACACACCAACCGTGAGTCCCTCTCGTTCCCACAGAACCTCCTATCTGTTCCCCTAACTATGGAGTCCCCAATGACTAATGCTCTGCTCCTCTTCCCCCTTCCCTTCTGAAAAACAGGGACAGACTCTGTGCCAGATATCTGAACCCCATTGCTTACCCCTGGTAAGTCGTCCCCCGCAACAATATCCAAAACGGTATACCTGTTGTTGAGGGAAACGGCCACAGGGGACCCCTGCACTGCCTGCTGGTTCCCTCTCCTTCCCCTGACGGTAACCCATCTACCTACTTCTTTTACCTGAGGTGTGACTACCTCCCCATAACTCCTATCAATAACCTCCTCCGCCTCCCGAATGATCCGAAGTTCATCCAGCTCCAGCTCCAGTTCCCTAACGCGGTTCTCGAGGAGCTGGAGTTGGGTGCACTTCCCGCAGATGCAGTCAGCAGGGACACTCTTGGCGACCCTTACCTCCCACATTCTGCAGGAGGAACATTCAACTGCCTTAACCTCCATTCCCACTATTCTAAATTCTAAATTTGTTGAATATATTCAAGGTTTTGGCGTACTAAAGAAATTAGGGAATATGGGATAGTGTGGAAAGGTGCAGTTGGGGCATGTGGACCAGCCATGAATTTATTGAATGGCAGAGCAGGCGTGAAGGGCTGAATGGCTTCGTCTGGCTCCTATTTCTTATCTTTTTATGTTCTTAGAGAAGGGGAAAGAGAAAGAGATGACAGAAAGAGAGAGAGACAGAGAGAGAGAGCGAAGGTGTGTAGCAGAGAGACTGAGAGAATGAGAAGAGAGAGAGAGACCAGGAGAGACAGAGGTCTGAATTTTATGCCACCCCAGCGGGTCGGATGGTGGCGTGGGTGTGGCGTAAAATTGAGCGGGAGGCTCCGGGAAGCCTCCCTGGTCCACCTCTGCCTCCAGCCAAGTTTACGGATTCGGGTGGTCGGTGGGAAACCGCCCGCCCGTCCGAGGCCAATGAAAGCCCTTAAGTAGCCACTTAATGGCCACTTAAGGCCCTCGCCTGCTCCACGGGTCTTTTACCTGTGGAAAGCGGGCATGCTGGGAACGTGAAGGGGGGGCATGGTAATCAGGCACAGGTTGGCCGATTGAGGGCCGCCTCCCCTCCCAAAACACCCCCGGGACCCAAGACGCCGCCTCTCCTCAAACAACTACTCCAGCCTCACCAAGGAAGGACCGCTCCCCCTGGTGAGGCAACACCTACTTACCATCCCTCCTGGATCTATGACATCAGCTGGGCTGCAGTCCCAACAGTGGCCACTACTCCTGGTGGCTCTGCTGGGAATAAGAGCTACCGGCCCACTGATTGGCCGGCAGCTCACTGAGGCGGGACCTCCTCCCTCAAGTGGGCGGAAGTTCCGCCTTGGGACAATTAAAGCCCGGGAACCCATAAAATGCAGGACGGATCCCCAGGCTAGGCGGAAGCGGGTTTGCCATCGACTTTCACATCGGTGGTGAATTCCCGTCTGCCTAAGGTAAAATTCAGGCCCAGAGAAAAAGGAAGAAAGAGACACAAAGATGCAGAGAGAGACAAGCCTGCAGAGAGGCAGGAAGATGAAGAGACGGAGAAGGACAGATAGAGACAGAGAGGAAGTTACAGAGTGAGAGATGAGGAAAAGATATTGAGAGGAAGAGAGATAGTGAGAATGGGGAGAGGGACAGAGAAGTGTCAGTAGAGGAAGGCAGAGAGTGGGAGGAGGGGTGGCAGATACAATGAGATAGGCAGAGAGAGTGAGAGGTAGAGAGATACAGAGATGGAGTGACTGGGGCAGAGGAAGGAAGGGGCAGAGACACAGAGAGAGGAACAAAGAGCGTGACAGGATGAGAGACAGGTAGACAGTGTAAGGTAAAGAACGGATCAGTTCGAGAGATATTCAGAGACGGATATAGAAAAAGAGACAGATAGAGAAGTAGAAATAGACATAGAGGAAGAAAGTGTGGAGTTAGAGAGTCAGAGTGGGTGAGGGTGTGAAAGAGGGAGGCAGTGAGTGAGATAGTCAGAGAAAGTGAGAGGGTGAGAGAAAAATAGAGAGATGGGAAAGAGAGGTATACTGAGAATGGAGAGAGCAAGGAAAAAGGGGAGAGAGGGAAAGGGAGAGAGAATTAGGGATGTGGACAGTGTGAGAGCAATAGGCAGAGCAAGAGAGAGAGGGATGAAAAAAAGAGAAGTACTTAGTGGGATATAGATAATGAGGGAGACAGAGAAAGAAGCAGAGAGATAGAGGGACAGGGACAGCTTAGCTCATCTGCTGCTGAAACCCTCATCCATGCCTTTGTTCCCTCGGGACATGATAATTCCAACGCACTCCTGGCTGGCCTCCCACATTCTACTCTCTGTAACTTTGTGGTCACCCTAAATTCTGCTGCCCTATTCTAACTTTCACCAAATTCTGTTCGCGCAACATCCCTATGCTCACTGACCTACATTGTCTCTTGGCCCAGCAACACCTCAATTTTAATATTCTTATTCATGTAATCCAATCCCCTCGTGGCCTCGCCCCTCTGATTATCCCCATCTCCACTTGTGCTGTGGAAGTCTAGAGTCATAAAACGGGGCAAGCTGCACTGCCAGCTACTTCCAGTGTGTCTTGCAGGATACCCATTCTGGTTGAGGCTTTAGGGTGGGCGTAACGTGAATGTGCCTGTAACATGAGGAGCCGTCTTAATATGGGGTCAATCAGCCAATCCAGCAGCTTGGACAAAGGTTTTTGAAACTTGATCTGTACATATCCACTGAACACCTCTCAGATGAATGTGCGTTCAGCAGCACACGGAACATCCGTCTAGCATTATTGAAAAGGACCAGGTATCCAAATTACACGTCAGGGGCTTTTGATTAACTTCTTCTATTGCAAAGGCAGTGGAGGTGTGGATGGTTTTCTGGAGGCTGCGTTGTGAGCTGCAGCATGCATTCAGGGAGGCCAGTGGATCTGGTGACCCAGCTCTGGCCGAGGTAACGGAAGTGTAGTTACAGTGCTTCTCTGTCCACAAGGGGGTGAAAGGTTATCGTGGGTCGGTGGTAATGTGGAGAAATCAGTTCTGCCATGAACTTATTGAATGTCAGAGCAGGTTCGAGGGGCTGAGTGGCCTACTCCTGCTCCTACTAATGTTCGTAACATGGCCAACACAGGGAGTAGAGGCTGCAGAGAGGGGAAGCTCTGCAAAGTGGGAGGAGGAGAGGGCTCTGCCCTTCCCACCCTCGGTTTTCCAAGAACCAAAAGAGCAGTGGTCCTAATCCCGACCCCTGAGGAACACCACTGTATACCTTCCACCACTTTGTTCTGGTTTCTGTTCCATGGTCACTGTTTCTATCCATGCTGTCACTGCCCCTTTAACCCATAGGGTTCAATTTTGCAAACCTGTCCATTGAATCACAGTTGATCAAATACCTTTTGAAAGTCCCTACACATAACTTCAATTACACAACCCTCATTAACATTCTTCATGTAGGGCACGGTCGAAATGTGGAACTTTTTCAAGGAGCAGATAGTAGGGGCCATTGATAAGCATGTCCCTGTCAGACAGGGAAGGGATGGTCATGTGAGGGAACCGTGGTTGACAAGAGAGGTTGAGAGTCTTGTTAGGAAGAAGAAGGATGCGTATATAAAGTTGAGGAAAAAGGGCACAGGCATAGCTCTGGAGGGATACAAGATGGCCAGGAAGGATCTGAAGAAAGGGATTAGGAGAGCTAAGAGAGGGCATGAAAAATGCTTGGCGGGTAGGATAAAAGAAAACCCCAAGGCCTTTTACGCGTATGTCAGAAATATGAGGATGACTAGGGGGACCATAGGTCCGGTCAAGGACAATAGCGGGAGACTGTGTGTTGAGCCGGAAGAGATAAGTGAGGTTTTGAATGAGTACTTCTCTTCGGTATTTACGAATGAGAAGGGGTGTATTACTGAAGAGGACGGTGGGAAGCAGACTGGTAAGCTCGAGGAAGTGCTCGTTAGGAGGGAAGATGTGTTGGGGTTTTTGAATAACTTGAAGATAGACAAGTCTCCCGGGCCTGACGGGGTATATCCAAGGATGTTATGGGAAGCAAGGGATGAAATTGCAGAGCCGCTGGCAATGATCTTTTCATCTTCTCTGCTGACGGGGGTGGTACCAGGTGATTGGAGGGTGGCAAATGTTGTGCCCCTGTTCAAGAAAGGGAATAGGAACAACCCTGGGAATTACAGGCCAGTTAGTCTTACTTCGGTGGTAGGCAAGTTGATGGAAAAGGTGCTGAGGGATAGGATTTCTGAGCATCTGGAAAGACACTGCTTGATTCGGGACAGTCAGCACGGTTTTGTGAGGGGTAGGTCTTGCCTCACAAGCCTGATTGAATTCTTTGAGCAGGTGACCAAGCAAGTGGATGAGGGTAAACCAGTGGATGTGGTGTACATGGATTTTAGTAAGGCATTTGATAAGGTCCCCCATGGTAGACTTATGGAGAAAGTCAGGAGGCATGGGATAGTGGGGAATGTGGCCAGTTGGATTAAGAATTGGCTAACTGATAGAAGGCAGAGAGTGGTCTTAGATGGTAAATACTCAGCCTGGAGCCCAGTTACCAGTGGCGTGCCGCAGGGATCAGTTCTGGGTCCTCTCCTGTTTGTGATTTTTATTAACGACTTGGATGAGGAAGTCGAAGGGTGGGTCAGTAAATTTGCAGATGATACAAAGGTTGGTGGAGTTGTGGATACCGAGGAGGGCTATTGTCGTCTGCAAAGGGACTTGGATAGGTTGCAGTGCTGGGCTGAAAAGTGGCAGATGGAGTTTAACCCTGAAAAGTGTGAGGTCGTCCATTTTGGAAGGACAAACATGAATGCAAAATACTGGGTTAACGGTAGGGTTCTTGGGCATGTGGAGGAGCAGAGAGACCTTGGGGTCTATGTGCATAGATCATTGAAAGTTGCAACTCAAGTGGATAGGGCTGTGAAGAAGGCATATGGGGTGTTAGCGTTCATTAGCAGAGGGATTGAATTTAAGAGCCGTGAGGTGATGATGCAGCTGTACAGGACCTTGGTAAGGCCTCATTTGGAGTACTGTGTGCAGTTCTGGTCGCCTCATTTTAGGAAGGATGTGGAAGCCTTGGAGAGGGTGCAGAGGAGATTTACCAGGATGTTGCCTGGAATGGAGAATAAGTCTTACGAGGAAAGGCTGAACATTCTAGGCCTCTTCTCATTAGAAAGGAGAAGGATGAGGGGTGACATGATAGAGGTTTATAAGATGATCAGGGGAATAGATAGGGTAGACAGTCAGAAACTTTTTCCCCGGGTGGAGCAAAGCGTTACAAGGGGTCATAAATTTAAGGTGAAGGGTGGGAGATATAAGGGGGATGTCAGGGGAAGGTTCTTTACCCAGAGAGTGGTCGAGGCATGGAATGCCTTGCCCGGGGAAGTTGTTGAGTCAGAAACTTTAGGGACTTTCAAAAGGCTTTTGGATAGGTATATGGATAAAGGAGAATGATGGGGTATAGATTAAATTGTCCTTGACAGAGGACAAAGGATCGGCACAACATTGTGGGCCGAAGGGCCTGTTCTGTGCTGTATGTTCTATGTTCTATGTTCTATGTTCATTGCTTTATCAAAGAACTGCATCAAATCTACCTCATCGTCATCTTTCTCGACTCCTCCACTGTTGCTAAATTATCAGACTGGTTATCTGACATCCAGTACTGGACAAGCAGAACTTTACTCCACTTAAATATTGGGAAGATTGAAGCCAATTTTTCCGCTCCCCACTCCAAACTCCATTCTTTTGTTACTGATTCCTTCTCTCTTCCTCCTCACAGTCTGAGATTAAGCCAGTCTTTTCAGAAGCTTGGTGCCACATTTGAGCATGAAATGAGTTTCCAATCTCATATTCATGTCATCGCTATGACCTCCTATTTCCACCTCAGTAACATTGCTCAACTTCGTTCCTGTCTCAGCTCATCTGCTGCTGAAGCTCTCATTCATGCCTCCATTACCTCTAGACTGGACTATTCCAATGCACTCCTGGCTGGTCTCCCACATTCTAGTTTCTGCAAACTTGAGGTCATCCAAAACTCTGCTGCCCGTCTCTTAACTTTAACCAAGTCCCGTTCACGTGTCATCACGTGCTCACTGACCTACACTGGGTCTCACTCAAGCAATGGCTTGAGTTTAAAATACTCAACCTTGTTTCCAAATCCCTCCATTGCCTCACCTCTCCCTACCTCTGTAATCTCCTCCAGCCCCTCCAACCCCCAAGATATCTGGCCTCTTGTTCATGTTGATATAAATTTGTCTGCTACTGGTGACCACACCTTAAATTGCCTAGGCCCCAAGCTTTGAAATACCCTCCCTACACCTCTCCACCTCTTCACTTCTCCACCTCGCTTTCTTCCTTCAAGACACTCCTTAAAACCTACCTGTTTGACTAAACTTTTGTTCATCTGACCTTATAGCTTCTATTGTGACTTGGTGTCATACTTTGTTTTATAATGCCTTGGAATGTTTTATTACATTAAAGGTGCTATATAAATATAATTTGCTTTGTTGAAGTTTGCCAGACATGATTTTCCATTTGGATATCCATGCTGCTTGCCAGTTGTTATACCATGTTTTTTCAGGAATGAATACTTTAGTCCTGGATTTTGACCTCTAGACATTTCCTCAGCAGCAACATTAGACTGTTTACTCCATCTCTCCTTTTTTAAACAGGGTGTAACATTTGTAACCTTCCAGCCCTCTGTCACCACTCCCATATCCAAGGAGGATTGAAAAATTCTTGTCAGGGCCTCCACGATTTCCAAAACTCCTTCTCTCAGCAACTCTCATATATCGCATTCAGACCAGGCAAATGTTCAACTTTATTGTTGTGCAAAGAGTGTTGGAGTGATAAGGGCTAACTTAATCTGATTGTTCAGTGACTGTAATTAATGTCAGTCTTCATGGGCTCTAATTGTGTCACTGGAGGCTTTCCCTCTTCTATTAATAAGGGGCACTTTTCAGTGTGTTATTCCATAGTGTCAAAGGGCGTATAACATCTGGCACTAAAAAGGAATAGTGGTCCCAGAGAGTGGGAGAGGATAGTTGGAATCTGAGAACAATAGACTGGAATGTCACAAGAATGAGTCAGAATCTGAGAAGAATAGATTGGAATATTACAACAATGGGCAGGAGTTTCTCCTGGGATCTTCACATTCTTTCTACAGATTATGATTCGCTATCATTACAATCTCGGATCCATTACGCACTTATGATTATGCAATACATTTACTATCCAATCCTCGCTATTGTTGGTGTCCCTGGTAAGTCTCTCTATCCTGATATTGATTCTATAAACCATGTTTAACTGCAGTACTGTTATTATCATTTACTCTGCCCACCTTGCTGCTTTTGTTATTCCTGGTAAATCTCTTTCTCCAGCTATTAGCTCTATAAACCATTGTTAACTAGAATAGCATTCTTGTAATTTTCTCCCTCATCTTTGCTGCTGTTGCTGCCCCTGGTAAGTCTGTATTTCCCGCTATTAGATCTGTAAACCCTGTTCCACTGAAATACTATTCTTGTCTTTTAAAACTTTGGGAAGATTGAAGCCAGAGTCATCAATCTCCATCACAAAATCTGCCCCCTATCCATGAACTACACACCCCTCCCTGGCCAATGTCTGAGGCTGAAACAGATTGTTTACAACCTCTGAATTCTATTTTAACCTGAGTTTATATTCCCTCCATGGGCAACCCTGCCGACTACCACCTCTGTAATATTGCCTGCCTCCACTTCTGCCTGTCTATCTGCTGCACAAACCCTTATCTGTACCTTTGTTAAATTCACTCTTGACTATTCCAATTCTATCCTGGCCACCCTCCCAGTTCCAAGCCTCCATAAACCACAGTCCATTCAAAACTCAAGCCTGTATCCTAACTCACACCATACCTGGTTCACTTAACACTCTATGCTAACTGACCTATATTGGGGTCTGATCTGACAACACCTAAATTTTAATATTCTCATTGTTGTGTTTGACTCATTCCAATTCCCTGGTCATTTCCCATATAATTGCAGAACTTTTGCCTTCAAGTCTTTTTCCAAGTCCCCTTTTAAGGTGAATTGCCTTTCCTCAGTATCTCTCCCTGGCCGGGATTTTCAGCTCTAGAGCACCACTGGTGTCGACACTGCGGGAACCTGCATCCATAACATGGTGCAAGCCGAGTGGCTGGCCACTTCTGGCGTGTGCTGCACAGTGCCCCATGCTGGGCAGGGCTCTAGCCTGGGTGAACATTGTGTATTCTGGTAGCATGAGAAGTTGTCAAAAAGTGACATCAAGCATCTGTTTATGAGCTTTGATGCACAACTTTGAAACTTGGTCTGTGCATGTCCACTGAACATCTGTGTTAGTCACTGTCAGTTGAACATGTGTTCAGCAGCACAAGGAGTCCCCTGTCGAGCTATTTAAAAGGACCAGGCATCCAACTTGCAGGTGAGGGGCTGTTGACTTACTTTTCCAATGCAAAGTTAGTAGAGGTGCTGTGGATGGCTTTCTCGAGGTTGCGTTGAGAACTGCTGTAGACATTAGGAAGACCAGAGGATTTGGTGACCCAACACTGGACAAGGTATGGGGACTATAGCCACAGTACATCTAGGTTGGCAATATGAGTAGCAAATGGAGAAGAGGCTGTAGAGAGGGGAAGCTCTGCAAAGAGGGAGGAGGAGGGGGCTTTGCTCTACTCAGCCCGTGTTTTTCAAGAGCACCTACACCTAACCCAGGAGCAGTGTGCGAAGCGACTCTGATTCAATAAGAGCTGTTGCACTTCCTGCAGCACAACCTGGTTCTGCACCAAGTGTCGAATGGCGCTAAGCAGTGGCCGTTAAGGTCACAGTTTCATTGAATGCATCCTGATCTTTCCAGGCTCGAAACGCATCTCCCACTAAAGCTGCCTGTCGAAGCCAGGTGAGGTGAATACACTGTTTTCTCCCACAGAAGGGAGAAGCAGGTTGAGATGTCCCGTGGCTTTGGCAGGATACCGGGGTTCCGGATGGTGTATGTGCCTCCATATCTACGAGGAGAGATACAGGAACTGTAGGCAGTTGGAGTGTGACCAGGCACCGTATGTCACGGTGCTGAATGTCCACCATCCTGGCAGAAGCCACATTACCTTCATTCTGAATCAATCAGTTGTTCCTACCATTTTTGGGCCTTCGCAGGGGAACCAGAATGTGCACCTTGGAGACAAAGGATGCCCCCTCTATACACAGCTCATAAACCCCACCTACTGACCCACGCAATAATAACACATCATAATGTGAGCAATGGAGACACCAGGAACATTGTGGAGCAGATCATCGGCGTGATGAACCAACGCTTCTGATGCCTGAACCACTCGGAAGGACACACTGGAGTCCAAGGTCGTGCTCAGTCCTTCATATCATCGCCATCATAAGAACACAGGATGTCAACAATGTGCTGATGATTTTACAAAAATGAGGCTCCTGGAACTGGAGTGTCAGAAAGCAGCAAGTCATGGTAGACACTGGTGTTCCCCAAGGTTCAGTGCTGTGACCTACATTTTGTGATAAATGTAAATGACTTTGCGATTGGGGTTCAATGCGCAGTCCATTATAAACTTTCCCAGTATATGAAATCAATTGTAATAGTATTCCCCTGTCATAGAGTCATAGAGCCATTATGGCACAGAAGGAAACCATTTGGCCCATCGAGTTCATGCTAGCTCTCTGTAGAGCAATCCAGTCAGTCTCATTCTGCCGCTCTGTTCCCATAGCTCTGCAAGTTTATTTCCCTCAAATATCCATCCAAAATCCTTTCAACATCATTGATCATCTCTGCTTCCGCCACCCTCGTAGTTAGTGAGGTCCAGGTCACGACAACTCACTGCATAAAAACAAGTTCTTCCTCACAATTTGTCAAACTTTCAAACTGGGGCTTAGGGCTGTCCACATAAGACCGTCTTATCAATTATTACACTGTGGTAGCTCATGTGATCGGTTGCAAAATGTGTTATCAATATTTTACAGTGCGATGAGGTTTGTGACTTTTTAGGAGTGAATCCTTCTTATCAGAAGCTGCCTCGAGGCAAGTCCTTCACCATAGGGTCGAGGCATGTCGATGAAATTCTTTTAACCTTTAAGGAAGATGAAATCTGCTTTTAATTTTTAGTTCCTAATGCATAGGAAAATAACTTTTTAACCTTATAACCCCCATATTATGGCCAGATTCCTTCACAATGAGAGATAGGGAGAAACTGTTCCCATTGGCGGAAGGGTCGAGAACCAAAGGGTGCAGATTTTAGGTGACTGACAAAAGAACCAAAGGCGACATGAGGAAAAACCTGTTTATGCAGTGAATGGTTCGGATCTGAAATGCACTGCCTGAGAGTGCAGTGGAGTCAGATTCAATTGTGGCTTTCGAAAGGGAATTGGATACTTATCTGAACAGAAAAAAGTAACAGGGTGACAGGGCATGGACAGGGGAGTAGCAAGAACTGAACTGCTTTTGCAGAGATTCAACATGGACACAACAAACTGAATAACTTCCTTCTGCGCCTTCTGTTCTGCAACAATCCTGTGTCACTGTGACTCGCCAGGTGCAGATCCCAACTCTATACTCGCCTCTAAGGTACACGCAGTGTTAGTATTCGAGTTGGTGACAGCAGTGTTAGATCAAGTGACAGGGGATATAAGTCAGTGCTGTGCTGATGCTCTGTCTCTCTTTGCCTCCTGGAGCTGCTGTGGCTGGGAATCTGGCAGTCTTTTGGTATTATTGGGAAGCATAAAATCAGAAGGGGAGCTTTGGGGTGAGGGACTGGGGGTGAGATGGATTGCTGGAGGTCCGTGATCCCACCAATGTAAGCTTCCACATAATTCCAGACTGCAGGATGAGGGTGAGGTGGGAGTTAGGAAGGAGCATAAGCAGGAACATAGCATCATCCTGAATACTCTCCATGATGCCGGATGCTACGGGCTCTGTCACAGCCAGTCCCATGATTTGGAGAACCATCTCCTCCCTCAGGCTCAGGGGATGAAAGTATGCCTGGCCACTGCCAACTCTCTGCTGCTCCCTGTGATTATGAACTAACTTGTCCTGCAAGAGAGAGGGCAGAATGTCAGTGATTGTGTTGTACTGTGCTTGGGTGATGCATCCGCCATAGCTGAATGGCTGGAGTTAAGTCTAGGCAACGAGATATCGGTGTGAGGCCAGCATTGGTGAAAGGTGAGTGGGGGTGAGGTGGAGTATGTCAATGAGCTCATTAAAAATCTTCTGGCAAAGCACCCATGTCCAATGAGGAGAGGTTGGATAAACTCAGATTGTTTTCACCGGAACGACGGAGGTAGAGGGGCGACATGATAGAGGTTTACAAAGTTATGAGTGGCATGGATAGAGTGGATAGTCAGAAGCTTTTTCCCAGGGTAGAAGAGTCAGTTAGTAGTGGACATAGGTATAAGGTGCGAGGGGCAAAGTTTAGAGGGGATGTGTGAGGCGAGTTTTTTTACACAGAGGGTGCTGAGTGCCTGGAACTTGCTGCCGGGGGATGTGGTGGAAGCAGATACGATAGCAACGTTTAAGAGTCATCTTGACAAATACATGAATAGGATGGGAATAGAGGAATACGGACCCCGGAAGTGGAGAAGGTTTTAGTTTAGACAGGCATCAAGATCGGCGCAGTCTTGGAGGGCCGAATGGCCTGTTCCTGTGCTGTACTGTTCTTTGTTCTTTGTTCCTCAGAGTCAGACTTCTTTCATTGACCTCCCTGGTCACCTACGACCATTCCCCTCGGAGCGTGCTCCTTGAGGGTCTCTGTGCCCTCCCCATCACCACACCGACGGAAACATGACCTCTCATCCCCTGTTAACCTCCATGACTAAGGTCTCCAGTGCCACATGTGGAGCCTTTTCCCTGCACTAGTGTTTTATTTGCCTTGCCTCCAATTGCAGCATTCACTGTTGGCATCTTCATCGTGAGCAACAGCAGAATCCTATGCTTCAGTGCAGCTTCCCTTTAAGAGGGACTGACTGCCTTGAAGAGTTGGGTGCCGACTGAAACACATGCCAGCCTCTCAAGCAGCTAGGCTCCCTGCTGATAATCCAGAAAGACAGCAGAGTGGGTGACCCTTGGCTGCATATAGAATTCATGGAAATGAGGAAGTAGTATGGAGTTTGTGTGCTGCCTGCCTTAACGGGAACAAGCATGAGCAGATCACAAATTGCAACTCCTATGCCCAAAAAAGCAGCACAAACCTATCTTTCACACTGTCTCTTTTCCTCTCTCTCACACTCTCTGTCTCTTGCTCATACAATCAGAGATTGGTTCATCACAGAAGGAGGCTATTCGGCCCAGCGTGTTAGTGCTGTCTTTTTGAAAGAACTATCTAATTAGGGTGTAAGGGTCACACGGAGAGGAGACTTCACCTGAGTGAGACGCAGTCAGAGCGTGGAGGTGGGAATTCGGCGCAGAAGGGGAAAGAGTTGTTACTTTTTCCAGCCTCCAGTAGCTGTACAAGACACAAGTTGCTGCCCAGAAATAGAGGGTAACCTAGAAACAGCGATGACTGTTTAAACAAAGGTGTTGAGTCTGTGGGTTCAAGAGCACTCCAAAGAAAATGGATGTGTGACATACAGCAAACAAGGCAAGTGATTGGTCGGTGGACATTTTCTCTTTGTCTCACATCTAAACTGAGGAATTTTAATTGTGGTTAGTATAATATTAATTAAAATAAAAGAATAAGAATCTTCTGAAACTCAGGTAATTTATTGGTAAGTTTTTGATTGTAGTAGTAAGGTTTAC
This sequence comes from Heterodontus francisci, assembly GCF_036365525.1. Classification (NCBI taxonomy): domain Eukaryota; kingdom Metazoa; phylum Chordata; class Chondrichthyes; order Heterodontiformes; family Heterodontidae; genus Heterodontus; species Heterodontus francisci. Next base: position 1,337,779 of record NW_027141894.1, read on the forward strand.
TGGCAGTTGTAAAGCTTATTAGTGGTAGTGGGATTTATTAATTGAAAATTAACTAAGACAAATAAATAATTTAACACATAATCAAGATCACGGGGATGGTGATGTGTTGCTGCTGTAGTCTGTGCGAACTGGTGGACACCAGTGTGATCCATGGCAAATACATCTGTAGTAAGTGTGGCTCAAAGAGCTTTGGTTCAGAGTCAGTGAGCTGGAAATTGATCTCTAGACACTGCGATGCATCAGAGGGACAGAAAGTTACCTGGACACTTCCATTAGGATAGGGTCTTCTGGTTTAATCAGTGGGCAGGGACAGGAGGGCGTAACTGCCAGTGAGACAGGTAAGGGGATCGAAAAGATAGAAATGGAGGAGGCTCAGCCCTTGCAATTGTCCAACAGTTTCGAGGTTCTTGCAGCTTGTGTCGATGAGAGCGGGGGCTGCAAGGTGGACGAGCAAACTGAGCATGGCAGCGTGGCACAGGAAGTCATTCAAGCGGTGGGAGTAAATAGGTATGTTGTGGTAGTAGGGGACCTTATAGTCAGTGGGATAGACACAGTTCTCTGTCGCCAACAGCGAGAGACCAGAAAGCTGTGTTGCCTGTCCAGTACCAGGCTCTGCTGTGAGCTGCAGAGGAACTTGCAGTGGGTGGGGGAGAATCCACGTTGTCCACGTGGGTACCAACGAAATGGATAGGATGAGGAAAGAGGTTCTGCAAAGGGAACATGAGCAGCTAGTGGCTAAACCTCAAAGGTAATAATCTCTGGGTTACTACCGGAGCCATGAGCAAATAGGAGTAGGGTAAATAAGATTAGAGAGATGAATGTGTAGCTCAAAGATTGATGTGGGAGAAATGGTAGAGAGGGCTTTAAAATAAATAGTAGGGGGAAGGGAGCATGTGAGGGGAGATACAGTAAATTAAAGGGAAATGACAGGTTAATAGAGCAGGGGAGCAATTTGGATAATAATAACCAGTGTGTGGAAGGAAGGGACGGAGTATACAAATACAAGCTTGCACTGGTAAATCAAGTCAGAGATTTCAAAAATGGTAAAAAGGACAGAGTTAAAGGCTCTGTACCTGAATGCCTGCAGCATTTGTAACAATATGGATGAATTGTTAGCACAGATAGAAATAAATATGTATGACCTGATAGCCATTACGGATACATGGTTGCAAGGTGACCAAGGATGGGACCTGAATATTGAAGGGTATTTGACATTTTGAAAGACAGGAAGCTAGGAAAATGTGGTGGGGTTGCTCTGTTTATTAAGGATGACATTACCACAGTAGTGAGAGATGACCTTAGCTTGGGTAGAGATAAGAAACAGTAAAGGTAAGAGGTCACCTGTGGGTGTAGTTTATAGGTCCCTAGCAGTTGATATGGGACAAAGTATACAGGATGAAATAAATGGTGCATTTAAGAAAGGTACTGCAATAATCATGGATGACCTTAATCTACGTGTCGATTTGGGGATGAGATTGGCGAAGTTAGCCTGGAAATTTTTTTTATTTTAGGGATACAACACTGGAACAGGCCCTTCAGCCCACTGAGTCTGTGCCACACAACAACCACCTTTTTATACTAACCCTGCAGGAATCTGATATTCCCTACCACCTACCTACACTAACAGGCCCTTCAGCCCACTGAGTTTGTGCCGCCCAACAACCACCCTTTTATACTAACCCTGCAGGAATCCCATATTCCCGACCACCTACCTACACTAGGGGCAATTTACAATGGCCAATTTACCTAGCAACCTGCAAGTCTTTGGCTGTGGGGGGGGGGGGGGGAACTGGAGCACCTGGCAAAAACCCACACAGTCACAGGGAGAACTTGCAAACTCCACAAAGGCAGTATCCAGAATCGAACCTGGGTCCCTGGAGCTGTGAGGCTGCGGTGCTAACCACTGCACCACTGTGCTGCCCCACATACATTTAGAGAGTATATTTGGGACAGTACATTCCAGCACAGGCCAGGGAGCAGGCTATTCCATAACTGTTAATCCGCAGACAGAATTAATCAATAACCTGGTAGTAGGGAACCTCTAGGCAACAGCGATCATAGCATGATAGAATTTCACGTTCAGTTTGAACTGAGAAGTGTGGGTCTAAGAGCAGTGTTTTAAACTTAAATAAAGGTAATTATAAGGGTATGAAGACAGAGTTGGCTAAAGTGAACTGGGAAACTAGGTTCAAAGCTGGAGATGCATTGGTGTATTTAAAACTTACTGAGGAGAACTGGGAAACTAGGTTCAAAGCTAGAGATGCATTGGCAAAGTATTAAGGAGATATTTAATAACTCGCAGCAAAGATTTCTCACAGTGAGAAAGAAAGACTCTTTGAGAAGGAGACTTGATCCATGGCTAAATAAGGAAGTTAAGGAGAGTTTCAAATTGAAAGAAACATTGTACAATTCTGTGAAGATTAGTGGTAGGTCAGAAGATGGGACCAATTTTAAGAACCAGCAATGAATATCTAAAATAAAAATATGTGGATGGAGAAATTAGAGTATTAGAAATTCGAGAAAACTAGCTAGTAAAATAAAAAAAGCAAGAGTTTTACAAGTATTTAAAAAGGAAAAGAGTAACTAAAGCGAGTGTTGGTCCTCAAGAGATTGAGTCTGGGGAATTGATAACGAAAAGCAAACAAATGGCGGGGACATTGAACAGGTATTTTTTTTGTCTGCTTTGACTGTAGAAGACTTAGAAAACTTCCCAAAGTTACTTGGAAGACAAGAGGTAAAGGGCAGGGAGAAAATTAAAACAATCACCATCACCAGGGAAAAGGTACTGGGAAAACTATTAGAATGAAAGGCTGACAAGTCCCCAGGACCAGATGGCCTGTACCCTAGGATCTTAAAATAAGTGGTTGCAGAGATAGTCGAGGCATTGGTTATAATCTTCCATAATTCCTTAGTTTCTGGAAGGGTCCCAGTGAATTGGAAAATAGCATTCAAGAAAGGAGGGAGGCAGAGAGAAGGAAACTATAGGCCAGTTAGCCTAATATCTGCTGTAGGGAAATTGCTGGAACCCATTATTAAAGAGGTTATGGCAGGATGCATAGAAAATCATCATGGGTCAGGCAGAGTCAATATGGTCTGCTACCTCCCCCTCTCTCCCCTCTTTCTCTTTTCTCTCCCCCTTCTCTTTCTGTCTGAGAGTTACAGTCAGCATTAGTGCTTAGCACAGCAGCTTTGTGGTTGGTCATTTTCAAAAAAAAAATCACATGTCAATTGTCACAGCTGACAGCTACTAGGAGCGGGAGCAGCGATTTCTGAACTCTGGACCGAGTCAGGGTTTTCTGGGAGCTTTTAAAAAAAAAGTCGCAACCCACTGGAAAACCCTGAATGTGTATGAAGTTCGGAAACCGCGGTTCCTGCTCCCAGCACCTGTCAGCTGTGAAACCAACTGGGCTTTTAAAAAAAAAAAACACACTGGTCTGGACAAACAAGACAACAGAAAATTTCTCATCTCTAAAATACAGCCACGGGCCGGATGGAAACTTTGGCGGGCTGTATCCTGGTCTGTGGGCCGTATGTTGGACAACCCTGGTTCAGAGGGAGCTGTGCTCTTTATCTAATCCCATGCTGTACCTGTCCTTGGAGTGTTTGATGGGAAAGTATAGAGGGAGTTTTACTCTGTATGTAATCCATGCAGTCCCTACCCTGGGAGTGTTTAATTGAACAGTGTAGAAGGGAGCTATATTCTGTATCTAAACTGTGCTATTATCCTGGCAGCAGCCACAATACTTTCAATTTGAAACAGTCTGCTGTTCCCACCATCTTTGATCCTCCATGACAAACTAGAATGTAGCTTCTCTAAGACAAAGGCTACCTCTATACATGGCTCACAACCTCCACCCCTGCTGCCAATGAAAATAACACGTGTATAACGAGAGCAACGGAGCCACCAGGAACACCATGGAGCGGACCATCAGCGTGATGAAGCAATGCTCCCAATTCCTGACCCTCTCGGTGGTGGGGGAGGTGGGGGGGCGGGGGCAGCTCTCCAGTACACACTCGAGCAGGTGTCCAGGTTTACCCTTCATATCATTGCCATCATCAGGACACAGGCATTACCACCAGGAATCCGGAGGTCAACATAGGAGGAGGAAGAGGAGGAGCAGGGGAGGGAGGAGGAGGAGTCAGGCAGTCTAGTTGCTGGATGCCTTTGACCCAGACAGGTTGCCGGAGCATGTCTGTGAAAACTCTGGTTCCAAAAAGACAACTTCCCTTTCACACCATGTATTCCCCATTCTCCCCCGTTACATTCATCTGAGGCATCCAATCACAGCCTCTGCTTGGTGACAATCCTGCAATAAAAACCACCAATAAAAACCTTTTCACTAACATCTTTATCCAACAACACATCCAATATGCACACAAAACTGAGCCTTTGGGTCTTCCCTCGGTGGCTGTCTCGTGGGTTCCCTTGACTTGCCGAGTGCTCTGACACAGTGTTACGCCAGTGGCTGCAGGATGGCTCGGGGAAGGCAGTTGACTTTCACGGGGTGGGGGGGGGAACTTCAGATGACCTTGCAGGATGCCGTGGAGCAGCTCTGGGCCTTGAAGGCCCGGATTCGGACTGCACCACCTCGACATGGCTGCAGCAGCCTGGGCTGGCTGATGGGCAACAACAAGGACACTGCTGGAGTGGCAGTGAATGGAGAACAAATGCTGTCATCCTGAGAGCGGACAGCAGGTTCGTACTCCATGGAGCCTCTGCCACTCCCACGGGGTGTCACCTCAACAATCCTAGTAATCCGTTGGAGCACAGATTGCGGGACTTCTGAGAGAGCCTGCAAACCTCTTTGAGCACTGAGATCCACAGCCATGACAGCAATCCTGCATGGCAGCATAGATCTCATAACCTCAGTCTGCAGCACTGAGACATTCGGTATCTACTGCCTGTGGTTGATGGTTGTTGGTATGCAATGGTTTATCATGGCTGGGTCTGCTGGTGCCATCACAGAGTTAGCGACTACCTCAAAGTGGAAAGAATGGGCTTTTGGCCCTGCACAATGTGCTCTGCCAAGTTTGAGAAGGACTTCTCCATGCGCCTTGACAGTGACACCAAACTGTCCAGCAGGCAAGTCATATTGGGAACATGTAGATTTCATGGGAATGAGGAGACAACACAAAGTTTGTGCGTCATCTGCCTCAACAGGAGCGGGCACGGGTGGATTGCAATTCGCAATCCCTACATTCAAAAAGCATTGCAAACTTCTCTTTCTCTGGGTCTCTATCTCCCTTTCTCTCTTTCACCCTGTCTCTCTCACTTGCTCTCGCCCTCTCTTCAATCTCTGTCTGTTGCTCACAGAATCAGAGGTTCATGTACCTAGAACACCCTCTCCGTAAATATCACCCGCCTTACCCTTTAATCTAACATTATCAATCGATATTAGGGTATTAAGGTCCCCTGATATCACAACTCTATAGTTCCCGCAGACCTTTGTGATTTCCCTGCAGATTTACTCCTCTCTCTCTCTCTCTCCCTCTCACTATTTGAAGGCCTATAGAATACCCCCAGTAATGTGATCATCACCTGTTTTTGCTTCAAGCTCTAACCAAATAGATTCTGTCTTTTCCCCCTCAAGGACATCCTCCCTTTTCAACACTGCAATGTATTCCCTGATCAGTACAGCCACCCCATTGCCCTTCTTTTCTTCCATGACTTTTCTGAACACTTTATATCTTTGAATATTAAACCTCTAGTCCTCACCATTTTGAAGCCATGTTTCCATCATTACATCATATCCCTACAAGGCTATTTGTGCTTGTAGCTCACCAGCCTTATTCACAACAATCTGTGTATTTCCATGCATGTATTTTGAACCTGTCTCTTTATTTCTTGTAATCCTTCTTAGTCAGCTCTTATTGAATATGTACTACCTCCTTCTCCAGGATGATCTAACACTCTCACTCCTTTATGCACCTTATCCTCTTTTCTACTTCCCAATGCTGGTGCCCAACCCCCTTCCAATTTAGTCTAAACCCTCCTCAATCACACTGGTGAATTGATACCAGTCCTGTTGAGGTGCAACCCATCCCTTTTGAATAGGTGCCCCCCCCCCGCCAGAACTGCTCCCAATGCCCCAATAATCTGAAACCGTCCTTCTTGTGCCATGCTTCAAGCCATGCATTGATCCTCCCTATCATCCAATTTCTATACTTGCTGCTGCAATGCACTGGGAGTAATCTCCAGATTACTACCTTCGACCTCTTACATTGCCACTTCCCCCCTAACTCCTGAAAATCTGACCATAAGACATCAGAATCTGCCCGTGCTATGTCGTTGGTGCTGACATATGTCACAACTTCTGGCTCACTCCTTTAGTCCTGAGGAATATCCTACACCCCCTCTGTGATGTCCTTTACCCTGGCACCAGGAGGGACTAACAATTATTTTTCTTTTGTTTTCTTCTTTCAAGGGATGTGGGTGTCACTGGCCAGGCCAGCATTTATTGCCCATCCCTAATTTCCCTTGAGAAGGTGGTGGTGAGCTGCCTTCTTGAACCGCTGCAGTCCATGTGTGGTTGGTACACCCACTGTGCTGTTAGGAAGGGGATTTTGACCCAGCGACAGTGAAGGAGCAGCGATATAGTTCCAAGTCAGGATGGTTTGTCACTTGGAGGGGAATTTACAGGTGTTGGTGTTCCCATGCCCTTGTCCTTCTAGGTGGTAGAGGTTGCGGGATTGGAAGGTGGTATCGAAGGAGCCTTAGTGAGTTGCTGCAGTGTATCTTGTACATGGTACACACCGTGTACCTGTACATCCTGCAGAATACCCTGCCCCCTCTCTGTGATGTCCGTTATCTTGGCACTGTGCGTCGCTGGTGAAGGGAGTGAATGTTAGTGGATGGGGTGCCAATCAAGCAGCTGCTTTGTCCTTGATGGTGTTGAGCTTCCTGAGTAATGTTGGAGCTGCATCCGTCCAGGCAAATGAGGAGTATTCCATCACACTCCTGACTTGTGCCTTGTAGATGGTGGACAGGCTTTGGGGAGTCAGGAGGTGAGTTACCTACCACAGGATTCCTAGCCTCCGACCTGCTCTTGTAGCCATGGTATTTATATGGCTACTCCAGTTCAGTTTCTGGTCAATGGTAACCCCCAGGATGTTGATAGTGGGGGATTCAGTGATCGTAATGTCATTGAATGTCAAGGCGGGATGGTTAGATTCTCTCTTGTTGGAAATGGTCGTTACCTGGCACTTGTTTGGCATGAATATTACTTCCCACTCATTAGCCCAAACCTGGATATTGTCCAGTTCTTGCTGCATTTCTACACGGACTGCTTCAGTATCTGAGGAGTCACGAATGGTGCTGCACATTGTGCAATCATCAGCGAACATCCCCATTTCTGACCTTATGACTGAAGGAAGGTCATTGATGAAGCAGCTGAAGATGGTTGGGCCTGGAACACTACCCTGAGGAACTCCTGTAGTGATGTCCTGGGGCTGAGATGATTGACCTCCAACAACCACAACCATCTTCCTTTGCGCTAGGTATGACTCCAGCCAGCAGAGAGTATTCCCCCTGATTCCTATTGACTCTAGTTTTGCTAGGGCTCCTTGATGCCATACTCTGTCAAATGCTGCCTTGATGTCAAAGGCAGTCATTCGGACCTCGCCACTGGAATTCAGCTCTTTTATACATGTTTGAACTAAGGCTGTAATGAGGTCAGGAGCTGAGTGTCCCTGGTGGAACCAAGCTAAGTGTCATTGAGCAGGTTATTGCTGAGCAAATGCAGCTTGATAGCACTGTTGACAACACTTTCCATCACTTTACTGATGATCAAGAGTAGACTATTGGGCTGGTAATTGGCTGGGTTGGTTTTATCTTGCTTTTTGTGTACAGGACATAGCTGGGATAATTTCCATATTGCCGGGTAGATGCCAGTGTTGTAACTGTAATGGAACAGCTTGGCTAGGGGCTTGGCAAGTTCTGGAGCACAGATCTTCAGTACTACTGCCAGAATATTGTCAGGACCCACAGCCTTTGCAGTATCTGGTGCCTTCAGTCAGTTCTTGATATCATGTGGAGTGAATCGAATTGGCTGAAGTCTGGCATCTGTGATGCTGGGGACTTCAGGAGGAGGTTGAGATGGATCATCCACTCGGCAGTTCTGGCTGAAGATTGTTGCAAATACCTCAGCCGTTTCTTGACGGTCACAGAAATGCCTGTGAATTTCCTATAACCACTGCTTTTCTACTTTTTGCTATTTTCTGCTGTGCAGTTCCTTACCCATTGGTTCCATGGTCCCTCCTTGAAGGTGTCATCTCTCCCTGCAGTCTCCAATGCTGAGTACATGTACATACCCCAAAGTCACCTGCACCTCCAGCTGCTTGCTAGTCTTCCGGATAGTCAGCCATCTCCTATCCTGAACTCTCACTGCCTGTGGAGTGCTGGAACGTATGATCTAGCAAACCCTCCTCCTTCCTGATGCTCTGTAATGACTCCAGATGCCCTTCAAGCTCGGATATCCTGAGCTTGAACACAGGCAGCTGGAGACACTTCCAACAGACGTGATCCCCAAGAAACGTGAGGGGTCCTGTAGTTCCCACTTGGTGCTGTAATTGAAAGCAACAGGTCTCAGCTAGCAATCCATGATCGGAAAAGAAATCTCGATGGCCTCATTTAGAAATTAGTTCATCATGTGTACAAACCATTAATTTAATTATTGCCTTTCGGGAAGCTCTGTGCCTAATTCTCCAATTACAGATTCTTGTGTATTGCTGTAAATTGTATTGTTGTCGAAGATTTTTGTCTTTCATCAGGAGAATGGCAAGAATAACCAACGTAAGGGAAAAGAACAACAACAATTACAGATTCCCTTACTGTTATACTTGATCTGATTGAAATTAATAATTTCCTGGCTCACAGTTTAAAGAATGCCCTAAGTTTAGAGAGAGTAAAAGAGAAATATTCACCAAGCAAACACTTCGCTGCTGTTCTGTGATGTCACACATTGATGATTTTCTCTTTCTTTTCTAACATGTTCTGCCATCAGCTCTTTAGACCCCGACCCACCTTGCTCTCACCCTCACTGCTGGTCTTGGGCCATCTCTAGCCCCCACTCTTCATCCCACCAACCCCCTCTCGCTGGCCCCCCACCAGTCTCCCTCAGCTCTCACTCTCACTGCTATTCACAAGCCTGCTGTGCTGCCACTCTACATTAGCTGTCAGTCCCACCCTGATCTCACTCTCGCTACTGGTTCCGGGCCTGCTCAGCCACTACTCTTTATTACCCACTGCTTTGACTCTCTGTGCTGTTTTTGGGTCTGCTCTGACTGTGCTCTTTATTTACAGAAGAATTCCATTTCAACCATCAAGTCTGTGATGGCTTTCCATGGAGCTATGCAGTCAGTCCCACTTACCCGCTCGATCCCCGCAGCCCTACATTTCTATTTCTCTCAGGTGGTCACCAACTTCCTCTTGAAGTCATTGATCATCTCCGCTTCCAGCACCCTTGTGGGCAGCGAGTTCCAGGTCATTATAACCCACTGTGTAAAAAAGTGCTTCCTCATATTCCCCCTACATCCTTTGCCCCCAACCTTCAATCTGTGTCCCCTAGTCCTTATACCATTTGTTAATGGGAACAGCTTTTTCTTGCCCAACTTATCTAAGTCTGTCATAATCACATACACTTTCATTAATTCTCCTGTCAATCTCCTTTCTTCTAAGGAGAACAAACTCAGCTTTTCTAACCTAACCTTATAACTGACATCCCCCTTCCCTGGAACCATTCTGGTAAATCTCCTTTGTACCCTTTCAACAGCCCTCACATCATTCCTAAAGTGTGGCCACCAGAACGGGACGCTGTGCCCACGTTGGGTCTGACCCAGAGCTTTATAAAAGGTCAGCACAACTTCTCTACTTTAGTACTCTATGCCTCTATTTATGAAGCCAAAGATCCCAAATGCTTTAATAACCACACTCTCAATATCTCCTGCCATGTTCAAAGATCTGTGCACATGCATGTACCCACAGACCCTCCTGTTCCTGTACACTTCTTAGAACTGTGCCATTAAGTATAGATTACCTCTCCCTATTCCTTCTGCCAAAATGCATCACCTCACACTTGTCAGTATTGAATACCATCTGCCACTCTCTGCCTTCTCCACTCGCCTACCTATGTCCTGTTATATGCTATTCATATCATCCTCACTGTTTGCCACAACTCCAAGTAGGGTGTCTTCAGCAAATTTTGGGATTCTACTTTGTATTCCAGGATCCAAGTCATTTATATATAGCAAAAAAGTAAAAAAAAAAAACTGTGGTCCCAGCACTGACTGTTTGGGAACATCACTGTCTACCATCCTCCAGAGTGAAAAGAACCATGTCCTTAAGCCATTTTTTAAAATCCAATAGTCATTTGGTAGTACAGAACTTGAGTATTGCTGAAAATAGAGATATGTTATCGAAGCTTTTCATCTTGCACTCATCAGGACAATCCACAAGAAGATCAATGTAAGGGAAAACAACCATTTTATACTGTATGAGAAGAGAGTGCTAATTGGTTGCAAGTGAACGTTGATTGGTAGAAGCATTGCCATGGAGAATGCACCAGTTTATGGTGACTGCCAGTTCACTACCAAGCTTTGTTTGTAATTTAAACTAGGCAGCTTGACTCTGATAGGTCAAGCCATTGCCCTGAGGAATGAACCAGTGAATGGCTATTACTTATTTTGTTTAGCTGAAATAGGCGTAATGTGTGTACATGTTCTTTCTCTCTGTCTTCACGTGTTGTTTCATCCCAAATATAATCCTCTATTTAGGAAAGGGGGCAACAGAAGCAGTTAGCCTAGCATCTGTCATTGAGAAAATGCTGGAATCCTCAGTAAGGAAGAAGCGGCAGGACATTTAGAAAATCATAACGGAATCAGGCAGAATCAACAGAGTTGTACAACAGGGAAATATTATTTAACAAATTTATTAGAGTTCTTTGAGGATGTAACAAGCAAGGTGGATAAAGGGGAACTAGTAGATGTAGTTTATTTGGATTTCCAAAAAGCATTTGATAAGGTGCCACATAAAAGGTTATTACACAAGATAAAAGCCCTTGCTTTTGGAGGTAATACATTAGAAAGGATAAAGGTTGGCTATTTAACAGGAAACAGAGAGTTGGGATAAAGAGGTCATTTTCAGGTTGACACACTGTAACGGGGACATCAGCTATTTACAATCTCTATAAAGGCCTGGATGAAGGGACAGAGCACATTGAAGCCAAATATGTTGAGGATACAAAGATAGGTAGGAAAGAAAGTTGTAAGGAGAATGCAAAGAGTCTGCAAAGGCATATAGATAGGTTAAGTGAGTAAGCAAAAAATTGGTAGATGGAGTAAAATGTGGGAAAATTTGAGGTTGTCCACTTTGGCAGTAAGACTTGGAAAGCAGAATATAATTTAAAGGGAGAGAAACTGCACAACACTGTGGTGCAGGAGGACCTGGGTTTCCTTGAATCGCAAAAAAGTCAACCTGAAAATGACCTCAGCAAGAATTAGGAAATGCAGCAAGAATTAGGAAAGCAAAAAGAATGTTGCCCTTTATTGCAAGGCGAATGAAGTATAAAAGTAGGGAAATCTTGCTAGAACTGTACAGGACATTGGTGAGACCGCACCTGTGTACAGTTTTTGTCACCGTATTTAAGAAGGGATATACTTGCATTGGAAGCAGTTCGGAGAAGGTTCACTAGGCTGAATTCTGGGATGAAGTGGTTGTCTTATGAGGAAAGGTAGAGCAGGTTGGGCCTATACTCATTAGAGTTTAGAAGAATGAGGAGTGACCTTATTGAAACATATAAGATTATGAGGGGGCTTGACAGGGTAGGTGTCAAGAGGATGTTTGCCTTTTAGGGGAATCTACAACTATGGGGCACAGTTACAAAATAAGGGGTCTCCCATTTAAGACGGGCATGAGGAGGAATTTCTTCTCTCAGCGGGTTGTTAGTGTTTAGAATTATCTTCCACAGAGATCAGAGGAGTCTGGGTCATTGAATGTTATACAGGCTGAGTTATATAGATTTTTAATGGACAAGGGAGTGAAGGGTTATGGGGAGTGGGGGTGGTGTTGCTGACAGGAAAATGGTGTTAAGGCCCCAATCAGATCAGCCGTGATCTTATTAAATGTCGGAACAGGGCTCGAGGGGCCGAATGGCCTACTCCTGCTCTTATTTCCTAGGTTCTTAATTTCGATATATTGGTGGATTTCGTTTCAAGGTAATCCCTGTTTTCAGCAGATAAACCTGTCAAAGGTGCAATCCTTTCAAATCATCGCTGGATACAGTAACATGTTTGAAAATCTCAATAATTTCTCAATCAAATTGGCAACTTTGCTCCCTGCCTGATGTATAATTTTCTTGTTTATCTCCCACCCTCACAGCTAACTTGGTGACGATGGGGATCCTGTCTCAGGGAAAGTGCGGTCTGTCCAAATGTGTCACTCGTTACCTGGTGGCGATGTCAGTGGCGGATCTACTGGTCGTTTTCCTTGACCTGATATTGAGGCATATTCCCATTGTTTATGCGGAACAGTTTATTTTCCTGGAGTCCATCCCCGTGTGTAATATCCATGCTGTCCTGCTTTACGCAGCCACAGACTGTTCTGTCTGGTTCACTGTCACTTTCACCTTTGATCGATTCATGGCCATTTGTTGCCAGAAGCTGAAAAGTAAATATTGCACCGAGAAAACTGCAGCCATTGTTCTGGGAACAGTGACTGTCCTGAGCTGTTTAAAGAACATTTTCTGGTATTTTATGTTTACAGGTCTGTACTGGCTGGCGAACATCCCCTGGTTTTGTGGTGTAACATGGGATGTTCGGTTCTCTCCAGTCTGGGGAACAATCGAGTCCCTCCATCACATTCTAACCCCGTGTGTCGCATTTGTAGTCATTCTGCTACTCAATGTTTTCACCATCAAACACATTTTAGTAAGCAGCAGAGCACGCAGGAGACTCCGGGCTCACAGCAGTGGGGAGAGTCGCAGAGACCCAGAGATGGAGAGCCGAAGGAAATCCATCATTTTACTGTTAGTTATCTCAGCTAATTTCATATTGTTATGGACACTGTTTATGGCGTATTCATTATGGTCCCGAATGTGGGAATTGGGGTATAAGTCTGTATTTCTGCCTGTTTATCTGCTGGAAATGGGCTTCATGCTGCAGCTCCTGAGTTGCAGCACCAATACTGCGATTTATGCTGTGACTCAGACTCAGTTCAGAGAGCAGTTGAAGAATGTGCTGAAATATCCCTTTACTCCAATTGTTAAATTCATTCAATGATGAGAGGAACTGAGTCACTGACATTTCCACATCTTCTCATTTTACATGGCATTTCCAACAGCTGGTGGAGAGCAGTTGCTATGGTGACAAAGTGGGGATAGGGCCTGCCGCTAGCGTGACAGAAGCAGTAGGGTATGATACTATGGTGACAGAGGGAGGGTGGGCATGTTGGTACAGTGGCAGAGTGGGGCCGGGGCCTGTTGTTATAGTGACAGAGCAGTGGCAGGGCAACTTCCCCTTGGTGCCGGGGCAGGGGTGGGGGGGGGGTTGCGGCCCTGTCGCCATGGTGAGAGAGCGGGACGGGGCCTAACACTAAGGCGACAGAGCAGGGGTGTGGCCGGTCACAATAGTGACAGAGTAGTGGTGCTTGTTTCCCATGGCGACAGGGATTTGGGGCAAGGCCGGTTCCCCATGGTGACAAGAGGGGTTGCCTGTTTCCCGTGCTGATGGGGTAGGTGTGGGGTCTGTTCCCCATGGTGACGGGGGTTAGGGGGGTTGAGGTGTGTCCCTCATAGTGATGGGGCATGAGGGAAGGCCCTGTTTCCCCATGGTGATGTAAGAAATGAGGCCTTTAATAACTGATACTTCTCATAATAATATAGAATTCTGATAGAAATAATTCTCTCTCTTACTATGAAAGATTTTATAGTCGACAACCAGGAGAGCATAGGCCTGCTGTCTCTGCCAAGGACATAACTCTAAGACAGGGTATGAAACACGACAATTCTAAAGCTGATAAGGTGGAGCCTTGTACGCTCTCTATACAAGTATCTGGCAGAAATTAACCACAGTGGCACAGTGGTTAGCACCGCAGCCTCACAGCTCCAGCGACTAGGGTTCAATTCTGGGTACTGCCTGTGTGGAGTTTGCAAGTTCTCCCTGTGTCTGCGTGGGTTTTCTCCGGGTGCTCCGGTTTCCTCCCACATGCCAAAGACTTGCAGGTTGATAGGTAAATTGGCCATTATAAATTGCCCCTAGTATAGGTAGGTGGTAGGGAAATAAAGGGACAGGTGGGGATGTGGTGGGAATATGGAATTAGTGTAGGATTAGTATAAATGGGTGGTTGATGGTCAGCACAGACTCAGTGGGCCGAAGGGCCTGTTTCAGTCTTGTATCTCTAAACTAAACTAAACTAAATACCAAGCACGAGATAAGGTCAAAGGTGACTTCGGGGGCAAAATGATGGACAAGGAGTAGCAGATGACCCATGACACCTCGGGTACCTGTCCTATATTCATTGATTAGAAGGGTTCAAACAAGTGATTAACATAGGGTGAACTCCCAGCTCTCAAAAATAAGGCCTATCAATAGATGCTCAGAGGAGCAGAGACCATAGCCCCCACCTGGCAGAAGATAGAAAGCTTCCAGACATCTCAGCTAATAAGGCTTTTAAAATCATTGTAATCCTTTATAACCATTTACAATCCTTTCAGATGCATTATGGCCCTTAATAACACTTTATAATACTTTATAGGTCTTTATAAATCTTCATAAAACTTTATAATACTTTATAGGGCTTTATAAGTCTTTATATCGTTTTATAGTCCTTTATGATCATTTCTAACCCTTTGTAACCCTACATAATCCTTTCTAACCCTTCATAATACTTAATATTTTAGACAAACATACAAACAATCGAATTTGGAATGGGACTAAGCTATTACACCCCTCGAGACTGCTCTGCCATTTGATAAGATGATGGCTGATCTCTTTGTAGCCTTGACCCTACTTGCCTGTCTACCTCCCTACTATGTTTCACTCCCTTGTCAATCAAGAATTTATCCAGCACATCCTTTAAAAATATTCAATTACCCTGCCTCCACTGCTCTCTGGGGAAGAGAATTCCACACACTGACGACCCTTAGAGAGAAAACATCTCTCCTCATTCCGTCTTAAATGGAAGACCCCTTATTGGTAAACTGTGTCCCCGAGTTCTAGTCTCTCTAATAAGGGAAAACATCCTCTCCGCAACCACCCTGTTAATTCCCCTTAGGATTTTTCAATAAGATCACATCGCATTCTTCTAAACTCCAATAGATACAGGCCAAAACTGTCCATCCTTTCCTTCATCGCAGGAATCAATCGAGTGAACTGAACTTCTCTGAACTGCTTCTAATGCAATTAAGTCCTTTATTAAATAAGTAGACTAAAACTGTACATAGTACTCCAGATGTGGTCTCTCATGCTCTGTCTCTCTCAATCACTCTCTTTCTCTCTGTCTCATCCCATGTCTATCTCTCTCTCTCATGCTTAGTCTCACTGTCACTCGCCCTCACTTTCTCTCTGGCTCTCTCTTTCTCTCATTCCCTGTTTGTTCATCTTTCACATGCTCTGCCTGTCTCACTCTCTCTCCCCCTTTCTTTGCCTGTCAAGATCTCTCACTCATGCTCCATCTCTCCCTTACTCACTCCCTCTTTCTATCTCTCTTACTCATACAAATATACAAATTAGGAGCAGCAGTAGGCCACTTGGCCCCTCAAGCCTGCTCTCCCATTCTAGAAAACCATGGCTGATCTGATTGCAACTCAACTCCACATTCCCACCTACCCTAATAATCTTTCGCCCCCTTGCTTATCAAGAATCTATCTACCTCTGCCTTAAGTATATTCAAATACTCTGCTTCCACCGCCTTTTTATGGAGAGAATTCCAAAAACTCACAACCCTCTGCACTGAGTTCTGCTGGACGGCACAGAGTACGAAGAAGGGAGTTTGGTAATTGAGGGAGTTCGGGAAGGAGGGGGAAAATAAATTAAGAAGAAAATAAATTTGAGTGCACAGAGTGTAAAGTGGGAGTTTGGTCTGTGAGGAAGGGGCTCCTTTCTTTATTTCTTTGGTCTACCCTTTTCAGCCTCCCGTAGCTGCCTCTCTCTTCGGTACAGGGGAAGAAGTTGATTGGTGAGTAACTGGCAAGCTATTTTACTTCTCATGTAATAAAAAGTTTTTAAAGTTTTGTTATGGCAGGTCAACTTGGTCAAGTGGAATGTACATCCTGTGGTATGTGGGAAGTCATGGATGCACCACATGTCCGAGACAAACACATCTGCAGGAAGTGTCACCGGCTGCAGAAGCTTGAGCTCCGGGTTGCGGAACTTGAGCAATGGCTGGAGTCACTGCTGTGCATCTGCGAGGCGGAGGACTACGTGGATAGCATGGGTAGGGAGGTGGTCACTCTGCAAGTTAGGAGCATGCAGGCAGAGAGGGAATGGGTGACCACCAGGCAGTCTATGAGAACCAGGCAGGCAGTGCAGGAGTTCCCTCAGTCTATCTTGCTTGCTAATCGGTTTTCCATTTTGAATACTGGTGAGAGCAATGGTTCCTCGGGGGAGTGCAGCTAGAGAAAAGTCTGTGGCACCACGGGTGGTTCAGCTGCACAGGAAAGGAAGAAGAAGAGTGGAAGAGCAAAAGTGATAGGGTATTTGATAATTAGGGGTTCAGAGAGACGTTTCTGCAGCAGTAAATGTGACTCCAGGATGGTTCATTGCCTCCCTGGTGCCAGGGTCAAGGATGTCAAGGACATCCTTCTGGGGGATGGTGACCAGCCAGAGGTCATGGTTCACATTGGTACCAATGACATAGGTAGCAAAAGGGATGAGGTCCTGAAAGCAGATTTTATGGAGTTAGGAAGGAAAATAAAAAGCAGGACCTCTAGAGCAGAAATCTCAGGATTACTCCCAGTGCCATGTGCTTGTGAGCATAGGAATAGGAGGATTGATCGATTGAACATGTGGCTGGAGAATTGGTGTCGGAGGGAGGGCATCAGATTCCTGAGGCATTGGGACTGGTTCTGGGGTAGGTGGGACCTGTACAAGATGGACGAGCTACACCTTAACATGACCGGAACTAATATCCTCGCAGGGAGATTTGCTAGTGCTATTGGGGAGGGTTTAAACTAGCTTGTCAGGGGGATGGGAACCTGAGGGGTAGCTCACATTGGAAGGAAATAAAACTGGTAAAAGGAAGTAGAAAAGTAGCAAGTGACATTAGAAGGCAGGCGAAACAAATGCGAGAATCAACTCGTCTTAAAACACCAAATAATGTCAAGAAGACAAGGTTAAGGGCACTCTACCTGAATGCATGCAGCATTCGCAACAAGGTAGATGATTTATAGGCCCAAATTGAGGTAAATGGGCATGATCGAATTGCCATAACGGAAACATGGCTACAGGGTGACCAAGACTGGGAACTGAATATTCAAGGATTGACATTTAGGAAGGACAGGCAAAAAGGAAAAGGAGGTGGTGTTGCGTTGATAATAAGGGAGGGGATCAGTAGCATTATGACCAGGTGAGGAGGAGGTCTAGGGTTCACTTTCAGCCTTCACCTGGTCTTACCATAACAGGGTTTAGTTTTAAACACTCCGTGTTCTTAGCTCTCCCTTAGTGAATCCTTGCTCACCGCTTTCCAATTATAAGGCAAAGAAACCAGCACAAATATGCTTTCTTAGGTTTAAAGAAGAAAAGTTGACATTAATTAAAATTAAACTCTAATTCAATTAACACCTACAGATACATGACACGCCCACGTTAGCATGCATATACAATACACACATCTAAATAAAGACAGAAAAGAGCAGAAGAAAATACAGTGGAAAAGTTTGAGGCAATATCTTAAGAGTTTTTGTTCTGGTTCTTCGAGCTCGCTGTATTGTTCTTGATTGTAGGTAGATCTTACTTTTTATTGGGGACCAGTATTCTTCTTAAACCTTGTTTGCTGGAGGAGACTTTTCTCTCTTGGGGTCCATGTGTTTTCAATGGATTCAGAGGTTTGTGAGAAAGAGATGGGATCAGACAGAGCAGATCTTCTCAGTTCCAGGAGCAAACAGTTTTTTTTCCCTTCAAACTCTTTGTACAATTCAGAAAAAACCCGGCTGCCAAGCAGATTAGTCATGTGACTAACTGGTCTGACCACGTCTTGGATTGCATCACCTTAGCAGTCTCTGCGATGTTCCTGCAACACACAATACCTGGTGATCCAGTTCCATTGTGGGTTGAATGTGTCAGGGAGGGGCTCTTTGTCCTTCCAAGCATGGTCTGTTAATTTGAAAATGTCTTTTGCAGCCACGGCTGATCTGTTTAACAAGTCCTTTCTTCACTCCAGTAACAGCTTAAAATCAATGTTCATGACAAAATTAATGTGCCTCATTCTTGGCAGGTGGGGGCCTAGCATGACAGTATGTTAGTAGGGGAGGATCTCTGATTGGAAGAACAAAATGTGGAATCATTTTGGATGGAGCTAAGAAAGAGCAAGGGGCAGCAAACATTGGTAGGAGTTGTTTATCGGCCACCAAACAGTAGTGGTAGTGTGAGGCATGGTATTAATCAAGAGATTAGAGAAGCATGTGGCATGGGTAATACAAGTAATCTTGGGTGATTTAAATCTGCATATAGACTGGGTAAACCTAATGAGGACTAATGCTATGGAGGACGACTTTCTGGACTGCATTAGGGATGGTTTTCTAGAGCAGTATGTTGAGGAACCGACGAGAGAACAGCTATTTTAGATGTAGTTTTATGTAATGAGAAAAGCTTAATTAATAATAATAACAAAAACAAAACATGCTGGAAATACTCAGCAGGTCTGCAGCATCTGTGGAGAGAGAAGCAGAGTTAACATTTCAGGTCACACTAATTAATAATCTTGTTGTAAAAGAACCTTTAGGGATGAGTGACCATAATATGATAGAATTTTACATTATGTTTGAAAGTGAGGTAGTTAAATCTGAAGCCAGTGTGTTAAATTTGAACAAAGGAAATTATGAAGCTATGAGGTGAAAATTGGCTGAGGTGGATTGGGAAAATACATTGAAAGGTATGACAGTACATAGGCAATGGATAGTCTTTAAAGCAATATTAGACAGTTTACAGCATACATTCCTCAAGGCACAAAAACCCAAAACCCAAAAGTAAAGGCAGTCAAGCGTGGATAACAAAGGAAGTTAAGGATTGTATAAGATTAAAAGCCTATAAAGTTGCCAGAAATAGTAGTAAACTGAGGATTGGGAGGATTTTAGAATACAGCAAAGGAGGATGAAGAAACTGATAAAGAAAGGGAGAATAGAATACGAATGTAAGCTAGCAAAACATATAAAAACGGACTGTAACAGCTTCTATAGGTACGTAAAAAGGAAATGCTTGGCAAAGGCAAATGTGAGTCCATGTTTGACGAGCCTGCTGGAGTTTTTTGAGGTTTTACTAACAAAATTGTTAACGGGGAGTCAGTGGACGTGGTATACTTGGATTTTCAGAAGGCTTTTGTTAAAGTTCTCCACAGGAGGTTGGTTAGCAAAATTAAAGCACATGGGATAGGAGGTAATATATTGGCATGAATTAAGGATCAATTAACAGGCAGAAAGCAGAGAGCAGGAATGAATGGGTCATTCTTGCGTTGGCAAGCTGTGACTAGTGGGGTACCGCAGGGATCAGTTCTTGGGCCCCAGCTGTTCACAATATATATCAATGATTTGGATGTGGGGACCAAATGTAGTATTTCCAAGTTTGCGGATGACACAAAACTATGTGGGAATGTGTGTTGTGAGGAAGATGCAAAGCGGCTTCAAGGGAATTTGGACAGACTCAGTGAGTGGACAAGAATGTGACAGATGGAATATAATGTAGAAAAATGTGAGGTTACCCACTTTGGTAGGAGGAACAGATGTGCAGAGTATTTCTTAAATGGTAAGAGATTAGAAAGTGTAGATCTACAAAGGGACCTGGGTGTCCTTGTCAATAAATCACTGAAAACTAACATGCAGGTGCAACAAGCAATTAGGAAGGCTAATGGTATGTTAGCCTTTATTGCAAGAGGATTTGAGTGCAGGAGTAGTGAAATCTTGCTTCAATCGTATAGAGCCTTGGTTAGACCGAGCTTGGAGGACTGTGTGCAGTTTTGGTCTCCTTACCATCGGAAGGATATTACTGACATTGAGGGAGTGAAACCAAGATTCACCAGACTTGTTCCCGGGATTGTGGGACTGTCCTACAAAGAGAGATTGGGGAAACTGGGCCTGTATTCTCTAGAGGTTTGAATGATGAGAGCTGATCTCATTGAAACCTAGAAAATACTTAAAGGGATAGACAGGGTAGATGCAGCTGAGATGTTTCCCCTGGTTGGGGAGTCTAGAACCAGGGGACACAATTTCAAAATAAGGGGGACTAGGACAGAAATGAGGAGAAATTTCTTTACTCAGAGGATTGTGAATCTTTGGAATTCTCTACCCCAGAGGGCTGTGGAAGCTCAGTCATTGGGTATGTTTAAAGCAGAGACTGACAGATTTCTAAATACAAATGACATCAAGGGACATAAGGATAGTGTGGGGAAAAGGCATTGAAGTGGATGATCAACCATGATCATATTGAATGGCAGGGCAGGCTCGATGGGCTGAATGGCCTACTGCTCCCATGTTCCTACATTCCTCTGTTCCTATGTTCCCCGAGAGAGAAAAATTCTTCTTATCTGTGTCTTAAATGGGCAATCCCTTATTTGTAAACAGTAACCCCTAGTTGTAGATTTTCACACATGGGGAAGCATCCTTTCCACACCCACCTTGTCAAGACCCCTCATGATAGAATATGTTGCCTCTTACTCTTCTAAACTCCAATGGATACAAGCCTAGCCTGTCCAATCTTTCCTCATAAGACAACCAGGCATTAGTCTAGTAAATCTTCTCTGAACTGCTTCCAATGCATTTACATCCTTCCTTAAATACGGAGACCAATACTGTACACAGTACTTCAGATGTGGTTTCACAGATGCCCTGTATAGATGAAGCATTATCTCCCTACCTTTGTATTCAATTTCCCTCACAATAAACGATAACACTCTATTAGAATTCCTAATTACTTGCTGTACCTGCATTCTAAACTTTTGGAATCCATGCACTCGGACACCCAGATCCCTCTGCATCTCACAGCTCTGTAGTGTCTCACCATTTATGTAATATGCCTCTTTTTTATTCTTCCTGCCAAAGTGGACAATTTCACATTTTCCCACATTATACTCCATTTGCTAGATCTTTGCCCACTCACTTAATCTATCTATATCCATTTGTAGCCTCCTTATGTCCTCTTCACAATTTACTTTCCTACCTATCTTTGTATCTCAGCAAATTTAGCAACCATACCTTCGATCCCTTCATGCAAGTTATTTATATAAACTGTAAAAAGTTGAGGCCCTGTGGCACACCACTCGTCACAGATGGCCAACCAGAAAATTACCCATTTATGCCTGCTCTCTGTTTCCTGTTAGCTAGCCAATCCTCTATCCATGCCAAAATGTTACCCCCTACACCATGAGCTTTTATTTTCCACAAATATAACCTTATCAAATGCCTTCTGGAAATCTAAGTACAATACATCCACCAGTTCCCCTTTATCCACATTCTTCAAAGAACTCCAATAAATTTGTTAAGCATGATTTCCCTTTCACAAAACCATGTTGACCCTGCCTGATTGCCTTGAATTTTTCTAAATGCCCTGCTATACTGTCTTTAATTATAACCTCTAACACTTTCCCTATGATAGATGTTAAGCTAACTGGCCTGTAGTGTCCTGCTTTCTGTCTCCCACCCTTTTGGAATAAAAGAGTTAAAATGGCTATTTTCCAATCTAATGAAACCTTCCCCGAATGTAGGGAATTTTGGAAAATGAAAGCCAGCACATCAACTATCTCACTAGCCACTTTTTTAACACCCTAGGATGCAGTCCATTAGGACCTGTGGACTTGTCAGCCCGCAGCTCCAACAATTTGCTCAGTACTTTTACATTTACTCCAAGTCTATCTCTCTCTCATGCTCTGTCTGTCACACTCTCACAGCCTCCTCTTTCTCTCTCAAACTCTCTCTCTCCTACTCCCTCTCTTTCCCTCTCTCAGCCCCTGTTTCTCTCATTCCCCCCTCTCTCTTTCTTATTTCCTGTTTCTCTCTAAGTCACATTTCCTGTCTGTCACTCTCTCTCTCTCATGCTCTGTCTCTCGTTCGCCCTCACTGACGCTCTTTCTTTTTCTCTCACTCCATGTCTGTCTCTATCTCATGCTCTGTCTGTCTCACTCTCACTCCCCTCTCTTTCTTTCTCTATCACTCCCTCTCTTTCTTTCTCTCCCATTCCCTGCTTCTCTCATTTATCTGGCTCTCTCTCTTTATCTTATTTCCTGTCTCTCTATCTCTCGTTCCATGTCTGTCTCTCGCATGCGCTGTCTATCCCTCTCTCACTCCTTCTCTCTTTCTGTTTCTCCTTGTCTTGCTCTCTCATCCCTGTCTGTCTCTTTCTCTCTCTCAGTCCCTGGATGGAATATTACGCACAAGAACAAAGAACAGTACAGCACAGGAACAGGCCATTCGGCCCTCCAAGCCTGCGCTGATCTTGATGCCTGTCTAAACTAAAACCTTCTGTACTTCCGGGGACCATATCCCTCTATTTCCATCCTATTCATGTATTTGTCAAGATGCCTCTTAAACGTTGCTACCGTACCTGCTTCCACCACCTCACCAGCAGCAAATTCCAGGCACTCACCACCCTCTGTGTAAAGAACTTACCTCGCACATCCCCTCTAAACTTTCCCCCTCTCACCTTAAACCTATGTCCCCTAGTAACTGACTCTGCCACCCTGGGGAAAAGCTTCTGATTATCCACTCTGTCCGTGCCACTCATAACTCTGCAAACCTCTATCATGTCGCCCCTTCATCTTTTTTTTTACAAGTCAAAAAGTAAAAAAAGTCACCTCCGTCGTTCCAGTGAAAACAATCCGAGTTTATCCAACCTCTCCTCATAGCTAATACCCTCCAGACCAGACAACCTCCTGGTAAACTTCCTCTGTACCCTCTCCAAAGCCTCCACATCCTTCTGGGAGTGTGGCGATCAGAATTGCATGCAATATTCTAAGTGTGGCCTAACTAAGGTTCTGTACAACTGCAGCATGACTTGCCAATTTTTACGCTCCATGCCCCGACCGATGAAGGCAAGCATGCCGTATGCCTTCTTGACTACCTTATCCACCTGCATTGCTACTTTCAGTGACCTGTGGACCTGTACGTCCAGATCTTTCTGCATGTCAGTACTCCAAAGGGTTCTGCCATTTACTGTATACTTCCCACCTGTATTAGACCTTCCTAAATGCATTACCTCACATTTGTCCGGATTAAACTCCATCTGCCATTTCTCTGCCCAAGTCTCCAACCGATCAATATCCTGCTGTATCCTCTGACAAGCCTCATCACTATCCGCAACTCCACCAACCTTTGTGTCGTCTGCAAACTTACTAATCAGACCAGCTCCATTTTCCTCCACGCGGTGGCGTAGTGGTATTGTCACTGGACTAGTATCCCAGAGACCCAGGGTATTTCTCTGGGGACATGGGTTCGAATCCCACCACAGCAGAAGGTGGAATTTGAATTTAATTAATAAATCTGGAATTAAAAGCTAGTCTAATGATGGCCATGAAACCATTGTCGATTGTTGTAAAAACCCATCTGGTTCACTAATGTCCTTTAAGGAAGAAAATCGGCTGTCCTTACCTGGTCTGGTCTACATGTGACTCCAGACCCACAGCAATGTGGTTAACTCTTACATGCCCCCTGAAATGGCCTAGCAAGTCCCTCAGTTGTACCTAACCGCTACGAAGTGAATAAAAAGGAATGAAACCGGACGGACCAACCGGCATCGACCTAGGCACCGGTAACGACAAGGGCAAACCCAGCCCTATCGACCCTGCAAAGTCCTCCTTACTAACATCTGGGGGCTTGTGCCAAAGTTGGGAGAGCTGTCCCACAGACTAGTCAAGCAACAGCCTGACGTAGTCATACTCACAGAATCATACCTTACAGACAATGTCCCAGACACTGCCATCACCATCCCTGGATATGTCCTGTCGCACCGGCAGGGCAGACTCACCAGAGGTGGCGGGACAGTCGTATACAGTAGGGAGCGAGTTGCCCTGGGAGTCCTCAACATCGACTCCGGACCCCATGAAGTCTCATGGCATCAGGTCAAACATGGGCAAGGTAACCTCCGACTGATTACCACCTACTGCCCTCCCTCAGCTCAGTACTCCACCATGTTGAACTCCACTTGGAGGAAGCACTGAGGGTGGCAAGGGCACAAAATGTACTCTGGGTGGGGGACATCAATGTAGCACCACTACTGACCGAGCTGGCCGAGTCCTAAAGGACATGGCTGCTAGACTGGGTCTGCGGCAGGTGGTGGGGGGACCAACATGGGGGAAAAACAGACTTGACCTCGTCCTCACCAATCTGCCTGCTGCAGATGCTTCTGTCCATGACTGTATTGGTTGGAGTGACCACCGCACAGTCCTTGTGGAGATGAAGTCCCGCCTTCACATTGAGGATACTGTCCATCGTGTTATGTGGTACTATCAGTGTGTCAAATGGGATAGAATTCGAACAGATCTAGCAATGCAAAACTGGGCATCCATGAGGCGCTGTGGGCCATCAGCAGCTGCAGAATTATACTCAACCACAATCTGTAACCTCATGGCCTGGCATATCCCCCACTCTACCATTACCATCAAGCCAGGAGACCAACCCTGGTTCAATTAAGAGTGCAGGAGGGCATGCCAGGAGCAGCACCAGGCATACCTCAAAATGAGGTGTCAACCTGGTGAAGCTACAACACAGGACTATCTGCATGCCATACTGTGTAAGCAGCATGCGATAGACAGAGCTAAGCAATCCCATAACCAACGGATCAGATCTAAGCTCTGCAGTCCTGCCACATCCAGCCATGAATGGTGGAGAACAATTAAACAACTAACTGGAGGAGGTGGCTCCACAAATATCCCCATCCTCAATGATGGGGAGCCCAGCACATCAGTGCGAAAGATAAGGCTGAAGCATTTGCAACAATCTTCAGCCAGAAGTGCCAAGTTGATGATCCATCTCGGCCTCCTCCTGAAGTCCCCAGCATCACAGATGCCAGACTTCAGCCAATTCGATTCACTCCACGTGATATTAAGAAACGACTGAAGGCACTGGATACTGTAAAAGCTATGGGCCCTGACAATATTCCGGCAATAGTACTGAAGACCTGTGCTCCAGAACTTGCCACACCCCTAGCCAAGCTGTTCCAGTACAGCTACAACACTGGCATCTACCCTGCAATGTGGAAAATTGCCCAGGTATGTCCTGTACACAAAAGGCAGGACAAGTGGCGCAGTGGTTAGCACCGCAGCCTCACAGCTCCAGGGACCCGGGTTCGATTCCAGGTACTGCCTGTGTGGAGTTTGCAAGTTCTCCCTGTGTCTGCGTGGGTTTTCTCCGGGTGCTCCGGTTTCCTCCCACAAGCCAAAAGACTTGCAGGTTGATAGGTAAATTGATCATTATTAATTGTCACTCGTGTAGGTAGGTGGTAGGGAAATATAGGGACAGGTGGGGATGTTTGGTAGGAATATGGGATTAGTGTAGGATTAGTATAAATGGGTGGTTGATGTTCGGCACAGACTCGGTGGGCCGAAGGGCCTGTTTCAGTGCTGTATCTCTAATCTAATCTAATCTAAAATCTAAAGTCCAACCCGGCCAATTACCACCCCATCAGCCTACTCTCAATCATCAGTAAAGTGATGGAATGTGCCATCAACAGTGCCATCAAGCGGCACTTGCTTTGCAAAGTGACGCTCAGTCTGGGTTCCGCCAGGGACACTCAGCTCCTGAGCTCATTACAGCCTTGGTTCAAACATGGACAAAAGAGCTGAACTCAAGAGGTGAGGTGAGAGTGACTGCCCTTGACATCAAGACAGCATTTGACCGAGTATGGCATCAAGGAGCCCCAGCAAAACTGAGGTCAATGGGAATCAGGGGGAAAACCCTCCGCTGGCTGGAGTCATACCTAGCGCAAAAGAAGATGGTAGTGGTTGTTGTAGATCAATCATCTGAGCTCCAGGACGTCACTGCAGGAGTTCCTCCTGGTAGTGTCCTAGTCCCAACCATCTTCAGCTGCTTCATCAATGACCTTCCTTCAATCATAAGGTCAGAAGTGGGGATGTTCGCTGATAATTGCACAATGTGCAGTACCATTCGTGACTGCTCAGATACTGAAGCAGTCCGTGTAGAAATGCAGCAAGACCTGGACAATATCCAGGCTTGGACTGATAAGTGACAAGTAACATTTGCGCCACACAAGTGCCAGGCAATGACCATCTCCAACTATAGAGAATCTAACCATCTCCCCTTGACATTCAATGGCATTACCATCGCTGAATCCTCCACTATCAACATCCTGGGGGCTACCATTGACCAGAAACTGAACTGGAGTAGCCATATAAATAGCATGGCTACAAGAGCAGGTCAGAGGCTAGGAATCCTGAAGCGAGTAACTCACCTCCTGACTCCCCAAAGCCTGTCCACCATCTACAAGGCACAAGTCAGGAGTGTGATGGAATACTCTCCACTTGCCTGGATGGGTGCAGCTCCAACATCACTCAAGAAGCTGGACACCATCCAGGACAAAGCAGCCCGCTTGATTGGCACCCCATCTACAAACATTCACTCCCTCCACCACCGACGCACAGTGGCAGCAGTGTGTACCATCTACAAGATGTACTGCAGCAATGCACCAAGGCTCCTCAGACAGCAACTTCCAAACCCGCGACCTCTACCAACTGGAAGGACAAGGGCAGCAAATGCATGGGAACACCACCACCTGCAAGGTCCCCTCCAAATCACACACCATCCTGACTTGGAACTATATCGGCCGTTCCTTCACTGTCGCTGGGTAAAAATCTTGGAACTCCCTTCCTAACAGCACTATGGGTCTACCTACGCCAAATGGGCTTCAGCGGTTCAAGAATGCAGCTCACCACCACCTTCTCAAGGGAAATTAGGGATGGGCAATAAATGCTGGCCTGGCCAGCATCGCCCACATCCCATGAATGAATAATTCTTTTTTCATATATACTACAAACAGCAAAGGTCCCAGCACTGATTCCTGCAGAACACCACTAGTCACAGCCCTCCATTCAGAAAAGCACCCTTCCACTGCTTTTGAATACATTTGAATGTACTTTCCCAATCCATGACAGCCAATTTGCCTCATACCTTCGTCATTTCCTATGTTTAGATTTCAGAACCTAGTTTCGGACTGAACTACATCACCTTCAAACTTAATGTAAAATTCTATCATATTATGGCCAGTCTTCCCTCGAGGGTCCTTTGCAACAAAATTATTAATTGGCCCTTTTTCATTGCACAATACTAGATCTAAAATAGCCCATTCTCTAGTCCATTCCTCAACATGCTGTTCTGGAAAACCATCTCGATACATTCCAGGAATTTGTTCTCCACAGCATTAGTGCTAATTAGGTTTACCCAGTCTATATGTAGATTGAAGTCCCCCATGATTACTCTGTTACCCCTGATGCAGGCACCTCTAATTTCCTGATTTATATCGTGTCTTACATTACAACTACTGTTTGGTGGCCTATAAAGAACTCCTACTAATATTTGCTGCCCCTTGATGCTTCTTAGCTCCACCCAAACTAATTCTAAATCTTGATCCTCTGAACTAAGATTCTCTCTCACTAATGCACTGGTCTCATCCTTTATTAACAGCATTATACCACTTCCTTTTCCTTTTTGCCTATCTTCTTAAATGTTGAGTACCCTTGGTCATTCATTTTACACCCTTGGTTACCCTGCAGCCACGTCTCCATAATGACAATTAGATCTTACCTATTTTATAGAGAGATACAGCACTGAAACAGGCCATTCGGCCCACCGAGTCTGTGCCGACCAGTAACCACCCATTTATACTAATCCTACATACTAATCCTATTTACTTCCATTTGTGCCGTCTATTCATCTGCCTTGTTGTGAATGCTGTGTGCATTCAGATAGAATGCCTTTAATTTTATCTTGTTTATTATTTTCACTACTTATAGCCTTATCTGCTGGAACATTTCTAAGTATCTACACTCTGTTCATTCCTGCCACACTCAGATTATCAATTCCCTTATTGTGTCCGTGCTCTCTTGCTTTCTCTTCTCTCTTTAATTTATCACATCTTTTCTCCCATGACCTTCCCCCTCTGACTATATAGTTTAAAGCATTCTGCACCACCCTCGTTAGATGACTCACCAGAACATTGGTCCCAGGTTCAGGTGAATACCACCCCAACGGTATAGCTCCCACTTTGCCCAGTACTGGTGCCAGTGCCCCATGAATTAAAACCCTTTTCTCCCACATCAATTTTTGAACCACGCATTTAACTGTCTGATCTTATGTACCCGACTCCAGTTTGCTCGTGGCTCAGGTAATAACCAAGAGATTATTACCTTTGAGGTTCTGCTTTGTAATTTAACCCCTAGCTGCTCATACTCTCTAAGCAAATCCTCTTTCCTAGTCCTACCTATGTCATTGGTACCGACGTGGACCACAAGAACTGGATCCTCCCCCTCCCATTGCAAGTCCCTCTCCAGCCCAGAGGAGATGTCCCAAACTCTTGCTCCGTGCAGGCAACTGTTGGAGAATTTTCTGAGCTTTGCTAATTATTACTTAACTTTGTAGAAATAGAAAAACAGGACACAGCTTGTAGCTAACCTAACCAACGGTCATAAAATGTAGACAGAGCAACTGACCACAACCCACTGTCTTAGGAAGGGACAGAGCTCATGATGGATTTTGGGGAAGTGAACTCAGACTGTTCGTTGCTGACTCTTCCGCTTTTATCATGTTTGTGCAACCTAGCCAGAAGTAACGGCCAGATATAGTATCTGGAGTGGGCATTGAATTAAGGAACGAGCTTGTTATTGTTGAAACTGATGTTTTGCTGACCTCGTACTCTGCATGGTGCACAGTCACGTAGGCGGTGTTGTGATCATCTTGTGGGCGTTTATCTAATTGTGAAATTGTTAGCTCTGCCTCTGTTATACTATATAAATCCACGGCGATCTGTAGCTCTTTGGAGTAGCACTGGACCGCCTTGAGGTAAGGTGTGCACTCCCATGATATCATGCAATAAAGTGTTTGTTCTCAAAGTCTGAGTCCAGAGAATTTGTTCAACAATTGGGCACAATCTGGATTTTCTCCAACAGTTTTTGGCGTAGTCGGCAGGATCCCTGAGTTCACGGGATCCAAAAGAACCTAGTGAAAAAACTAATCGACAGGATCAGGGCTAAGTCAACTTTTCTGTGACCCTAGTGTCTCAATCACCCAGCCTGAGCCAGAATTAAGAGGGCGACTGGGCCCCACGTGAAGGCCAGATAACTGGGAGAGGGGGACAAGAGGGGTCAAGGAAGAATTGGCTGAAACCTGATCAGAAAAGATCTAAAATTCCGCGAAGGGAAGTTGAAAAGGAGATAAGTAGCAAATCCAGTAAAACGTGGCGAATTCGGTGTAGTAATACCAAATTCCGGGAATTTGGTGATCCTAATTTGAGTTTGCATGAGCTGTTCCTCCACCGGGTGGAGTAAAGAGGCTGTGGGACAAAAGGAGTTAGGACAACCGTCTGGGACGGTGAACGACTGGGGCTGTAACTAAACTACCAAATTGACCCGACAGGCACGTGATCGTTGCTCCTGAGTACACGAGCCGGAATCTGGCCCTAGAGAGAGAGGCTGTGGGACGGAGGGAGAACGAAAGAGCGTTGGCCTGAGAGACAGGGGTGTGCCGGTTAGCTGACCTTGAGAATTTAACATTAACTGCGCCTGTTCGTATCCTTGTGTCTATTCGTTTTGTTGTGTCTTGTTTGTTTTTCTTTGATTTAATGCTACTTGATTCATAGAAAAGAACTCGTAAATTTAGAAGGTTTTGAGAAAGTAGAAGTAAGAGTGGACTCAACGGCTTCCAAGAAGGAAGGGTTGCCCCCGGGGACAAGTAAACCATGTCCTCTGGAGAAAGGCAACCCACGTCCGTTTAACCCCTCGAAGGAGACGCAGAAGCGCCACGGTAAATATGTGTTTTAAATATGTTTCAGGGTAAAAACAAGTAACTGTGTCTTTGATTCGACTGTGAGAATGTCGGACGCTTCCGCGAATGAATTGAATATCTGGGAAGAACAGCTTGTGTTCTGTACAGATTGTGTTCTGTAGAACTGACTGTCGTTATCTCTTTGTTGTCTGGCTTTAATGTTGAAAATTGAATTCTATTAAGTTGTTTGGAATTGAGTGAGTGTGAAAAGTGATTGTTGAGTGTGTTCATTTCGATTTAGGAATCTAGGAATTTAGGATTATATCCCAGGAATGGAATATAAAATTGAATTATATTTTAAGTTAAAGTTTTATTTTTAGTTGGTTTTGCAACTGTGAAAAGGCAATGAACAATTTTCTGAGGGATAAGCTTCAGCCTTGAAGGTCTGAAGATGTCTGGCAGAAATCTAATTTGGGGTTTGGAACATTGTTTTAATTGGAAACTCCGCTATTGTTTTATTTTACAGTCTAAAGTTGAAGACATGTTTTACTGACTGTTATATTGTTTTAATGGAAAGGATAGAAAAGGAGATATAGGAAAGATTCTGTCTGTTTAAAAAGATTCTGTTTGTGTAAGGACCGAGTGTTAAGTCTTTTGTTGTAAGAATGTTAAATAACTTTTTCTTTAGTTTTTGGTTTTATTACAGTCATTTGAAAAGGCGCCTGAAGAAAGAACAAGAAAATGATGTAATTTACCTATCTTTTAAAATAAGCATGTGCTATGTATAGATTAAATTGTCCTTGACAGAGGACAAAGGATCGGCACAACATTGTGGGCCGAAGGGCCTGTTCTGTGCTGTATGTTCTATGTTCTATGTTCTATTCTGTTCTGTTGTGTGTAGTTAATAAGTATTATAAGTTAATAAGTCTGAATTGAATTAATATTGTTAAGGTTAATTGACCTGTTTAAGTTGAAGAACTGGAAATTTCATTTGCTGCAACAATGAACTTTCAAGTTTATTATGTCATGTTTTGGAGGAGTCTTAAGTTCCGGACGTGGGACTCTCTCATATAACATCGGCAGTTTTGATTTTAAAAATATTATAGCAGTGAATTGGAATTGGAATCATTTTTGTAATAAAAATCCTTGGATCAGGAACCTCTTACAAAAGATACTAAAAGTTTGGAAACAATTGGAGTTTAATCTAAAATGCTGTCTTTCCTGATGGAGATGCTTTCCTTTGAAGTTGAAAATGTTACACATGATTTTGTTGTTTTTTTAAACCCTAAGGATACCAAAAGGATTGAAAAGGTTTAAAATAGATAGTTCTTTTCGATCAGAGAAAAAAAAGTTTCGTAAAGTAACGTAGCTGAGAATGTTTTGCTCCGCCCCCTTGGAGACAATCAAAGAACTTAACCCGCTGCAGCTTCTTGCATTGCTGAGAGTCAAATTTATAGATATTGGACATTGCCAAATTTTAAATTCCGAATTTGACAGATAGAATTGGACAAATTAACCCATTGGGCTCAGGGGCAGTGGATTCTTTTTAAGCAGGTGACGGCAGGTTCCAAGGCCACATGAGAACTGATGCCACAACAAGAGTTCCAGCAGCTTTGAGAATTTAAAACTTAATTGCAGACATCAAATATCATAGCATCTTTATCAATGAGACAAAATGCTTGAGAAGGAAAGATAGTTGCAAGCATTTCTGTCCTTAACGTACAAAAAGTACAACCAAGTCTGGGCATAAGAAATTGGTATCAATAAACAAAATTTAATTGATAGGAGTGGTTATTTAAAGCACTCAAAGGGAAATCTATCTGATATTTAAGAGGACAATCAAAGTTTTAGAAAATAACAAATCAGTGGTTTTACTGTGTTGGACATTAGCAATGGGTTCTGGTCCATACAGTTGGCACAAGAGTGTCAATATAAATTTGCGTTTACGTTCAAGGGACAACAGTACATCTGGACGTGTCTCTCCCAGGGATTTTATAATAATCCATCGATATTCCACCTTCCTTCAGAAGGTCAGAGTGAAAGTTAGGCTGAAAATGGCACTGATAATGAAGGAAAAGGTTTCATATTTGGACATAGTAATAACACAGGGAAAGCATGAGACAGAGCAAAAGTGAGTGCAGACAATCCTCGAACTCCCCCTAGCGCAAGATATTAAAGCTCTAAGATACAAAAAGGACAGTTCCTATTTCAGGTTGTGAGATTAAACAGACAAGAAGCACCAACTCCACGGTTAACCCCATATCCGAATTACCGACGAGTAAGGTTACGACCTAACAGCCACAAGTGACTGGTCTCCCTTGCCCAGTCTTGACTACAGGACTAGAACATGGACTTGCGATAATAAAAACTAATAAAATTGTATATGATAATGTAAAGCTTGAGTTGGTACCGGAAATATTGATTTTCTCAGATATCCAGCTACCTGACTGGTGCCCTGAGAAGACCCGAGAGTTGTACAAGGTATTACTGTGACAATTGTTGAGACAGGAATTTGGTAATGAGAAAATGATAAATAGATTATATAAAATACAATGATATTTTACCCTATGTTATGGAAATTGGAAAAGAGGTAATTGGAGCAACATTGTCCATTGTCTGAGTGTAGTCTGGAAAACCAGGTGATCATATGTCCTCATCCTATATAGAAAACGGCAGAATCAAAATATGGATTTAATACCACTGTAAATTGCACCATGGAAACGAGGAAAGCATTGTCAGGACTAACCCATGTGGCCTATATGGGAAAGGGGAGATATTGCTTAACCACCACAGCGAAGGAGTACCAGTATGGACATAAATGGACTTGTCCGGTGAGCAACAGTACATTTTGGTTCAACCCACAAATACCAACCCGAGTAGGGAAGATGGAGTTGGTACAGATACATGAACAAAAGACAGAAACGATAACTGTGACAGAAAGTATTAAGGAGGATTTGACAAATTACCTCCGGGACTATGAATATACTATTCAGCCATTGCCCACACGCTTGGGTAAAGAGAAATAGCAGCTAGAAGCCATTGCAAGCTGGAACAACAGTCGAAGATGCTACAAGATGAGATTGACGAGATAAATGATTCTACCTGGCTTATGGAATTGGGGGTCAGACGTGCAGATACACCTCTGGTTTAGAATTATCTCCCATGTCCTGATAGTGGTTTTGGGTATCATGGAGTCAGATGTGACTTACTTAATTTGGCAACTTAAGAAATTAATTAGGCAATGCAAGAGGATGTATGAACACAGGTTGGACAGCTACCCGAAAAGCAATTAGTGTTTGAACTTGCTCTGTCAAAGGAGGGACAATTAGTTATGCCATAAAAGGGGTAATTGTATAACCTTTTCATATATACTTAAAGTGAGCAAATGAATGATCAATGTACTTTATGAAATTGTATTATGTTTGTACAATCGATTATGTAACAGTGATTCTTAAATGAGATGGTAATTGTACAAGTGTTCCACCTTTTATGTTGCAAACAAGTATTTGAAGCCCCTGCAAAACTTATGCCTTTACAGAGTTCCCGCTGCCCCCTTGTGATATAAGCAGGCAACTATTGAGCGTGACCCCTCCGGGTGTTGAAGGCTGTTTCTAGACAATATAGACCATTAAGGCACCGAGGTGGGATCAAGGGAAGGATTCCTAAAAGGGTTTTGAAGAGTCAAGAGGGGACTGTGAGAACAGAATTTTAGACTTTTACGAACAAAATATTATGGGAACATTTAAGCTGAGATTAATCAATCATGTATTGCTCGCTTGGCCTTGCAGCTGGTACAGCGTGATGGCAGGAAAAGATATTATGCTTCAATGACTACTTTAAGCTCCATACCTCTCCCCTCTACTCATGATGATGTTGCGTTATCATGGTATGATAAAAGGAGGGATTGTTGGAGAATTTTCTGAGCTTTGCTAATTATTACTTAACTTTGTAGAAATAGAAAAACAGGACACAGCTTGTAGCTAACCTAACCAACGGTCATAAAATGTAGACAGAGCAACTGACCACAACCCACTGTCTTAGGAAGGGGCAGAGCTCATGATGGATTTTGGGGAAGTGAACTCAGACTGTTCGTTGCTGACTCTTCCGCTTTTATCATGTTTGTGCAACCTAGCCAGAAGTAACGGCCAGATATAGTATCTGGAGTGGGCATTGAATTAAGGAACTAGCTTGTTATTGTTGAAACTGATGTTTTGCTGACCTCAGACTCTGCATGGTGCACAGTCACGTAGGCGGTGTTGTGATCATCTTGTGGGCGTTTATCTAATTGTGAAATTGTTAGCTCTGCCTCTGTTATACTATATAAATCCACAGCGATCTGTAGCTCTTTGGAGTAGCACTGGACCGCCTTTAGGTAAGGTGTGCACTCCCATGATATCATGCAATAAAGTGTTTGTTCTCAACGTCTGAGTCCGGAGAATTTGTTCAACAATTGGGCACAATCTGGATTTTCTCCAACCGCAACACAGCCTTCTGGACTCTCAGTCTCGGTTGCAGAGAACTGTGTCTATTCCCCTGACGCTAATGTTCCCTACGACTGTTACTTTCCTATTAATTCCCCCCCGATTGAATTGTTTTCTGTACCGCTAAACCATAGTCAGTTCGTTCACTCACTCTGCAGCCCCATTAACCAGCTTCCTCTCACTTGCCAGGTTTATCAGTAAATCCTCTGACGAAAGCCCCAAATTGTGATATATTCATCTCACTCATCCAGAATAAAATGTCATCTTTCGCTCTTTTTACATTAAAACATTGACATCCATTCTGCTCAGCATTTATTTCAGTCTTCTTTCTATTTTGTACATTTCCGAATAAAAATATTATTTCAATTTTCTCACGATGGAAGAAGTGAATAGAAAAGATTTTCTGCAGTGACACGGAGTGTAAAACAGTAATGGCTTTACTCAGATTCACGTCAAGTTGGAGCTTGGCTATGTTCATCATCGCACCCTGCAAAGAACCAGTGAACTGTGCTGAGAGAATTTCTTGTTTTAATTTAAAATGCCTGCTCTGTGGCAGGAACAACAATGAACCAGATAACGTCATTTGCAAGGTACAGAGACTTTCCAATTAACGGTGAGATATGTCCAAATTAATCAGTTATGAGGCCTCGAGAAACCTTACAAGACTGAGATAATACAGACCGAATGATTTGTTGACTTCTTCTGCAAAACATCTTTTTCTGAAATAAATGCAAAATCCTGCAGATTCTGGAAATCTGAAATCAAACCAGAACGTGCTGGAAATACTCAGCAGGTCTGGCAGCATCTGTGAAGAGAGAAGCAGAGTTAACGTTTCAGGTCTTCCGAAAGGTCACCTTGATCTAAAAGTTAGCCATCTCAATTGATGAAGTTTGCACCCAATCCTCACTGAAGGAGGTGCACAGATGATGGACAGGAGCAGAGCAGGCTTTCTCAAACAAAGGGGTCAGCATGCGGTTGGACATTTTGTCCAAAGACAAATGTCAATTGTACAATAAGCCGCTGTCAGTGTGATGTCTTGTCCCTCCCTTAAATGTATGTGATCAAAGAAATTGCTGGAGGAAACTTTGTGTTGCAACCGAAGGGGAAGGAGTGATTGGTCAGTCACTAGGAAACTACAATCAACGTGAGGTTGACTGCTCTCAGGTGATTTATGTATTTTGCTTGCTTTGTATTTCAGAATCAATAATTAGATGTGTTAACTATTCTATCGTATGACAGTGCATTGTAATGCATGACTTTTAGATATATGTAGTAACACAATAAATTTGATATCTGACTCAGTGTATTGAGAGTATTCCATTATTTCTGTAATTCTCGTGTCTGAACCAGAATAAGTGGATTAACAAGTCCTACATACCGCCTCAGTACTGGCCCTCTGAGAGTGCAGTGCTCCCTCAGTACTGCCTCTTCGACAGTCCAGCGATCTCTAAGCACTGATCCTCTGGCAGTGCAGCATTCCCTCAGAGCTGAGTAACCGGGGGTACTCTCTGTTTGAGATTTTGTGGCTGGAACCCCTGAGTGTTGTGGGACCACTTTAGGAGCTGAACCACCCTAAGAGCTATAAGTGAGGATCACTAGAGGAAGTGATGCCATGCCACACATGACCAGGATTTATGGGTGTAGCCCGGCGGAGTGACATGTGTTTAGATGCAGCTCGTGCAGTAGCTGTTTGTATATATATGTTCCGGTTGATTTATAATAAAACCCACATTTTCTCTGGGTATTACTTGGAGTCCAGCGAATCTTACGATAGTTTCCACACCAAAAGAATAAATAATATTACACTGAGCCATCTGCTAACATGGGGAATAGGCAAGAGCTAGACCACATCCGACAGAGCAGGCACCAAGCTCAGGCACCATAGCTGCTGGATCCTGTGCAGAGTATGTCCATGCTCCCTCATCCCTGGTCCAATCTCCCCGCCAAAGCCCCTCAGCTGCACTTGTTCTGAGGTGAACGCCATTTCCCTAACCCGTACCATCTGACTCAGAGACAGAGAGAGAGGGATCACAGTGACCAGGCTGGGGGCACGGACGGAAGGCAGACATAATGGGCTGGATTTAGTTCTCGCCCAGGCCTCAGGGTCCGTGGCGTAGAGACCTGAAGATGACTCCGGGAGAGGGTACAAGGCACCCTGATTCCCGGAGGGCTCAGCCCCATGTTGCCGGCGGCAACAAGGCCTTGTGGCGCAGCCCCCCGCCGCCTGGCGACAGGACCACCATTTAAATGCATTAAAATTAATGAATTAATTAAGTTACGTTCCCGCGGTCTGTCCTGGTGGTGACCTTTGTGCCGCTGGGCAGCACTCCCACGCCTTCAGATCCTCCTCTGGGGAAACGAGGTGTCACACTGGTGGGGAGGGGGGGAAGGAGGTAAGCTTCTCAGTGTGTGGGAGGAGGGGCATGGGAAGTGAGGTCAAAGTTACTTCATTGGTGTAGGGAACGGTGGGAAGGGTTTTAGGTTAAAGTTTATGCAGTTTGCGAGGGGGAAGGTCAGGTGACGGTTTTAGGGGTAGAGGGCAAGTATTAATTTGATAGCTGTTGGAGGGGACTGCATCTTTAAACAGCCAATAGCTGATGCCATTGCTGGGGACGGACAGCCCATCCCCTCCATGTGAACTGGGTGGGGGGATATGGGGCGGGGCAGCCCACCCCGGCAATTCCAATGAGCCGCCGCAGGGCTCTGGTCCCTGGCGTAGCGGAGAGGCTTCGCGCACTGACACTACCTTCAGCACCGGGGAGCTGGCACCGGACTACCTGCAGACAGCCAGTAGTCAGGCTACACCAACAGCAGCAGTCGCCGGGGCACGCAGATAGTCCTACCCGCCCCGGCCGGGACACAGTCGGAGATTACCCCGGTGTTGCACACCCGGGGACATCGCAGAGGCGCGGGGAGGAAGTGTGGGCCCGCGGACTGGTTACAGGCCCTGGATCGGCAGAGCCCCGAACTGGAGATTCCCGGAGTCAGCGACTTGCATCAACATCAGCATCAACAACGGTTTCTTCCCTGAGGTAAAATCCGAAAGCGCGATTAAAGATCCGAGAGCGCCCATCTTTGGGAGGGGCTGCGAGGTCGCAGTCCTGCTGGTAAGGTCAAAGGTTGGGCTTTGGTGTACGTCGGGCTTCTGTGAGGAGGGTGAGTATTGACCAGGTAAGGCTTAGTTTTTTTAAATTACCAATTTCTGTCTTTCTTTCTTTCTTTTAAGCCAGAAGTAACGCGGGGGGGGTGGGGGGGTGGAAATCACAGTCAGTGGGGTAGTATATTCCTCCTGTGAAATGTGGACAATCAGGGAGAAGTCAAAGGTCCCTGATGACTACGTTTGTAGGAAGTGTGTCCAGCTTCAGCTCCTTTCAGATCGCATGGATCGGCAGTTGGACTCACTGAGGACCATACAGGAGTCAGGAAGTATCATAGATAGGAATATCAGGGAGGTGGTCACACCGCAGGTTCAGCCAGGAGGGGCAGGCAAGTTGTGCAGGAGTCCCCTGTGGCTATTCCCCTCAATAACAAGTATGCCGTTTTGGATACTGTTGCGGGGGGGGCGGTGGTGGCCTCTCAGGGGAAAGCAGCAGCAGCAGCAGCAACAGCCGGGTCAATGGCACTATGACTGGCTCTGTTGTACAGCAGGGAAGGTCAAAGTATCGGCGATCGGTAGTGATGGGGGACTCCACAGTCAGGGGCACAGAGAGGCGTTTCTGTGGCCGCGAGCGAGATTCCAGGATGGTGTGTTGTCTCGCTGGTGCCAGGGTCAAGGATGTCTCCGAGCGGTACAGGGCATTCTGAAAGGGGAGGGTGAGCTGCCAGAGGAGGTGGTGGAGGCAGGAACAGTAGCGACATTTAAGAGGCATCTGGACAGGTACCAGAATGAGCAAGGCATAGAGGGATATGGAATTAATGCAGGCAGGTGGGATTAGTATAGATAGGCATTATGGTCGGCATGGACGCGGTGAGCCGAAGGGCCTGTTTCTATGCTGTACGACTCTATGACTCTAAGATTGCGGTGGCTCCGTGACATGTATCCAGCGTGGGCGGGCTGCCGTTTGTCCAGATTCAGCCCAATAAATGAAGTAAAAGTTCAATTGACACAAAGAGATTTCTAGCATCTGTAGCAAAGAACAAAGAACAGTACAGCACAGAAACAGGCCATTCGGCCCTCCAAGCCTGCGCCGATCTTGATGCCTGTCTAAACTAAAACCTTCTGCACTT
This sequence comes from Heterodontus francisci, assembly GCF_036365525.1. Taxonomy (NCBI): domain Eukaryota; kingdom Metazoa; phylum Chordata; class Chondrichthyes; order Heterodontiformes; family Heterodontidae; genus Heterodontus; species Heterodontus francisci. Next base: position 1,376,609 of record NW_027141894.1, read on the forward strand.
CCGGGGTCCATATCCCTCTATTCCCTTCCTATTCATGTATTTGTCAAGATGCCTCTTAAACGTCGCTATCGTACCTGCTTCCACCAGCTCCCCCGGCAGCAAGTTCCAGGCACTCACCACCCTCTGTGTAAAAAACTTGCCTCGCACATCCCCTCTAAACTTTGCCCCTCGCACCTTAAACCTATGTCCCCTAGCAACTGACTCTTCCACCCTGGGAAAAAGCTTCTGACTATCCACTCTGTCCATGCCGCTCATAACTTTGTAAACCTCTATCATGTCGCCCCTCCACCTCCGTCGTTCCAGTGAAAACAATCTGAGTTTATCCCACCTCTCCTCATAGCTAATACCCTCCAGACCAGGCAACTTTTTGGATTGTGTGAGAATAATGTTTTTTTTTTATTGATTCAGAGCAGTTTTGAGGAACTGAGAATTGCACCAGTCGAGGTGGAGAAGGGTCTTTGACTGCTGTTTCCCCTCCTGGCCTGAAGGGAGGCACTCTGACTCTACACCAGCCCACTCCCCCCACCCCCGAGCTGAGATCTTCTCCCTCCCCACGTTCCCCCAACACTTGGGGTAATTTCAGATCTCCAGTGATTCCTGTAATTCAGTTGATGAATTCTGGGGATAAATATTCCATTCATGGACTGGAATCACTGGGACACACCTTTGGACTGTTCTCAGTTGTTTTGTTTATGAATTAATTGAATAATTGATGTAACCGGATATTTAAGCACACCCTTGAACTGCTCTCTGAACTTGGACTGAGTCACCACATAAATTATCGTGTTTGTGCAGCAACTTAAAAACTGCAACATCAACCCAACTTGTTCAAATATATATTCAGAATTGTTATAATCCTTCGGATCTGTTCCTGTAATGCTATAATATAAAAATTCCATAACAGTCACCGACCACAGAAGTATGAAGCTGCCGGAAACAGTGAAGAGTAAAATCACAGACTTCCTTCTGCTCTCCATCTCTGGGTCACTGCGATTCTCTCCCTCTCTCTGACCCCTCAGTCCCTTACGGACTTGACTGGCCACTAAAATGTGTCTGACTGTCAGAGCGTTGAGCAGCAGAATTAAAGGGAATGGGAGCAATGGGGTTAAAACCATATCTAACCAGTCAAATCCCATCCACCCGGGCTCAGTATAATAGCTTGGCTTATCACGACAGCCCCATGGTACATTGTCGATTATCTCTCCAGGTTCAAATGTAAAGTAAAAGGGGATGTTTTTTGAACAGAGCAGAATGCAGGTTGTTGCGAGAACCACAGCCGCAGTTTTCTCGGTGCAATACTTAGTTTTCAGCTTCTGACAACAAATGGCCACAAATCGATCAAAGGAGAAAGTGACGGTGAACCAGACAGAACAGTCTGTGGCTGCACGATGTAGGACATAGTTAACACGACACACAAAGGTGATGCTCAGTAAAGATCCCGGGAAATAATAATGACTGATCCGAAACACAAAAACCTCAGTGACAATGACCATGAGATCTGCCGTTGCCATGGCCACCAGGTAGTGAGTGATGCAAGTGGAGAGTCCGCACTTCCGCCGGGACAGGATCACAATCGCCAGGAAATTAACTGGAAGAGAGAGAAGGGAAAAGAGACTGGAAATTACTGATCAAACATTCTCCGTGTCTGACCCAGACAGAAAGGGCAGGATTTTAGCACCAAAAACAGGTGGGTTGGAGCTGGGTCAGAGGTTAAAATTTAAAAGCCTCAACCCTGACCCCAGCCCACCTCCAACCCGCCCACTTCCGGGTTTAATGGAGTCGGGACAGGGGGCAGGTCAGACAACTGCTCCCAGGGGGCAGTTTGTTAATTTAAATATTGTGCTGAGACTGGAAGTCTGTGATTTAATCTGTTATCAGGTTTAACTTTGGCTGACTCGGTTTCTCCGACAAACCACACAAAGAAACCTGGGATTGGCGACAGGAACCCCTCTCCCAGAATGGGACACTCTCCCCTGTATCAGAACACCCCAGGATCGGACCCCTCCTCAAGGATCAGACCCCACCGAGATCAGACCCCCTGGGATCGGATTTCCTGGAATAGGAATCCTCCCCAAACCCAGGAGTTGGGGATCGGACATCTCTGGGATCAGACTGCCCGCCATATCCCGGGGTCATGGTTTTGTGCTGCACTGGTCCTGAGGCCTACTCCAGAGACCCCCTCCCCGACAGGAAGCCAAGTCTGTCAATAAGACGGATGTCAGGGGAACGTGCCCGTGCAAGGCTTTTGTGAGACCACACCTGGAATAATGTGCCCAGTTTTGGGGCTGAATTTAGTGAGCCCACCGCCAGTCGCCATTCCTGATTGGCACATGGGTGGCCACCCCGCTACGATCATGTGACAGGGGCAGGGGGCCAGATGCTGAATACAGAGTCTAATGGCCCCGTAACAGGTTCTGGTGAAATATTATAAAGGCCTACCAGTACTGCATTCATTCCTGCCTGGTTTAAAAGATTGTCCTCCAGAGTGTGTCAGCTGCCCCAGGACCCCTTCTGCTGTCTGATTGGCAAGGAGTTGATGGGTGGGCCCACAATGCAGCAGCATCTCCCTCGAGAATCTCCTCCAGGCTGCAAAGGAAAGGTGCAGGTCCTCTTCCCCAGCGATGGCAGGATGAGGGCCTTCTACCCAACCAAGCAAGCCTGGCCGGAGGTCGCAGAGGAGGTCAGCAGCCGCGGGGTCAACCCCCCTGAACAAGATGGAGAATGATCTCCTGCATTCTGGCAAAATGATTGTTCCTTATGTCACATGAAGGAGGAAGCGGGACATAGGGAGGGAGGTACCACAGAAGGGGGTTAAGCATCACTTCATCCTTACAGACAGCCTGGTAGATGCAGGAAGGATGTTCTGGATGATGGTAAAGTCCAGAACCAGAGGTCATAGTCTAAGGATGCGGGTAAACCTTTCAGGATGAAGATGAGGAGAAATTTCTTCACCCAGAGAGTGGTGAGACTGTGGAATTCACTACCACAGAAAGCAGTTGAGACCAAAACATTGTATGTTTTCAAGAACAGATGCATGGCTGCATTTTGACCACAGGCCACCCTCTTTCACAGCTCACCCCCATTAACTCTTACCTGAGTAACATAGAAAATAGGAGCAGGAGTAGGCCATTCGGCCCTTCGAGCCTGTTCCGCCATTCATTATGATCATGGCTGATCATCCAACTCAGTAACGTGTTCCCGCTTTTGCCCCATATCCTTTGATCCCTTTCGCTCGAACAGCTATATCTAACTCCTCTTGAAAACATACAATATTTTGCCCTCAACTGCTTTCTGTGGCAGTGAATTCCACAGGCTCACTACTCTCTGGGTGAAGAAATTTCTCCTCATCTCAGTCCTGAAAGGTTTACCCCGTATCCTTAGACTATGACCCCTGGTTCTGGACTCCCCCACTGTCGGGAACATCCTTCCTGCATCTACCCTGTCAAGTCCTGTTAGAATTTTATAGTTTTCGATGGGATCCCCCATCACTCTTCTGAACTCCGGTGAATATAATCCTAACCGACTCAATCTCTCTTCATATGCCAGTCCCGCCATCCCGGGAATCAGTCTGGTAAACTTTCACTGCATTCCCTCGATAGCAAGAACATCCTTCCTCAGAAAAGGAGACCAAAACTGCACACAGTATTCCAGGCCCTGTATAATTGCAGCAAGGCCAACATACAATTTGCCTTTTTTACCGCCTGTTGGACCTGCATGCTTACCTTCAGCGACTGGTGTACGAGAACACCCAGGTCTCATTGCATATTCCCGTCTCTCAGTTTATAGCCGTTCAGATAATAATCTGCCTTCCTGTTTTTGCTACCAAAGTGGATAACCTCACATTTATCCACATTATACTGCATCTGCCATGCATTACCACTCAACGTTCCAAATCACCCTGAAGCCTCTCTGCAGCCTCCTCACATCTCACCCGCCCACCCAGTTTTGTGTCATCTGCAAATTTGGAGATATTACATAGAACATAGAACATTACAGCGCAGTACCGGCCCTTCGGCCCTCGATGTGCGCAGACCTGTGAAACCATCTGACCTACACTATTCCATTTTCATCCATATGTCTATCCAATGACCACTTAAATGCCCTTAAAGTTGGCGAGTCTACTACTGTTGCAGGCAGGGCGTTCCACGCCCCTACTACTCTTCGTTCCCTACTACATTTAGTTCCCTCATCTGAATCATGAATCTATATTGTGAATAGCTGGGATCCTAGCACCGATCCCTGTGGTACCCCACTAGTCACTGACTGCCATTTGGAAAAAGACCCATTTATCCCTACTCTTTGTTTCCTGCCCGCCAACTAATTTTCTATCCATCGCAATACACTACCCCCAATCCCATGCGCTTTAATTTTAGACGCTAATCTCTTATGTGGGACTTTGTCGAAAGCCTTCTGAAAGTCCAAATAAACCACATCCACTGGCTCCCCCTCATCAGGGCGGCACAGTGGCGCAGTGGTTAGCACCGCAGCCTCACAGCTCCAGCGACCCGGGTTCAATTCTGGGTACTGCCTGTATGGAGTTTGCAAGTTCTCCCTGTGTCTGCGTGGGTTTCCTCCGGGTGCTCCGGTTTCCTCCCACATGCCAAAGACTTGCAGGTTGATAGGTAAATTGGCCATTAGCAATTGCCCCTCGTATAGGTAGGTGGTAGGGAAAATATAGGGACAGGTGGGGATCTGGTAAGAATATGGAATTAGTGTAGGATTAGTATAAATGGGTGGTTGATGGTCGGCACAGACTCGGTGGGCTGAAGGGCCTGTTTCAGTGCTGTATCTCTAAAAAAAAAACTCTACTAGTTACATCCTCGAAGAATTCTCGCAGATTTGTCAAGCATGACTTCCCTTCCGTAAATCATGCTAACTCTGTCCGATTCTACCACTGTTTTCTCAGTGCTCTGCTATAAAATCTTTGATAATGGACTCTAGAATTTTCCCCACTACTGACGTCAGGCTGACTGGTCTATAATTCCCTGTTTTCTCTCTACTTCCCTTTTTAAATAGTGGGGTTACATTAGCTACCCTCCAATCTGTAGGAACTGTTCCAGAGTCGATAGAATCTTGGAAGATGACCACCAATGCATCCATTATTTCTAGGGCCACTTCCTTAAGTACTCTGGGATGCAGACCATCAGGCCCTGGGGATTTATCGGCCTTCAATTCCATCAATTTCCCCAACGCCATTTCTCTACTAATACTGATTTCCTTCAGTTCCTCTCTCTCACTAAGCCCTGTGTTCCCCAACATTTCTGCTATGATATTTGTGTCCTCCGTCGTGAAGACAGAACCAAAGTATTATTTAGTTGGTCAGCCATTTCTTTATTCCCCATAATAAATTCCTCTGTTTCTGACTGTAAGTGACCTACATTTGTCTTCACCAATCTTTTTCTCTTCACGTACCTATAGAAACTTTTACAGTCAGTTTTTATGTTTCCCGCAAGCTTGCTCTCGTACTCTGTTTCCTCCTTCTTAATCAATCCCTTGGTCTTTCTTTGCTGAATTCTAAACTGCTACCAATCCTCAGGTCTGTTGTTTTTCCTGGCAAATTTATATGCCTCTTCCTTAGATCTAATGGTATCTCCAATTTCCCTTGTAAGCCATGGTTTGGCTACCTTTCCCGTTTTACTTTTGCGCCAGACAGGGATAAACAATTGTTGCAGTTCATCCATGTGCTCTTTGAATGTTTGCCATTGCCTATCCACCGTCATCCCTTTAAGTAACGTTTCCCAATCTGTCATGGCCAACCCGCACCTCATACCTTTGTAGTTTCCTTTACTAAGATTCAGGACCCTAGTCTCAGAATCAACTACATATTCTATCATATTATGGTTGCTCGTCCCCAAGGGGTCTCGCACCACTAGATTGTCAATTATTCCTCTCTCATTACACAATACCCAATCTAGAATGGCTTGTTCTCTGGTTGGTTCCTCAACGTATTGGTCCAGAAAACCATCCCATATACACTCCAAGAATTCCTCCAATATGGTATTGTGACTAATTTGATTTGCCCAATCTATATGCAGATTAAAGTCACCCATAATTACAGATGTTCCTTTATCGCATGCAGCTCTAATTTCCTGTTTAATGCCATTCCCAACACCACCACTGCAGTTTGCGGGGGGGGGGGGGGGTGGTCTATGTACAACGCCCACTAATGTTTTTTGCCCCTTAGTTTTTCTCAGCTCTGCCCATACAGATTCCACATCATCAGAGCTAATATCCTTCCTGACTATTGCATTAATTTCCTTTTTAACCAGCAATGCAACTCCACCACCTTTTGCTTTTTGTCTGTCCTTCCTAAATACTGAATATCCCTGGATGTTCATTTCCCATCCCTTGTCACCTTGCAGCCATGTTTCCATAATCCCAACTATATCATACCCGTTTACATCTATTTGCGTGATTAATTCATCCATTTTATTGCGAAGGCACAAAGCCTTAAGGCTGTTTTTTTTAACATTACTTGTCCCCTTTCCACTGTTTTTCACTGTGGCTCTGTTTGATTCTGGCCCTTGATTTCTCTGCCTATCACTTTTCTTATTCCCCTTACTGTCTTTTGTTCTTGTCTTTGATCCCCCCTCCTCTGACTCCTTGCAAAGGTTCCCATCCCCCGACCATTTTAGTTTAAACCCTCCCAACCACTCTTTCAAATACTCCCCCGAGGACATCAGTCCCGGTCCTGCCCAGGTGTAACCCATCCAGTTTGTACTGGTCTCACCTCCCCCAGAACCGGTCCCAATGTCCTAGGAATCTAAAACCCTCCCCCTCACACCATCTCTTCAGCCATGTATTCATCCGCTATATCTTGCTATTTCTACACTGACTGGCACGTGGCACTGGTAGTAATCCTGAGATCACTACCATTGAGGTCCTACTTTTCAACTTACTTCCTAGTTCCCTATATTCTGCTTTTAGGACCTCATCCTTTTTTTTTAACCCATGTCGTTTGTACCAATGTGTACCACGACCACTGGCTGTTCACCCTCCCCTTTCAGAATGTCCTGTAACCGCTCTGAGACATCCTTGACCCTAACACCAGGAAGATAACATATCATCCTGGAGCCTCTTTCATGGCCACATAAACGCCTGTCTATTCCCCTTACAATTGAATCCCCCATAACTATTGCATTCCCACACTTTTTACTCCTCCCCTGTGCAGCAGAGCCAACCGTGGTGCAACGAATTGGGCTGTTGCTGCTTTCCCCTGAGAGGCCATTCCCCCCAACAGTATCCAAAGCAGTAACAAAAACAAGAAATGCTGGATTCACTCAGCAGGTCTGGCAGCATCTGTGGAAAGAGAAGCAGAGTTAACGTTTCGGGTCAGTGACCCTTCTTCGGAACTGACAAATATTAGAAAAGTCACAGATTATAAACAAGTGAGGTGGGGGTTGGGCAAGAGATAACAAAGGAGAAGGTGCAGATTGGACCAGGCCACATAGCTGACCAAAAGGTCACGGAGCAAAGGCAAACAATATGTTAATGGTGTGTTGAAAGACAAAGCATTAGTACAGATTAGGTGAAAATATACTGAATATTGAACATCAGCAAGTGCAAACCTGAAGTATCCAAAGCAGTATACCTGTTTTGCAGGGGAATAGCCACAGGAGATTCCTGCACTGTCTGCCTAGTCCTCTTGCTCTGTCTGGTGGTCACCCATTCCCTTCCTGCCTGTGAGATCTGAGCGTGCGGTGTGACCACCTCTCCATACGTGCTATCCACGATACTCTCCGCCTCGTGGATGCTCCACAGTGTCCCCAGCTGCCGCTCCAGCTCCGAAACCCGGGCTTCCAGGAGCTGCAGCTGGACACACTTCCTGCACACATGCTGGTCCCGGGCACTGGAAATGTTCCCGGCTTCCGACATGGAGCATGAGGAGCACACCTTGGCATGACTTAACCCTTTAAATTAAATTAAACCTTCTGGAAGATCTTAATGTCCAATTCTCTCAATTATTCTAGGGCCCGTCTTTCCTGGTCCTCATTATCACAGAACTCCCTAAAAAAAACACTACTTACTATATTTGAAATAAACTTTAAACTTTTAAACTTTTCTTAACTGAGATTGTTACCCAGCTATTTAGAGATATTCCCTAACAGCAGTGACACACCACCCAATCACCTTGCAGCTCTCCTGTGACGCCACTGATGGCTTTTTTTTCCCAAAACTCTTGTGCACTGGAAGAGGTCCGACTGCACTTGGCATTCTCCCCACAGGTCCGACTGCTCTCCGCTCCACTCCTGAAGGTGAGAGACTGGGCCTCGATCCTTGGGTTCGATTTATAGTCTTCACTCTCAGTATTCTCCCCACAGGTCCGACTGCTCTCCGCTCTGCTCCTGAAGGCAAGAGATTGGGCCTCGATCCTCGGGTTCGATTTATAGTCTTCACTCTCGGTGTTCTCCCCACAGGTCTGACTGCTCTCCGCCCCGCTCCTGAAGGTGAGAGACTGGGCCTCGATCCTTGTCACCGGAGCGGCGGCAGGTGGAACTGGGAGGAACCGCATCCTGAGTGGGACCTGAAAAGCAGAGAGTGGGGCTCAAGGACCTTACTCACCTAAAGGCAGGAGCAGCGGCTGGCTCTCGCTCTCTGTGGCAGCATGCGCTTAGATTCAAAAGAGGAGAAAAAGACTTACAGTGACATCACAGGAAATGTGTGCAGGAAGTGTATCCATCTGCAGCTACTGGCTAGCCGCATTATGGAGCTGGAGCTGCGGGTGGATTCACTGTGGAGCATCCGTGATGCTGAGGACATCGTGGATAGCACGTTTAGCGAGGTGGTCACACCACAGGTAATGGATACACAGGCAGAAAAGGGATGGGTGACCACCAGATGGAGTAATAGGTGCAGGCAGGTAGTGCAGGAGTCCCCTGTGGCTATCCCCCTCTCAAACAGATATACCGATTTGGATACTGTTGGGACGGGGGGGGGGGGGGGGGGTGGAGGATGGCCTCCTAGGGGAAAGCAGAAACAGCCAAGTTCGTAACACCACGGATGGATCTGCTACACAGCAGGGGAGAAAAGACTGAGAGAGCCATAGTGATAGGAGATTCAATTGTAAGGGGAGCAGACAGCCATTTTTTTCTTTTGCAGCGGCGACAGGGAGAGCGAGGTGGCAGCTGGGTAAGTAAGTCCCATATATTTGGGCAGCGGCTGAACCCGAGACACTACACCTGTCGTGTCTCCCACCTGCCCTCCTCCTCTAACCAAAAGAAAAAGGACTCGGTGGTGTGCAGATAAGGTAAGGCTTTTTCTATTTTTTTTTCTGTTTGATTGGTAAAAACTTTTCGTTCCTTTTTCATTTATCTAAATTGAGACTAAGTTCAGCTTAAGATTGAAAACGGCAGGAGATCTCAGACAACAAAAACAAGAAATGCTGGAATCACTCAGCAGGTCTGGAAGCATCTGTGGAAAGAGAAGCAGAGTTAACGTTTCGGGTCAGTGACCCTTCTTCGGAACTGACAAATATTAGAAAAGTCACAGATTATAAGCAAGTGAGGTGGGGGTGGGGCATGAGATAACAAAGGAGAAGGTGCAGATAGGACCAGGTCACATAGCTGACCAAAAGGTCACGGAGCAAAGGCAAACAATATGTTCATGGTGTGTTGAAAGACAAAGCATTAGTGCAGATTAGGTATCAATACACTGAATATTAAACAGCAGCAAGTGCAAACCTGAAAAAAAAACCTGAAAAACACAGTGGGTAAGCAAACTGAACAAACTAAGATGAAATGAAATAAATGCAAAAAAAGATTGTAAAAAATGTAAAAAAGAATGTAAAAAAAAAGGAAGAAAAAATAACTAAAAATGAAAGTAAAATGGGGGGCTGTCATGCTCTGAAATTATTGAACTCAATGTTCAGTCCGGCAGGCTGTAGTGTGCCTAATCGGTAGATGAGATGCTGTTCCTCGAGCTTGCGTTGATGTTCACTGGAACACTGCAGCAATCCCAGGACAGAGATGTGAGCATGAGAGCAGGGGGGAGTGTTGAAATGGCAAGCAACCGGAAGCTCAGGGTCCTGCTTGCGGACTGAGCGGAGATGTTCCGCAAAGCGGTCACCCAGTCTGCGCTTGGTCTCCCCAATGTAGAGGAGACCATACTGTGAGCAGCGAATACAGTATACTACATTGAAAGAAGTACAAGTAAATCGCTGCTTCACCTGAAAGGAGTGTTTGGGGCCTGGGATAGTGAGGAGAGAGGAGGTAAATGGGCAGGTATTACACCTCCTGCGATTGCAGGGGAAGGTGCCCTGGGACGGGGACGAGGTGGTGGGGGTAATGGAGGAGTGGACCAGGGTGTCGCGGAGGGAACGATCCCTTCGGAATGCTGACAGGGGAAGGGAGGGGAAGATGCGACTGGTAGTGTCATCACGCTGGAGGTGGCGAAAATGGCGGAGGATGATCCTTTGGATATGGAGGCTGGTGGGATGAAAAGTGAGGACAAGGGGAACCCTGTCACGGTTCTGGGAGGGAGGGGAAGGGGTGTGGGTAGAGGTGCGGGGAATGGGTCGGACACGGTTGAGGGCCCTGTCAACCACAGTGGGGGGAAATCCTCGGTTGAGGAAAAAGGAGGTCATATCAGAAGCACCGTCATGGAAGGTAGCATCATCAGACCAGATGCGTCGGAGACGGAGAAACTGGGAGAATGGAATGGAGTCCTTACAGGAGGTAGGGTGTGAAGAAGTGTAGTCGAGGTAGCTGTGGGAGTCGCTGGGCTTATAATGGATATTGGGAGACAATCTATCCCCAGAGACAGAGAAGTCGAGGAAGGGAAGGGAAGTGTCAGAGATGGACCATGTAAAGGTGAGAGAAGGGTGGAAATTGGAAGCAACAGGAGATCTCAGACCCGTGTTATGCTCCTCTTGCTCAATGTGGGAGCTCAGGGACACGGCTGATGTCCCTGACTCCTTCACGTGCTCTAAGTGTGTCCAGCTGCAGCTCTTGTTAGACCGCATGACGACTCTGGAGCTGCGGATGGACTCACTTTGGAGCATCCGCGATGCTGAGGAGGTCGTGGATAGCACGTTTAGCGAATTGGTCATACCGCAGATTAGGATTGCTGAAGGAGAAAGGAAATGGGTGACCAAAAGGCAGAGAAACAGCAGGAAGGCAGCGCAGGTGTCCCCTGCGGTCATCTCCCTCCAAAACAGGTAAAACGTTTTGGATACTGTTGGGGGAGATGGCTCGCCAGGGAAAGGCAGCAGTAGCCAGGTTCATGGCACCGTGGCTGGATCTGCTGTTCAGAAGGGCTGGAAAAAGAGTGGAAGGGCGATAGTCACAGGGGATTCGATTGTAAGGGGAGTAGATCGGCGTTTCTGTGGTCAAAAACGAGACTCCCGAATGGTATGCTGCCTCCCAGGTGCACGGGTCAGGGATGTCTCAGATCGGCTGCAGAACATTCTGAAGGGGGATTGTGAACAGCCAGTTGTCCTTGTGCACATAGGCACCAATGATATAGGTAAAAAATGGGATGAGGTCCTACAAGCAGAATTTAGGCAATTAGGAGCCAAGTTAAAAAGTAGGACCTCAGAGGTAGTAATCTCAGGATTGCTACCAGTGCCACGTGATAGTCAGAGTAAAAATGAAAGAATAGTCAGGATGAATGCGTGTCTTGAGAGATGGTGCAGGAGGGAGGGGTTCAGATTTTTGGGACATTGGAACCGGTTCTGGGGGAGGTGGGACTATTACAAATTGGACAGTCTACACCTGGGCCGGACTGGAACCAATGTCCTTGGGGGTGCTTTTGCTAACGCTGTTGGGGAGGGTTTAAACTAATGGGCAGGGGGATGGGAACCAAATGAGGAGGTCAGTGGACAGTAAGGAGGTCGTAACTAAAGCCCGTAAGAAACTAGATAATGAAGTCAGCGTGACTAAGGGGAAGAGTAGGCAGGGAGAAGATGATGAAAGCAAAGGGACTGGTGGTCTGAGGTGTATTTGTTTTAATGCAAGAAGTGTAGTAGGTAAGGCAGATGAACTTAGGGCTTGGATTAGTACCTGGGAGTATGATGTTATTGCTATTACTGAGACTTGGTTGAGAGAAGGGCATGATTGGCAACAAAATATCCCAGGATATCGATGCTTCAGGCGGGATAGAGAGGGAGGTAAAATGGGTGGAGGAGTTGCATTACTGGTCAAAGAGGATATCACAGCTGTGCTGAAGGAGGGCACTATGGAGGACTCGAGCAGTGAGGCAATATGGGCAGAACTCAGAAATAGGAAGGGTGCGGTAACAATGTTGGGGCTGTACTACAGGCCTCCCAACAGCGAGCGTGAGATAGAGGTACAAATATGTAAACAGATTATGGAAAGATGTGGGAGCAACATGGTGGTGGTGATAGGAGATTTTAATTTTCCCAACATTGACTGGGATTCACTTAGTGTCAGAGGTCAAGATGGAGCAGAATTTGTAAGGAGCATCCAGGAGGGTTTCCAGAGCAGTATGTAAATAGTCCAACTCGGGAAGGGGCCAAACTGGACCTGGTGTTGGGGAATGAGCCCGGCCAGGTGGTTGAAGTTTCAGTAGGGGACTACTTTGGGAATAGTGATCAGAATTCCGTAAGTTTTAGAATACTCATGGACAAAGACGAGAGTGGTCCTAAAGGAAGAGTGCTAAATTGGGGGAAGGCCAACTATACCAAAATTCGGCAGGAGCTGGGGAATGTAGATTGGGAGCAGCAGTTTGAAGATAAATCCACATTTGATATGTGGGAGGCTTTTAAAGAGAGGTTGATTAGCGTGCAGGAGACACATGTTCCTGTGAAAATGAGGGACAGAAATGGCAAGATTAGGGAACCATGGATGCCAGGTGAAATTGTGAAACTAGCTAAGAGGAAAAAGGAAGCATACATAAGGTCCAGGCGGCTGAAGAAAGACGAAGCTTTGGAAGAATATCGGGAATGGAGGACAAATCTGAAACGAGGAATTAAGAGGGCTAAAAGGGGTCATGAAATATCTTTAGCAAACAGGGTTAAGGAAAATCCCAAAGCGTTTTATTCATATATAAGGAGCAAGAGGGTAACTAGAGAAACGATTGGCCCACTCAAGGACAAAGGAGGAAAATTATGCGTGGAGTCAGAGAAAATGGGTGAGATTCTAAACGAATACTATGCATCGGTATTCACCGAGGAGAGGGACATGACGGATGTTGAGGTTAGGAATAGATGTTTGATTACTCCAGGAAGTGTTGGGTATTCTAAAAGGCATTAAGGTGGACAAGTCCCCAGGTCCGGATGGGATCTATCCCAGGTTACTGAGGGAAGCGAGAGAGGAAATAGCTGGGCCCTTAACAGATATCTTTGCAACATCCTTAAACATGGGTGAGGTCCCGGAGGACTGGAGAATTGCTAATGTTGTCCCCTTGTTTAAGAAGGGTAGCAGGGATAATCCAGGTAATTATAGAGCAGTGAGCCTGACGTCAGTGGTAGGGAAGCTGCTGGAGAAGATACTGAGGGATAGGATCTATTCCCATTTGGAAGAAAGTGGGCTTATCAGTGATAGGCAACATGGTTTTGTGCAGGGAAGGTCATGTCTTACCAACTTAATAGAATTCTTTGAGGAAGTGACAAAGTTGATTGATGAGGGAAGGGCTGTAGATGTCATATACATGGACTTCAGTAAGGCGTTTGATAAGGTTCCCCATGGTAGGCTGATGGAGGAAGTGAAGTCGCATGGGGTCCAAGGTGTACTAGCTAGATGGATAAAGAACTGGCTGGGCAACAGGAGACAGAGAGTAGCAGTGGAACGGAGTTTCTCAAAATGGAGACGTGTGACCAGTGGTGTTCCACAGGGATCCGTGCTGGGACCACTGTTGTTTGTGATATACATAAATGATTTGGAGGAAAGTATAGGTGGTCCGATTAGCAAGTTTGCAGACGACACTAAGATTGGTGGAGAAGCAGATAGTGAAGGGGACTGTCAGAGAATACAGCAGAATATAGATAGATTGGAGAGTTGGGCAGAGAAATGGCAGATGGAGTTCAATCCGGGCAAATGCGAGATGATGGATTTTGGAAGATCCAATTCAAGACTGAACTATACAATAAATGTAAAAGTCCTGGGGAAAATTGATGTACAGAGAGATTTGGGTTTTCAGGTCCATTGTTCCCTGAAGGTGGCAACGCAGGTCAATAGAGTGGTCAAAAAGGCATACGGCATGCTTTCCTTCATCGGACGGGGTATTGAGTACAAGAGTTGGCAGGTCATGTTACAGTTGTATAAGACTTTGGTTCGGCCACATTTGGAATACTGCGTGCAGTTCTGGTCGCCACATTACCAAAAGGATGTAGATGCTTTGGAGAGGGTGCAGAGGAGGTTCACCAGGATGTTGCCTGGTATGGAGGGCGCTAGCTATGAAGAGGGGTTGAGTAGATTAGGATTATTTTCATTCGAAAGACGGAGGTTGAGGGGGGACCTGATTGAGGTGTACAAAATCATGAGAGGTATAGACAGGGTGGATAGCAAGAAGCTTTTTCCCAGAGTGGGGGATTCAATTACTAGGGGTCACGAGTTCAAAGTGAGAGGGGAAAAGTTTAGGGGGGATATGCGTGGAAAGTTCTTTATGCAGAGGGTGGTGGGTGCCTGGAACTCGTTGCCAGCGGAGGTGGTAGACGCGGGCACAATAGCGTCTTTTAAGATGTATCTAGACAGATACATGAATTGGCAGGAAGCAAATTGATACAGACCCTTTGAAAATAGGCGACAGGTTTAGATAGAGGATCTGGATCGGCGCATGCTTGGAGGGCCGAAGGGCCTGTTCCTGTGCTGTAATTTTCTTTGTTCTTTGTTCTTTGTACTCCAGGATGGTATGTTGCCTTCCTGGTGCTAGGGTCAAGGATGTTTCAGAATGGCTGCAAGACATTCTGAAGGGGGAGGGTGAACAGCCAGTGGTCGTGGTACATGTCAGTACCAACGACATAGGTAGCAAAAAAGATGAGGTCCAGCAAGACAAATTTAAGAAGTTAGGAGCAAAATTAAAAGGCTGGGCCTCAAAGGGAGTAATCTCAGGATTACTTCCTGTGCCACGTGTTAGTGAGTGCAGGAACAGAATAGACCAGATTAATGCGTGGCTGGAGAAATGGTGCAGGAGGGAGGTATTTAGATTCCTGGGACATCGGGACCGGTTCTGGGGAAGGTGGGACCTGTACAAGCGGGACAGGTTACACCCAGGCAGGACCAGAACCGATATCCTCTAGGGGGCATTTGCTGGTGCTGTTGGGGAGGATTTAAACTCGAATGGCAGGGGGATGGGAACCTGAGCGGGGAGATTGAGGAGGAGTAAACAAGGATAGAAACGAAAGACAGGAAAGAAAAAGGCAAAAGTCGAAGGCTTAGAAATCAAGGGCAAGAAACAAATAGGGCCATAGTTTGAAATAATGCTAAGATGACTAAGAATGTTAAAAATACAAGCCTAAAGACATTGTGTCAATGTGTGGAGTATCGCAATAAGGTAGGCAAATTAACCACGCAAATAGATGTAAATGGATACAATATAGTTGAGATTACAGAGACATGGCTGCAGGGTGACCAAGGATGGGAACTGAACATCCAAGGTTATTCAATATTTAGGAAGGACAGGCAAAAAGGGAAAGGAGGTGGAGTAGCATTGTTAGTAAAAGAGGAAATCAATACAATAGTGAGGAAGGATATTAGGTCAGAGAATCCTGTTGTGGAATCTGTATGGGTGGAGCTAAGAAACACCAATGGCCAGAAAACATTGGTGGGGGTTGTATATCGACCCCCAAACAGCAGTGGAGATGTAGAGGATGGCATTAAACAGGAAATTAGAGACGTATGCAATAAGGGTGCAACTGTAATTATGGGTGACTTTAATCTACATCTCGATTGAGAAGCCAAATTACTTAAAGGGCTGACAGTGGATAGGCAATGGCTAGCATTTAAAGAGCACATGGATGAATTACAACATTTGTTCATTCCTGTCTGGGGCAAAAATAAAGCAGGAAGGGTGGCTCAACTGTGGCTTACAAAAGAAATTAGGGCTATTATTAGATCCAGGAGGAGAAATATAAAATGGCCAGAACAAGCAGCAAACCTGAGGATTGGGAGCAGTTTGGAATTCAGCAAAGGAGGACAAAGGGATTGATTAAGAAGGGGAAAATAGAGTATGAGAGTAAGCTTACAGAGAACATAAAAACTGACTGTAAAAAGCTTCTATAGATATGTGAAGAGAAAAAGATTAGTGAAGACAAATGTGTGTCCCTTACAGTCAGAAACAGGGGAAATTATTATGGGGAACAAAGAAATGGCAGACCAATTAAATACATACTTTGGTTCTGTCTTCACAAAGGAGGACACAAATTACCTCCCAGAAAGGTTGGGGAACAGAGGATCTAGTGAGAAGGAGCAACTGTATGAAATCAGTATTAGTAGGGAAATGGTGTTGGGGAAATTGGTGGGATTGAAGGCCGATACAACCCCAGGGCCTGATAATCTCCATCCCAGAGTAGTAAGGCAGTGGCCTGAGAAATAGCGGATGCATTGCTGGTCACTTTGCAAAATTCTATAGACTCTGGAACAGTTCCAATGGATTGGAGGGTAGCTAATATCAACCCACTATTTAGAAAAGGAGGTAAAGAGAAAGCAGAGAATTATAGACCGGTTAGCCTGACATCAGTAGTGGGGAAAATGCTAGAGTCCATTATAAAAGATGGAACAGCAGAGCACTTGGAAAACAATGACAGGATCGGACAACATGGATTTATGAAAGGGAAATAATCATGCTTGACAAATCTACTAAAATTCTTTGAGGGTATAACTATTAGAA
Organism: Heterodontus francisci; assembly: GCF_036365525.1. Classification (NCBI taxonomy): domain Eukaryota; kingdom Metazoa; phylum Chordata; class Chondrichthyes; order Heterodontiformes; family Heterodontidae; genus Heterodontus; species Heterodontus francisci. The sequence goes on from NW_027141894.1 coordinate 1,393,394, forward strand.
TAGATAAGGAGAACCAGTGGATGCGGTTTATTTGGACTTTCAGAAGGCTTTCGATAAGGTCCCACATGAAAGCTTAGCGTGCAAAATGAAAGCACATGGAATTGGGGGTAGTGTATTGCGATGGATAGAAAATTGGTTGGCAGGCACGAAACAAAGAGTAGGAATAAACGGGTCTTTTTCCAAGTGGCAGGCAGTAACTAGTGGGGTACTGCAGGGATCAGTGCTCGGACCCCAGCTATTCACAATATATATTAATGATATAGATGAGGGAATTCAATGTAATATATCCGAATTTGCAGACAACACAAAGCGGGGTGGGTGTGTGAGCTGTGAGGAGGATGCAGAGAGGCTTCAGGGTGAATTGGACAGGTTGAGTGAGTGGGCAAATACATGGCAGATGCAGTATAATGTAGATGAATGTGAGGTTATCCACTTTGGTGGCAAAAACAGAAAGGCAGGTTATTATTTGAATGGCGATAGTTTGGGAAAGGAGGAGGTGAAGTGAGACCTGGGTGTCCTTGTGAACCAGTCGCTGAAAGTAAGCATGCAGGTACAGCAGGCAGTTAAGAAGGCAAATGGTATGTTGGCCTTCACAGCGAGAGGATTCGAGTACAGGCGCAGGGATGTCTTGCTGCAATTATACAGGGCCTTGGTGAGACCACATCTGGAATACTGTGTGCAGTTTTGGTCTCCTTATCTGAGGAAGGATGTTCTTGCTATGGAGGGAGTGCAGCGAAGGTTCACCAAGCTGAATCCTGGGATGACAGAAATGACTTTCATTGCAGCAGCTTTTTCGGGAGCAGCGAGTGAGCAGCTGGGAAGGTCAGTTTGAAAGTAAATTTAATTTCCTTTTGTTTTTCGGCGGTGGCCAGGGGGCTGCTGGGTAAGTAAAACACTATATATTTGGGCGGTTTAAAATAACTTTCCTTTCATTGCAGCAGCTTTTTTCGGGAGCAGCGAGTGAGCAGCTGGGAAGGTCAGTTTGAAAGTAAATTTAATTTCCTTTTGTTTTTCGGCGGTGGCCAGGGGGCTGCTGGGTAAGTAAAACACTATATATTTGGGCGGTTTAAAATAACTTTCCTTTCATTGCAGCAGCTTTTTTCGGGAGCAGCGAGTGAGCAGCTGGGAAGGTCAGTTTGAAAGTAAATTTAATTTCCTTTTGTTTTTCGGCGGTGGCCAGGGGGCTGCTGGGTAAGTAAAACACTATATATTTGGGCGGTTTAAAATAACTTTCCTTTCATTGCAGCAGCTTTTTTCGGGAGCAGCGAGTGAGCAGCTGGGAAGGTCAGTTTGAAAGTAAATTTAATTTCCTTTTGTTTTTCGGCGGTGGCCAGGGGGCTGCTGGGTAAGTAAAACACTATATATTTAGGCGGTTTAAAATAACTTTCCTTTCATTGCAGCAGCTTTTTTCGGGAGCAGCGAGTGAGCAGCTGGGAAGGTCAGTTTGAAAGTAAATTTAATTTCCTTTTGTTTTTCGGCGGTGGCCAGGGGGCTGCTGGGTAAGTAAAACACTATATATTTGGGCGGTTTAAAATAACTTTCCTTTCATTGCAGCAGCTTTTTTCGGGAGCAGCGAGTGAGCAGCTGGGAAGGTCAGTTTGAAAGTAAATTTAATTTCCTTTTGTTTTTCGGCGGTGGCCAGGGGGCTGCTGGGTAAGTAAAACACTATATATTTGGGCGGTTTAAAATAACTTTCCTTTCATTGCAGCAGCTTTTTTCGGGAGCAGCGAGTGAGCAGCTGGGAAGGTCAGTTTGAAAGTAAATTTAATTTCCTTTTGTTTTTCGGCGGTGGCCTGGGGGCTGCTGGGTAAGTAAAACACTATATATTTGGGCGGTTTAAAATAACTTTCCTTTCATTGCAGCAGCTTTTTTCGGGAGCAGCGAGTGAGCAGCTGGGAAGGTCAGTTTGAAAGTAAATTTAATTTCCTTTTGTTTTTCGGCGGTGGCCAGGGGGCTGCTGGGTAAGTAAAACACTATATATTTAGGCGGTTTAAAATAACTTTCCTTTCATTGCAGCAGCTTTTTTCGGGAGCAGCGAGTGAGCAGCTGGGAAGGTCAGTTTGAAAGTAAATTTAATTTCCTTTTGTTTTTCGGCGGTGGCCAGGGGGCTGCTGGGTAAGTAAAACACTATATATTTGGGCGGTTTCTGAACCCGAGACACCACACTTGTCGTGTCTCCCACCCGCCCTCCTCCTCTAACCAAAAAAAAAAAGGACTCGGTGGGGTGTTTATAAGGTCAGGCTTTTTCGATTTCTCTGGTTTTATTGTGATTGGTAAAAACGTTTCGTTCCTTTTTCATTTAACTAAGTTAAGCTTAAGATTAAAAATGGCAGGAGATCTCAGACCCGTGTCATGCTCCTCTTGCTCAATGTGGGAGCTCAGGGACATGGCTGATGTCCCTGACTCCTTCACGTGCAGGAAGTGTGTCCAACTGCAGCTCTTGTTAGACCGCATGACGGCTCTCGAGCTGCGGATGGATTCACTTTGGAGCATGCGCGATGCTGAGGAGGTCGTGGATAGCACGTTTACTGAATTGGTCACACCGCAGATTAGGATTGCTGAGGGAGAAAGGGAATGGGTGACCAAAAGGCAGAGAAAGAGCAGGAAGGCAGCGCAGGAGTCCCCTGCGGTCATCTCCCTCCAAAACAAGTATACCGTTTTGGATACTGTTGGGGGAGATGGCTCACCAGGGGAATGCAGCAGTAGCCAGGTCCATGGCACCGTGGCTGGCTCTGCTGTTCAGAAGGGCGGGAAAAAGAGTGGAAGGGCTATAGTCGTAGGGGATTCGATTGTAAGGGGAGTAGATAGGCGGTTCTGTGGTCGAAAACGAGGCTCCCGAATGGTATGTTGTCTCCCAGGTGCACGGGTCAGGGATGTCTCAGATCGGCTGCAGAACATTCTAAAGGGGGAGGGTGAACAGCCAGTTGTCATTGTGCACATAGGCACTAATGATATAGGTAAAAAACGGGATGAGGTCCTACAAGCAGAGTTTAGGGAGTTAGGAGCCAAGTTAAAAAGTGGGACCTCAGAGGTAGTAATCTCAGGATTACTACCAGTGCCACGTGATAGTCAGAGTAAAAATGAAAGAATAGTCAGGATGAATGCGTGGCTTGAGAGATGGTGCAGGAAGGAGGGGTTCAGATTTTTGGGACATTGGGACCGGTTCTGGGGGAGGTGGGACTATTACAAATTGGACGGTCTACACCTGGGCCGGACTGGAACCAATGTCCTTGGAGGTGCTTTTGCTAACGCTGTTGGGGTAATTATAGACCTGTGAGCCTGACGTCAGTGGTAGGGAAGCTGCTGGAGAAGATACTGAGGGATAGGGTCTATTCCCATTTGGAAGAAAATGGGCTCATCAGTGATAGGCAACATGGTTTTGTGCAGGGAAGGTCATGTCTTACCAACTTAATAGAATTCTTTGAGGAAGTGACAAAGTTGATTGATGAGGGAAGGGCTGTCGATGTCATATATATGGACTTCAGTAAGGCGTTTGATAAGGTTCCCCATGGCAGGCTGATGGAGAAAGTGAAGGCGCTTGGGGTCCAAGGTGTACTAGCTAGATGGATAAAGAACTGGCTGGGCAACAGGAGACAGAGAGTAGCAGTAGAGGGGAGTTTCTCAAAATGGAGACGTGTGACCAGTGGTGTTCCACAGGGATCCGTGCTGGGACCACTGTTGTTTGTGATATACATTAATGATTTGGAGGAAAGTATAGGTGGACTGATTAGCAAGTTTGCAGACGACACTAAGATTGGTGGAGTAGCAGATAGTGAAGGGGACTGTCAGAGAATACAGCAGAATATAGATAGATTAGAGAGTTGGGCAGAGAAATGGCAGATGGAGTTCAATCAGGGCAAATGCGAGGTGATGCATTTTGGAAGATCCAATTCAAGAGTGAACTATACAGTAAATGGAAAAGTCCTGGGGAAAATTGATGTCCAGAGAGATTTGGGTGTTCAGGTCCACTGTTCCCTGAAGGTGGCAACGCAGGTAAATAGAGTGGTCAAGAAGGCATACGGCATGCTTTCCTTCATCGGACGGGGCATTGAGTACAAGAGTTGGCAGGTCATGTTACAGTTGTATAGGACTTTGGTTCGGCCACATTTGGAATACTGCGTACAGTTCTGGTCGCCACATTATCAAAAGGATGTGGATGCTTTGGAGAGGGTGCAGAGGAGGTTCACCAGGATGTTGCCTGGTATGGAGGGCGCTAGCTATGAAGAGAGGTTGAGTAGATTAGGATTATTTTCATTAGAAAGACGGAGGTTGAGGGGGGACCTGATTGAGGTGTACAAAATCATGAGAGGTATAGACAGGGTGGACAGCAAGAGGCTTTTTCCCAGAGTTGGGGTTTCAATTACTAGAGGACACGAGTTCAAAGTGAAAGGGGAAATGTTTAGGGGGGATATGCGTGGAAAGTTCTTTACGCAGAGGGTGGTGGGCACCTGGAACGCGTTGCCAGCGGAGGTGGTAGACGCGGGCACGATGGAGTCTTTTAAGATGTATCTGGACAGATACATGAATGGGCAGGAAGAAAAGAGATACAGAACCTTAGAAAATAGGCGACATGTTTAGAGAGAGGATCTGGATCGGCGCAAGCTTGGAGGGCCGAAGGGCCTGTTCCTGTGCTGTAATTATCTTTGTTCTTTTGTTCTTTGACTTATGAAGAGAGATTGGGTCGATTAGGCTTGTATTCGCTAGAGTTCAGAGAAATGAGAGGGGATCTCACACAAACCTACAAAATTCTAACAGGACTTGACGGGGTAGATGCAGGAAGGATGTTCCCGATGGCGGGGGAGTCCCTGGGATCATAGTCCAAGGATAAAAGGTAAGCCCTTTAGGACTGAGATGAGGAGGGATTTCTTCACCCAGAGAGTGGTGAACCTGTGGAATTATCTACCACAGAAAGCAGTTGAGGCCAAATCATTAAATATATTCAAGAAAGAGTTAGTTATCGTTCTCAGGGCTGAAGGGATCAAAGAATACGGGGAGAAAACGGGAACAGGGTACTGAGTTTGGATGATCAGCCCTGATCATATCGAATGTTGGTACAGGCTCAAAGGGGCCGAATGGCCTACGCCTGCTCCTATTTATCTATGTTTCTATGTTTCTAACTCCCCTGAAAGCTGACGGGAGGATGAGCTATATGGGGAAGCCTCAGTCGGGGAAGAGGAGCTGCCACTAGCAAAATTGTCATGTTGATGTCTCTGTGAAGTGTAACTATTGCCTTCTTTCCACTTGCAGGACAGGAGAACCCATAATGACAGGGAGACATCATGGACTGACAGAGGCATCTCAGATACCAGACTTCTCTCCACAGCTGAGGAGGAGGCACTTGAACAACAGGGAACCAGGGCAGTCCCTCAAATGTGGGTGGTGAGACTGGAGTCTCAGGACAAGAGAGTGAGAATTGGCTCCACTGACATATAGTTCACTTCTGGAGAACCCTCTCCCTCCCCCCATGGTTGGTATGAGAGCTGCTTATCCTAACCTACACATGTTTGTGTTCTCTTATGTCGGTCAGCATCTACATGAGACTCCACGTGATGGCGACAAACCTCTACCTATGAGGTGGATCAGGACTCAGAGGAAGCACTGTCCCATGACTCTCCAACACCTTCCAGCAGCACAGATACTTTCACCTCGGTGGGTTTAAGGTCAGCTGTATGGGCAGGGTCACAGACTGGTGAGAACACTGTGCATGCGCCCGAGTAGCTGGCTGAGGCTGGTACAGCCGAGGCCACTAACAGTCGGAGGATTGAGGGTGGCCAGGTCCAAGCTGAACCCCAAGCTGTTGACAAGCCTCTGGTCTTGACAGCACAGGACATGATGGAGTTGCAAAGAGAGGTAAGGCAACAACTGGCAGAGCTGCCAGCGGCAATGCACAACCATCATCGGGCGATGGAGGACTCCATCATGGCATGAGTACTGCCATGTCCCAGGCATATAAGTGAATGGCTTCCTCCATCGAGAGGTTAGTGACCCTCATGGAGAACCAGATCCCATAGATGCACGCAGACATGCACACCATGAGCTTGATTCACCCAATTGGCAAGACTCGAGAAGGATGAGGCCCCAAAAGGCTTTTGCAGCTCCTCGTCTTTCTCTGTTCAGCAGGGAGGTTCAAGTGAGCCTTGATAGGGAGGAGGAGAGGCCTCCGTGGTATATTGTAACATCTTTTGTATACTGCCTCTCTGCTGCCCTCTCTGTTGGGAGGTGTGAATAAAAACTTCCAACATGGCTGCTCCCAGTTAAGAACTCATGTTAGTTTTACACTGAATATACAACGGAAACATAACGAAAGGGAGGGGTTGATTTATTTTTTATACTTTATTCAAAATATTACGGTCTGAAGAACATTTGGACACAATTTTTGGAACTCCCAATAAACTCATTGTGAGGCAGTTTGAGCAATTTGAAAGATTGCTTTGTGTATCTGCAATTCATGTAAAACTGCAAATCAACGAGTGCGTGATTTTTAAAAAATATGGCACTGGAGGCACATTTTGGGGCAATGAAGCAATTTAACACGAACAAAGATAACAGGGGTAATTATGAAAGAAGCTTACACATTTGGCTGCAAGCTAACAAACTCATAGATGAGGATGAAGTGAATGTTTTCCTCACCATGATGGGGCCAAATGTGTTTGAGGTTGTGTTTAACCAATGTTGCCCAAGAGACCCCAGTACTTTGGACTATTCTGATATAAATGAGATTCTGGACTCATATTATGGCTCAACTAAGAATGAAATTACACTCCAAGTTACACTCTGTGAAAGGAAGCAGTTGCCAAGTGTGTTTATTACATATTATATCCTTGAATTAAATAAACTGTCTTGTCACTCTGCTTATGGTGCTAACTTAGAAATCAACCTTGGAGACACATTCGTTGGAGGTCTAAAGAACAGTAAAATCCAGGCCAAGCTTTCTTGTAAAGGCAATAAACTGATGTGGAAGGAGGCCTGCGATGAGGCCACAGTCATGGAAATAGCAGGAAGAGATAGCAGCCGATTTCAAGGAAGTTCTTTTCTAAGCCATCAGGGAAGATCTCAGCAGGAACCAGGCAGCCGAATACACAGACTCAGAGTTAGTAATTAAGATGCTGTCACTGCCATGGTAGTCACCAACCATCCAAATGCTCCCATTTCCTGTAAACGTGCTAAGCCTGTGGGAAAGTCAGTAAAAAGCCAGACGGCATGCAGAAGTCAAATAAACAATAATGCACCAGGTCGAGGTCGTGGTAGACCTAAAGCTAGATTGGGCTCCTGGAAGCCCTCAAATGTCAGAAAGCAAGGGAAACAGAACATGGAAATTGATAGAAAAATGGCTGAAGATATAATTTCAGCACCCGCTGTAAAAATAAAAATCCAGGATTCACAACTTATGTTCATCATCAATACAGCCACAGCATTGTCTGTTATCACAGGAGGAGAATACAAGAAGTCACTAAGTCACATTCCTTTATGACAAACTGGTTTGAAAATGACTAGTTATTGCAATAACAGTATTCCAGTATTAGGTGAAGTGAGTGTTAAGGTGGAATACATCCTATTAATTGCTATTAGTGGTAGTAGGAGGGATAAAAGTCTCCCTGATGGAAAGAAATTGGCTTAAGGATATACGTTTAACCGAGGCTGTGGTATTTACAGTAGGGATCAGTAACAGTACGTTTAAGATTGAGGAAGTGAAGACAGATTCATTTTTTATCCCATGAGTTACCTAGAAATTACTTTACATAATAACTGACATGCCAATGTCCGCCAGAGACATTTCCGAAGAAACTCATAAGGATGTAAAGTCGTCAATTATGTCATGAATGGTTGGTCTAAAAAGAGTGCGATGATGAGAAACTGCAGGAGTATTTTGCCTGTAGAAATGAACGAAGTATAGAACAAGGTTGTCTTTTATGGGGTTTAAGAGCCATTATTCCATTGAGGTTTAAGGAGAGATTGAGGAACTTCATCAAGAGCGCTCAGGGATAGTCTGTATGAAATTTGTAGTAAGAAGCTATTTTTGGTTAAAAAGGTAGATAGAATTCTTGAAGAGTTGGTGAAAAGTTGTGAAAGTGTGTCTCAGAATGAGAGATCCAACCAAAGTTCCTTGGTCAAACACAAGAAAACAGTGCGAATGAATGAATACATGTTGATTTCTTTGAAGGGGAAGCTATAGCAAGTGAATAAATGTAGAGTTTATGCCCAATACAAGTGTCAAAATGATTCAGGTTTTGAGTAGTTGGTTTACTTATATATAGGGTGCCACAAGTATTGGTGTCAGATGATGGTCAACAGTTTACATCAGAAGCATTTGAATAACTCTGAATAAGAATGGAGACAAACATAGTCTAATACCACCATCGAATGGTGCTGCAGAAAAAGTGTACAAATTGTGATGAGTTCTTTTCAGAAGTGTCTGCTGGGCTACAACCAAGGCAGGAATTTCTATGTTTCTCTTTGACACAGGATAAACAATTTCCTGTGCTGTTATGGAATATCTCCGCGGTCTACAACAGGTTATTCACCTTACGAGTTAGTGTTTAAACACACCCCTAGGCCAAGGTTCAGCTTTCTTAAGCCTAAAGTCAATAGCAAAGTAAGGATAAAGCGAGACAGAGTGAAGATGAGTCATGATACTTTAAGCATGAAACCTAGAGAGTTTAGTGTTGGTCAGAAGAGGTCAAGGTGAAAAACAACCAAGGTAATAAGTCGAAGTATGGGTTTGGAGTTGTAAAAAGATGAGGTGTATTCACATATCCAGTGAAGATTAATGAGAGACTCTGTCAGTGTCATGGAGATCATTTGCTTGAAGGAGGAAATCAGACGATGGGAGAGCATGAGAAACCTCCGATCGTCCAAATTCCTACAGTTCCAAGTGAAAGTCAGTAGAAAGGTACAAGCCAGAAAGAAACGGAAAGATTGCCAGTATCACAGAATCCACCAGGAGAGCAAAATGATTCAGGGTCTCTGGTTAAGATGAATCAATCATTTTCACAGTCCCAACCAAGTGGAATTGGAAGTCTATGTCAAAGTTCAGGGTCGACACAGTCTGAGATGTTGGGAGAGCAGTCAAGCTGATGAAAATGGAAGAAGATACCCAGACAGAAAGAGAACGAATCCAGATAGTTTAATTGAAAGTATGCAGGAAGAAAGAAGAAATAATTTGTTTCTTTTCGTTACTCTTTGTCAATGATGATATTTTTGTCAAAGATATACTGGTGTTAAGAAAAACAATTTTTTTACATGTAAATTACTCCGGAAATATTGATCATTTATGTTTTAGTTGCAATTACAGAAATAAATGTGTAACTCAAGCTGTTAAATTTCAGGGTATTGTTGTATTCTGGAAAATTATGTCCCATTTTACAGTTACTGGAGAAATTATTTTTTAAGTGGGGAGGGTGTATGGTATATTGTAACATCTTTCATATACTGCCTCTCTGCTGCCCTCTCTGTTGGGAGGTGTCAGTAAAAGTTTCCAACACGGCTGCTCCAGTTAAGACCTGCTGTTAGTTTGACTCTGAATACACAATAGCCTCCACAGATGGGACCTCCACTCAGGGCGCTCTGAGTGTGGCTCCTCAGCCCCTTCTCCAGTGATGCCAGCTCCAGCAGCCACGATGCCTGAGGAGAGTCCTGCACCAAGCCTCAGGCAGTCAGAGGATGCCTGCAAAGTTAGCACAGGGGCAGCTTGATCAGCAGCTGCCTCCAGTTCAGCTGCTAGCGCAGGGTCAAACTGTACAGGAGCACCCGCAAATGTACTAAGAAAATCACCGAGCCACACTTGGGGATTCACGGGTGTCTGACATAATGATTAACATAACATTCTTTTATTCAAATTATTCGCAATCATTGTGTAAAATTCATCATTCCATTGTGCCATAATTTTGAGCGTCTGACTTCCCCCTTCCCCCATAGTACAATGCCAATGTTACCACAGCCATCATTAATATATGATCTTCCACGGGCACTGGTGTGGTCTGCAGCTGGCTGCAGATCAGTGAACACAAATGAAAAGGAGGCGACAGTCTATAATGCATTGAGATGACTATTGGATTCTCTGTGAGTGTCCATCAGGCTGACTGGAAGCAGCTGATTATGAGGTTGTTTCTTGCCCCCTTAACACATCGCTCAACCTGCCTGGCTGTGGTGCAAAGGCTTCACCATCCATTGCTGTTTGCCCCTCTTCCTCCTCTGCATCCTGCTCATTGGCGGAGGAGTGTAGCTCAGGAATCTCATCATCATGAAAAGCCTCCCTCCTCTGCAGTTCTAGATTGTGCAGAGCACCACAATACATGAGATGCTCGCTGTCGGGCTCCACCGGATCGATCCAGGCACCGGAATCTCATCTTCAGCAGCCCAATAGTCTGCTCAATGGTCGCTCGGGTGGAGCCGTGGCAAGTGTTCTAACTTTCCTCCTCTGCGAGAGGTCCTCACGGGTGTCAGCAGCCATGTCTTCAATGGGTAGTTTTTGTCTGCAAGAAACCATCCCTGAAGGCGAGTGGGTGGGAGGAGGAGGGCCTGAAAAGCTGTGGCACCTGAGACTGTCGAAGTATGTAGGTGTCGTGGCTGCTTCCCAGGTAGCGAGCACACACCTGCAGCAAACACTTTCTGTGGTCGCATACCAGTTGCACATTGACTGTCAGAGCACACATAGTCGTCGGCCCTCTTGATGCAGCGGTGGACTGCTGCCTGAGAGAACCTACACACATCCCTGGTGGATCCTTCGAATGACACGTACAAGTTCAATGCCACTGGGTTCTTTAAGGTCACTGGCATAGGGTGATCCCCAATCACATAGGCCACAATTCATTCTGCCACAGGGCACATAGGTTGGCAATGGCCTCCCTGGAGAGCTGTAGACTTCACTGCGAATGGTGTTCGGAGGATTGGAGAGAGCTAATTAGAGTCCAGTATACTCTGTCGTGTAGGTGGGCCCTTCTTGGCAACTGCCTCTTGGCCTGCCCTCTGTCGGTTGGACCGTATTGCGCTATGGGGGTCCAAAAAGGCAGGATGTATGAGACCCAGGTCAAGCATCAAGGAGGTGGCAATGCCCTGTTCAAGGTGAAAGATGTGGGTGCGGTTCTTTAACTTTGAGTCTGTCTTCACAAAACAGGGAGACAATGTAGGTATTGAAGTTATGGAGGAGGAGTGTGAAATATTGGATGTGATAAACATGAGAGAGGAAGTATTAAGGGGATTAACATCCTTGAAAGTGGATAAATAAGCAGGGCTGGATAAAATGAACCCCAGGCTGTTAAAAGAAGTCAGGGAGGAAATAGCAGATGCTCTGACCATCATTTTCCAATCTTCACTGGATGCAGGTATGGTGTCGGAGGATTGGAGAACTGTAAACGTTGTGCCTTGTAGTGCAGATGATGTGATCTACACGGATTTTCGCAACGCTTTTGACAAAGTTCCACATGGCAGACTAGTTAAAAAAATAAAATCCCATGGGATCCAGCGGGATGTTGCAAGGTGGATACCAAGATTGGCTCAGTGGCAGGAAACAACAGGGAATGGTTGATTGGTGTTTTTGTGCATGGAAGGCTGTTTCCCGTAGGGTTCCAAAGGGCTCAGTACTAGGTCCCTGCTTTTTGTGGTATATATGAATGATTTGGACTTCACTGTCGGAGGCATGATCTAGAAGTTAGTGGACAACACAAGAATTGGTCCCATGGTTGATAGCGAGGAGGATAGCTGCAAACTGCAGGAAGACATCAATGGACTGCTCAGGTGGGCAGAAAAGTGGCAAATAGAATTTAACCCAGAGAATGCATTTGGGAGGTCAAACAAGGTAAAGGAATACCCAATAAATGGGAGGATACAAAGAGATGTAAAGGAAGTGAGGGACCTGAGAGTGAATGTCCATAGATCCTTGACGGTAGCAGGGCAGGTTGATAAGGTGGTTAAGAAGGCATATGGAATACTTTCCTTTATTTGCTGAGGCATAGAATATAAGAGCAATGTGTTGGAACTATATAAAACACTAGTTAGGCCACAACCTGAGTGCTGTGTGCAGTTCTGGTTAGCTCATTACAGAAAGGACTTAATCACACCAGAGAGGTAACAGAGGAGATTTATGAGGATGTTGCCAGGACTGGAAAACAGCAGCTATGAGGAAAGATTGGATACGCTGGGGTTGTTTTGGAACAGGGAGAGGCTGAGGGGAGATTTGATTGAGGTGCACAAAATTGTGAGGGACCTGGATAGAATGGATGTGAAGGGCCAATTTACCTTAGCAAAGAGGTCAGTTACTAGGGGGCATAGATTTAAAGTGATTGCCTAAAGGATTACAGGGGAGATGAGGAAATCCTTTTTCACCCAGAGGGTGGTGGGGGTCTGAAACTCACTGCCTGAAAGGATTTGAGAGGCAAAAACCCTCAATTCATTTGAAAGGAGTCTGGATGTGCACCTCAAGGGTGGGAACCTGCAGGCTGTGTGCTGGAAAGTAGGATTATGCTGGGTGTTTCAGTTTACACTCGGCATAGACACGATGGGCAGAGAGGCCTCCTTCTGTGCTGTAAATGTTTCTACATTTTCTAAATATTGAAGAGGATAAATGTGCAGGGTTGTGGGGAGATTGCGGGGGAGTGGCAGTCCGTAAATTACTCCATAGGAGGACCAGCACGGACATGATGGGTAGAATGACGTTATCTTGTGCTGTAATGATTCTATTTTATGACGTGTGGGCCTACAGAGCATTTCCCTGCTCTTATATTCTATGCCTCAGCTAATAAAGGCAAGTATCCCATATACCTTCCTAACCACCTTATCTACCTGTGCTGCTGCCTTCAGTAGTCTATGGGCAAGTACACCAAGGTGCCTCTGACCCTCTGTATTTCCTAGGGTCCTATCATCCAATGTATATTCCCTTGCCTTGTTAGTCCTCCCAAAATGGATTACCTCACACTTCTCAGAAATAAATTGCATTTGCCACTGCTCTGCCCATCTTACCAGGCCATCTATATCGTCCTGTAATCTAAGGCTTTCCTCCTCACGATTTACAACACCACCAATTTTCGTGTCATCAGTGAACTTCCTTATCATACCTACAATATTCATGTCTAAATCATAAATGTATACTACAAACCTAAGAGTGAAGACCAAAGTACGGAAAGTCCTCATCAGTGAACTCTCCTTTGCTGACGATGCTGCATTAACATCTCACTGGAGAGTGTCTGCAGAGACTCATCGAAAGGTTTGTGGCTGCCTGCAACGAATTTGGCTGAACCATCAGCCTCAAGAAAATGAACATCATGGGACAGGACGTCAGAAATGCTGCATCCATCAATATTGGCGACCACGCTTTGGAAATGGTTCAAGAGTTCACCTACCTAGGCTCAACATAGTAGTAACCTGTCAGTAACCTGTCTCTCGATGCAGAAATCAACAAGCGTATGGGAAAGGCTTCCACTGCTATGTCCAGACTGGCCAAGAGAGTGTGGGAAAATGGCGCACTGATACGGAACACAAAAGTCCGCGAGTATCAAGCCTGTGTCCTCAGTACCTTGCTCTATGGCGGCGAGGCCTGGACAACGTATGTCAGCCAAGAGCGACATCTCAATTCATTCCATCTTCGCTGCCTCCGGAGAATCCTTGGCATCAGGTGGCAGGACCGCATCTCCAAAACAGAAGTCCTCGAGGCGGCCAACATCCCCAGCTTATACACACTACTGAGTCAGCGGCGCTTGAGATGGCTTGGCCATGTGAGCCACATGGAAGATGGCAGGATCCCCAAGGAGGCATTGCACAGCGAGCTCGCCACTGGTATCAGACCCACCGGCCGTCCATGTCTCCGCTTTAAAGACATCTGCAAACTCGACATGAAGTCCTGTGACATTGATCACAAGTCGTGGGAGTCAGTTGCCAGCGATCGCCAGAGCTGGCAGGCAGCCATAAAGGCGAGGCTAAAGATTGGCAAGTCAAAGAGACTTAGCAGTTGGCAGGAAAAAAGACAGAAGCGCAAGGGGAGAGACAACTGTGTAACAGCCCTGACAACCATTTTTTTCTGCAGCACCTGTGGAAGAGTCTGTCACTCTAGAATTGGCCTTTATAGCCACTCCTGGCGCTGCTCCACACACCACTGACCACCTCCAGGCGCTTACCCATTGTCTCCCGAGACAAGGAGGCCAAAGAAGAAGAAGAAGACACGACAAATTGCAAGGGTCCCAGCACCGATCCCTGCAGTACATCACTGGTCACAGGCTTCCACTCACAAAAACAACCCTCGACCATTACCCTCTGCCTCCTGCCACTAAGCCAATTTTGGATCCAATTTTGGATCCAAATTGCCAAATTGCCCTGGATTGCATGGGCTCTTACCTTCTTAATCAATCTCCCATGCGGGACGTTATCAAAAGCCTTACTGAAGTCCATGTAGACGACATCAACTGCGTTACCCTCATCTACACATTTAGTTACTGCCTCGAAAAATTCAATCAAGTTAGTTAGACATGATGTCCCCCGGACAAAGCCATGCTGACTATCCCTGATTAATCCCTGCCTCTCCTAGTGGAGATTAATCCTGTCCCTCAGAATTTTTTCCAATAGTTTCCCAACCACTGATGTTAGACTCACCGGCCTGTAATTACCTGGTTTATCCCTGCTATCCTTCTTAAATAATGGTACCACATTCGCCAGTCCTCTGGTACCTCCCCTGTGGCCAGAGAGGATTTGAAAATTTATGTCAGAGATCCTGAAATCTCCTCCCTTGCCTCACATAACAGTCTGGGATACATCTCAACTGGTCTTGGAGATTTATCCACTTTTAATCTCGCTAAAACAGCTAATACTTCCTCCCTTTCAATGCTAATATGTTCAAGTATATCACAATCCCCCTCCCTGATCTCTGCACCTACATTGTCCTTCTCCATAGTGAACACAGATGAAAAGTAATCATTTAAGACCTCACCTATGTCCTCCAGCTCCACACACAGATTGCCACTTTGATCCCTAATGGGCCCTACTCTTTCCCTGGTTATCCTCTTGCCCTTAATATACTTATAAAATGCCTTAGGAGTTTCCTTTATCTTGCCCACCAGTGTTTATTTCATGTCCCCTCTTCGCTCTCCTAATTACTTTATTAAATACCCCCCTACACTTTCGATACTCCTCTAGGGCCTCCGCTGTTTTTAGCACTCTGAATCTGCCATAAGCCTCCTTTTTTTTCCTGTTCCAATCCTTGAAATCCCTTGACGTCCAGGGTTCCCTGGACTTGTTAGACATACCCTTCACCTTAACGGGTAAATATTGGCCCTGAACTCTCAATATTTCCTCTTTGAATGACTCCCACTGATCTGATGTAGACATTCCGAGAAGCAACTGCTCCCAGTCCACTTTAACCAGATTCTGTTTTATCATATTGAAATCGGCCTTCCCCAATTCAGTACCTTTATTTCTGGTCCATCTTTGTCCTTTTCCATAACTACCTTAAATCTTACAGGGTTATGGTCACTATCCCTGAAATGCTCCCCCACTGACACTTCTACCGCTTGCCTGGCTTTATCCCCTAGGATATCCATCTCTCGCAGGACTTTCTACGTACTGGCTCAAAAAGCTCTCCTGTATGCATTTTACGAATTCTGCCCCCTTTAAGCCTTTTGCACCAAGACTATCCCAATTGATACTGGGGAAGTTGCAATCCCCAACTATTATTACCCTATTATTTTTACACCTTTCTGAGATTTGCCGACACATCTGTTCCTCTACCTCTCCCTGACTGTTTGGAGGCCTGTAGTACACTCCCAGCCAAGCGATTGCCCCCTTTTTGTTTTTAAGTTCTACCGAAATGGCCTCATTTGAGGAACCTTCTATGATATCATCCCTCCTTACTGCAGTAATTGACTCCTTGACCGACAGTGCAATGCCACCTCCTCTTTTATTCCCGCCCCTGTCACGCCTGAAGATTCCATACCCTGGAATATTGAGTTGCCAGTCCTGCCCCTCCCTCAACCATGTCTCTGTGATAGCAATAATATCATAATCCCATGTGCTAATCAACGCCCTCAATTCATCTGCCTTATTAGTAAGACTCCTTGCATTGAAATAAATGCAATCCAGCCTTGCATTTTTCACTTGTGCCTTAACAGGTCTATATTTGCTCTGCCTTCCAGACTGACTCAGTTTCTCTTCTATATTTGACTGTGCATCACCCCCTACTGTACCTCCACTCTGTATCCCATCCCCCTGCCAAATTAGTTTAAACTCCCCCCTTCCCCCGCCAACAGCGCCAGCAAACCTCCCAGCAAGGATGTTGGTCGCGTTCTGGCTCCGGTGCAACCCGTCCAATTTGTACAGGTCCCACCTTTGCTAGAAACAGACCCAGTGATCCAGGAAACTAAAGACCTCCCTCCTGCACCACCTCCTCAGCCACGCATTCATCTGCTCTATCCTCCTATTCCTTTGCTCATCAGCACATGGCACCAGAGATTACAACCTTTGAGGTCCTGCTTTTCAATCTGCTACCTGGCTCCCTAAATTCTTGTTGCAAAATATCATCCCTCTTTCTACCGATGTCGTTGGTACCAATTTGTACCATGACCTCTGACTGTTCGCCCTCTCCCTTCAGAATGTCCTGCAGCCGCTCCGAGACACCCTTGACCCGAGCACCGGGGAGGCAACATACCATCTTGGAGTCTCGTTTGCGGCCACAGAAACGCCTGTCTGTTCCCCTTACAATTGAATTCCCTATCAGTATGGGTCTCCTACTCTTTTTCACCCCCTCCTGTGCAGCAGACCCATCCATGGTGGCACGAACTTGGCTGTTGCTGCTTTCCCCTTGGAGGCCATCCCCCCCCAACAGTATCCAAAGTGGTATATCTGAGAGAGGGATGGCCAGAGAGGACCCCTGCACTACCTGCCTGCGCTTACTACTCCTCTTGGTGGTCACCCATTCCTTTTCTGCCTTTGCTGCCATTACCTGCGGTGTGACCCTCTCGCTAAACGTGCTGTCCATGACGTCCTCAGCATCACGGATGCTCCACAGTGAGTCCATCCACAGCTCCAGCTCCGTAATGCAGGTAGCCAGTAGCTGCAGCTGGACAGACTTCCTGCACACATGGTCACCAGGAACGCTGGAAGCCATGATCGCAGTGAATCACACAGCAGGCTCAAAGGGCCGAATGGTCTACTGCTCCTATTTCTTATGTTTTATGTTCTTTTGAATCCCCCACCCCAAGCTCCAGCCCACACTCCCTCCACTCCCAGTGACTCTGGTGTAGCCATCCTCCAGTGAGAACAGTGGTTATAATTTGAAAAGTTTAATCTCAGTGTTGAGTCCAACAGGTGATTAAAATGCCTAATTTATAAATATGGTGCTTTTCCTCACTGAGATTTAGTGGAAGCAGATCGGAGAGGCTGGATTGGGATTGGGATGTAGAATTAAAGTTATAAATGACTGGAAGCTCAGGGTCACACTTTCAGACTGAACGGAGCAATTCAGCAAAGCAATCACCCAATCTGTGTTTACTCCTCTTCCAATGTACAGGAGACTCCATCGTGAGCAGTGAATACAGTTACTGAATTGGAGGATGTGCAAGTAAATGGCCGTTTCAAGCGAATGGAGTGTTTGAGGCTGTGGGAGATGGTGGGCTTGTGGTAGACATTGGTGGATAGACAATCCTCTAAAGTGCAGGTAGAGAAATCGAGGAAGGCAGGGGAAGTGTCAGAGATGGACCTTGTGAAGATGAGTGATGGATGGAAATTCAAAGCAAAGTTGATGAAATGTTCCAGTTCAGAATGAAAGAAGGAAGTGGTCCCTAGCACAGTCATTAAGGAACCAGAAACATGATGTGAAGGGCAGGACCTGTCAGATTGGAAAACAAGACTGGTCGAAAAGCAGTGCAGATAGGACCACACACTTATAACTTTACCACAGGGTCCCTGCACAGGGGTCAGGTTCAGGGAACTGTGAGGGTTTTTAATCCCAGATCAGAGCAAGTGGGGAAGAGAGGAGTTCCAATGGGAATGGTGAATGAATGAAACAAAACAATTCAATTCCAACTGGGGCCCTCGGAATGTCCCAGCAGGAGATGGTGGAGGGAAACTGGCTGGGCAACGGCCTCATGGTGTCTGTCAGGGAAGATCCCATCCACCGTGAGTTCAAGGCTAGCTCAAGTTTACTGGACTTTGGACCACACGGGGACAGGTTGACATGGACGGAAATGTAAATAGACTTCTGGAGTGCAGCTCCGAGCTCAGAAGGAAGGAAGGCTTGTATGGTTTCTGATAGTCAGAGAAGAATGAGTCAGTGGCTGAGGATTCAGAGCCTCAGGGAGGGAAAGAAATCTCCGAGTGGAGGAACTCAATTGTCAAATAATACTGAATAAATTCAACATAAACGTTAAGACATTTCAGGTAGAAAGGGCAGAACTATTTGATAAAGTGATCAAAGCAAGGATAAACTCTCTAGTACAGATGGATTGCATCCACACAATACTAATAAGATCAGGAAGAGATAGCAGAGGCAAGATATGTGTTCCTTAATAATTATCAGAATAGGGAATAGTGCCAGAGGACTCTTGGAGAGCTAATGTTAATTATGCATTTTAAACAGTAAATAGAACAAGCTCAAAGGACTATAGACCAGTTAGTATAACGTCAGTGGTAAGAACGATAATGGAATTCTCATGAAAAGTTGTAATTGAGAAACATCGAGAAACACATAATATATTACAGTGACAGATACTCCCAGAAATACATGGCTACTCAGATCAAGTGTTCAACTCCGGTTAGTGACCCACACTCAGTACCGCACTATAGTGACATATACTCCCAGTAATTGCTTCCTCAGACAGTTGCCTGCTCCGAGGCCTGATTCAATAGTACATGATATTCCACTGAAGAAATAACATGATAATTCAGTGAGTCTGTGAGTTACTAACAGAGACTTATTTTGAGTTGAGGCATTAGAATAAAACCACAGAGATAATTCAGGACATTTCAGCTTTTAACATTATCAGTTCATAGTGTAAAACCAGAGACCAGCTCACACACAGAGTTACACAATTTCAATGATGATAGGCACTTACCAGGAACACAAATGACGGCGAGGCTTGTGTAGTAGATTTTCTCGATATTGTCCAATGTATCATACATTTTCTGTGCGACGTGATCTGAAGTGATTGGAGCTGCAGGCAATCTCTCTGTATTAAATATGTGAGTCAGTACACTCCAGGATCCCTTAATTTATATGCGGTGAGATCTCCATGGGGGATATTGAGGTTGCAACATCGTTCAAATTGTTTTCTTGCATTTGAAAAAAAAAACATTTTACGACATTGAGTTCAGTCTGTGTTGTGACAAAATATATTTAGTTCTGAGGTTGAATTGGAAAACTCCAAAGACTGGACAAATCTGATCACATTAACTAACTAATGAAAATTAGAAGCAATATTCTCCCAGTAATGAGATTGTTCCTTTAAACACCATCAGTCCCATCTCTAGATCTCATGTTGTTTCAGTGATGTCCTTCACTCCACTGTGACCATTCAATCATTAAATTCTGAAAGTTTCAGTTTCTCTCTATTGGCTGTTATACTGCTCTCTGGGGTGTAGCTGCCCTCTTTAACCATGGACAGTCAGTTCAGTGATTAAAGTGGGTCATTTGTCAGTCTGCATTGCAGAATTCAACCAATACATTATCTGAAACAAATTCACCACCACAAACTGATACAGCATCTCAATCTAACACAGCACCTGAATCTAATACAATGCTTTCAACAAATTCTCCTGATGCGGAGAATACTTGGCATCAGGTGGCAGGACTATATCTCCAACACAGAAGTCCTTGAAGCGGCCAACACCCCCAGCTTATACACACTACTGAGTCAGCGGCGCTTGAGATGGCTTGGCCATGTGAGCCGCATGGAAGATGGCAGGATCCCCAAAGACACATTGTACAGCGAGCTCGCCACTGGTATCAGACCCACCGGCCGTCCATGTCTCCGTTATAAAGACGTCTGCAAACGCGACATGAAATCGTGTGACATTGATCACAAGTCGTGGGAGTCAGTTGCCAGCATTCGCCAGAGCTGGCGGGCAGCCATAAAGACAGGGCTAAATTGTGGCGAGTCGAAGAGACTTAGTAGTTGGCAGGAAAAAAGACAGAGGCGCAAGGGGAGAGCCAACTGTGCAACAGCCCCAACAAACAAATTTCTCTGCAGCACCTGTGGAAGAGCCTGTCACTCCAGAATTGGCCTTTATAGCCACTCCAGGCGCTGCTTCACAAACCACTGACCACCTCCAGGCGCGTATTCATTGTCTCTCGAGATAAGGAGGCCCAAAAGAAGAATTGCAGAATTCAACCAATACATTATCTGAAACAAATTCACCACCACAAACTGATACAGCATCTCAATCTAACACAGCACCTGAATCTAATACAATGCTTTCAACAAATAGAACACCTCATTTTTAAATTCATTCATGGGATCTGGGTGTTGCTGGCCAGCATTTATTGCCCATCTCTAATTGCCCTTGAGAAAGTGGTGGTGAGCTGTCTTCTTGAACCGCTGCAGTCCTTGTGGTGTTGGTGCACCCACAGTGCGGTTAGGACCCAGTGACAGTGAACCTTGAAATAATTCCAAGTCAGGATGGTGTGTGGCTTGGAGGGGAATTTACAGCTGGTGGTGTTCCCGTTCATCTGCTACCCTTGTCCTTACACACAATAATATGAATTAGGAAGAGGGGTAAGCCACTCAGCCCCTCCAGCCTGCTCCACCATTCAACAAGATCATGGCTGATCTGATTGTAACCTCAACTCCACATTCCCGCCTATTCCCAATAACCTGTCACCCCCTTGCTGATCAAGAATCTATCTACCTCTGCCTTAAAAAATATTCAAAGACTCGTCTTCCACCAACTTTTGAGGAAGAGGATTCCAAAGAGTCATGATCCTCTAGGAGAAAGAAACTCTCCTCATCTCTGTGTTAAATGGGTAACCCCTTATTTTTAAATAGTGACCCCGAGTTCTAGATTCTCCCAAAAGAGGAAACATCCTTTCCACATCCACCCTCCAAAGACCCCTCAGGATCTTATATGTTTCAATCAAGTTGCCTCGTATTCTTCTAAACTGAAATGGATACAAACCGAGGACTGGGCTAATGGGAAGATTCTTGGTAGTGTAGATGAGCAGAGAGATCTCGGTGTCCAGGTACATAGATCCCTGAAAGTTGCCACCCAGGTTAATAGGGCTGTTAAGAAGGCATATGGTGTGTTAGCTTTTATTAGTAGGGGGATCGAGTTTCGGAGCCATGAGGTCATGCTGCAGCTGTACAAAACTCTGGTGCGGCCGCACCTGGAGTATTGCGTGCAGTTCTGGTCACCGCATTATAGGAAGGATGTGGAAGCTTTGCAAAGGGTGCAGAGGACATTTACTAGGATGTTGCCTGGTATGGAGGGAAGGTCTTACGAGGACAGGCTGAGGGACTTGAGGTTGTTTTCATTAGAGAGAAGGAGGAGGAGAGGTGACTTAATAGAGACATATAAGATAATCAGAGGGTTAGATAGAGTGGATAGTGAGAGTCTTTTTCCTCGGATGGTGATGGCAAACACGAGGGGACATAGCTTTAAGTTGAGGGGTGATAGATATAGGACAGATGTTCGAGGTAGTTTCTTTACTCAGAGAGTAGTAGGGGCGTGGAACGCCCTGCCTGCAACAGTAGCAGACTCGCCAACTTTAAGGGCATTTATGTGGTCATTGGATAGACATATGGATGAAAATGGAATAGTGTAGGTCAGATGGTTTCACAGGTCGGCGCAACATCGAGGGCTGAAGGGCCTGTACTGCGCTGTAATGTTCTTTGTTCTATGTTCAATGTTCTATCCTTGATTGGCCCTAATCGAACTCTAGTCATTCTTTTATTCCTGATATACCTATAGAAAGCCTTAGGGTTTTCCTTGAACCTATCCGCCAATGGCTTCTCGTGTCCTCTCCTCGCTCTTCTAAGCTCTCCCTTTAGATCATTCCTGGCTAGCTTGTAACTCTCAAGCGCCCTAACTGAGCCTTCACGTCTCATCCTAATATAAGCCTTCTTCCTCTTGACAAGTGCTTCAACTTCTTTAGTAAACCACGGCTCCCTCGCTCGACAACTTCCTCCCTGCCTGACAGGTACATACTGATCAAGGACACGCAGTAGCTACTCCTTGAATAAGCTCCACATTTCGATTGTTCCCATCTCCTGCAGTTTCCTTCCCCATCCTACGCATCCGAAATCTTGCCTAATCGCATCATAATTTCCTTTTCCCCCAGCTATAATTCTTGCCCTGCGGTATATACCTGTCCCTGCCCATTGCTAAGGTAAACCAAACTGAATTGTGATCACTATCACCAAAGTGCTCACCTACATCTAAATCTAACACCTGGCCGGGTTCATTACCCAGTACTAAATCCAATGTGGCATCGCCCCTGGTTGGCCTGTCTACATAATGTGTCAGAAAACCCTCCTGCACACACTGGACAAAAACTGACCCATCTAAAGTACTCGAACTATAGTATTTCCAGTCAATATTTGGAAAGTTAAAGTCCCCCATAACAACTACCCTGTTACTCTCGCCCCTGTCGAGAATCATCTTCGCTATCTTTTCCTCTACATCTCTGGAACTCTTCAGAGGTCTATAGAAAACTCCCAACAGGGTGGCCTCTCCTCTCCTGTTTCTAACCTCGGCCCATACTACCTCAGTAGACGAGTTCTGAAACGTCCTTTCTGTCGCTGTAATACTCTCCTTGATTAACGATGCCACACCCCCCCCCTCTTTTACCATCTTCTCTGTTCTTACTGAAACATCTAAATCCTGGAACCTGCAACATCCATTCCTGCCCCTGTTCTACCCATGTCTCCGAAATGCCCACTACATCGAGATCCCAGGTACCAACCCATGCTGCAAGCTCACCCACCTTATTCCGGATGCTCCTGGCGTTGAAGTAGACACACTTTAAACCAAGTTCTTGCTTGCCAGTGCCCTCTTGCGTCCTTGTAACCTTATCCCTGACCTCACTACTCTCAACATCCTGTACACTGGAACAACATTTTAGGTTCCCATTCCCCTGCTGAATTAGTTTAAACCCCCCCGAAGAGCACTAGCAAATCTCCCCCCCCCCCCAGGATATTGGTACCCCTCTGGTTCAGGTGAAGACCATCCTGTTTGAAGAGGTCCCACCTACCCAAGAAAGAGCCCCAATTATCCAGGAAACCAAAACCCTCCCTCCTGCACCATCCCTGCAGCCACGTGTTCAACTCCTCTCTCTCCCTATTCCTCGCTTCGCTAGCACGTGGCACGGGCAACAACCCAGTGATAACAACTCTGTTTGTTCTCGCTCTAAGCTTCCACCCTAGTTCCCTGAATTTCTGCCTTAAATCCCCATCTCTCTTCCTACCTATGTCGTTGGTGCCTATGTGGACCACGACTTGGGGCTGCTCCCCCTCCCCCTTAAGGATCCCAAAAACACGATCAGAGACATCACGAACCCTGGCACCTGGGAGGCAACACACCAACCGTGAGTCTCTCTCGTTCCCACAGAACCTCCTATCTGTTCCCCTAACTATGGAGTCCCCAATGACTAATGCTCTGCTCCTCTTCCCCCTTCCCTTCTGAGCAACAGGGACAGACTCTGTGCCAGAGACCTGCACCCCATTGCTTACCCCTGGTAAGTCGTCCCCCCAACAGTATCCAAAACGGTATACCTGTTGTTGAGGGAAACGGCCTGCTGGTTCCCTCTCCTTCCCCTGACGGTAACCCATCTACCTACTTCTTTTACCTGAGGTGTGAATACCTCCCTATAACTCCTCTCAATAACCCCCTCCGCCTTCCGAATGATCCGAAGTTCATCCAGCTCCAGCTCCCTAACGCGGTTCTCGAGGAGCTGGAGTTGCGTGCACTTCCCGCAGATGCAGTCAGCAGGGACACTCTTGGCGACCCTTACCTCCCACATTCTGCAGGAGGAACATTCAACTGCCTTAACCTCCATTCCCACTATTCTAAATTCCCAACAAATCTACTGAAAATCAAAGAAAACTAAAGCAACCGCCCAAATATGTAACCTCACTTACCCAGCAGTCCCGCGTGCGCTCCGCCGATGCACAAGAAATGGCTTCCGATTTCTTGGCGCGCTTTTCAAAGCTCTGCTCCCGCTGTTCTCTCTCTCTCTCTGTGTATCTTTTGCGATTCAGACATTAGGACACCCAGCTCCCTCTGTATTTCACCGCTCTGTTGTAACATTTTTAATAATAACTTCTAACATTTTCCTTATGTCAAATGTTAAGCTAGCTGGCCAGTCCAGCAGCTATATCCTCCAGGACCCGGCCAGGTCGGTCAGTAGTGCTGTCACTGAGCCAATCCCGGTGATGGACATTAAAGTCTCCCACCCAGAGTATATTTTGTGCTCTTGATACCCTCAGTGCTTCTTCAAATTGGTATTCAACATGGACAAGGGCTGATTGATCAGCCGAGGGGTGGGTTGGGGGTTGGATGGGGAGATAGGTGATAATCAGCAAGAGGTTTCCTTGCTCATGCTTGACCTGATGCCATGAAACTTCATGGGGTCTGGAGTTGATGTTGAGGATGCCCAGGGCCACTCCCTCCTGACTTTGTGCCACTGTGCCACCACCTGTGGTGGGTCTGTCCTGCCAGTGGGATAGGACATACCCAGGGATGGAGATGGTGGCGTCCGGGATATTGTCTGTAAGGTATGACTCCGTGTGTATGACTTTGTCAGGCTGTTGCTTGACGAGTCTGTGGGACAACTCTCCCAATTTTGACACATGCCCCAGACCTTAGCAAGGAGGATTCTGCAGGGTCAACAGGGCTGGGTTTGTCATTGACATTTCCAGTGCCTAGTTCGATATAGTTCCAAGTCAGGATGGTGTGTGGCTTGGAGGGGAACTTGCAGGTGGTGTTCCCATGCGTCAGCTGCCCTTGTCCTTCTAGGTGGTAGAGGTCCCGGGTTTGGAAAGTGTTGTCGAAGGAGCCTTGGTGAGTTGCTGCAGTGCATCTTGGAGATGGTACACACTGCTGCCACTGTGCGTCAGTGATGGAGGGAGTGAATGTTTGTGGTTGGGGTGCCAATCAAGTGGGCTGCTTTGTCCTGGATGGTGTCGAGCTTCTTGAGTGATGTTGGGGCTGCACCCATCCAGGCAAATGGAGAGTATTCCAGCACGCACCTGACTTGTGCCGGGTAGATGGTGGACAGGCTTTGGGGAGTCAGGAGGTGAGTTACTTGCTGCACGATTCCCAGCCTCTAACATGCTCTTGTAGCCATGGTATTTAAATGGCTACTCCAGTTCAGTTTCTGGTCAATGGTAACCCCCAGGATGTTTATAGTGGGGGATTCGGCGATCGTAGTGCCATTGATTGTCAAGGGGAGGTGTTTAGATTCTCTTTTGTTGGAGATGGTCATTGCCTGGCATTTGTGTGATGCGAATGTTACTTGCCACCTCTCACCTCAAGCCTGGATATTGTCCAGTTCTTTCTGCATCTGGACACAGACTGCTTCAGTATCTGAGGAGTTAGGAATTGTACAAACATCAGTGAACGTCCCTACTCCTGACCATATGATTGAACAAAGAACAAAGAACAAAGAAAATTACAGCACAGGAACAGGCCCTTCGGCCCTCCAGGCCTACACCGATCCAAATCCTCTATCTAAACCTGTCGCCTATTTTCTAAGGGTCTGTATCTCTTTACTTCCTGCCCATTCATGTATCTGTCCAGATACATCTTAAAAGACGCTATCGTGCCTGCGTCTACCACCTCCGCTGGTAATGCGTTCCTTGCACCCACCACACTCTGCGTAAAGAACTTTCCACGCATATCCCCCCTAAACTTTTCCCCTTTCACTTTGAACTCGTGTCCCCTTGTAATTGAATCCCCTTCTCTGGGAAAAAGCTTCTTGCTATCCACCCTGTCTATACCTCTCATGATTTTGTACACCTCAATCAGGTCCCCCCTCAACCTCCGTCTTTCTAATGAAAATAATCCTAATCTACTCAACCTCTCTTCATAGCTAGCGCCCTCCATACCAGGCAACATCCTGGTGAACCTCCTCTGCACCCTCTCCAAAGCATCCACATCCTTTTGGTAATGTGGCGACCAGAACTGCACGCAGTATTCCAAATGTGGCCGAACCAAAGTCCTATACAACTGTAACATGACCTGCCAACTCTTGTACTCAATACCCCGTCCGATGAAGGAAAGCATGCCGTATGCCTTCTTGACCACTCTATTGACCTGCGTTGCCACCTTCAGGGAACAATGGACCTGAAAACCCAAATCTCTCTGGACATCAATTTTCCCCAGGACTTTTCCATTTACTGTATAGTTCACTCTTGAATTGGATGTTCCAAAATGCATCACCTCGCATTTGCCCTGATTGAACTCCATCTGCCATTTCTCTGCCCAACTCTCCAGTCTATCAAAATTCTGCTGTATTCTCTGACAGTCCCCTTCAGTATCTGCTACTCCACCAATCTTAGTGTCGTCTGCAAACTTGCTAATCAGACCACCTATACTTTCCTCCAAATCATTTATGTATATCACAAACAACAGCGGTCCCAGCACGGATCCCTGTGGAACACCACTGGTCACACGTCTCCATTTTGAGAAACTCACTTCCACTGCTACTCTCTGTCTCCTGTTGCCCAGCCAGTTCTTTATCCATCTAGCTAGTACACCTTGGACCCCATGCGCCTTCACTTTCTCCATCAGCCTACCATGGGGAACCTTATCAAACGCCTTACTGAAGTCCATGTATATGACATCTACAGCCCTTCCCTCATCAATCAACTTTGTCACTTCCTCAAAGAATTCTATTAAGTTGGTAAGACATGACCTTCCCTGCACAAAACCATGTTGCCTATCACTGATAAGCCCATTTTCTTCCAGATGGGAATAGATCCTATCCTCAGTATCTTCTCCAGCAGCTTCCCTACCACTGACGTCAGGCTCACCGGTCTATAATTACCTGGATTTTCCCTGCTACCCTTCTTAAGCAAGGGGACAACATTAGCAATTCTCCAGTCCTCCGGGACCTCACCCATGTTTAAGGATGTTGCAAAGATATCTGTTAAGGCCCCAACTATTTCCTCTCTCGCTTCCCACGGTAACCTGGGATAGATCCCATCCGGACCTGGGGACTTGTCCACCTTAATGCCTTTTAGAATACCCAACACTTCCTCCCTCCTTATGCCGACTTGACCGAGAGTAATCAAACATCTGTCCCTAACCTCAACATCTGTCATGTCTCTCTCCTCGGTGAATACCGATGCAAAGTACTCATTTAGAATCTCACCCATTTTCTCTGACTCCACGCATAACTTTCCTCCTTTGTCCTTGAGTGGGCCAATCCTTTCTCTAGTTACCCTCTTGCTCCTTATATCTGAATAAAAGGCTTTGGGATTTTCCTTATCCCTGTTTGCTAAAGATATTTCATGACCCCTTTTAGCCCTCGTAATTCCTCGTTTCAGATTGCGCCTACAATCCCGATATTCTTTCAAAGCTTCGTCTTTCTTCAGCCGTCTAGACCTGATGTCTGCTTCCTTTTTCCTCTTAGCTAGTCTCACAATTTCACCTGTCATCCATGGTTCCCTAATCTTGCCATTTCTATCCCTCATTTTCACAGGAACATATCTCTCCTGCACGCTAATCAACCTCTCTTTAATAGCCTCCCACATATCAAATGTGGATTTACCTTCAAACAGCTGCTCCCAAACTACATTCCCCAGCTCCTGCCGAATTTTGGTAGAGTTGGCCTTCCCCCAATTTAGCACTCTTCCTTTAGGACCACTCTCGTCTTTGTCCATGAGTATTCTAAAACTTACGGAATTGTGATCACTATTCCCAAAGTAGTCCCCTACTGAAACTTCAACCACCTGGCCGGGCTCATTCCCCAACACCAGGTCCAGTATGGCCCCTTCCCCAGTTGGACTATTTACATACTGCTCTAGAAAACCCTCCTGGATGCTCCTTACAAATTCTGCTCCATCTAGACCTCTAACATTAAGTGAATCCCAGTCAATGTTGGGAAAATTAAAATCTCCTATCACCACCACCCTGTTGCTCCTACAGCTTTCCATAATCTGTTTACATATTTGTACCTCTATCTCACGCTCGCTGTTGGGAGGCCTGTAGTACAGCCCCAACATTGTTACTGCACCCTTCCTATTTCTGAGTTCTGCCCATATTGCCTCACAGCTCGAGTCCTCCATAGTGCCCTCCTTCAGCACAGCTGTGATATCCTCTTTGACCAGTAATGCAACTCCTCCACCCCTTTTACCTCCCTCTCTATCCCGCCTGAAGCATCGGTATCCTGGGATATTTAGTTGCCAATCATGCCCTTCCCTTAACCAAGTCTCAGTAATAGCAATAACATCATACTCCCAGGTACTAATCCAAGCCCGAAGTTCATCTGCCTTACCTACTACACTCCTTGCATTAAAACAAATGCACCTCAGACCACCAGTCCCTTTGCTTTCATCATCTGCTCCCTGCCTACTCTTTCCCTTAGTCACGCTGACTTCATTATCTAGTTCCTTACAGGCTTTAGTTACTACATCCTTACTCTCCACTGACCTCTGTCTCTCTGTCTGTCTCTCTCTCTCTTTGTCTGTCTGTCTCTCTGTGTGTTTCTCGCTGTCTCTGTCTCTCTCTCTCTCTGTTTCTCTCTCTGTTTCTCAGTTTCTCTCTCTCTCTCTTTGTCTCTCTATCTTTGTCTGTCTGTCTCTCTGTGTTCGTCGCTGTTCCTGCTCTCACTCTCTGTCTCTCTGTATCTGTCTGTCTTTTCTCTGTCTCTCTCTCTCTGTCTGTCTCTCTCTGTCTCCCTCTGCCTCACTGTCTCCCTCTGCCCCACTGTCTCTCTTGGTCTCTCTGTCTGTGTGTGTCTCTCTCTGTCTCTGTCTGTCTCTCTCTCTGTCTCTCTCTCTCTGTCTATCTCTCTCTGTCTCCCTCTGCCTCACTGTCTCTCTTGGTCTCTCTGTATCTTTCTCCCTGTCTGTGTCTCTGTCACTGTCTCTCTCTTTCTCTCTCTCTCAGTCTTGATGTCTCTCTGTTTCTCTGTCACTTTTGGTCACTCTTTCTCTCTCTGTCACTCTTTCTCTGTCTGTCACACTCTCTCTCTGTCACTCTCTCTCTCTGTATCTTTGTCTCTCTGTATCTGTTTCTCTTTGTATCTCTTTGTAGCTCTCTGCATTACTCTTTCTCTCTCTCTCTGTCTCTCTCTGTTTCTCGGTGTCTCTCTGTCTCTCAGTTTCTCTGTCTCTCTTGGTCTCTTTGTCTCTCTATCTTTGTCTGTCTGTCCCTCTCTCTGTTTATCGCTGTTCCCGCTGTCTCTCTCTCTCTCTCTGTCTCCCCTGCCTCTCCGTCTCTCTCTCGGTCTCTTTCGGTCTCTCTCTCGGTCTCTCTCTGTCTCTCTCCCTCTGTCTCTCTCTCCCTCTGTCTCTTTCTCTGTCTCTTTCTCTCTCTCTTTCTCTCTCTCTGTCGCTCTCTCTGTTTCTCTGTCTCTCTGTCTCACTGTCTCTCTCTCTCTCTCTCATTGTCTCTCTCTGTCTCACTGTCTCTCTTTCTCTGTCTCACTGTCTCTCTCTCTCTCTCTCTCTCTCTCATTGTCTCTCTCTCTCTGTTTCACTGTCTCTCTTTCTCTGTCTCACTGTCACTCTCTGTCTCATTGTCTCTCTCTGTCTCTCTGTGACTCTCTGTCTCTTTGTCTATCTCTCCCTCTCTCTTTTTCTCTCTCTGTGTTTCTCTGTCACTCTCTGTGTCTCACTGCCTCTCTGTCTCTGTCTCTCTGTCTCCTTCTGTCCCTGTTTCTCTTTGTATCTCTCTGTCGCTCTCTTTGTCTGTCTGTCTCTCTGTGTGTTTCTCGCTGTCTCTGTCTCTCTCGCTCTCTGTTTCTCTCTCTGTCTCTCTTTGTCTCTCTCTCTCTTTGTCTCTCTGTCTTTATCTGTCTGTTTCTGTGTTACTCACTGTTCCTGCTGTCTCTCTCTGTCTCTGTCTCTCTCTCTGTATCTGTCTGTCTTTCTCTCTCTGTCTGTCTCTCTCTGTCTGTCTGTCTATCTCTCTGTCTCTGCCTCTCTCTGTCTCCCCTGCCGCTCTGTCTCCCCTGCCTGTCTGTCTCTCTCTGTCTCTCTGTCACTGTCTCTCTCTTTCTCTTTCTCAATCTTGCTGTCTGTTTCTGTCTCTCTGTTTCTCTGTCACTCTTGGTGTCTTTGTCTCTCCCTGTCTCTCTGTCTCTCTCTCTCACTCTCTCTCTCTGTCTCTTTGTCTCTCTGTCTCTCTTTGTATTTCTCTGTCGCTCTTTGCAGCACTCTTCCTCTCTGTCTCTCGGTCTATCTCTGTCTCTCGGTTTCGCTGTCTCTCTTGGTGTCTCTGTCTCTGTCTCTCTCTCTCTCTGTCTCTCTCTCTCTCCCTGTCTCTGTCTCACTCTCTCTCACTGTCTCTTTGTCTCTCTGTCTCTCTTTGTATCTCTCTGTCGCTCTTTGCAGTACTCTTTCTCTCAGTCTCTCGGGCTATCTCTGTCTCTCGGTTTCTCTGTCTCTCTTGGTGTCTCTGTCTCTGTCTCTGTCTGTCTCTCTCTCTCTCTGTCTCTCTCTCTCTCCCTGTCTCTGTCTCACTCTCTCTCACTGTCTCTTTGTCTCTCTGTCTCTCTTTGTATCTCTCTGTCGCTCTTTGCAGCACTCTTTCTCTCTGTCTCTCGGTCTCTCTCTGTCTCTTGGTTTCTCTGTCTCTCTTGGTGTCTCTGTCTCTCTCTCTGTCTCTTTCTCTCTTTGTCTGTCTGTCTCTCTCTCTGTGTTTCTTGCTGTTCCTGCTGTCTCTCTCTGTCTCTGTGTCTCTCTATCTGTCTGTTTGTCGATGTCTCCCACTGTCTCTCCCTCTCTCTCTCTGTCTCTCTCTGTCTCTCTCTATCTTTGTTTGTCTGTTTCTCGCTGCTCCCGCTGTCTGTCTGTCTGTCTCTCTCTCTCTCTCTGTTTCTCTGTCACTCACTCTCTGTATCTCTCTCTCTCTCTCTCGCTCTCTCTCTGTCTCTCTCAGTTTTTCTCTCTCGCTGTATCTCTCTCTGTGTCTCACTGTGTCTCTCTCTATCTGTCTGTCTCTCTGAATCTCTCTCTCTGTCTCTTTGTCTCTCTCTCTCTGCTTCGTCTCTCAGTATCTCTCTGTCTCTCTGTTTCTGTCATTCTTTCTCTATTTCTGTCTCCTCTGTCTCTCTGTCTGTCTCCCGTTTGTCTGTTTCTCTCTGTCTCTCTGAGTTTCTTTGTCACTCCCTCTATCTCTGTCTCCTCTGTCTCTCTCTGTCTCTCTGTCTCTCAGTTTCTCTGTCACTCTCTCTCTCTCACTCTACCTCTCTCTGTATCTGTGTGTGTGTGTCTCTCTCTATCTCTCTCTGTATCACTCGACCTCTCTCTCTCTCTGTCTCTAGCCTCCTCCAGCCCCTTCAACGCTCCCTATCTCTGGAACCTCCTCCATTGCCTACAACCCCTCTCTATCTATGGAACCTCCTCCAACCCTGTTGGAGAAAATCCAGTTAAAACCCAATGATTCAACAAATTCTCCGGACTCAGATTTTGAGAATAAACAGACTTTATTCATGATATCATGGAGAGCACACCTTACCTAAAAGCGGTCCAGTGTTACTCTCCAGAACAAAGGAAATCCACAACGGATATACAGTTACTCAGCGCATCCCGGCTGGACACAATCCAATCAGAATGGTTATTGATTACATATATTACACATAGTACCAATGAAATCACTGATTAGGCATCATGGGGCAACCTGATCAGTTTATGCCCGCCCTGATCATCAATTGATGAGCTCAGGTCCCATCCATTGTCCTGAAGTCTCCCAATTGTCACTTTAAATGGGCCTGCATTCCTGAAGGTGCCGGGCAGTCTGCAGATTCACTGATAAGAGGGGCCCCCTCTCCTTATCTGTGTTATGCTGTACCAAGCTCCAACTGTGAGCTCACTAAATCTGTCCCACAGTGCCTCGGGCTAAAACTATATTTTGTATCAATATGTGGCTATACTTTTAACTCATATAAGAGAGAATATATATATACGTTCTCACTAGGATTATATTAATCGACTTACAAAATAATAGGTAGAGAAGCAAAACTCAGCCAAATTGCTCCTGCAAGCCCCTACAAGCCCTCTCTATCTCTGTAATCTCCTCCATTGCCTACAACCCCTCCCAATCTCTGTAACCGCCTCCAGCCCCTACAACTCTCCCTTTCTCTGTAACCTCCTCCAGCCCCTAAAACCCTCCCCATCTCCGTAACCTCCTCCAGCCCCGACAACCACCCCTATCTCGGTAACCATGGATTCTGTTGAATTGTTGAATGTGACCTTTCAGTAATTGTTGCAACTTCCAGAAATCTCTCTTCTAAAATGCTGACTGGTTTAAGATGTGGTTTGTGTGTACAATAATATTGATTCCGGAGTTGCAGGATGGTGCAGGGAGCAATGCAGCGCAGGGGAGGAAGTAGAGAGCTGGCAATCGCCTTTTGGTTTGGTTTGTTCTGGTTTTTGTGATCAATTGAGCGGCGCCATCTTTGTTACTGGCAGCTGCCGAAAAGCGTCGCAGAGAGTGACACTTCAGTGCATCTGCACATGTGCAGGTCCTGCACCACACGTGGTTGCGTTGTCAGCAAATGCAGCCTTTTGCTCCTTTGCTGTGTCTCTGAAACCATCTCCATCCATTGCTGTCTTTCACCTCTGCCCTCCCCAGTAACCTCTCTGTAATTGTGTAAATGTCACCTCCCTCTAATAATGCCTGTATTTTAGACAGATTTGATATTTTACTGTTACTTCCCACTGACCATGCATTGCTTGATTCCCAGCTTTATCTTCCCACAGTATCTTTCATCATCAGCAATTGTTTTTCCTGAACTCTAGTCCATTTCTCTTCCATGTCTCAGCTTTCTTGTCCATCAAATTCTGCACCATTTTTATTCCCGATAATTCATTCTGCACACCCTGAAAGGTTAACTTTCTTTTCTGCACACATGCTGTCTGACCGGCTGAGTATTTCCAGCACTTTCTCTCTCTCTTTCATATTTCCAGCATCCACAGTATTTTGCTGTTGTTTTATGACAAGTGCTGCTCACAGAACCCAGTCCAAAAGCAGAGACGGACCAGGTAAGAGTTGGTTTATATCAGGGTGGGCATTGGATGTAATAAAATAAAAGCAAAATACTGCAGATGCTGGAAATCTTAAATAAAAACGAGAAATGCTGGAAATACTCAGCAGGTCTGGCAGCATCTGTGGAGAGAGAAGCAGAGTTAACATTTCAGATCAGTCTTCATCAGAATGGAGAGGGTTTTTGTATCATGACTTTGAGCTGGAGTGAAGATGAAGGAGAATCTTCTCAGTTTCACCCCAGAACTTGTGAGCACAGTCCAGCCCAACACTACAATGTAGGTATGTGGGCAGCACAGTGGTGCAGTGGTTACTACTGCAGTCTCACAGCTCCAGTGACCTGGGTTCAGTTCTGGGTACTGCCTATACGGAGTTTGCAAGTTCTCTCTGTGACCGTGTGGGTTTTTGCTGGGTGCTCCGGTTTCCTCCCACAGCCAAAGACTTGCAGGTTGCTAGGTAAATTGGTCATTGTAAATTGCCCCGAGTGTAGGTGGGTGGTAGGAGAATTGAGGGAAGATGGGGATGTGGTAGGGAGTGTGGGATTAATGGAGGATTAGTATAAATGCGTGGTTGATGGTCGGCACAGACTCGATGGGCCGAAGGGCTGTATCTCTCCATGATTCTTATGTCAAGGGGAGATTAGCTTGTGAAAGAGTATTTATTTAGGGACAAATATTTCTGTAGAGGCTTTTAATCCATTTTACAAATACAGATTGTTTTTACTTCATTCTCAGGAGAAAGACATCACTAGCAAGACCAACATATATTGTGAATCACCAGTTGCCCGTTGAGAAGGTGACGCTCGGCCGCTTTCTTGACCCGTTGCCGTTGGTGTGGTGAAGTTGCTCCCACAATGCTGTTAGGTAAGCACTTCCAGGATTTTTACCCAGTGACAATGAAGGAATGGTGATAAAGGTCCAAATAACAGCAACACCTTGTATTTATATAGCACCTTTAATGAAATAAAACATTCCAGGAAAAGTTACGGCACAGAAGGAGGCCATTCAGCCCAACCTGTCTGCACTGGCTGAAACAATCTGGCCACCCAATCTAATCCCACCTTCCAGCACCTGGTCCATAGACTTGCAGGTTACAGCACTTCAGGTGCACGTCCAGGTACTTTTTAAATGAGTTGAGGGTTTCTGCATCCACCACTGATCCAGGCAGTGAATTCCAGACACCCACCACCCTCTGGGTGGAAAGGTTTTTCCTCATGTCCCCTTTAATCCTTCTACCAATCACCACAAATCTGTGCCTCCTGTTAATTGACCTCTCTGCTAGGGGAAAACAGGTCCTTCCTGTCTACTCTATCTCAGCCCTTCATAATTTTATGCACCTCAATTCAGTCACCCCTCAGCATCCTCTCTTCAAAGGAAAACAACCCTAGCCGTACCAGTCTTTCCTCATAACTGCAACTTTCAAGCCTGGCAACATTCTTGTAAATCTCCTCTGTACTCTCTCCAGAGCAATTATTGTCCTTTCTGTAATATGGTGACCAGAACTGTCCACAATACTCCAGCTGTGGCCTAACCAGTGTTTTATACAGTTCCAGCATTACATCCCTGCTTTTGTATTCTATACCTCGGCCAATAAAGGAAAACATTCCATATGCTGCCTTCAACTCTATCTACCTGTCCTGCCACCTTCTGGGATCTGTGGACATTCACTCCAAGGCCCCTCACTTCCTCTACACTTCTCAGTATTTTCCCATTAATCATGTATTCCTTTGCCTTGTTTGATCTCCCCAAATGCATCACCTCACACTTCTGCAAGTTGAATTCCAATTGCCACTTTTCTGCCCATCTGACCAGAGCATCAATATCTTCTTTCAGCCGACTGCTATCCTCCTCACTATCTACCACATGGCCAATCTATATGTCATCCGCAAACTTCTTGATCATGCCCCCTACATTTACATCAAAATCGTTTACATACACCAGAAAAAGCTGGGGACCCAGTACTGAGGCCTGCGGAATGACACTGGAAAGAACACTCCAGGCCCTAAAGCACCCATCAACAATAGCGGAGGCTGTGGCATAGTGTTATTGTCACTGGACTAGTAACCCAGAGGCACAGAATATTGCTCTGGGGACATGGGTTCAAATCCCACCACAGCAGAAGGTGGAATTTGAATTTAATTAATAAATCTGGAATTAAAAACTAGTCTAATGATGGCCATGAAACCATTGTCGATTGTTGTAAAAACCCATCTGGTTCACTAATGTCCTTTAGGCAAGGAAATCTGCTGTCCTTACCTACATGTGACTCCAGACCCACAGCAATGTGGTTGACCCTTACATGCCCTCTGAAATGGCCTAGCAAGCCACTCAGTTGTACCTAACCGCTCCGAAGTCAATAAAAAGGAATGAAACCGGCCGGACCACCCAGCATCTATCTAGGCACCGGAAACGACAACGGCAAACCCAGCCCTGTTGAACCTGCAAAGTCCTCCTTACTAACATCTGGAGGCTTGTGCCAAAGTTGGAAGAGCTGTCTGTCCCACAGACTAGTCAAGCAGCAGCCTGACATAGTCATACTCATGGAATCATACCTTACAGACAATGTCCCAGACACTGCCATCACCATCCCTGGGTACGTCCTGTCCCACCCGCAGGACAGACCCAGCAGAGGTGGTGGCACAGTGGTATACAGTAGGGAGGGAGTTGCCCTGGGAGTCCTCAACATCGATTCTGGACCCCATGAAGTCTCATGGCATCAGGGCAAACATGGACAAGGAAACCTCCTGCTGATAACCAGCTATCGCCCTCCCTCAGTTGATGAGTCAGTATTCCTCTATGTTGAACAGCACTTGGAGGAAGCACTGAGGGAGGCGAGGGCACAAAATGTACTCTGGGTGGGGGACTTCAATGTCCATCACCAAGAGTGGCTCGGTAGCACCACTACTGACTGAGCTGGCCGAGTCTTAAAGGACATAGCTGCTAGACTGGGTATGCGGCAGGTGGTGAGGGAACCAACAAGAGGGGAAAACATACTTGACCTCGTCCTCACCAATCTGCATGCTGCAGAGATGCATCTGTCCTTGACAGGATTGGTAGGAGTGACCACTGCACAGTCCTTGTGGAGCCGAAGTCCCGTCTTCACATTGATGATACCCTCCACCGTGTTGTGTGGCATTACCAATGTGCTAAATGGGATAGATTTCGAACATATCTAGCAATGCAAAACTGGGCATCCATAAGGCGCTGTGGGCCATCAGCAGCAGCAGAACTGTACTCAACCACAATCTGTAACCTCATGGCCCGGCATATCCCCCACTCTACCATTACCATCAAGCCGGGAGACCAACCCTGGTTCAATAAAGAGTGCAGAAGGGCATGCCAGGAGCAGCACCAAGCATACCTCAAAATGAGGTGTCAACCTGGTGAAGCTACAACACAGGACTATCTGCGTGCCAAACTGCGTAAGACAGAGCTAAGCGATCCCATAACCAAAGGATCAGATCTCAGCTCTGCAGTCCTGCCACATCCAGCCATGAATGGTGGTGGACAATTAAACAACTAACTGGAGGAGGAGGCTCCACAAGTATCTCCATCCTCAATGATGTATCCAGTGAGGACTGGGAAATAATGGTCAGACCCTCTGCCATTTCCCCTCTTGCTTCTTTCAACAGTCTAGGATACATTGAGTTCCGAAGAAGGGTCACTGACCCGAAACGTTAACTCTGCTTCTCTTTCCACAGATGCTGCCAGACCTGCTGAGTGAATCCAGAATTTCTTGTTTTTGTTTCAGATTTCCAGCATCCGCAGTATTTTGCTTTTATATTAGGATACATTTCATCTGGCCCTGGTGATTTATCAGCTTCCAAGGATGTTTTCAAGTTTCCAAAATGGAAAATCGAAAACCCAATTAGCAAGCAAGATAGACTTAGGGGACTCCTGCACTGCCTGCCTGTTCTCTTTGGCTGCCTGGCAATCATTCATTCCCTCTCCGCCTGCGTGGTCATAAATGCGATACGACCACCTCCCTAAACATTCTATCGACGTAGTCCTCTGCCTCGCGGATGCACAACAGTGACTCCAGCCGCAGCTCAAGTTCTGAAACCCGGAGCTCCAGCATCTGCAGCCGGTGACACTTCCTCTGGATGTGTTCGTCTGGTACACCTGTTGCGTCCTTGACTTCCCACAGAGCGTAGGATGTACATTCCACTTGGCCGAGCTGACCTGTCATACCGTAACTTGAAAAACAATTAATTACAATTAGAAGTAGAATAACTCAACAGATCCATGGAAGAGGAATACAAATTCACCAGAAGAAACAACAGACCTGAGGATTGGGAGCAGTTTAGAATTCAGCAAAGGAGGACCAAGGGATTGATTAAGAAGGGGAAAATAGAGTACAAGAGCAAGCTTGCGGGGAACATAAAAACTGATTGTAAAAGTTTCTATCGGTATGTGAAGAGAAAAAGACTGAAGACAAATGTAGGTCCCTTACAGTCAGAAACAGGGGAATTTATTATGGGGAACAAAGAAATGACTGACCAACTAGTGGGTGGGACCCAAAGTAGCAGCCTCTCCAATGAGATAGTTGAGGCAAATGTCGAGGTTAAAGCAAGAAAGTCCAGTAGGCAGGCCGGACAGGGGCATGACAGGGAGCGTGGAAGGTCTAATAGGGTAAACTGCATTTACTTTAATGCAAGAAGCTTTGCAGGAAAGGCAGATGAACTCAGCATGGGATTGTGATATTATAGCTTTTACGGAAACGTGGTTGAGGGATGGGCAGGACTGGCAGCTCAATGTTCCGGGGTAGCGATCCTTCCAGCGTGACAGAGGTGGAGGTAAGAGAGAAGGGGGAGTTGCACTATTGATTAGGGAGGACATCAGGGCAGTACTTCGAGAGGATATCCCGGGGGGAATGTCCAGCAAGGCCATATGGGTAGAATTTAGAAATAAGACAGGGGTGATCACTTTGATGGGATAATACTATAGGCCCCCCAATAGTCAGAGGGAAGTGGAGGAACATATATGTAGGGAAATCACAGATAGGTGTAGGAATTATAGGGTTGTAATTGTAGGTGATTTGAACTTCCCTAATATTGACTGGGACTGCCTTAATGCTAAGGGATCAGATGGGGAAGAATTTGTTAAGTTTGTCCAGGATAGTTTTCTGAAGCAGTATGTGGATGGCCCTACTAGAGAAGGGGCTACACTCGACCTCCTCTTAGGAAATAAGGCTGGGCAGGTGGTTGATGTGTCAGTGGGGGAGCACGTTGGCACCAGTGACCATATCTCTATTAGCTTCAAGATAGTTATGGAAAAGGATAGGACTGGTCCTCAGGTTGAAGTCCTAAATTGGGGGAAGGCTAATTTCGATGGCATCAGACAGGAACTCTCAAAAGTTGAATGGGAGAGGCTGTTTCCACGTAAAGGGATATCTGGCAAGTGGGAGGCTTTTAAAAGTGAGATAGGAAGAGTTCAGGGCTGGCACGTTCCTGTCAGATGGAAGGGCAAGGCTGACAAGTTTAGGGAAGCTTGGTTGACAAGGGATATTGAGGGTCTGGTCGGGACAAAGAAGGAGGCATATGTCAGGTATAGACAGCTGGGATCAAAGAACAAAGAACAGGACAGCACAGGAACAGGCCATTCGGCCCTCCATGCCTGCGCCGATCTTGATCCCTGCCTGAACTAACGCCTTCTGCACTTCCGGGGCCCATATCCCTCTATTCCCTTCCTATTCATATATTTGTCAAGATGTCTCTTAAACGTTGCTATCGTATCTGCTTCCACCACCTCCCCTGGCAGCAAGTTCCAGGCACTCACCACCCTCTGTGTAAAAAAAACTTGCCTCGCACATCCCCTCTAAACTTTGCCCGTCACACCTTAAACCTATGTCCCCTGGCAACTGACTCTTCCACCCTGGGAAAACGTTTCTGACTATCCACTCTGTCCATGCCACTCATAACTTTGTAAACCTCTATCATGTCGCCCGTCCACATTCCTCGTTCCAGTGAAAACAATCCGAGTTTTTCCAACCTCTCCTCATAGCTAATATCCTCCAGACCAGGCAACATCCTGGTAAACCTCGAGGAATATAGGGGATGTAGGAGTACACTTAAGAAGGAAATTAGGAGGGCGAAAAGGGGCCATGAGATTTCCCTGGCAGATCAGTTAAAGGAGAATCCTAATAGATTCTATAAGTATAGTAAGAGTAAAAGGGTAGCTCGGGAGAGAGTAGGTCCCATTAAGGATCAGTGTGGCAATCTATGTGTGGAGCCACAGGAAATGTGCGACGTCTTAAATGCAATGCAGCTATGGCAAGTCGGCATGGAAACCACAAACATTCCATCTAGTAAACACAAGCGGACCAGTAGTGGTAGGACTACCAGTGTGTAAGGACCTCAACATCATAACTATCCACAAGAGCATTGCCAAGGGGAAATTTCCAAGGATCGGAACCCATTCACAGGCTCTGGCCAGCATCAAATGGTGCAGTCTGGAAACCCAGCTTCACTTCTGCTCTCTAGAGAACTGCCAGCACCACAACAAGCCAGAATGGACAGGTATCTCCAAAAGACCAAGTACTCTTCCCCCAACAAGTCCTCAACCTGGAGCCCCAAGCCTTCAGGCGCAGAGGATTAGGAGAGGCAAAGGACACGCAATGTCCTGAAGAGGCAGAGGAGGCATGAGTTGAAGCATTGTGTATTGGAATGCCAGAACTCTCCAAGAATGACAAGACCCCAAAAGTGGTCATCTTGAGAAAAGCAACAGAATATATTGGCAGACTGAAGGCACAGAAACAGAAACTGAATACAGGGAGGGAGAAACTTCAGAAAGAACAGCAACAGATGAGACACAAACTCCCCGAGCAAGAGTTGTTAAACCACCAAGACAACGTATGGACTTTTGAGCCTCTATATTTGTAAAGTTCATAATCTCTATCCATGTGTGAATAATTTTGATGTGTTTGTACTTTTAGCATACGAGACTTATCTTTGGATAGAAGGAGGATGTTGTGTGGTTGTCATTAAGAGCGATGTCCCTTTAAGATCTTAGTATGCTAATAAGCCAAGTACCAAGATGTAGTCATGTGACTCAGAGCCAGACTCTCTCTGTAATTGTAACACCAAGAGGCAAGACCTGTAAATAGATAGCTCTGTACCGTATATACTTGTTAGCTGTTAATAAATCTGTTTGAGATCTTCAATCAACTGACCTCCACACATCTCATTTAAGTCGCATCAGACAACACAAAAAGCTTCTCATTACAATGGCCTTCTGGCCCAGAGTCATATTGAGGCCCTTAAGTAGCCTATTAAGGGCCAATTAAGGGCCTCTTCCCACTGCTGCTGGGATCTTACCAGCAGTTGGGGGGGGTGCTCTGCCATGCAGGAGGATGCCTTGTAAAATGAGGTGCCTTTCCTGCAGGCTTGAGGGGGCTCCCTCCTTGGTGGGCAATTTGTGGCCCATGGAGGACCTCCACTGGGAACAACTTTACCCCCCGGGACACCCCTCCCCCTGGACTGAATGACCATCCCCCCTCGTCGCGGCCTTCCGGACTGGCCCCGGCAACTCCGCCTCACCTACATCTGGTCTGGGGTATCACTGCTGGGTCTGGGTCCGAGGCCTCTGCAGCACTGGCACTGGCCACTGCTTAAAGGGACAGGGATCCCGCCTCCTAAAACCTTGACACAAAAAGACCGGAGGACCACTCTGGGATAGGGGTGGTGAAAGGCAGAGACGGGATCACCCCACCCTTTTGGCCCGGCGCTGGGAGCCCACCTCCAGCACAAAATCCAGCCCACTAAGAGCAATGCAGTGAAAAACTGCACTGCAGCCCCAGACACTGTTCCATGGAATTTAGGGCACATCCCCAAACCTGTGATCTTCTTGCAAGCAAAATTGCCTGATACAGCCATACCAGTGTAGCAAGACTCTAAGGCGGGGTAAGAAGCTATTCCACAAAAAACAGAGGGCATAATTTTGATTCTGTGTGACAGTGTAAAATGGGTTTAAGTGAATCAGCAGCCTATTTTACATCTGTCCTGACTTTAATTCTATTGAAGGCAAAATTACCCTCCAATGAGTTACAGGAGAGTTTCTACTATGATGTTCCTTAACCTGATCCAGGATCTGACAGTGCCTGAAACACTCCAATGAATATTTCTCGTCCGTATTTACCGTGGAGAAGGTCATGGAAACTAGTGAGTTCAAGGGAGGGAACACCGATATCCTGGAGCATATCAACATTACAAAGGAGGAGGTGTTGGAGGTTTTGAAGTGCATTAAGGTGGATAAATCCCCAGGGCCTGACCAGGTGTATCTTAGGATGCTGTGGGAAGCAAGGGAGGAGATTGCTGGGGCCCTGGCAGAGATTTTTGTATTGTCGTTAGCATGGGTGAGGTAGACTGGAGGATAGCTAATGTTGTGCCTTATTTTAAGAAGGGCAGCAGGGATAAGCCAGGGAACTCCAGGCCGGTGAGCCTTACATCAGTGGTGGGGAAGTTATTGGAAGGGATTCTGAGAGACAGGATTTATATGCATCTGCGTCTGATTAGGGATAGACAGCTTGGCATTGTAGGCTGGTCCAGAAGGTTCGAACACATGGGATCCAGGGTGAGCTAGCAAATTGGATACAAAATTGGCTTGGTGATAGGAGGCAGAGGGTGGCAGTGGAGGGTTGTTTTTCAGATTGGAGGCCGGTGATCAGTGGTGTGCCACAGGGATCGGTGCTGGGCCCTCTTTTATTTGTCATATATATTGGTCACTTGGATGTGAATATAGGGGGCATGATTAGAAAGTTTGCAGATGACACCAAAATTGGTGGTATAGTGGAGAGTGAAGAAGGTTGTCTAAGGTTACAACAGGATGTAGATCAACTGGGAAAGTGGGCAACGGAATGCAAATGGAATTTAACGCAGACAAGTGTGAAGTGATGCATTTTGGGAAGTTAAACAAGGGCAGGACATATACAGTGAATGGCAGGGCCCTGGGGAGTGTTGTTGAGCAGACAGACCTTGGGGTGCAAGTACATAGTACCCTGAAAGTAGCAACACAGGTCAACAGGGTGGTGAAGAAGGCATATGGCATATTTGCCTTCATCGGCCGAGGCATTGGGTACAAGAGTTGGGACATCATGTTACAGTTGTACATACCGTTGGTTAGGCTGCATTTGGAGTACTGTGTGCAGTTCTGGTCGCCACACTACAGGAAAGATGTGATTAAGCTAGAGAGGGTGTAGAAAAGATTCACAAGGAAGTTGCCTGGTTTGGAGGGCTTGAGTTATAAAGAGAGATTGGGTAGGCTGGGTCTGTTTTCCCTGGAGTGAAGGAGGCTGAGAGGGGACATGATAGAGGTGTATAAAATTATGAGAGGCATAGATAGGGTAGATAGCCAGAGTCTGTTTCCCATGGTAGGGGTAACTAAAACTAGAGGGCATAGATTTAAGGTGAGAGGGAGGAGGTTTAAAGTGGA
Source organism: Heterodontus francisci (assembly GCF_036365525.1). Taxonomy (NCBI): domain Eukaryota; kingdom Metazoa; phylum Chordata; class Chondrichthyes; order Heterodontiformes; family Heterodontidae; genus Heterodontus; species Heterodontus francisci. The sequence continues at coordinate 1,435,945 of NW_027141894.1, forward strand.
TCAAAGGGGTAAATTTTTCACACAAAAAATAGTGGGTATCTGGAATGAGCTTCCAGAGGAGGTGGTGGAGGCAGGAACAGTAGCGACATTTAAGAGGCATTTGGACAGGTACTTGAATGAGCAAGGCATAGAGGGATATGGAATTAATGCAGGCAGATGGGATTAGTATAGATAGGCATTATGGTCGGCATGGAGGCATTGGGCCGAAGGGCCTATTTCTATGCTGTACGACTCTATGACTCTAATCGCAGAAAAACTGAATCTGGCTGTTTATTGATTAATGATTCCATTTGGGCCTGAGCAGGAACCAATGTTGAAATGGTTCCACATGAATCAGTTAAAAACTGTAAAGAAAGAATGCTAAACTTTGTTTTCTTTTGTTACAAAGGGAAACAAGATGAAGTGCCTGCCAGTGTTCTACCTCTTACTTGTAATTGCAACTGACAGTCTGGGACAATTGCAGAGAGGTCACTCTGCATCCTGGTCAGGAGCAAGCAGGAAAAACGTTGACTGGAACTGTTATGTTTATGCTGGGTTATTGGGTTTACTTTGTAATATCTGATTTAACTCAGAGCAATGCAGATATCACAGGAGTGTTAAAGAACCAACTGGTTTATTACAAGACATTAACTACAAAGATCCTTGCAGGATTACAGGACAATCAGTGCAATGTGCTCTGCAGAAGCTTCCAGCTGTGTGTCTGTCTTCGTTTCATTTTTGCTCTGCAGCGCCATCCGGAGGCAATCAAAGACAGTGAACACAGATCGTGGACAGACTGATACAATCAAACCCTGATCAATCAAACACTACAGGAAGAACAAAGATGACATTGATATCTATGTCCCTAAAGACACGCCAGTGATCAAGGGGCAGAGGAACTATGTAATTTTACAGGACAAATGAGAGGTCCCGAAGTTGTATGTACTCAGGAAGTGGTAAAAGACCCCTCGAATCTTGCACCATTTACTGCACACTGAGAGGTTCTATTTATACATGGGATGTTAAAGAAGGACATGGAGTAAAAATTGAGTGTGAGTTTAAATGGGAAACTGATAAGAATTATGCCAAAATACCAAGTAATGAGGTATTTTTCTTCAGACAATAACATGGGAAAGGTGAATGGGAATCAGTAGGAAACCCATGGGATCCTAACACCACTCCAACTCAAATTGCAATGTCCTCCCCTAATCGTTGCAAACTATGTTGGCATCGTTGTTGGTCCCAATTACATTCTGGTAATGACATGTGTTTGCTTAGCGATGGTTTAAAACAATGGATGCTGTTTCCTCTGTTACCTGATAAATGGACAATATTCAATGGAACACCTACATTTGACAAGATGATATGAAGGGGCAGATGGAGTGTGAGCAGTTTAAGGCCCCTGCCTTTGAGTGGCCTGTGGTAAGTGATAGCCCCATCTCAGCCAGAATAGCCATCTATAGTCATGAAACAGGAGGAGCACCTCCACCCCCCCCCCCTTACCCCTTCTATGGTGATCCACGCATGAGGATTTGTGCATGGGCTTTACCTGTCTGTAACCTCTCTTCATGGGTGGCACAGGTAGTAAAGTTAGTAGCAGAAATGAAACAATCAGCAGGAGAGGAACAGAACACTGTTAGTAATGAATACATCCAATGTCCTGAACATCAACCTTGTCCCCAAGAAGGGTTATTGTTATCCCCACACAAAAGGTGTTATATAATAACGTAGGGTATGAATGTGTGCCTGTCACTGTCAATTTGACAACCCTGGGCCTACTAAGTCGGTTCCATTGGGAAACTAACCAGCTCGTGGATAAAATAGGCATAGTGGAAGAGGAAGATAAAGTAAAAGACAATGATAGTGTGTATCAATGGGATAAACATAGTAACGAGTGGGTTAAATGTCACCAGAGTGACTGGAACTAATAGAGTATGAAGAGGTCTTGTAAATGTTGTGGACAAAGCCTTTAATACCGGAATTTCAGTATTTTATAGCTGAAATATAGCATTATTAGATTATTCAGTTAAAGAAGTGAAGAAAGATTAAAGAAGGTATTGACAAAAATGAATAAGGTAGAAATAAGTAATTGATTGAGGATCGAATCATGATGAATCATTTAATAAATATTCTGGAAACTCGAGAGTCCCATGTGCAAACAATCAATGAATTAATAAGGAGAGACAGAAATTCATCAGATAAAGCAGCAAAACGTGACACGTGCAGAACGCATGGGTCATGGTTGATGGCAAAGACACGTTCGAAGTCTTTCGAATTCTCTTCCTCAAAAGGCGGTGGAAGCAGAGTCCTTGAATATTGTTAAGGCAGAGGTCGATAGATTCTAAATAAGCAAGGTAGTGAAAGGTTATTGGGGGTAGGCAGGAATATGGAGTTGAGGTTACAATCAGATCAGCTACGATCTTGTTCAAAGGCAAACCAGGCTCGAGAGACCGAGTGGCCTATCATGCTCCTGATTCGTATGTTTGTACATAATGGTGACCCATACCACTGTCTACACCTGCAGTATCAGCAAGGCAGAGGAACAGTGACCCATCCCACTGTCTACACCTGCAGTATCAACAGGTAGGGGAACAGTGACCCATACCACTGTCTACACCTGCAGTATCAGCAAGGCAGAGGAACAGTGACCCATACCACTGTCTACACCTGCAGTATCAACAGGTAGGGGAACAGTGACCCATACCACTGTCTACACCTGCAGGATCAACAAGGTAGGGGAACAGTGACCCATCCCACTGTCTACACCTGCAGGATCAGCAAGGCAGAGGAACAGTGACCCATCCCACTGTCTACACCTGCAGGATCAACAAGGTAGGGGAACAGTGACCCATCCCACTGTCTACACCTGCAGTATCAGCAAGGCAGAGGAACAGTGACCCATACCACTGTCTACACCTGCAGTATCAACAGGTAGGGGAACAGTGACCCATACCACTGTCTACACCTGCAGGATCAACAAGGTAGGGGAACAGTGACCCATACCACTGTCTACACCTGCAGTATCAGCAAGGCAGAGGAACAGTGACCCATCCCACTGTCTACACCTGCAGTATCAACAGGTAGGGGAACAGTGACCCATACCACTGTCTACACCTGCAGGATCAACAAGGTAGGGGAACAGTGACCCATACCACTGTCTACACCTGCAGGATCAGCAAGGCAGAGGAACAGTGACCCATACCACTGTCTACACCTGCAGGATCAGCAAGGCAGAGGAACAGTGACCCATACCACTGTCTACACCTGCAGGATCAACAAGGTAGGGGAACAGTGACCCATACCACTGTCTACACCTGCAGGATCAGCAAGGCAGAGGAACAGTGACCCATCCCACTGTCTACACCTGCAGTATCAACAAAGCAGGGGAACAGTGACCAATACCACTGTCTAGACCTGCAGTATCAACAAAGCAGGGGAACAGTGACCCATAACACTGTCTACACCTGCAGTATCAACAGGTAGGGGAACAGTGACCCATACCACTGTCTACACCTGCAGGATCAACAAGGTAGGGGAACAGTGACCCATCCCACTGTCTACACCTGCAGTATCAGTAAGGCAGAGGAACAGTGACCCATACCACTGTCTACACCTGCAGTATCAGCAAGGTAGAGGAACAGTGACCCATACCACTGTCTACACCTGCAGTATCAGTAAGGTAGAGGAACAGTGACCCATCCCACTGTCTACACCTGCAGTATCAGCAAGGCAGGGGAACAGTGACCCATACCACTGTCTACACCTGCAGTATCAGTAAGGCAGAGGAACAGTGACCCATACCAATGTCTACACCTGCAGTATCAACAAACCAGGGGCACAGTGACCCATACCACTGTCTACACCTGCAGTATCAACAAAGCAGGGGAACAGTGACCCATACCACTGTCTAGACCTGCAGTATCAGCAAGGTAGAGGAACAGTGACCCATACCACTGTCTACACCTGCAGTATCAGCAAGGCAGAGGAACAGTGACCCATACCACTGTCTACACCTGCAGTATCAACAGGTAGGGGAACAGTGACCCATACCACTGTCTACACCTGCAGGATCAACAAGGTAGGGGAACAGTGACCCATCCCACTGTCTACACCTGCAGTATCAGCAAGGCAGAGGAACAGTGACCCATCCCACTGTCTACACCTGCAGTATCAACAGGTAGGGGAACAGTGACCCATACCACTGTCTACACCTGCAGTATCAACAGGTAGGGGAACAGTGACCCATACCACTGTCTACACCTGCAGTATCAGCAAGGCAGGGGAACAGTGACCCATACCACTGTCTACACCTGCAGTATCAGTAAGGCAGAGGAACAGTGACCCATCCCACTGTCTACACCTGCAGTATCAACAGGTAGGGGAACAGTGACCCATACCACTGTCTACACCTGCAGTATCAGTAAGGCAGAGGAACAGTGACCCATCCCACTGTCTACACCTGCAGTATCAACAGGTAGGGGAACAGTGACCCATACCACTGTCTACACCTGCAGTATCAGTAAGGCAGAGGAACAGTGACCCATACCACTGTCTACACCTGCAGTATCAACAAACCAGGGGCACAGTGACCCATACCACTGTCTACACCTGCAGTATCAACAAAGTAGGGGAACAGTGACCCATACCACTGTCTAGACCTGCAGTATCAGCAAGGTAGAGGAACAGTGACCCATACCACTGTCTACACCTGCAGTATCAGCAAGGCAGAGGAACAGTGACCCATACCACTGTCTACACCTGCAGTATCAACAGGTAGGGGAACAGTGACCCATACCACTGTCTACACCTGCAGGATCAACAAGGTAGGGGAACAGTGACCCATCCCACTGTCTACACCTGCAGTATCAGCAAGGCAGAGGAACAGTGACCCATCCCACTGTCTACACCTGCAGTATCAACAGGTAGGGGAACAGTGACCCATACCACTGTCTAGACCTGCAGGTTCAACAAGGTAGGGGAACAGTGACCCATCCCACTGTCTACACCTGCAGGATCAGCAAGGCAGAGGAACAGTGACCCATCCCACTGTCTACACCTGCAGTATCAACAAAGCAGGGGAACAGTGACCCATAACACTGTCTACACCTGCAGTATCAACAGGTAGGGGAACAGTGACCCATACCACTGTCTACACCTGCAGGATCAACAAGGTAGGGGAACAGTGACCCATCCCACTGTCTACACCTGCAGTATCAGTAAGGCAGAGGAACAGTGACCCATACCACTGTCTACACCTGCAGTATCAGCAAGGCAGGGGAACAGTGACCCATACCACTGTCTACACCTGCAGTATCAACAAAGCAGGGGAACAGTGACCCATACCACTGTCTAGACCTGCAGTATCAGCAAGGTAGAGGAACAGTGACCCATACCACTGTCTACACCTGCAGTATCAACAAAGCAGGGGAACAGTGACCCATACCACTGTCTAGACCTGCAGTATCAGCAAGGTAGAGGAACAGTGACCCATACCACTGTCTAGCCCTGCAGTATCAGCAAGGTAGAGGAACAGTGACCCATACCACTGTCTAGACCTGCAGTATCAGCAAGGCAGGGGAACAGTGACCCATACCACTGTCTACACCTGCAGTATCAACAAAGCAGGGGAACAGTGACCCATACCACTGTCTACACCTGCAGTATCAACAAAGCAGGGGAACAGTGACCCATACCACTGTCTAGACCTGCAGTATCAGCAAGGTAGAGGAACAGTGACCCATACCACTGTCTACACCTGCAGTATCAACAAAGCAGGGGAACAGTGACCCATACCACTGTCTAGACCTGCAGTATCAGCAAGGTAGAGGAACAGTGACCCATACCACTGTCTACACCTGCAGTATCAACAAAGCAGGGGAACAGTGACCCATCCCACTGTCTAGACCTGCAGTATCAGCAAGGTAGAGGAACAGTGACCCATAACACTGCCTACACCTGCAGTCTCATCAAGGCAGAGGAACAGTGACCCATACCACTGTCTAGACCTGCAGTATCAGCAAGGTAGAGGAACAGTGACCCATACCACTGTCTAGACATGCAGTATCAGTAAGGCAGGGGAACAGTGACCCATACCACTGTCTAGACCTGCAGTATCAGCAAGGTAGAGGAACAGTGACCCATAACACTGTCTACACCTGCAGTCTCATCAAGGCAGAGGAACAGTGACCCATACCACTGTCTAGACCTGCAGTCTCATCAAGGCAGAGGAACAGTGACCCATACCACTGTCTAGACCTGCAGTATCAGCAAGGTAGACGAACAGTGACCCATAACACTGTCTACACCTGCAGTCTCATCAAGGCAGAGGAACAGTGACCCATACCACTGTCTACACCTGCAGTCTCATCAAGGCAGAGGAACAGTGACCCATACCACTGTCTAGACCTGCAGTATCAGCAAGGTAGAGGAACAGTGACCCATAACACTGTCTACACCTGCAGTATCAGCAAGGTAGAGGAACAGTGACCCATACCACTGTCTAGACATGCAGTATCAGTAAGACACGGGAACGGTGACCCATACCACTGTCTAGACCTGCAGTATCAGCAAGGTAGAGGAACAGTGACCCATAACACTGTCTACACCTGCAGTCTCATCAAGGCAGAGGAACAGTGACCCATACCACTGTCTAGACCTGCAGTATCAGCAAGGTAGAGGAACAGTGACCCATAACACTGTCTACACCTGCAGTCTCAGCAAGGCAGGGGAACAGTGACCCATCCCACTGTCTACACCTGCAGTCTCAGCAAGGCAGGGGAACAGTGACCCATACCACTGTCTAGACCTGCAGTATCAGCAAGGTAGAGGAACAGTGACCCATACCACTGTCTAGACATGCATTATCAGTAAGGCAGGGGAACGGTGACCCATACCACTGTCTAGACCTGCAGTATCAGTAAGGCAGGGGAACGGTGACCCATACCACTGTCTAGACCTGCAGTATCAGCAAGGTAGAGGAACAGTGACCTATACCACTGTCTAGACATGCAGTATCAGTAAGGCAGGGGAACGGTGACCCATACCACTGTCTCGACCTGCAGTATCAGTAAGGCAGGGGAACAGTGACCCATACCACTGTCTACACCTACAGAGTCATCACCACACTCACTCGCTTGTCTGCCTCCTTGTCTGCTATTGCTACTTCTCCCTCTGCTTCCACCCCACTCCCACCCTCCTTCATTTGCCCAGTCACTCGCTTACCTGATTTGTGACTCCCAGCAGGACACTGTTCTCATGGTGACATCACGGTGCATGCTGACATCAAGGTGTGCATGCACAAGTTGTTCTGGGCAAGTTGGTGCATTTTTAGACATGCTCCAATGATCTCTGAACTGTCACCTGCAATTTCTGTTTTGGTACTGTTGGAACATACACTCCGAATGAGAAATGGTCCAGAGTGGAGAAGCCTCCAATCTTCCCTACATATGGAAGAGGTGCCAGAGGATTGGAGGTTGGCAAATGTGACATCCTTATTCAAGAAAGGTCTTCACAGTGGAGGACACTGTAAACATCCCACAGATATCAGATAAGAAAGGAGCTAATGGGAGGAAAGATCTTGTAACAGTCTCTCTCATGAGGGGCAAAGTATGACAAACTAATGGGGCTAAAGGCAGACAAGTTGCCAGGACCTGATGGCCTGCATCCAAGGGTTTTAAAGGAAGTGACTGCAGAGATAGTGAAGGCATTGGTCGAAATGTTCCAGAACTCACTGCATTCTGGGCGGGTCTCAGCGGATTGGAAAACCGCTAATATGATGCTCCTGTTCAAGAAGAGAGGGAAATAAAAAAGTAGGAAACTATAGGCCAATCAGCCTCACATCGGTCGTTGGGAAAATGCTCGAGTCCATTATTAAGGAAGGAAAAAAGGACTTTAAGAAAAGCTTAACGCAATCAAACAGAGTCAACATGGTTTTGTGAAAGGGAAATCATGTTTGACAAATTTGCTAGAGTCCTTTGAGGAGAAAACAAGCATAGTTGATAAAGGGGAACCAATAGATGTAGTGTATTTGGATTTCCAGAAGGCATAAGATTATTGCACAGGACAGGAGCTCACATTATTGGGGGTAATATATTAGCATGGACTGAGGATTCATTAACTCACAGAAGACAGAGAGTTGGGATTAATGGGTCTTTTTTCAGTTTGGAAAGACATAACCAGTGGAGTGTCACAAGGATCAGACATAGGGCTTCAATTATTTACTATCTATATTAAAGACTTGGAGGAGGGAGCAAAGGGTCATATATCCAAATTTACTGACAATACAAAAATAGGTGGGAGGGCATGTTGTGATGAGGACATTAGGAATCTGCAAGAGGATATAGATAGGTTGAGTGAGTGGTAAAAATACTTGGCAGATGGAGTTTAATGTAGGAAAGTATGAGGTCATGCACTTTGGTAGGAAGAATCAAAAGGCAGACTATTATTTAAATGGAGAGAGACTCCAAAAAAAGTGCATCTCAGCGGGATCTGGGAGTTCTTGCGCATAAAACACAAAACGTTAGCATGCAGGTGCAGAAAGTAATTAAGGTGGCAAATGGAATTTTGGCCTTTATTGCGAGGGAGTTGGAGTTTAGAAATCGGGAAGTCTTGTTACAATTGTACAGGGTGTTGGTGAGGCTGCACCTGGAGTACTGTGTGCAGTTTTCGTTCCCGTCTTTAAGAAAGGATATACTGGCATTGGAGGCAGTTCAAAAGAGATTCACGAGGCTGATTCCTGGGAGGAAGGGGTTGAGTTCGCAAGAACGGATAAACAGGTTAGGCCTTTATTCATTAGAGTTTAGAAGTATGAGCAGTGATCTGATTGGAATGTACAAGATTGTGTGGGGACTTGACAAGGTAGATACTGAGAAGATATTTCCACTAGTGGGGGAATCTCAAACTAGGGGACATAGTTACAGAATAAGGGGACATTCATTTAAAACTGAGATGCGAAGGAATTTCTTCTCTCAGAGGGTAGTAAATGTCTGGAATTCTCTACCCCAGAGAGTTGAGGAGGCTAGATCACTGAAAGTATTTAAAGAGGAGGTAGATAGATTTTTGAAATATTGATAAGTTGAGGGCTATGAGGAGCTAACCAGAAAGAGGGGTTGAGGTCTGGGGCAGATGAGCCATGATCTTACTGAATGGCAGGGCAGGCTTGAGGGGCCGAATGGCCTACTCCTGCTCCTATTTCTTATGTTCTTCTACTGTAAGGGCCGTCTTACTAACTACAGGCCAGATTTTTTTTATTCGGTCATGGTATGTGGCACTGCTGGCAATGGCATCATTGTTGCCCATCCATAACAATGGCAACTGAGAGGCTTGCTAGGCCACTTCAGAGGGCATTTAAGAGTCAACCACATTGCTGTGGGTCTGGAGTCACATGTATCCAGATCAGATATGAATGGCAGATTTCCTTCCCTAAAGGACATTAGTGAACCATGTGTTTTTTGTGCAGCAATCGATGATAGTTTCATGGCACCATTCCTGAGTCTAGATGTCAATGCCAGATTGTTGGTAATTAATTAATTTAACGTCAGTAGTGAGAAAGGTTTGAGAAACAATAATCAGGGGGAAAAAATCGAGATGCATTTGGGGAGGTTTGAGTTAATTAAGGATAAACCAGTACAGATTTATTAAAGGCAGGTCATGCTTGACTAATCCAATTGCATTTTTTGATGAACTAACAGTGAAGGCTGCTGAAGGGAATGCGGTGGACATTATCTGCATGGATTTTAAGAAAGTATTTGATGAAGTACCACATAGCAGGCTGGTTCGCAAAAGTGAGGGTCAGAGCCCAATTGGATTTAAAAAATTGGCTTTAGGACAGAAAACAGTGAGTCACATTAAATGGTTGTTTTTCAGACTGGAGAATGGCAGACAGTCGTGTTCCCCAAGGACCAATACCTGACCACTGTTTTTTTGCTCTGTGTAAAGGCTGTGTTTGCTGGCAATGCAACCTCTAGGTGGCGCAGTACTGGCACAGGCACAAATGCAGCCTCATCCACTGAAACGTCTCTGTCCACCATGTTCAGGCAACTGCCAGTAATAAAGATGGCACTGCTCAATTTATGACAAAAATCAATTCAACCTAAAAATTCCCTCAGTGGCTGTGACCACCACCTCCAGCCCACCCCAACAGTACCCTGCTCCCTCCTGTCAGCATGCTTCTCTTTGCTGCTCCCTCGAATGCCCAATTGCTCAGTGCTTGCTCCCTACCTCGCCATTGCCTCCCCTCAGCCACTCACTCCCCGCCTCACTTCGGTTGCTGCTCCTTGTGTCGCCCCAGCACTCCTCAGTCATTTGTTGCCCACCATTTCTCTGGCAGCGCAGCGAGGAACGATTGGTCAAGCTGAGTGAAGTGACGAGTGACTAACTGAAGTGGTGAGGCCAGGAGGGAGCAGCTGGCGGGGAGCGAGCGGCCAGGGGAAAAGTGGCGAGCTGGGGAGCGAACGGCCAGTGGGGGAGGGAGATGCATCAAGGACGAGAGGCAGTGGCTGGTGGTGGGGCGGGTGGTGGGAGAAGGGGCGAGGCGGGGAGCGAGCAGCAGGGGAGAAGCGACCAGACAGAAATGAGTAGCCAGGAAAGAAGTGGCGAAACAGGAGCAAACAGCCAGGGGAGAAGCGGCGAGATGGGAGCAAGCTGGGAGGGTGCGGCCAGTGGAGAAGTGGCAAGTCCGAGAGGGAGCAGCCAGGGGAGAAGCAGTGAGGCCAGAGCGAGTGGCCAGGGGAGAGGCAGCGAGGTGGGAGCGAACGGCCAGGGGAGAAGCAATGAGGCCGACAGGGAGAGGCTAGGGAAGAAGCAGAGAGGCAGGGAGTTAGCAACCAGGGGAGTGGAGCAATGAGGCAGGGATTTGCAGCCATTGAAGCAATGCTCGGATTTCATTACCTCTGATGTTATCGCATGATGATGTCTGTGTTTGCTCTGTGCATGCTCTGCATTGTCAAGAAACACTCCTTTTAAAAATTGGAGTAAAGGGATATTTCAGCATGTTCTTCAACTGTTCTCTGAACTGAGTCTGGGTCACGGCATAAATCGCAGTGTTTGTGCAGCAACTCAGGAGCTGCAGCATGAAGCCCAATTCCTGCACAAAATGTGGTAACATGACAGACCGATAATTTAATCGGTCCATGCGCCGCCATATGGAATACACCATTATTACTGCCCATAATAGTATGAAATTGGCAGAGATAGATAACAATAAAATGATGGATTTCCTTCGGCTCTCCATCTCTGGGTCTTTGCGACTCTCCAGACTGCTGTGAGCCCGGAGTCTCCTGCGTGCTCTGCTGCTTACAAAAATGTGTCTGACAGTGAGAGTATTGAGCAGCAGAATCACAGCAAATGGGAACCCTGGGGTTAGAATATGGTGGAGAAACTCAATTATTCCCCAGAACCGAGAGTCATAAACACCAATTTTTGGCTGACAAAACCAGGGTTCATTCAGCAACCAGTACCGACCAGTAAAAATAAAATACCAGGTGATGTTCTTTAAGCAGCTCAGCACAGTCACTGTTCCCAAAACCACAGCCGCCGTATTCTCAGTGCAATATTTACTTTTCAGCTTCTGGCAACAAATGGCTATGAATCGATCAAAGGTGAACGTGATGGTGAACCAGACTGAACAGTCTGTAGCTGCATAAAGCAGGACAGCGTGGATATTACACACGGGAATACCCCACAGCAGGGGATAAAACTGTTCCTCATAAACAATCGGGATGTGCCTCAATATCAGGTCGAGGATAACGACCAGTAGATCCGCTGCTGCCATGGCCACCAGGTAACAAGTGACACATTTGGACAGACCGCACTTTCCTCGAGACAGGATCACAATGGTCACCAAGTTGACTGTGAGGAAGGGAGATAAAGAGAGAAGTTATACATCAGGCTGGGAGTAAAGTTACCAGTTTGACTGAGTACTGATTGAGATTTACAAATGTGTTACAGTATCCAGTGATGTATGGAAAAAATGATTGCATCCGTGATGGGGTTATCTGTTGGACACAGGGAATACCATTCAATAAAATCAAGTATTAAATGGGAATTTATAATCGGGATGAAATTAAATATGAGCAACAGCAGTTTATAAAAGATCAGACAAAGGTCACTTCAGATCTGACAATTTATTTCATTTTCAGTAAAAAGATATGATGGTTTCAGCAAATAATAAAGACAAAAAGAAACATTTATTGTCAAGGAAAGACCAGATAGAAAGTGAAGTGTTGACCTGAGTGAGAGATTCCCTCACCTGTGACAGGCAGCACAAAGTTCAATTATTTCAAAACTGTGATTAGAACTGAGTCCACTGAAAAGATAATGAAATCATTCAAGTTACATTTGGAAGATGAATCATGCTTGTTGTGATATCAAACTATCGAGAAAAAGAAACATTGGTGTGAAGCTGGAAATGGTGAAAACTGAGCTGGACAACGAGAACTGGATTCTGAGGCATTAGAACAAAATATTTAACATTCTATCTGTGATCTATCTGCGCAAACAGGTTTCTGAAACTCGGTAAAATTATCTATATCCAACTGAATCTGATTTCTGAATGTTAATCTCTCTTGGAGACTGAAAGAACCTTTTATACTGAAAAAGAATACATCAGGTGAGAAAGATAGTGAGAGTGAGGATATGACATTCATTGAACTATTAGAATTAGAACATTACAGCGCAGTACAGGCCCTTCGGCCCTCGATGTTGCGCCGACCTGTGAAACCATCTGACCTACACTATTCCATTTTCACCCATATGTCTATCCAATGACCACTTAAATGCCCTTAAAGTTGGCGAGTCTGAGAACAATAAATGGGTTATTATCCAATAATCAAATCAGGGGAAATTAAAGGACCTCACACTCGGAGCACATAATACTAATAACTGGATCTATAAACTTAAAATGGGAAAAATGTGATACAATGAAACATAGTTTTATGGAATTTATACCTGGATGCAGAGACTTACCAGGAACAGCGGCAGCAGCAAGTAAAGGATAGTAAATCTCTTCAACTTTCAAGAACAAATGCAGTATCCTCCATGAATTCATCCTGTCCCTCTCTCCAGAGCCGTTGATCCCTGTTAGTGCTGAGGTTGTTGCTCCCACTGCCCCGATGGGATAACACATGGAAAGGAGTCCCTTATCAATCGAATAGGAAAACTCTGCAGTGACACTATTAGGCTCTATGCAGACAGACATTAATTATAGTCACAAACAACAGGTTCAGTTAACCTCTTTCAATCCAGCAGTTATTACCGCAATATACTTTTCACCATATATGAAATTTCCACCACGCCTATCCCTTAAAGTGGCTGCCATGCAAATTCCTTAAAACAGATGGTATGCATATCATTTAAAGTCGTCACGCCACCCCATAATATCTCTTAAAATGGCCTACATTCAAATCATTAATATGAGTTGTGGCACTGTCAATAATAAGGGTCGGTGTCCCTGTCGTAGCACATGTTGCATAAATTGGACACATCCCCACTAAATACCACTTAGAATTCCATCACAAATGGCTCACATTTAAAATAGCCATCACGAATCAATAAGACTTAAAATGGCCTCCATGCATATCATGAAAAATGGATGTGCCCATATCATTTAAAATCATTGTCACTGATATTGATTAAAACAGCATGACCAAATATTGCAGAAAATGTCCACTGTGAATACCACCGAAACCATCAAATAGATTGCACTGTCCAGAAACAGAAGCAGTATTTCAGAATCATAATATGTTTCGACATAGATTCGCGTTGATGACTTTAATTATCTGGGTATTTAAATACCCTCTATTTTGAATGCCCTTGCACCTGGAGTTAATGTGTTTGTGTCACATTACAGGGCCTGAGCTACTCAGACAGCAGGTGTCAAACCTATTCAACAATCAAGACCAGCAAACCAACAGGAACAATTTCACCGGAGACATGAAACGCCAGGGTCTGGGTGACGGAATAAAACCCGGGGAAATGAATAGTCAGAACCACATCTGGGGGCAGCCTCAGGGAGAAGGCCCTGAGTTAAACACACTCCAAAGCAAACTGCAGTCCTTGTCCATAGGTTAAACACAAACCAAACCTAAATGCAGTCCTTGTCCAAAAGGTAAACACATTCCAAGCCAAAACACAATCCTTGCCCTTAGGTTAAGCACATCCCAAACCAAGTTGTATTCCTTGCCCCGAGGTTAAATATACACCAAACCAAACTGCAGTCCATGCCCCAAAGGTAAACACATCTCAAACAAAACCAGAGTAATGACACCCAGGTTAAACACATCCCAATCTAAACTGCAGCCCGTGCCCCCAAGTTAAACACATCCCAAACCAAAATAGCATATAGGCCAGGCACATCACAATCCAATTGCCATCCTTAATCCCAGGTTCAACATCATCCCCACCAAACTGCAGTCCTTCCTACCAAGTTAAGGAATGTAACTAGATGTACCACACTGCATCAACCCAGGCACAGGAAATGACAGTGGGAAACCCAGACCTGTCAACCCTGCAAAGTCCTCCTTATTAACATCTTGGCATTTTGTGAAAATTGGGGGAGCTGTCCCACAGATTAGTCGAGCATTGCCTGACATAGTCATATTCATGGAATCATACCTTACAGACGATGTGTCGGACACCATCATGTCCTGTTCTACTGTCAGGACAGACCCAGCAGAGGTGGCGGCACAGTGGTATACAGGCTGGGGGGAGTTCCCCTGGAGTCCTCAACATTTGACGCTGGACCCCATGAAGTTTCATGGCATCAGGTCAAACATGGGCAAGGAAACCTCCTGCTGATTACCACCTATTACCATTCTCAGTCGTCCTCCATGTGGAACACTAATTGGAAAAAGCACAAAATGTACTCTGGGTGGGGGACTTCAATGTCCATCACCAAGAGTGGCTCGGTAGCACCACTACTGACTGAGCTGGCCGAATCCTAAAGGACATAAAAAATTTAATACCAATCTTAACTTTCTTATTTAGTCATGGATGGTGCATGCTTCTCCTGGAGTCTTGACTTCTCAATGGGATATATCTTTGCTGAGAATATCCGCTTAAAAGTCTGCCACTGCTTCTCTGTTCTCCTACCTTTTAACCTACTTTCCCAGTTCACTTTAGCCAACTCTGTCCTCATCCCCTGGCATTTTCCTTTATTTAATTTTAAGGCACTAGTCTTAGATCTTCTCACACGCAAACCTAATGTGAAATTCTATTCTATTATGATCACTGTTACCTCAGGTTATTTTTTAATCCTGTCTCATTGCACATTACCAGGTCAAAAATAGCCTGCTCCATGGTTGGCAATAGAATGTACTGCTCTAAGCAATTGTTTCACATACACTCAATGATCTCATCTTCTAAGCTATCTTTGATTTGCCCAATCGATACGAAGATTAAGATTGCCCATGACAGTATCTTCCTTACAAGGCCTCATTATTTCTTCAAGTAAACTGTGTCCTACAGTGTAGCTCCTGTTAGGGTGGCCTATAAACTACTCCCGCAAGTGAATTCTTACCTTTGCTATTTTTATCTTTACTCAAACTGATTCTACATCTTAATCTTCTGAACTAAGGTCAACTCTCATTGCTGGACTAATGTCAGCGTTACTCCACCAGCTTTTCTTTTCTTTCTGTCCTTCCAAAATGTCAAACATCCTTGAATATTTAGGTTCTGCCTTGGTCACCTGGCAACCACGTCTCTGCAATGGCAATCAGGTCATCCATATTTATTTCTATAGGTCCTATCAATTCATCCGTGTTGTTATGAATGTTGCATGCCTTTGATTCTGTCTTTTGTCATTCTTGCAAACTCTGTCCTTATGTCCTGGTTTGAAAGTGAAAAGCACGAATCATCTGCTAGAATTTTAGGCTTGGGTAAGGTTGACTTTACTGGGATGAGACAGAGACTGTCCACGATAAACTGGTGAGATCTGTTAATGAGTCAAAACGACTGAAGAACAGTGGAGAATATTTAAAGAAACAGTTAATGAAATACAGAGTGAGTATATACCCGAGAGGAAAAAGGTCCACTTCACAGAAAAAACAGCCATGGACAACTAAAGAGATTAGGGATAGCACAATACTAAAAGAAAGGGCTTACAGAAATGCAAAACGCAGCACAGATCCAGCCGAATGGGATCGATACAAAGACCAGCAAAGGGTCACAAAGCAGCTTATAAGAGCTACTAAAAGAGATTATGAAAGGAAACGTGCAAGGGACATCAAAATCAATAAGAAGAAATGTGATAGTTACATAAAGGGAAAACGGATGGTCAAGAGCAATGTAGGCTCACTAAAAGCTGAAACTAGAATCCCCAGGACCTGACGGTTTCCATCCAAGGGTGTTAAAGGAAGTAGGGGAGCACATTGTAGATGCCCTAACTATAGTCTTTCAGAGTTCCCTAGATTCAGGACTGGTCCCTCTGGATTGGAAAGTTGCACATGTCACTCCACTTTTTAAGAAGGGTGAAAGAGGGAACCAAGGAAATTACAGACCAGTTAGCCTGACATCTGTGGTGGGCAAGTTGCTGGAGTCAATAATCAAGGATAGGGTGACTGAACATCTAGAAAAATTTCAGTTAATCAGGGACAGCCAGCATGGATTCATGATGGGAAGGTCATGCCTGACAAATCTCATTGAATTTTTTGAAGAGATGACTAAGGTAGTGGACAGGGGAGTGTCCATAGATGTTATTTATATGGACTTCCAGAAAGCATTTGATTTAGTCCCACATAAGAGACTGTTAACTAAGGTAGAAGCCCATGGAGTTGAGGGCAAATTATTGACATGGTTAGAAAGTTGGTTGAGTGGTAGGCGACAGAGAGTGGGGATAATGGGAAAGTACTCTGATTGGCAGGATGTAACTAGTGGTGTCCCACAGGGATCTGTGTTGGGGCCTCAATTATTCATTAACGACTTGGATGATGGCATAGTAAGTCATATATCCAAATTTGCTGATGATACAAAGTTAGGCGGCATTGTAGACAGTCTGGATGATAGCATAACATTGCAAGGAGATATCGACAGACTAGGTGAATGGGCAAAACTGTGGCAGATGGATTTCAATATGGGCAAGTGTGAGGTTATCCATTTTGGACCAAAAAAGGATAGAGCAGGGTACTTTCCAAATGGGAAGAGGTTAACTACAGTGGATGTCCAAAGAGACTTGGGGATTCAGGTGAATAGATCTTTAAAATGCCATGAGCAAGTGCAGAAAATAATCAAAAAGGCTAATGGAATGCTAGCCTTTAAATTTATAGGATTGGAGTATAAAGACACAGAGGTTATGCTGCAGCTGTACAAAACCCTGGTTAGATCCCACTCGCAGTACTGTGAGAAGTTCTGGGCACCACACCTTAGGAAGGATATATTGGCCTTGGAGGGAGTGCAACGTAGGTTTACAAGAATGATTCCTGGACTACAGGGGTTAAATTACAAGGAGAGATTACACAAATTTGGCCTGTTTTTGCCAGAATTTAGAAGGTTAAGGGGTGATCTGGTTGAAGTCTTTAAGATAGTAACAGGAAAGGATAGGCTAGATAAAGATAAACTATTTCCACTGGTTGGAGATTCTAAAACTAGGGAACATAGTCTAAAAATTAGGACCAGACAGTTCCGGAGAGATGTTCGGAAGCACTTCTTCATGTAAAGGGTGGTAGAGGTTTGGAACTCTCTCCCACAAACAGCAGTTGAAGCTAGAACAGTTATTAATTTGAAATTTGAGATCAATTTTTGTTAAGCAAAGATATTAAGGGATATGGGCCAAAGGCCGCGGATCAGCCATGATCTCATTGAATGGCGGGACAGGCTCGAGGGGCTGAATGGCCTACTCCTGTTCCTATCTTCCTATATTCCTCTGGTATATTCTCTCCCTTCCTGCCACACTCTGGTTCTCATTACCTATACGCTATCCTGCTTTAGTGCCTCATTTTTAGCTTTAATTTGCCACATCCTGCCTCACCAGATCCCACCCCCACCCCCGCCCCACACACCCCCAACCCCAAATATTTAGTTTAAAGTTTTCTCTCCCACTCTAGTCGTTAATGAATAATGTGAATACAAGAAAACTGATCAGGTGAAGACTGTCCCATCGGTACCTCTCCCACTTTCCCCAGTAATGGTGCCATTGCCCCATGAATCAAAACCCATTTCTTCCATACCAATCTTTGAGCCACACATTCAACTCTCTGATCTTAGTTACCCTTTGTCAATTCGTTTGTGGCATAGGTAGTAATCCACAGGTTATGACCTACAGGGCGACACAGTGGCGCAGTGGTTAGCACCGCAGCCTAACAGCTCCAAAGACTTGGGTTCAATTCTGGGTACTGCCTGTGTGGAGTTTTCAAGTTCTCCCTGTGTCTGCGTGGGTTTCCTCCGGAAGCTCTGGTCTTCTCCCACAAGCCAAAGACTTGCAGGTTGATAGGTAAATTGGCCATTATAAATTGCCCCTAGTATCGGTAGGTGGTAGGGAAATATAGGGACAGGGTGGGGATGTGGTAGGAATATGGTATTAGTGTAGGATTAGTATAAATGGGTGGTTGATGGTCGGCACAGACTCGGTGGGCCGAAGGGCCTGTTTCAGTGCTGTATCTCTAAACTGAAAAAACTAAACTTTGTGGGTCTACATTATAGTTTAGCCCCTAGTTGGTCATAATCCCTAAGAAGAACCTCTTTCCTCGTCCTATCTATGTCGCTGGTACATACGTGGCCCATGACAATTGTATTCTCTACACCCACTGCAAGTTTCTCTCCAGTGCAGAGCAGATGTCCCGAGCCCTGGCGCTGGGCAGGCAACACAGTCTTCTGGACTCTTGTTCTAGGCTGCAGAGAAACTACATATATCCCTCTGACTATACTATTCCCTACAACCACCACATTCCTATTTACTCCCCACACTTGAATGGCTCCCTGCACCACGGTGCCATGGTCAGTTTCCTCATCCACCCTACAGCTCCCACTGTCGTCCATACAGGCACCTCAAACCTGTTGGACAATTGCAAGGGCTGAGGCTCCTCCATTGTTACCTTCTGGGTCCCCGTTCCTGCTTCACTTGCAGTCACACCCCCTGCCCTCCCCCCCCCCACCCCACTCCCTGTCCATGACAATAGACCAAATTCAAAGTTTTTAACCTAAAGGGTGTGACAGCCACCTGGAACAAAATGTGCCCCCTCCTTTATGAATCACAGTGCCCGAAGCTCAGAGTCTAGCTCATGAACTCTGAGCTGAAGTTCCTCAGGCTGCAGATGTGGATGATGTAGATCACATAGCTGCCCACCAGCTCCCACAGGCTACACCTGGAACACATCACCTGCCCTCTCATATTTTTGTGTTCTATTTACCTAATAAATTTGAAAAATATCACTCAACAGTTGTCAATAGTTATATCAAATGCCTTACCAAGTGAAGCTATGAATTAACTACAATATTTATATCTCTCCAGTACCAGTTTAAACTACTATCCCCGTTTAGAGAGGACAAAGCTTAAAACTCACCAACCACTCACCTATCTGCTCATCTTATTAATGATTCCAGGTTTCAGCTCTCATGTCCCACTGCTGGCTTATGGCACTCTCACTCGGCCCACTCCTTTCCTCTAAAAGGTCCGAACAGCATCTCCTCTCTCACTGCGCCATATTCCCACTCTGTTTTGAGCTGCATTCAGTCGCTAGCTGCTACCTTCGTGCCTGCTTCAAACCGTTTCTAGTGTCGGAACGTTTGGCATTAAGAAGACACAGACATAATGTAGTTGACAAAGAATCAGAGGCGAAATCAGAAGAATTGCAGCACACAGTGAGTTGTTGGGATCTGCAATTCACTGCCTGCAAACATTGTGGAAGCAGATTTAATAATATCTTTCAAAAGGGAACTTAAATACTTGAAAAGGGAAAAATGCAGGAGCCTGAGGAAAGAGGAGGGAAGTGGAAATAATTAGATAGCTCTTTCAAAGAGACAGCACTGATACAATGGGCCGAAAAGCTTCCTTCGGTGCTACATCAATCTCTGATTGGATGAGCAAGAGACAGAGTGAAGGTAGTGAGGATCAGGTTGGAAGAGAGAACAGGAAATGGTGAGAGAGGGAACGAGAAGCTTGCATAACTTTTCGGGCAAAGGGGTCACGATCAGATATCTGCCCATGCCCGTTCCTGTTTATTCAGGTGGCACGCAACCTTCATGCTGTCTCCTCATTTACATGAAATCTACATGCTGTCTGCATGACCCGTCTGACAGACAGCTTGCTGTGACCGTCAAGAAGCATGGAGAAGTCTGGCTCCAATGTGGAACAGGGAGTTTTTCCTGTTCCTATAGCTCTCCCATTGACATGGAGGCCCACAGCCATGTGCACCATCGGGAATCCAGCTATCTCAAAAGCCATGTGACTTCACATCTTGCTCCGGAGAAAATTATGTATTTACCTGACCTGGCATAGATGGCCCCTGTCACCTAGTGGATACGTCAATGGACGGCATCCTGGGAGATGATGGATATGTTGCCTGCTCCTGCCTGGATAGTTCCAGACGCCTGGAAGTTCAATTGAACTGTGACCTTAATGGCCACTGACAGCGCTATCCTCATCCTGGTGTGAGGCTGCAGGTCGTGTTGCAGGAGGTGCCACAGCCCTGTGACAACCTGCTTATTAAATCAGAGTCACCTCACACACTGCTCCTGGGTTAGGTATGGGTAGGAAAGGTGCACTTGGAAACCCAGGGTGGGTTGGACCCAGGGAGGGGGGGTCCCCTTCTTCATTGCAGAGGTTCCATTGCTGCATCCTCTGCTCCATTTCTGAATCATGTTGAAGGCTCAAATGTATTGTAATTTCAGTCCCCATGTCTCGTCCAGAGTTGGGGTCCCAAATCCACTGACCTCCCTGACTGTATCCAACAGCTCTAAGCACAACGTCCATTAAATCATTCACAGAACCTCCACTAATTTTGTGATGACAGACGTTAAAAGCCCCTCACCTGCCAGTTGGATGCTGATTCTTTAAAATAACGCTATGGGGAATTTCTCGCGCTGCTGAATGCATGTTTGGCTGAGAATGACTAACACAGGGGATCAGTGAACATGCACAGACCAAGTTTCAAAGACGTTCATCAAAGCAGCTGGAACGTCTGTTTCATGTCACGTCCAGACATCTCCCCATACTACCAGTGCATGCCGGGCACTCCCAGATTTAGTGCCCTGTCCAGCACCAGTGCCTACTGATCCCAGAATCACGGCAACAGAGAGGTACACAGGGAAAGAAATTCCCTTTTAATAGGAATAGGATAAATTATTTAAAAGGACCAAGTGGCAAGAATATGGGAAATGGACAGGGGAATGAGACTAATTGGAGAATTGAGGCCAGGGAGGGATTTTCACACAAGAATGCGTATATTAAAATTGTAGCATTGCTGTGGAGGGAGCCAGTGTAAAATAAAACCAGAAAGCACTGCAAGTATTCAGCAGATCTGGCAGCATCTGTGGAGAAAGAAGCAGAGTTAATGTTTCAGGTCGGTGTCCTTTCATTATGTTCTCATCATGTTAACTCTGTTTCCCTCTCCACAGATGCAGCCAGACCTACTGAGTTACGTCCAGCACTTTCTGTTTTAATTTCAGATTTCCAGCATCTGCGGTATTTTGCTTTCATTATTAGGAGCCAATGTAGGTCGGTGAGCAAAGGGATGATCTGTGAACTGGACTTGGTGTGTGTTAAGATATGGGCAGCAGAGTTTTGGATGAGTTGAGATTTGAAAAGGTTTGTAACTCTGACGGTGGCCAGTGAAACATTGGGGTAGTGGGGTCGAGATTTAACAAGAGCACGAATCAGGGTTTATGCAGCAGTTAGAAACAGAGAAAATAGGAGCAGGAGTAGGCCATTCGGCCCTTCTGGTCTGCTTCACCATTCAAAAAAGATCATGGCTGATCATCTAATTCAGTACCCTGCTCCCGTTTTCTCCCCATATCGCTTGATCTCTTTGATATTAAGAAATATATCTATCTCCAGTTTGAATATATTTAATGACTTGGCCTCCACTGCCTTCTGCAGTAAAGGTTCACCACCCACAGAGTGAAGACATTTCTCCTCATCTGGGTTCTAAATGGCATACCCCATATCCTGAGACTGTAACCCCTGGTTCTGTACTCCCCAGCCATCAGGAACATCCTGCCTGCATCGAGCCTGTCGAGTCCTGTTAGAATTTTATAGGTTTCTTTGAGATCCCCTCTCAGTCTTCTAAACTCTAGTGAATATAGGCCTAGTCGACCCAATCCCTCCTCATACGTCAATCCTGCCATCCCAGAAATCAGTCTAGTAAATCTTCTTTGCACCCCCTCCATGGCAAGAACATCGTTCCTCAGATAAGGAGACCAAAGGTGCACACAATGCTCCAGCTGTGGTCTCACTAAAGCCCTGTATAACTGCAGTAAGACATCCTTGCTCCTGTACTCAAATTCTCTTGCAATGAAGGCCAACATACCATTTACCTTCCTAACTGCTTGCTGCTTGCTTTCAGCAACTGGTGTACAAGGACACCCAGGACTCGTTGCACCTCCCCCTTTCCCACCTATCACCATTCAGATAATAATCTGCCTTTCTGTTTTACAACCAAAGTGGATAACCTCACATTTATCCACGTTATACTGCATCTGCCATTCATTTGCCCACTCACCCAACTTGTCCAAATCACATTGGAGTCTCTTTGCATCCTCCTCACAGCTCACATTCCCCGCACCCCCCATCCTCCAGTTTTGTGTTGTCTGCAAACCTGGAAATGTTACATTTAGTTCCCTCACCCAAGTCATTAATATATGTTGTGAATAGCTGGGACCCAAGCACCGATCACTACGGTACCCCACTAGTCACTGCCTGCCACCCAGAAAGAGACCCGCTTATTCCTATTCTGTCTTTTCTGTCAGTCAACCAATTTTCAAACCATGCCAATATATCACCCCCAATCCCATGTGCTTTAATTTTGCACACCAATCTCTCATGTGGGTCCTTATCAAAAGCGTTCTGAAAATCCAAATACACCACATCCACTGGTTCTTCCTTATCTATTCTACTCGTTACATCCTCAAAAAACTCCAGTAGATTTGATAACCATGATTTCCCTTTAATAAACCCATGCTGACTTTGTCCAATCACGTTTATGCTTTCTAGGTGTTCTGCTATCACATCCTTTATAATAGACTCGGGCATTTTCCCCACTACTGATCTAAGGCTGCAGTTCCCTGTTTTTCTCTCCCTCCCTTTTTAAATAGTGGGGTTACATTTGCCACCCTCCGATCTGTAGGAACTTCTCCAGAGTCTGTCGAACTTTGGAAGATGACCACCAATGCATCCACTATTTCCAGGGCCACTTCCTTTAAAATTAGAATTAGAACATTACAGCGCAGTACAGGCCCTTCGGCCCTCGATGTTGCGCCGACCTGTGAAACCATATGACCTACACTATTCCATTTTCATCCATCTGTCTATCCAATGACCACTTAAATGCCCTTAAAGTTGGAGAGTCTACTACTGTTGCAGGCAGGGCGTTCCAAGCCCCTACTACTCTCTGAGTAAAGAAACTACCTCTAACATTTGTCCTATATCTATCACCCCTCAACTTAAAGCTATGTCCCCTCGTGTTTGCCATCACCATCCGAGGAAAAAGACTCTTACTATCCACCCTATCTAACCCTCTGATTATCTTATATGTCTCTATTAAGTCACCTCTCCTCCTCCTTCTCTCCAACGAAAACAACCTCAAGTCCCTCAGCCTTTCCTCGTAAGACCTTCCCTCCATACCAGGCAACATCCTAGTAAATCTCCTCTGCACCCTTTCCAAAGCTTCCACATCCTTCCTATAATGCGGTGACCAGAACTGCACGCAATACTCCAGGTGTGGTCTCACCAGAGTTTTGTACAGCTGCAGCATGACCACGTGGCTCCGAAACTCGATCCCCCTACTAATAAAAGCTAACACACCATATGCCTTCTTAACAGCCCTATTAACCTGGGTAGCAACTTTCAGGGATTTATGTACCTGGACACCAAGATCTCTCCGTTCATCTACACTACCAAGAATCTTCCCATTAGCCCAGTACTCTGCATTCCTGTTACTCCTTCCAAAGTGAATCACCTCACCCTTTTCCGCATTAAACTCCATTTGCCATCTCTCAGCCCAGCTCTGCAGCCTATCTATGTCCCTCTGTACCCTACAACATCCTTCGGCACTATCCACAACTCCACCGACCTTCGTGTCATCCGCAAATTTACTAACCCACCCTTCTACACCCTCTTCCAGGTCATTTATAAAAATGACAAACAGCAGTGGCCCCAACACAGATCCTTGCGGTACACCACTAGTCACTAAACTCCAGGATGAACATTTGCCATCAACCACCACCCTCTGTCTTCTTTCAGCTAGCCAATTTCTGATCCAAAGCTCTAAATCACATTCAACCCCATACTTCCATATTTTCTGCAATAGCCTACCGTGGGGAACCTTATCAAACGTCTTACTGAAATCCATATACACCACATCCACTGCTTTACCCTCATTCACCTGTTTGGTCACCTTCTCGAAAAACTCAATAAGGTTTGTGAGGCACGACCTACCCTTCACAAAACCGTGCTGACTATCGCTAATGAACTTATTCTTTTCAAGATGATTATAAATCCTGTCTCTTATAACCTTTTCCAACATTTTGCCCACAACCGAAGTAAGGCTCACAGGTCTATAATTACCAGGGCTGTCTCTACTCCCCTTCTTGAACAAGGGGATAACATTTGCCATCCTCCAGTCTTCTGGCACTATTCCTGTCGACAATGACGACATAAAGATCAAGGACAAAGGTTCTGCAATCTCCTCCCTGGCTTCCCAGAGAATCCTAGGATAAATCCCATCTGGCCCAGGGGACTTATCTATTTTCACACTTTAGTGCTCTGGGATGTCCAATCACGTTTATGCTTTCTCGGTGTTCTGCTATCACATCCTTTATAATAGATTCTGGCATTTTCCCCACTACTGATCTAAGGCTGTAGGTCCCTGTTTTTCTCTCCCTACCTTTTTAAATAGTGGGGTTACATTTGCCACCCTCCGATCTGTAGGAACTTCTCCAGAGTCTGTAGAACTTTGGAAGATGACCACCAATGCATCCACTATTTCCAGGGCCACTTCCTTTCGTGCTCTGGGATGTAGATTCTCAGGCCCTGGGGATCTTTCAGCCTTTAACCCCATTAATTTCCCTTGCAAAATTTTTTTATGAATAAATTATTTCCTTCAAGTCTCCCTCTCATCAGACCCTTGGTTCGCTAACATTTCTGGGAGGTTATTTGTGTCCTCCTTTGTGAAGATAGAACCAAAGTATGTGTTTAATTGTTCTGCCATTTCTTCGTTCCCCATTATAATTTCCCCCGTTTCTGACTGTAAAGGACCTACATTTGGCTTCACTAATCTTTTTCTCTTCACATATTTATAGAAGCTTTTACAGTCAGTTTTTATGTTCCATGAAAGTTTACTCTCCTACTCTATTTCCCCGCTTAATCAACCTCTTTGTCCTCCTTTGCCGAATTCTAAACTGCTTCCAATCCTCAGACATGCTGCTTTTTCTGTCAATTTTATATGCCTCCTCTTTGGATCTAATACGATCCCGAATTTCTTAAGTAAGCCACGGTTGAGCCACCATTCTGGTTTTATTTTTGTACCAGACAGGCATGAATAATTGTTGTAATTCAGGGACATGTTCTTTAAATATTATCCCATTGTCTATCCACCGTCAACCCTTTTAGTAAAGTTCCCCAATCTACCATAGCCAAAGATGAGCTGAGGGAGGGGTGACGATGGATAATATTATGGAGGTGGTGGGAGACAGGATTGTTGATGGACAGGATATGGAGTCAGAATTTAGGATTAGGGGAATCACCAAGCTTGCAAAGAATCTGTTTCAGTCTCAAATGTTGGCCGGGGAGCAAGATGGAATCAGTGGATAAGGAACAGAATTAGTGATGTAAATCGATGAAAATGGATGCGGTCTTTCCAAAATTTAAATGCAAAGAACAATAATAGAGTGAAACATGATTTGTGGATCTAATAGCTGGATACAGAGACTTACCAGGAACAATAACATCATCAAAGAGGGCAGAGTACATGACAAGAACAGCACTGCAATTAGACATGGTTTCTAGAATTAATAGCTGAATAGAGACTTCCCAGGGACACCAACAATAGCGAGGATGGGATTATAAACTGTTTGAATCATCAAAAGGTCCACAATTCTAATGGTGCAGATCATAATTTGCAGAAAGATAGTCAAACACCCAGGATTAACTCTTTCCCATTGCTATAAAATTCCAATCTACTGTCCTCACATTCTGACCTAATGTAACATTCCAATATATTGTTCTCAGAGTCTGATCCATTGTCCGAATATTCCAATTTAGTGTTCTCAGATTCCGATCTATCTTCTCCTTCTCACTAGAGCCACCTTTTGAAAGAGTGCCAACGACGCACGACGCTCTGAGAGAAAAATAATTCTTCTTGTCTCTGTCTTAAATGGGCACCCCCTTATTTTTAAACAGTGACCCTCTCGTTCGAGATTCTTCCACAAGAGAAAACATACTTTCCACATTCATCCTGTCAAGACCCCTCAGAATCTTATATGTTTCAATCAAGTCACCGCTTACTCATTTAAATACCAGCAGATACAAGCCTAGCCTGTCCAACCAACCCATTACAGGTTCTAGGCTAGTAAACCTTCTCTGAACTGCTTCAAATGCATTAACATCCTTCCATAAATACAGAGACCAATACTGTACATAGTACTTCAGATGTGGTCTCACCAATGCCCTGTATAACTGTAGCATAACCTCCCCACATTTGTATTCTATTCTCCTTGCAATAAATGATAGCATTAACATACAAACATATGAATGAGGAGCAGGAGTCGCACACTCAACACCTCCAGCCTGCTCCACCATTCATTAAGTTCGTGGCTGAACGGATTACCCCACATTTCCACCTACACGTGATAACTTTTAACACCAATCATTCTATTAGTCTTCCTAATTACTTGTTGTA
Source organism: Heterodontus francisci (assembly GCF_036365525.1). Taxonomy (NCBI): domain Eukaryota; kingdom Metazoa; phylum Chordata; class Chondrichthyes; order Heterodontiformes; family Heterodontidae; genus Heterodontus; species Heterodontus francisci. The sequence continues at coordinate 1,462,965 of NW_027141894.1, forward strand.
CCTGCAAACTAACCTTTTGCAATTCATGCACTCGGATACTCAGAGCCCTCTGCATCTCACAGCTCTGCAATCTCTCACCATTATGCTTTTTTATTCTTCCTGCCAAAAGGGACAGTTGCATATTTTCCAACATTATATTCCATTTGCCAGGTCTTTGCCCACTCATTTAACCTATATATATATCCTGTTGCATCCTCCTTATGTCCTCTTCACAACTTACCTTCCTGCCTATATTTGTGTCTTCAACACATGTCGCAACCATATCTTTGCTCCCTTCATCCAAGTTATTTATATAAATTGTAAAAAGCTATGGCCCAGCACTGATCCCTGTGGCACACCACTTGTTACATCTTGCCAACCAGAAAATGATCCATTTATGCCTCCTCTCTGTTTCCTGTTCGCTAGCCAATCTTCTATCCATGCCAAAATGCTACTCTCTACAACATGAGCTTATTTATTAATAGAATAGGGAAAACCTCCAGAGACACAATTAGGGTCCATGGAGACAGGCATTAGTTACAGTTATTGAACAAACAGGTTCAGTTAACCACTTTCAATCCGACACTTTTTGTTCCACAATAAAGTAGAGTATTTACCAGGTCGGGATGGGATGTATGAGGGTTGCTGAGGAAAAGAAAGTTGGAAACAGCAGAGGCACTAGCCTGAACTTTCAATCCTCCTTGGATCGGGGAGTGATGCCAGAGGACTGGAGGGTTGTACCTGTTAAACTCTGTTTAAAAACGAGAGGGCTAAACCCTGTAAGGACAGACCTAGCCAGTCTAATGCTGGTGATGGGGAAATTATCGAGGCCATATTCCAGGAGAAATATCGGTTGCTTGGGAAATCATGGATTTATACATGCCTGAGTGATTGATGAGGTAACAGAGGTAGTTGATAAGGTTAATGCTGTTGATGTGGTGTTCATGTACTTCCAAAAGGCACTTGATAAAATGCCACATAACAAGTATGTCAGCAAAGTTTGAGCCCATTCATAAAAATAACAGTAGCAGCATTGTTACGAAGTTGACTGTGTGACAGGAAACAGAGAGTGGTGGTGAACGGTTGTTTTTCAGATTGGAGGAAGGTTTACAGTGGGGTTCCCCAGGGGTCCCATGTTAGGAACCTGTCTTTTTTGATACATAATAAAGATCTTGACTTGGGGATACAGGGAATAATGTCAAAAATAGCAGGTGACATGAAACATTGTGAAATGTGAGGAGAATATTGAGAACATTCACGAGGACACAGATAGGCTGCTGGAATTGGTGAACACATGGCAGATGAATTTAATGCAGAGAAATGTGAAGGGATTCATTTTGGTAGAAAGAATCTTCCTCTTCTTTGGCCTCCTTGTCTTGACAGACAATGGGTAACCGCCTGGAGGTGGGGTCAGTGGTTTGTGAAGCAACACCTGGAATGGCTATGAAGGCCAATTCTAGAGTGACAGACTCTTCCACAGGTGCTCCAGATAAAATTGTGTGTCAGTGCTGTTACACAGTTGATTCTCCCCTTGTGCTTCTGTCTTTCTTCCTGCCAACTGCTAAGTCTATTCGACTCGACCCACTTTAGGCCCGCCTTGATGGCTGCCCGCCAGCTCTGGCGAACGCAGGTAATTGACTCCCAAGACTTGTGGTCAATGTCGCAGGACTTCATGTCGCGTTTGCAGACGTTTTTAAAGTGGAGACATGGACGGCCAGTGGGTCAGATACCAGTGGCGGGCTCGCTGTACAATGTGTCCTTGGGGATCCTGCCATCTTCCATGTGGCTCACATGGCCAAGCCATCTCGAGCTCCGCTGTCTCAGTAGGGTGTATATGCTGGGGATATTGGCCACTTCGAGGACTTCTGTGTTGGAGATACGGTCCTGCCACCTGATACCATGGATGCTACGGAGGCAGCGAAGATGGAATGAATTGAGACGTCGCTCTTGGCTGACATACGTTGTCCAGGCCTCGCTGCCGTAGAGCAAGGTACTGAGGACACAGGCTTGATATACTTGGACTTTTGTGTTCCGTGTCAGTGCGCCATTTTCCCACACTCTCTTGGCCAGTCTGGACATAGCAGCGAACGCCTTTCCCATGCACTTGTTGATTTCTGCATCGCGAGACAGGTTACTGGTGATAGTTGAGCCTAGGTAAGTGAACTCTTGAACCACTTCCAGAGCATGGTCGCCGATATTGATGGATGGAGCATTTCTGATGTCCTGTCCCATGATGTTCATTTTCTTGACGCTGTTGGTTAGACCAAATTCGTTGCAGGCAGCCGCAATCCTGTCAATGAGTCTCTGCAGACACTCTTCAGTGTGAGATGTTAATGCAGCATCGTCAGCAAAGAGGAGTTCCCTGATGAGGACTTTCTGGACTTTGGTCTTCGCTCTTAGCGTTGAACAACCTGCCACCTGATCTTGTGTGGAGGAAAATTCCTTCTTCTGAAGACTTGAATGCATCTGAGAGCAGCAGGGAGAAGAAGATCCCAAACAGTGTAGGTGCGAGAACACAGCCCTGTTTCACGCCACTCAGGATAGGAAAGGGGTCTGATGAGGCGCCGCTATGCTGAATTGTGCGTTTCATACTTTCATGGAATGAGGTGATGATACTTAGTAGCTTTGGTGGACATCCGATCTTTTCTAGTAGTCTGAAGAGACCATGTCTGCAGACGAGGTCAAAGGCTTTGGTGAAATCAATGAAAGCAACGTAGAGGGGCATCTGTTGCTCACGGCATTTCTCCTGTATCTGGCGAAGGGAGAACAGCATGTCAATGGTGGATCTCTCTGCTCGAAAGCCACACTGCGCCTCAGGGTAGACACGCTCAGCCAGCCTCTGGAGCCTGTTTAAAGCGACTCGAGCGAAGACGTTTCCCATATTCTGAGCAGGGAGATTCCACAGTAGTTGTGGCAGTCACCACAGTCACCCTTGTTCTTATAGAGGGTGATGATATTGGCATCGTGCATTTCCTGTGGTACTACTCCCTCGTTCCAGCAAAGGCAAAGCAGTTTGTACAGTGCTGAAAGTATAGCAGGCTTGGCACTCTTGATTATTTCAGAGGTAATGCCATCCTTCCCAGGGGCTTTTCTGCTGACCAGAGAATCGATGGCATCACTGAGTTCTGATTATGTTGGCTGTACGTCCAGCTCATCCATGACTGGCAGAGACTGGGCTGCAGTGACAACAATTTCCCTGGAGTACAGTACTAGGTAGTGCTCCATTTGCTTGTGTTGGTCAGTGATTGTGTTCCCTGATTTAGATTTGAGGGGGGCGATCTTCTTGATGGTTGGCCCAAAAGCTCTCTTAATGCCATCATACATTCCTCTGATGTTTCCGGTGTCTGAGGACAGCTGAATATGACTGCATAGGTGTTGCCAGTAGTCATTTGCGCAGCGCCTGGTTGTTCTTTGTGCAGCGCTTCTGGCTGTTATCCATAGCACCCATTTATACGAATCCCATATTCCCTACCACATCCCCACCATTCTCCTGCCCTACCTACACTAGGGGCAATTTACAACGGCCAATTTACCTATCAATCTGCAAGTCTTTGGCTGTGGGAGGAAACTGGAGCACCTGGTGGGAACCCACACGGTCACAGGGAGAACTTGCAAACTCCGCACAGGTAATACCTAGAACTGGACCCAGGTCACTGGAGCTGTGAGGCTGCAGTGCTAACCACTGCACCACTGTGCTGTCTTAGACTCAACTTACAATTGGATGATTCCTCAACAATTGTGAACCCACAGACTGGAATGATATAAACCACATCACACCCGCAGAGAAAATAGTTCCTTTTCTGGTGCAGCATTCCATATCTGGTACTGGACAGGTTCTACCAATCCTTATCAGATGACTTGGGTATTCTTCATGTTTGTGTATCGGGACTCTGCCAGAGTCTTCAAGCTCTCTGATGGACTCTAGCTGGGACACTTTCTGAGGCTGACGCCATGCTTTGCTAACAAGGTCAGTGCCAGTACCAATTCATCTTGGGAGTGACAAAAATGTAATCTCCACCTGCTGTATCATATTATGGTCTGTAGCCAGGGTTCCTTTGAACCATTTTCTCATTTTTATCTTCATGATTGAACAAAGGGATTCAATTACCTTGTGTGTCGCCCAGTCCCTTCTGTGCCACATTAATCACAAATGCTGCATACATGACACCTCTAGAAAGGTTTGGATTCTGGTTCAGATTAGATTAGATTAGATGAGAGATACAGCACTGAAACAGGCCCTTCAGCCCACTGAGTCTGTGCCGAACATCAACCACCCATTTATACTAATCCTACACTAATCCCATATTCCTACCAAACATCCCCACCTGTCCCTATATTTCCCTACACCTACCTATACTAGTGACAATTTATAATGGCCAATTTACCTATCAACCTGCAAGTCTTTTGGCTTGTGGGAGGAAACCGGAGCACCCGGAGAAAACCCACGCAGACACAGGGAGAACTTGCAAACTCCACACAGACAGTACCCGGAATTGAACCTGGGTCCCTGGAGCTGTGAGGCTGCGGTGCTAACCACTGCGCCACTGTGCCTGCATCAACTTGTTTATTTTACCTTGGATCTTCCCAAGTTCTCACACCAGTTATTCCAAAGATAATATTGTATTCTGATTCTCCCTCAGGTTATCACCTCCTTGTTGATTCATGTTCATTAATACTCCTCTTCATTACCTCATGGTGCCTCCACCTACTTTCTACATCTTAGAATTAGAATTAGAACATTACAGCGCAGTACAGGCCCTTCGGCCCTCGATGTTGCGCCGACCTGTGAAACCATCTGACCTACACTATTCCATTTTCATCCATATGTCTATCCAATGACCACTTAAATGCCCTTAAAGTTGGCGAGTCTACTACTGTTGCAGGCAGGGCGTTCCACGCCCCTAAAACTCTCTGAGTAAAGAAACTACCTCTGACATCTGTCCTATATCTATCACCCCTCAAATTAAAGCTATGTCCCCTCGTGTTTGCCATCACCATCCGAGGAAAAAGAATCTCACTATCCACCCTATCTAACCCTCTGATTATCTTATATGTCTCTATTAAGTCACCTTTCCTCCTCCTTCTCTCCAACGAAAACAACCTCAAGTCCCTCAGCCTTTCCTCGTAAGACCTTCCCTCCATACCAGGCAACATCCTAGTAAATCTCCTCTGCACCCTTTCCAAAGCTTCCACATCCTTCCTATAATGCGGTGACCAGAACTGCACGCAATACTCCAGGTGCGGTCTCACCAGAGTTTTGTACAGCTGCAGCATGACCTCGTGGCTCCGAAACTCGATCCCCCTACTAATAAAAGCTAACACACCATATGCCTTCTTAACAGCCCTATTAACCTGGGTAGCAACTTTCAGGGATTTATGTACCTGGACACCAAGATCTCTCCGTTCATCTACACTACCAAGAATCTTCCCATTAGCCCAGTACTCTGCATTCCTGTTACTCCTTCCAAAGTGAATCACCTCACCCTTTTCCGCATTAAACTCCATTTGCCATCTCTCAGCCCAGCTCTGCAGCCTATCTATGTCCCTCTGTACCCTACAACATCCTTCGGCACTATCCACAACTCCACCGACCTTCGTGTCATCCGCAAATTTACTAACCCACCCTTCTACACCCTCTTCCAGGTCATTTATAAAAATGACAAACAGCAGTGGCCCCAAAACAGATCCTTGCGGTACACCACTCGTAACTAAACTCCAGGATGAACATTTGTCATCAACCACCACCCTCTGTCTTCTTTCAGCTAGCCAATTTCTGATCCAAAGCTCTAAATCACCTTCAACCTCATACTTCCGTATTTTCTGCAATAGCCTACCGTGGGGAACCTTATCAAACGCCTTACTGAAATCCATATACACCACATCCACTGCTTTACCCTCATCCACCTGTTTGGTCACCTTCTCGAAAAACTCAATAAGGTTTGTGAGGCACGACCTACCCTTCACAAATCCGTGCTGACTATCGCTAATGAACTTATTCTTTTCAAGATGATTATAAATCCTATCTCTTATAACCTTTTCCAACATTTTACCCACAACAGAAGTAAGGCTCACAGGTCTATAATTACCAGGGCTGTCTCTACTCCCCTTCTTGAACAAGGGGACAACATTTGCTATCCTCCAGTCTTCCGGCACTATTCCTGTCAACAATGATGACATATAGATCAAGGACAAAGGCTCTGCAATCTCCTCCCTGGCTTCCCAGAGAATCCTAGGATAAATCCCATCTGGCCCAGGGGACCTATCTATTTTCACACTTTCCAAAATTGCTTGTGAACCTCAATCCCATCGAGCCTAGTAGTCTGAATCTCAGTATTCTCCTCGACAACATTTTCTTTCTCTCGTGTAAATACTGACGAAAAATATTCATTTAACACTTCCCCTATCTCCTCTGATTCCGCAAACAACTTCCCACTACTATCCTTGATTGGCCCTGATCTAACTCTAGTCATTCTTTTATTCCTGATATACCTATAGAAAGCCTTAGGGTTTTCCTTGATCCTATCCGCCAATGACTTCTCGTGTCCTCTCCTTGCTCTTCTTCGCTCCCCCTTTAGATCCTTCCTGGCTAGCTTGTAACTCTCAAGCGCCCTAACTGAGCCTTCACGTCTCATCCTCACATAAGCCTTCTTCTTACTCTTGACAAGAGCTTCAACTTCTTTAGTAAACCATGGCTCCCTCGCTCGACAACTTCCTCCCTGCCTGACAGGTACATACTTATCAAGGACACGCAGTAGCTGCTCCTTGAATAAGCTCCACATTTCCATTGTGCCCATCCCCTGCAGTTTCCTTCCCCATCCTACGCATCCTAAATCTTGCCTAATCGCATCATAATTTCCTTTCTCCCAGCTATAATTCTTGCCCTGCTGTATATACCTGTCCCTGCCCATCGCAAAGGTAAACCTAACCGAATTGTGATCACTATCACCAAAGTGCTCACCTACATCTAAATCTAACACCTGGCCGGGTTCATTACCCAGTACCAAATCCAATGTGGCATCGCCCCTGGTTGGCCTGTCTACATGCTGTATCAGAAAACCCTCCTGCACACACTGGACAAAAACTGACCCATCTCAAGTACTCGAACAATAGTATTTCCAGTCAATATTTGGAAAATTAAAGTCCCCCATAACAACTACCCTGTTAAGCAGGAAGATTATGCTGGAACTGTATAACTCATTGGTTGGGCCACACCTTGAGTACTGTGTGCAGTTCTGGTCATCTCATTACAGAAAGGATGTAATTGCACTGGAGAGGGTACAGAGGAGATTTACCAGGATTTTGCTAGGACTGGAAAAATGCAGCTATGAAGAAAGATTGGATAGGCTGGGGTTGTTCTCATTGGAGCAGAGAAGACTGATGGGAGATCTGATTGAAATCTACAACATTTTGAGGGGCCTGGATAGAGTAGAGGTGAAGTGTCTATTCACCTGAGCAGAGTGGTCAGTGACGAGGGGGTATAGATTTAAAGTGATTGGTAGAAAAGTTAAAGGGGAGGTGAGGAAAATCTTATTCACCCAGAGAGTGGTGATGGTCTGGAACTCACTTCCTGAAATGATAACTGAAGCAGAGATCCTCAGCTCATTCAAAAGGAGTCTGGATATACAACTCAAGTGCCATAAGTTGCAGGGCGACGGAATAAATGCTGGAAGTTGGGATTAGAGTAGGTGAATCGTTTCTCAGCCAGCACAGACATGATGGGCCAAGTGGTCTCTTTCTGTGCCTTAATATTTCTATGATTCTATAATTTTTTATTTTGCGTCGGTCTTCATGATTGAGGATACAAGTAACATCCCAGTATTATCTGTAAGTCAGGAAATGGAAGGGAGGGAGGAGTACAAGATAATTACAATCACTAGGAAAGTGGTACTGAACAAATTGTCGGAGCTGCGGGCTGACAAGCCCCGGGTCCTGATGGACTTCATCCTAGGGTGTTAAAAGAAGCGGCTGGTGAGATAGTTGATGCGTCAGTTTTAATTTTCCCAAATTTCCGAGATTCGGGGAAGGTTCCGTTAGATTGGAAAATAGCGAATATTCAAAAAGGGAGGGAGACAGAAAGCAGGATTCTGCAGGCCTGTTAGCTTAACATCTGTCCTAAGGAAAATGTTAGCTATTGGTAATCAGGCAGAGTCAGCATGGTTTTGTGAAAGGGAAATCATGTTTAACCAATTTATTGGAGTTCTTTGAGGGAATTACATGTGCTGTGGATAAAGGGGAACCAGTGGATGTATTGTACTTAGATGTCCAGAAGGCATTTGATAAGGTGCCGCATCAAAGGTTCTTGCAGAAAATAAAAGCTCATGGTGTAGGGGGTAACATATCGGCATGGATAGAAGATTGGCTAGCTAACAGGAAACAGAGATTAGGCATAAATGGGTCATTTTCTGGTTGGCAAGATGTAACGAGTGGTGTGCCACAGGGATCAGTGCTGGAGCCTCAACTTTTCACAACTTATATAAATGAGTTAACTGAAGGGCCCGAAGGTATGGTTGGTAAATTGGTGCTGACACAAAGATAGGTCGGAAAGTAACTTGTGAAGAGGAAGGACATAAGGGGGCTACAAAGGGATATAGACAGGTTAATTGAATGGGCAAAGACCTGGCAAATGGAGTATAATGTGGGAAAGTGCGAAATTGTCCACTTTTGCAGGAAGAATAAAAAAAGAAGCATCATCTAAATGGTGAGAGATTGCACAGCTCTGAGATGCAGAGGGATCTGGGTGTCCTTGTGAATTAATCACAAAAGGTTAGTATGCAGGTTCAGCACGTAATTAGGAAAGTTAATAGAATGTTATTGTCTATCGTGAGGGGAATTGAATACTAAAGTAGGGAGGTTATTCTTCAGCCAAACGGGGCATTGGTGAGACCACATCTGGAGTACTGTGTACAGGACTGGTCCCCTTATTTGAGGAAGTGGCAAATGCGTTGAAGGCAGTACAGAGAAGGTTTATTAGACTAAAGCTGGAACGGGCGGGCTGTCTTCCAAGGAAAGAATGGACAGGCTAGGCTTGTATCTGCTGGAATTTAGGAGAGTAAGAGGCGACTTGATTGAAACATATAAGATCCTGAGGGGTCTTGACGGGGTGGATGTCGGAAGGATGTTTCCCCTTGTGGGAGAATCAACAACTAGGGGTCACTGTTTAAAAATAAGGGGTCACCCATTTAAGACTGAGAGGAGCAGAAATTTTATCTCTCAGAAGGTTGTGAGTATTTGGAACTCTCTTCCTCAAAAGGCAGTGGCAGCAGAGTCTTTGAATATTTTTAAGGCAGAAGTAGATAGATTCTTGATAAGCAAGGGGGTGAAAGGTTATCGGTGGTGTGGGGGAGTCGGTGGAAATGTGGAGTAATCAGTTCAGCCATGAACTTATTGAATGGTGGGGCCGAGTGGCCGACTCCTGCTCCGAATTCATATATTCGTATGTTTGTATGTAGACCAATTCCTGCCTCTTCTTTAACTAGTGGCGGGGTGGTGGTGTTGGTGGTGGTGGGGGGAGGGGGTGGAGGTGGAGGGGGTGTTGGTGGTGGTGGTGGAGGTGGGGTGATGTGCCTCCATCACGTGGGGAGGTTTTCCAGTAAAACAAGGCAACCTCCCTGTGGGCTTGTGGGGAGGGGCCTCCTCCATGGGCCATCTGTGGCTCACGGGAAAACTTGCACCTCCCTGAACCACCCTCCCCCCCCCCCACACCCCGCAGAAAACACTCACCCTCTCCCACTCGTGTTGGCCTGCCCGTCTGGCCCCAACAACCCCGCCTCACTCACGTTGGATCTGGGCTCCAAGGTCCAAGGCCTTTTGCAGTACCGGCAGTGGCCACCCGTCCCACTGATACTGCTGAGCTACTCTCCCTGTAATTGGCTGGCAACTCTTGGAGATGCCAAGGTGCCATCCCAGTCTTTCAAAGGGACTGCGATCCCAGCACCAACTGCTAAGTGGCATGGCACTGTGGAATCGCACCAGGGGGCTCCAGTGGGCCGAGGTGGGATGCCCCCCGTCTTGTCAGCCCGCTACTGTGGGCCTCACCTTTGGCACAAAATACAGCCCATAGTTTTTGACAATCGGACATCTCACTTAATGAATATAATTCTTCTGTCATTCTCCACATATCATATCTTACATCTTCAACAATAGAGTATAAAATGAACAAATCTTTGGCAATCATTATTCAGCCAGACTACAGCTCATGGAAAACAATTTCTCTGACATGCATCATAAACGAAACCCAAATATAAACAGTTATTAACTCATCTTATGTTACATCATCATTTCAGTCCATGACAAGTGACATGCTGTACTTGATCAAATTAAAGAAGAAATATATTATCTTTCCTATGAATTCTGGTTTGGAAGGCCAGCTAATTGACCTCTGCTCCCTGTGTGGGGATGTTGTGCGCGAGTGTGAAAATGTATTTACAACTCTATGCAGACACTCCCATTTTACATGCAGTGGAAGGGATAGGGACTACCAAGTTGAGGGGGGCAGTTATAATATAACTGTTGCACAAAGATCATTTGAACCTCCAGGCTCACCAACAGGACAAAGACATGGAGAAGAGTTCAGGCACCTCGTCCTTCCTCGCCACTCCTGCATTGACCTCATGGCCAAATCAATGGTGTGCGGATCGGCAAGCATCTGTGGATTCTGGCTCTTCACGAGGGTCGCCAGCTCTCGATGGAGGAAGTGCGATGTGCTCACATGCCTGAGACGTGGCTGCACTCATGGCCTGGATGGAATACCCTCCATTACCCACTCACGGTCTTTGATTGCCTCTGGCACTTCTGCCTGATGTATCGTTACCTCTCTCTGCAACTCCAGCATGCCCTGTGCAGTCAACACCAGAGGCTCGTCATCAGCCTGGGGCTCAGCATGGGCCAGGTCACCCACAATCCTCCGACTATCAGAGTTCTCAGCTGTCACAGCCTCCGTCAGCTGCTCAGGCACATGTGCAGTGATCTTACCAGCTTATGACTCTGATTCAAAGATTGAACGCAAAACCCACCATGCTGAAGGTATCTGTACTGCTGGTGGTTGCAATTCCTGCTTCACACTCACTCCTGCTATGATAAATGTCTGTTTGTTTCAGCTGTGTCTGTTTGTATGGACTTTGTACAATAAGATTATTTTCTGATTGATGCTAATTACCTTCCTTTATTTAATGTGCTTCTGTCTATCTTTACAGAACACAATGTATCAATCCTGAAATTCTGATCCTCCTTTTTTTTAGAAAGTAGCTCTCCTGCCTTTACAGTCAGAAAGTTGTGAGTTCAAAACACCAGAGGCTTGAGCAAAAACTCCAAGGTGACACTTCAGTGCAGTACTGAGGGAGTGCTGCACTGTCAGAGGTACCTGCTTTTAGGTGAGACGGTAAACTGAGGTGCCCTTGGTTCTTGCAGCTCGATGCAAATGATACCGTTGCATTATTGCAGAGAGCAGCGGGGGAATTATTTCTGAGGTCTTCGCCAACATTTCTCAAAATCGGTCTTTATCATGTTGCTGTTTCTGGGAGCTTGCTGTGTGCAAATTGACAACCATGCTTTGTACATGATGGCCGTGACTTGACTTGGAAAGCCTTTCATGAGTTGGAAAATGCTTTGCAACGTCCTATGGTTGTGGAATGCACGTCTTGCTTTTTCCATTGTTATCAATGTCATTGTGATTAAAAGATAGGATTCGTGGGCACAATGTTTAATCAATTTTGATGAAAATCCTGTAAAAAATCTATATTCCTGCATTGCAATTATCCACATCTGCCTAGTCTTACAGATACAATAGAACATAGAACATAGAACATTACAGCGCAGTACAGGCCCTTCAGCCCTCGATGTTGCGCCAACCTGTGAAACCATCTGACCTACACTGTTCCGTTTTCATCCATATGTCTATCCAATGACCACTTAAATGCCCTTAAAGTTGGCGAGTCGACTACTGTTGCAGGCAGGGCGTTCCACGCCCATACTACTCTCTGTGTAAAGAAACTACCTCTGACATCTGTCCTATATCTATCACCCCTCAACTTAAAGCTATGTCCCCTCGTGTTTGCCATCACCATCCGAGGAAAAAGGCTCTCACTATCCACCCTATCTAACCCTCTGATTATCTTATATGTCTCTATTAAGTCACCTCTCCTCCTCCTTCTCTCTAACGAAAACAACCTCAAGTCCCTCAGCCTTTCCTCGTAAGACCTTCCCTCCATACCAGGCAACATCTTGGTAAATCTCCTCTGCACCTTTTCCAAAGCTTCCACATCCTTCCTATAATGCGGTGACCAGAACTGCACGCAATACTCCAGGTGCGGCCGCACCAGAGTTCTGTACAGCTGCAGCATGACCTCGTGGCTCCTAAACTCGATCCCCCTACTAATAAAAGCTAACACACCATATGCCTTCTTAACAGCCCTATTAACCTGGGTGGCAACTTTCAGGGATTTATGTACCTGGACACCAAGATCACCAAGATTCGATGGAATTTTGGAAGATGCATCCAATATCTCCATAGATACCTCTTTCAACACTGTGTGGTGTAGAATATCATGTCCTGGGGATTTCTCAACCTTCTGCTCCATTAGTTTCTCCAATACTACCTTTTTACTAATACTAATTTCCTTCAATTCCTCATTCCCCTAATCCCTTGGATCTCTAATTCTGGGAGATTTCTTGTATCTTCCTCAGTGAAGACAGACACAAAGTAATCATTTAGCTTCTCTGCCATTTCTCTATTCCCCATTATAAATTCTCCTGACTGTAATGGACCCATATTTGTCTGAGCCAAACGTTACCATTTTGCATCCCCATAGAAGCTTTTACAATCCCTTTTTATATTTTTTGCGAACTTACATTCATATTCTATTCTCCCTTTCTTTATCAGTTTCTTCATCTTCCTTTGCTGTAATCTAAAATCCTCCAGATCCTCAGGTTTACTACTATTTCTGGCAACTTTATAGGTTTTTTCTTTTAATCTTATACAAACCTTATCTTCTTTTGATATCCACAGCTGACTGCCTTTACTTTTGTGCTTTTTGTGCTTTGAAGGAATCTATAGTTTCTGTAAACTATGTAATATTTCTTTAAAGACTATCCATTGCCTATGTACTGTCATACCTTTTAATGTATTTTTTCAATCCACCTCAGCCAATTTTCCCTTCATACCTTCATAATGTCCTTTCTTCAAATTTAACACTCTGGCTTCCTTTCTCAGTCCGTGAATATCTTGCTTCTGTGTCTGTCAATGATTTGCTTGTTTTCTTGCAGAGAATGGCTCCAAGACCAACTAGACTGAGAACTTCTATCAAATCAGTGGGCGAGATTTTATGTCGAGCAGACAGGAACTTGCTAGCGACGTAAAATTCAGTGGCCAACCCGCTTCTGCCTAGCCTGGGGATCCGTCCTGTATTTTATGGGTCCCCAGGCTTTAATTGTTCTGAGACGGGACTTCCTCCCACTTCAGGGAGGAAGTCCCACCTCATTGAGCTGCCGGCCAATCATCGGGCCAGCAGCTATTAGTCCCAGCAGCATCACCGGGAGTGGTGGCCACTGCTGGGACTGCAGCCCAGCCGAGGACATGGAGCCAGGACTGCAGGTACGTTTGGGTTGCTTTGGCAGAGCGAGGGAAGGGTGGCTGTTTGGGGGGAAAGGTGGTGTCTTGGGTCTTGGGTGTGGTTGGGGAAGTGGGGGCAGCCCTCAATCGGGCACCCTGTGCCACGGGTAAAATCCCAGTGGAGGTGGGCGAAGGCCCTTAAGTGGCCTTTAATTGGCAACGTAAGGGCTTTGATTGGCACGTTTTCTGCCCCCCCCCGCCCTATGTAAAGTGAGATGGAGGCCTCCCAGAACCTCCCGCTCCATTTTACACCAACCCCAACCCCCCCTCCCCCCCTCCACCACCATCCGGCTCGCTGGGGTGGCATAAAATTTCGGGCAGTGTGCCTTTTTAGATAGAAAGAAGTCACTGTTTGTGTATTTGTTAAAGCTTTCTTTAAGTTTGGAAATGTCAGTGCTTCTGCCTCGTTCCATTTCCAATTGACATCTTGACATCGTTTCTCAAAGTGGGGCTGTAATAGAGGCATACTCTGGGATAAATCTCACAATATACAATGCAATGTAGAGATTTGATTTGGTTTGTATTTATGGGAGGATCTGCATTCAAGATTCCCTTCACCATCTTAGAATCTGGAGAAAGACATTTTTTATGCCTGTAGCTGAAAAATGCACTTGTCTTTATTTCGTGGCAATTTGTGCATCTGGAGTCGATCCAACACTACTTGTGTGGGCTTGTCCTGTTCTGCTTGTGTTCTCCTGTATACTGGCAGTTGTTGTACACACATGGTGATTGATTGATTTTTAAATCTGAAAACCTCAATGCAAGTCTTTTGTATATTCCTGGGTTGTCTGTGTTGTTTGCCTTATTGTAAACACTTTTTTCTTTGGGTGTTCAGGTTTGCACCCCTTTTAATAATTAATATTTGATCATACATGTATGGCTGCATCACTTTTGTTTTCTTTATTTCTGTGTACCTGCAAAATGTTTTTCTCCTGTTCCGGCCTAGGTTTTCTCTTTGATCCAGTCCTGGTTTGCTCTCATTTTCTTTTTGCGGTGTTTGCTTTCAGTTCTTGGATCCTTCTGTGCTTCGTCCTTTCTTTTTCTTCTGTTTTGTTCTCTCCTCATCGCCAACAATTGTAGTGTTGTGCTGTGTTCTTAAATCCTCTTTCACTGACAAATGCAGGCTTTATATTTGGATTCAATACAAGCACTATTTATTGTCTTAGTTATTTACATTGCATGATTTCAGGTACAGGTCTTTCCTCACTTGTGCGCCCTTTGTAAAGCCATGTGCTGAGTGAGCTCTCAAAATGGGAGGAGTCTATATATATATATATATATATATATATATATCTGATATATCTGTTGATGTCATCAGTGGCATCAGTGGCCTGGTCTCTTAAAGGTACAGTTTCTTAAAGCTGAACTACATTTTAAATCCTGGTGGTGCTCCCTTGCACCCCTCCCCCCCACCAATCGCTCCTCCCATCCCGCCTCCCCACCCGAGCCCCTTGACTAGTATTGTCCAGATCTGAACCACAATTCAACAATGGCCCTCACCATCTGACTCAGAAAGAGAGAGAGAGAGGTGACCGTGCATGGGGAATGGAAGGGAAACAGCCTCAATAAAGTGTCTTCAAAAACAAAAATAATTTCAAAAATCAATTTGCACAAGAAGATTTCCATCATCTGCAGCATTTTTACTTTTGTAAGAAGAAGTTTTACTTTCTTTCAGAGCAATTGTGAGGAGTTGAGCATTAAATCAGAGGAGGTGGAGGAGACATTGTGGCTGCTGTTTCTCTCCCTATCCTGCAGGGGGCGCTCTGTATCTCCTCCTACCCCCTCCCCCTCCCCCACCGCTGGGTGTATTTTCAGATCCCCAGCAATTCCTCGTGCCATTCAGTTGATGGGAATCTGGGAATAAATATTACATTTTTGGACTGGAATCACAGCCCGTGTCTGCTCTCAGTTGTTTTGTTTATTACTTAATTGAAACTGCAAGGGAAACTTTGTTACTGCACCCGGAGCAGGACTGATTGGTCAGTCACTAGGAAACTAGCATCAATGTGATGTTGACCACTCTCGGGTGATTGGACAGATTTCATTTCCCTCATATTTTGGGAGTAAGTAATTATAAGTGTTAATGAGTCCATAGAAGGGAAGAACATTGCATTGTATGAGTTTTAGATATCTGGAGTAACTCCATAAAGTTTGATATCCAACTCAGTGTGCTGAGTGTTTTCGATTATTCATGCAATTCACGTGCCTGAACCAGGATAAGAAGATTACAAATTCTACACACTCCCTCAGTACTGAACCTGTGACAGTGCGATGCTCCCTCAGTACTGAAGATCTGCAGCACTATCTCAGTACTGACCCTCCGACAGTGCAGTGCTCCCTCAGTACTGAATCTCCCATACTGCAGCACTGCCTCAGCACTAACCCTGCAACACTGCAGCACTCCTTCCGTACTGCATCTCCAACAGTGCAGTGCTCCCTCAGTACTGAACCTCTGACAGTGCAGCATTCTCACAGTACTGACCGTCCGACAGTGCAGCACTCCATCAGTACTGACCCTTCCATACTGCAGCACTGGCACGGTAATGACCCTCAAACAGTGCAGCACTCCCTCATTACTGACCCTCCCTCAGTGCAGTGCTCCCACAGCACAGGTGCCCCAGGGGCGCGGAGGGGGTGTGTCTGTTTTGATATTTTGTGGCTGGACCCCCGAGCTGCTGAGTCGGAGTTGAGAGACACTCACCCTCCACCCAAGGGCACTTGACCTGGATTCCTGAGGAGAGGGAATCATTAACAATATCAGCTAAGTTGAGCAACCGGAAGGGACTCAGCTCCCCACCCCCCATCCATCTGTGCAGCTGCTAAGCTGTGACACTGGTCTGCTGGCTCCTCTGCCGAGCCCAGCCCTGCTCCCTCACACTGGGTCTCTCTGTCTCCCTTGGTGGGGCTTGTCCAGACGTGAACTCCCCCATGCAGGACTGGAAAAACCTCTCAGTTGTTTTGTTTATTAATTAATTGAATAATTGATGTAACCGGATATTTAACCGCACCCTTGAACTGCTCTCTGAACTTGGACTGAGTCACCCCATAAATAAATGTGTTTGTGCAGCAACTTAAAAGCAGCAGCATAAATCCAACTTGTCGAAATATATGTTCAGAATCGTTGTAATCCTTGGGATCTGTTCCTGTTATGATATAATAGAAGAAATCGATAACAATTATCAACCACAGAAGTATGAAGCTGCCGGAGATGGTGAAGAGTAAAATCATAGACTTCCTTCTGCTCTCCATCTTTGGGTCATTGTGATTCTCTCCCTCTCTCTGACCCCTCAGTCCCTTACGGACTCGACTGGCCACTAAAATGTGTCTGACTGTCAGAGCGTTGAGCAACAGAATTAAAACAAATGGGAGCAATGGGGTTAAAACAGTATCAAACCATGCAAATCCCACCCATCCGGGCTCAGTATAATAGCTTGGCTTTATAGAACATTCCCACGGTACATTGTCGATTATCTCTTCAGGTTCAGTTGTAAAGTAGAAGGGGATGTTTCTTGAACAGAGCAGAATGCAGGTTGTTGCGAGAACCACAGCCGCAGTTTTCTCGGTGCAATATTTAGTTTTCAGCTTCTGACAACAAATGGCCACAAATCGATCGAAGGAGAAAGTGACGGTGAACCAGACAGAACATTCTGCAGCTGTACAAAGCAGGACAAAGATAACAGTACACACCGGGGTGATTTTCAGGAAAGATCCCGGGAAATAATAATAACTGATCCGCCACAGTACGACATCAGTGACAATGACCAGTAGGTCCGTTGTTGCCATGGCCACCAGGTAGTAAGTGGTGCAGGTGGAGAGTCCGCACTTTCCCCGGGACAGGATCACAATCGCCAGGAAATTAACTGGAAGAGAGAGAAGGGAAAAGAGACTGGAAATTACTGATCAAATATTCTCCGTGTCTGAGCCAGACAGGAACGGCAGGATTTTAGCACCATAAACAGGTGGGTTGGGGCTGGGTCAGAGGTTAAAATCTAAAAGTCTCAACCCCGACCCCAACCCAACTCCAACCAGCCCACTTCCGGGTTTAACAGAGTTTAACACTTTTAACACTTCCGCTCTCAATTGACGGGTTGGTAATTTAAATATTTTAATCAGTCTGGAAGTCTCTGATCTAATCTGCTTTCCAAGTTTAACTCTGTTGTCCCGGTTTCCCCATTCAATCCCATGGCCCACATAAAGAATTGGCTATCAGAAACCAACCCCCAAACCCCCACTGTGATTGGACAACCTGTGATAGGACACCCATGTTATCAGGCTGCTCCTCCTGATTGGACTCCCCCTCCCCCTCTCCAGAGTTGGAACACCCCTGGGTTTGGACCTCACTCTGATTGGACACCCCAGTCCCACTGGAATCAACACCCACCTCACCACTGGTTCTGGATTACCCCTCCCCAGATTGGATCTTCATGGGCTCAGAACCCCCCCCCCCTCCAGATTCAGACCCCCCACCGCGGGCATCGGACCAACCTGAGATTAGACCTCTCCTGGGGACCGAAACACACTGCAGGATAGCAGATCCCTCCTTGGGGTTGGTGAACAAACACCCTCCGCCCTTCCTTTCCTCCCTCTCTCCCTCTTCCCTTCACCCCTCCCCTCCCCCTCCTATCATCCCCTCCTCCTCTCTGGACTTAGACCAGGGTTTAGGATGGGTGACCCCTCTGTGGGGGTTGTGGATCAAACAGGCCAGATCTGTGATGTCATCACTCGCTCCCCCTCTGGAGTCAGGTATTGGACACTCCTGCTATTTGGTATTAAACCCCTGGGATCATGGTTTGGACCGCCCTGGTCCTGAGGCCTACGCCAGAGCCCAAGCTGCCTGACAGGAAGCCAGGCCTGTCAATCAGGCTGATGTCAGGGTGGGGAAGTTGTCAATGATAAATGGACAGAGTGTGGAGTTAAAACTCTGAAACACCACTCCGCACCTATGTAAACCACACCTGTTAATATCCAGGCCTAATGATTGGAGCAAAAACAAAACTCTGAGACTGCTGTAAATCTGATAAAAAAATAGGAGAATATTGAAAACATTCAGCAAGTCAGGCAACATCTGTAGAGAGAGAAACAGAGTTAACATTTCAGGTCGATTAACCTTTCATCAGTACCGGAAGATATTAGAGGTTAACAGTTTTAAAAGCAATGATAGAGCCAATGAAAAGAGGGAAAAGGGGGAGGAAAGAACCAAAGGGAAGGTCTGTGATTGGATGGAGGGCAGGAGGGACTGAATGGCCAGAGGGATGACGGTGGAATGAGAATGGGACAATTGAAGAAACAGAGGGGGTGTAAATGGTTCCAGCAGAATAACAGAGGGAGAGGGAAGCATGGAAAATCTGAAAAGAGGAGAAGGCTCTAGTGGCCTGGAAAAGTGATGGAGAATGGTGGGTAGAGCCCAGGGATGTGGAGCAGCCTGCCAGCTGTGTACCAATAGGGAATCTCCCACCTAAAGCCCCAACCCACACCCCCTCCACTCCAAATGACCCTGGTGTGGGCCATCCATCATTACCAGAACAGAAAATGGGAGCTGTGGTTATAATCTGAAATGTTTAATATCAGTGTTGGGTCCGACTGGCAAAAAAAAAATTGTCATTGAAAAATTCATTGCTGTTCCTGTGGAAGAGTGTGGGAAGTCGAGGATAGAGAGGTCAGAGTGTGAGTGGGATGTGGAATTAAAAGGACAAGTGACTGGAATCTCAGGGTGACACTTGCAGATGGAACAGAAGAGTTCAGCAAAGCAACCACCCAATCTGCATTTAATCCTCTCCCAATGCTCAGGAAACTATTGTGAGCAGTGAATGCAGTTACTACATTGGAAGATGTACAAGTAAAATCGCTGTTTCACCTAGCTGGATTGAGGCTGTGGGAGTCCATGAGATGATAGTAGATATTGATGGAAAGTCAATCCTCTGAAATGGAGGTAGCGGAATCGAGGAAAGAAAGGGAAGTGTCAGAGATTGAGCATAGGATGGAAATTAGAAGCAAAGTTCATTAAATTTTCCATTTCAGTATGAAAGAAGGAAATGGCCCCATCAGAGTCATCAAAATAACAGAATAAATGTGAAGAAGAGGACCTCGAGTGAGATTGGAACAAAGAATGATCCATGTATCCTACACAAAGGCAGCACAGCTGGGACCTAAATAGCCTCCCGTGGTGACACCATTTGAGTGTGGAGTATCCCAGTGTTTACACCCAAGGTCCACACACATATACTTTACAACAGGAACCCCACACAGGGTCCAGGATCTGAAACCTGCAAAGGGTTTTCATTCCCAGACCAGAGCCAGTGAGGAGTTCCAGTGGGAATGAAGAGTGAATGAAATTAATCAAGTCAATTCCAAATGGAACTCTTGGAATGTACCAGCAGGAGATGGTGGAGGGAAAGCAGCCGGGCAACAGCCTCATGGTGTCTGTCAGGTAAGATCCCATCCACTGTGAGTTTAAGGACAGCTAGAGTTTACTGAACTTTGGACCACAGATGGGAAGATTGACATAGGCAGAAATTATACTAGACTTCTGGAGCACAGCTTCATGCACAGAGTGAAGGAAGTCACGTGTGTGGTGGGACAGTCAGTGCAGAATGAAGTGCATGATAATTCAGAGCGAGGTCACACCAGGACTGCTGCTTCCCGTATTGGTCTCCGATCTCAAAATACATAATTCCTGCCTGAGAGAGGTGTCAGTTATACTGGATTGAGATGAGAAGGTCTTCACTTGCAGGCTTGTGAATCTTTGGAATTCTGTAACCCAGAGAACTGTAAGTGCTCAGTCTTTGAGTATATTCAAGATAAGATAAACAGATCTTTGGACCCTAAGGCAATCAAAGGGCTAATTACATTGTGTGGGAAGGTGGAGGTGAGATCTTGGACGAGCCATGATCTTGTTGAATGGCGGAAGAGACTCGAGGGGCCGAATGGTCTACTCCAGCTCCTATTTCTTTATTTCGCTCTTATGTAATTAATTCCAAACAGAACATCTCGGGTTCTATTGAATAAGAACATTTATTAGATCAGTAAATAAGAAAAAAGGAACATTCAGCAAAACAGACTGGGGACCTGATAGCAAGAAACACACTCGGTCAGTACAATAAATCTCACAATCTGAACATATCCTAATTACACCTTCAATACATTTCCTCATCAGGATTGTACTGGAAGTTTCATCAGTTCATTCTGATGAATTATTCACACCGCTAGCCCACCATCTCTCTCTCACTTCTCAAGTAACTTCCCCCGCCTCCCTCCAGTCCCCCTCCAGTCCCCCTCCAGCTCTTTCTCAATCACTCCTCTCTCCCTGTCTTTTCACACTGATCACACTGATACTTTTCAAATGCCATCTAATCCTAATACCCTGAGTGTGCATTCTGTTTACTGGCCTTGTATTCAATGATTCTATTCTCAGTCAGTTTATTCAATGGTGAAGCCTCTGAAATAGAATGATAGAGTCATAGAGTCAAACAGCACAGAAACAGGCCCTTCGGCCCATCGTGTCTGTGCCGGCCATCAAGCACCTATCTATTCTAATCCCATTTTCCAGCACTTGGCCCGTAGCTTTGGATGCTATGGTGTTTCAAGTGCTCATCTAAATACTTCTTAAATGTTGTGAGGGTTCCTGCCTCTACCACCTCTTCAGGCAGTTTGTTCCTGATTCCAAACACCCTCCAGGTGAAAAATTTTAATCCTCAAATCCCCTCTAAACATCCTGCCCCTTACTTTAGATCTATGCCACCTGGCTATTGAACCCTCCGCTAATGGAAAAAGTTTATTCCTATCTATCCTATCAATGCCCCTCATAATTTTGTATACCTCAATCATATCACCCCTCAGCCTTCTCTGCTCTAAGGAAAACAACCCTAGCCTTTTCAGTCTCTCTTCATAGCTGAAATGCTTCAGCCCAGGCAACATCCTGGTGAATCTCCTCTGCACCCTCTTCAGTGCAATCACACCCTTCCTATAGTGTGGTGACCAGAACTGTACACAGTACTCCAGCTGTGGCCTAACTAGCGTTTTATACAGCTCCATCATAACCTCCCTGCTCTTATATTCTATGCCTCGGCTAATAAAGGTAAGTATCCCATATGCCTTCCAAACCACCTTATCTACCTGTGCTGCTGCCCTCAGTGATCTATGGACAATTACACCAAGATCCCTCTGACCTTCTGTACTTCCTAGGGTCCTACCATCCACTGCATATTCCCTTGCCTTGTTAGTCCTCCCAAAATGCATCACCTCACACTTCTCAGGAGTAAATTCCATTTGCCCATCTTACCAGCCCATCTATAGCGTCCCGTAATCTAAGACTTTCCTCCTCACTATTTACGACATCACTGATTTTCCTGTCATCTGTGAACTTACTGATCATACCTCCAATATTCATGTCGAAATCTTTAATGTACACTACAAACAGCAAGGGTCCCAGCACCAAGCCCTGCGGTACCACACTGGGCAAAGTCTTCTACTCGCAAAAAACAACCCTCGACCATCACCCTCTGCCTCCTGCCACTAAGCCAGTTTTAGATGCAATTTGCCAAATTGCCCTGGATCCCATGGGCTCTTACCTTCTTAACCAATCTCCCATGTGGGACCTTATTAAAAGCCTTACTGAAGTCCATGTAGATTACATCAACTGCTTTACCCTCATCTACACATCTAGTCACCTCCTCGAAAAATTCAGTCAGGTTTGTTAGACACGAGCTCCCCCTGACAAAGCCATGCTGACCATTTCTGGTTAATCCCTGCCCCTCCAAGTGGGGATTAATCCTGTCCCTCAAAATTTTTTTCCAATAGTTTCCCAACCTCTGATGTTCGAGTCACCAGCCTGTAATTACCTTGTTTATCCCTGCTGCCCTTCTTGAATAATGTACTACATTCGCTGTCCTCCAGTCCTCTGGTACCTCTCCTGCGGCCTGAAAGGATTTGAAAATTTGTGTCAGAGTCCCTTTGCCTCATATAACAGCCTGGGATACAACCTATCTGGGCCTGGGGATTTATCCACTTCTTCTTTTTCTTTTGGGCCTCCTTATCTCGAGAGACAATGGATACGCGCCTGGAGGTGGTCAGTGGTTTGTGAAGCAGCGCCTGGAGTGGCTATAAAGGCCAATTCTGGAGTGACAGGCTCTTCCACAGGTGCTGCAGAGAAATTTGTTTGTTGGGGCTGTTGCACAGTTGGCTCTCCCCTTGCGCCTCTGTCTTTTTTCTAAGCCCGCTAAAACAGCTAATACTTCCTCTCTTTCAATGCTAATATGTTCAAGTATATCGCAATCCCTCTCCCTGATCTCCACACCTACATCGTACTTCTCCATAGTGAACACAGATGAAAAATAATCATTTAAAACCTCACCTATATCCTCCAGCTCCACACAGATAGCCATTTTGGTCCCTAAAGGGCCCCACCCTTTCCCTGGTTATCCTCTTGCCCTTAATACACTTATAAAATGCCTTAGGATTTTCCTTTATCTTGCCCGCATGTGTTTTTTCATGTCCCTTCTTAGCTCTCCTAATTATGTTCTTAAGTACCTCCCTACACTTTCTATACTCCTCTAGGGCCTCCGCAGTTTTCAGCACTCTGAATCTGCCATAAGACTCCTTTTATCCTGATGCAATCCTCAATATCCTTGGACACCCAGTGTTCCCTAGACTTGTTGGTCCAACCCTAAGGCTTTCTATAGGTATATCAGGAATAAAAGAATGACTAGAGTTAGATTAGGGCCAATCAAGGATAGTAGTGGGAAGTTGTGTGTGGAATCAGAGGAGATAGGGGAAGTGTCAAATGAATATTTTTCGTCAGTATTTACAGTAGAGAAAGAAAATGTTGTCGAGGAGAATACTGAGATTCAGGCTACTAGGCGAGATGGGATTGAGGTTCACAAGGAGGAGGTGTTATCAATTTTGGAAAGTGTGAAACTAGATAAGTCCCCTGGGCCAGATGGGATTTATCCTAGGATTCTCTGGGAAGCTAGGGAGGAGATTGCAGAGCCTTTGTCCTTGATCTTTATGTCGTCATTGTCGACAGGAATAGTGCCGGAAGACTGGAGGATAGCAAATGTTGTCCCCTTGTTCAAGAAGAGGAGTAGAGACAGCCCTGGTAATTATAGACCTGTGAGCCTTACTTCGGTTGTGGGTAAAATGTTGGAAAAGGTTATAAGAGACAGGATGTATAATCATCTTGAAAAGAATAAGTTCATTAGCGATAGTCAGCACGGTTTTGTGACGGGTAGGTCGTGCCTCACAAACCTTATTGAGTTTTTCGAGAAGGTGACCAAACAGGTGGATGAGGGTAAAGCAGTGGATGTGGTGTATATGGATTTCAGTAAGGCGTTTGATAAGGTTCCCCATGGTAGGCTATTGCAGAAAATACGGAAGTATGGGGTTGAAGGTGATTTAGAGCTTTGGATCAGAAATTGGCTAGCTGAAAGAAGACAGAGGGTGGTGGTTGATGGCAAATGTTCATCCTGGAGTTTAGTTACTAGTGGTGTACCGCAAGGATCTGTTTTGGGGCCACTGCTGTTTGTCATTTTTATAAATGACCTGGATGAGGGTGTAGAAGGGTGGGTTAATACATTTGCAGATGACTCTAAGGTCGGTGGAGTTGTGGATAGTGCCGAAGGATGTTGTAGGGTACAGAGAGACATAGATAGGCTGCAGAGCTGGGCTGAGAGATGGCAAATGGAGTTTAATGTGGAAAAGTGCGAGGTGATTCACTTTGGAAGGAGTAACAGGAATGCAGAGTACTGGGCTAATGGGAAGATTCTTGGTAGTGTTTATGAACAGAGAGATCTTGGTGTCCAGGTACATAAATCCCTGAAGGTTGCTACCCAGGTTAATAGGGCTGTTAAGAAGGCATATGGTGTGTTAGCTTTTATTAGTAGGGGGATCAAGTTTCAGAGCCACGATGTCATGCTGCACCTGAACAAAACTCTGGTGAGACCGCACCTGGAGCATTGCGTGCAGTTCTGGTCACCGCATTATAGGAAGGATGTGGAAGCTATGGAAAGGGTGCAGAGGAGATTTACTAGGATGTTGCCTGGTATGGAGGGAAGGTCTTACGAGGAAAGGCTGAGGGACTTGAGGCTGTTTTCATTGGAGAGAAGGAGGAGGAGAGGTGACTTAATAGAGACATATAAGATAATCAGAGGGTTGGACAGGGTGGACAGTGAGAGTCTTTTTCCTCGGATGGTGATGGCAAACATGAGGGGACATAGCTTTAAGTTGAGGGGTGATAGATATAGGACAGATGTCAGAGGTAGTTTCTTTACTCAGAGAGTAGTAGGGGCGTGGAACGCCCTGCCTGCAACAGTAGTAGACTCGCCAACTTTAAGGGCATTTAAGTGGTCATTGGATAGACATATGGATGAAAATGGAATAGTGTAGGTCAGATGGTTTCACAGTTCAGCGCAACACCGAAGGCCGAAGGGCCTGCACTGCGCTGTAATGTTCTAAAAAAAATTTCACTTTAACGGGCACAGGTTGGCTCTGAACTCTCAATATTTCCTCTTTGAATGACTCCAACTGGTCTGATGTAGACTTTCCAACAAGTAGCTGCTCCCAGTCCACTTTGGCCAGATCCTGTTTTATCACATTGAAATCGGCCTTCCCCCAATTCATTACTTTGATTTCTGGCACATCTTTGTCCTTTTCCATAACTACTTGAAATCTTACAGAGTTATGGTCATTATCCCCGAAATGCTCCCCCACTGTTATTCTACCACTTGTCCGGCTTTTTTCCCTAGGATTAGGTCCAGTACTGCCCCTTCTCTTGGAGGACTTTCTACGTGCTGGCTCAAAAAGCTCTCCTGTATGCTTTTTAAGAATTCTGCCCCTTTAAGCCTTTTGCACTAAGACTATCCCAGTTGATATTAGGGACATTGAAATCCCCTAATATTATTACCCTATTATTTTTACACCTCTCTCAGGTGGCTAAGGTAGTTAAGAAGGCATACGGCATGCTTGCCTTCATTGGTCAGGCATAGAGTATAAAAATTGGCGAGTCATGTTGCAGCTGTACAGAATCTTAGTGAGGCCACACTTGGAATATTGCGTGCAATTCTGGTCACCACACCACCAGAACGATGTGAAGGTTTTGGAGAGGGTACAGAAGAGGTTTACCAGGATGTTGCCTGGTCTGGAGGCCTGCTATGAGGAGAGGTTGGATAAACTCGCATTGTTTTCACTGGAACGACGGAGGTGGAGGGGCGACATGATCGAGGTTTACAAAGTTTTGAGTGGCATGGACAGAGTGGATAGTCAGAAGCTTTTTCCCAGGGTGGAAGAGTCAGTTGCTAGGGGACATAGGTTTAAGGTGCGAGGGGCAAAGTTTAGAGGGGATGTGCGAGGCAAGTTCTTTACACAGAGGGTGGTGAGTGCCTGGAACTTGCTTCCGGGGGAGGTGGTGGAAGCAGATACCATAGCGACATTTAAGAGGCATCTTGACAAATACATCAATAGGATGGGAATAGAGGGATACGGACCCCGGAAGTGCAGAAGGTTTTAGTTTAGACAGGCATCAAGATCGGCGCAGGCTTGGAGGGCCGAATGGCCTGTTCCTGTGCTGTACTGTTCTTTGTTCTTTGTTCTCTGAGATTTGCCTACATATCTGCTCCTCTATCTCTCCCTGACTGTTTGGAGGCCTGTAGTACACTCCCAGCCAAGTGATTGCTCCCTTTATGTTTTTAAGTTCTACCCATATGACCTCGGTTGAGGAACCTTCTAAGACAGCATCCCTCCTTACTGCAGTAATTGACTCCTTGATCAACAGCGCAATGCCACCTCCTCTTTTATCTCTTCCCGTCACGCCTGAAGATTCTATACCCTGGAATATTGAGCAGCCAGTCCTGCCCCTCCCTCAACCATGTCTCTGTGATAGCAATAATATCATAATCCCATGTGCTAATCAATGCCCTCAATTCACCTGCCTTATTAGTAAGACTCTTTGCATTAAAGTAGATGCAACCCAGCCTTGAATTATTCACTTGTGCCTTAACAGGTCTATATTTGCTCTGCCTCCCAGACTGACTCAGTTTTTCTTCGATATTTGACTGTGCATCACCCCCTAATGTAACTCCACTCTGTATCCAATCCCCCTGCCAAATTAGTTTTAACAACTGCGTCCCCCCACCCACAGCACCAGCTTTAATGTTTAATTAAACAATAGTTTAATGCTTCTGCAGATCACGCAAATCTCAACCTGTTCACCTACACTATTCACTTTATCTACAATGGATGGAATAAACACAATCAAAAGATTCTTCCAGACACACCTCACAATCACTGAAATTCTTTCTCCTGCAATTATAAAGTATACCTTTAGACTGTGAGATTGTTTAACGAATAAAGCACTAACATCACCACTGCTACAAATGATCTGCAGATAAATAGAAGGACTCATTATTCCAACAGATACAGTGTAAACTGTTGCAACATCACATCAATAAATTTCATTTTACAATGTAGCCCAGTGACAGTGAATTCATCCACAGTGAAACGGAGAAGGAGATGTGAAAGAATCAGCAGCAAACTCTGTTCAGTGTCCGGACCTCTGAAGCAGCGTCAGACACACACAGAATGAAATAATATTGCATAACAGTGACAAGCAATAAATACATTGAAATCCCAGTTAAACTGAACCATGTTATTGGGGAGGGACGACATTGCACTGCCTCCTTGTAACACTGAGATTGTGAGCAGCCTCATTATCAATCACTGAAAACACATTCATAACAATATTCTAGAATAGGTTAGCTCCACAACATGAAACTGCCAGCAGTTCCTGATGGTCTGTTTCCTGCTTATAGTCCAGACCTAATTTCAGTACATTCAGTGCAGGGAATAATCCATTAACATTATCAAAGAGGGTTAAAGTAAGATCATTACAAATATAATGCAGCTTCTACAAGACTGAAAATGCAGTGACTGAGAATATTCCATCATTCAACTGTTGGAACAGAACAGGCAACTGTGTAAAACATGCAGTGAGTACAGCAGCACAGTTAACTCTGATTACACCATTAATAGCTGAGATAACAGCTTACCAGGAACTCCAATGGCTGCAAGAAGAGGATAGTAAATGTGTTCAATCTGATTGATTACAGCACGTCCCATTTTTGGAACAAGCAGTGACTTCTGTTAGCCTGGAACCCACAGCTCAGGCAGGCACTCTGAGCTAATCCATTCCAACGGGTTCAGATTTATACAGGGGACAAGTCTCCACTGACATGGCTAAACTCCTGATCATTGCTATTAGTTACACTCACTTGAACAAACACATTACATCAGCAGCTTTGAGTCTGATGTAAATAATGCAGTGGATAAATCACACATATCTCAATGTCTAGGATGTTATCTTACTTAGAGCTCTCTTGGGAATAAAGTTGAAAGCTGAATTCATACAGAACTTATCAAACAATTACGAGCATCTTCATTCACAGTTTTCACATAATTGTATTGCACATGTTCACTCCTGTGGATTCAAATATAAATGTTATTGATTTTTCTGTGGTATATAATGAATCCAGGGACACAAGCAGACCTGTTTCACTCTTTTCCTCCAGTTTTCCAGGTAAAATATGTTCTTTGAGTCTCAGACACAGGGACCGTTAGAGGCCACGTTCAGGATTGAAACATAGAAACATCGAAAATAGGAGCAGGAGTAGGCCATTTGTCCCTTCAAGACTGCTCCACCATTCATTATGATCATGGCTGATCATCCAACTCAGCAACCTGTTCCTGCTTTTGCCCCATACCCTTTGATCCCTTTCGCCTGAAGAGCTATATCTAACTCCTTCTGGAAAAAATACTATGTTTTGGCCTCAACTGCTTTCTGTGGTAGTGAATTCCACAGGCTCAACATTCTCTGGGTGTGGACATTTCTCATCATCTCAGTCCTGAAAGGTTTACCCCGTATCCTTAGACTATGACCCCTGGATCTGGACTTCCCCACCATCGCGAACATCATTCCTGCATCTTACCCTGTCAAGTCCTGTTAGAATTTTATAGGTTTCTATGAGATCCCCCCCTCACTCTTCTGAACTCTGGCGAATATAATCCTAACCGGCTCAATCTCTCCTCATACGTCAGTCCCACCATCCCAGGAATCAGTCTGGTAAACATTCACTGCACTCCCTCTATATCAAGAACATCCTTCCACAGAAAAGGAGACCAAAACTGCACACAATATTCCAGATGTGGCCTCACCAAGGCCCTGTATAATTGCAGCAAGACATCCCTGCTCCTGTACTCGAATCCTCTCGCTATGAAGGCCAACATACAATTTGCCTTTTTTACCGCCTGTTGCACCTGCATGCTTAACTTCAGCGACTGGTGTACGAGAGCACCCAGGTCTCGCTGCATATTCCCCCTCTCAGTTTATAGCCGTTCAGATAATAATCTGCCTTCCTGTTTTTGCTACCAAAGTGGATAACCTCACATTTATCCACATTATACTGCATCTGCCATGCATCTGCATCTGCCACTCTCTCAACTTGTCCAAATCACCCTGAAGCCTCTCTGCATCCTCCTCACAACTCAACCTCCCACCCAGTTTTGTGTCATCTGCAAATTTGGAGATATTACATTTAGTTCCTTAATCTAAATCATTAATGTATATTGTGAATAGCTGGGGTCCTCGCACCGATCCCTGCGGTACCCCACTAGTCACTGCCTGCCATTCGGAAAAAGACCCATTTATCCTTACTCTGTGTCCTGTCCACCAACCAATTTTCTATCAAAGAACAAGAACAAAGAACAAAGAAAATTACAGCACAGGAACAGGCCCTTCGGCCCTCCAAGCCTGCGCCGATCCAGATCCTCTATCTAAACATGTCGCCTATTTTCTAAGGGTCTGTATCTCTTTTCTTCCTGCCCATTCATGTATCTGTCTAGATACATCTTAAAAGACGCCATCGTGTCCGCATCTACCACCTCCGCTGGCAACGCGTTCCAGGCACCCACCACCCTCTGCATAAAGAGCTTTCCACGCATATCCCCCCTAAACTTTTCCCCTTTCACTTTGAACTCGTGTCCTCTCGTAATTGAATCCCCCACTCTGGGAAAAAGCCTCTTGCTATCCACCCTGTCTATACCTCTCATGATTTTGTACACCTCAATCAGGTCCCCCCTCAACCTCCGTCTTTCTAATGAAAATAATCCTAATCTACTCAACCTCTCTTCATAGCTAGCGCCCTCCATACCAGGCAACATCCTGGTGAACCTCCTCTGCACCCTCTCCAAAGCATCCACATCCTTTTGGTAATGTGGCGACCAGAACTGCACGCAGTATTCCAAATGTGGCCGAACCAAGTCCGATACAACTGTAACATGACCTGCCAACTCTTGTACTCAATACCCCGTCCGATGAAGGAAAGCATGCCATATGCCTTCTTGACCACTCTATTGACCTGCGTTGCCACCTTCAGGGAACAATGGACCTGAACACCCAAATCTCTCTGTACATCAATTTTCCCCAGGACTTTTCCATTTACTGTATAGTTCACTCTTGAATTGGATCTTCCAAAATGCATCACCTCGCATTTGCCCTGATTGAACTCCATCTGCCATTTCTCTGCCCAACTCTCCAATCTATCTATATTCTGCTGTATTCTCTGACAGTCCCCTTCACTATCTGCTACTCCACCAATCTTAGTGTCGTCTGCAAACTTGCTAATCAGTCCACTTATACTTTCCTCCAAATCATTTATGTATATCACAAACAACAGTGGTCCCAGCACGGATCCCTGTGGAACACCACTGGTCACACGTCTCCATTTTGAGAAACTCCCTTCTACTGCTACTCTCTGTCTCCTGTTGCCCAGACAGTTCTTTATCCATCTAGCAAGTACACCTTGGACCCCATGCGCCTTCACTTTCTCCATCAGCCTGCCATGGGGAACCTTATCAAACGCCTTACTGAAGTCCATGTATATGACATCGACAGCGCTTCCCTCATCAATCAACTTTGTCACTTCCTCAAAGAATTCTATTAAGTTGGTAAGACATGACCTTCCCTGCACAAAACCATGTTGCCTATCACTGATCAGCCCATTTTCTTCCAAATGGGAATAGATCCTATCCCTCAGTATCTTCTCCAGCAGCTTCCCTGCCACTGACGTCAGGCTCACAGGTCTATAATTACCTGGATTATCCCTGCTACCCTTCTTAAACAAGGGGACAACATTAGCAATTCTCCAGTCCTCCGGGACCTCACCCGTGTTGTTATGAATGTTGCATGCCTTTGATTCTGTCTTTTGTCATTCTTGCAAACTCTGTCCTTACGTCCCGGTTTGAAAGTGAAAAGCACGAATCATCTGCTAGAATTTTAGACTTGGGTAAGGCTGACTTTATCGAGATGAGACAGAGACTGTCCACGGTAAACTGGGAAGATCTGTTAATGAGTCAAACGACTGAAGAACAGTGGAGAATATTTAAAGAAACATTTAATGAAATACAGAGTGAGTATATACCCGAGAGGAAAAAGGTCCACTTCACAGAAAAAACAGCCATGGACAACTAAAGAGATTAGGGATAGCATAAAACAAAAAGAAAGGGCTTACAAAAATGCAAAATGCAGCAGAGATCCAGCTGAATGGGATCGATACAAAGACCAGCAAAGGGTCACAAAGCAGCTTTTAAGAGCTACTAAAAGAGATTAGGAAAGGAAACTTGCAAGGGACATCAAAATCAATAAGAAGAAATTTTATAGTTCCATAAAGGGAAAACGGATGGTCAAGAGCAATGTCGGCTCACTAAAAGCTGAAACTAGAATCCCCAGGACCTGACGGTTTCCATCCGAGGGTGTAAAAGGAAGTAGGCGAGCACATTGTAGATGCCCTAACTATAGTCTTTCAGAGTTCCCTAGATTCAGGAGTGGTCCCTCTGGATTGGAAAGTTGCACATGTCACTCCACTTTTTAAGAAGGGTGAAAGGGGGAACCAAGGAAATTACAGACCAGTTAGCCTGACATCTGTGGTGGGCAAGTTGCTGAAGTCTATAATCAAGGATAGGGTGACTGAACATCTAGAAAAATTTCAGTTAATCAGGGACAGCCAGCATGGATTCATGACGGGAAGGTCATGCCTGACAAATCTCATTGAATTTTTTGAAGAGGTCACTAAGGTAGTGGACAGGGGAGTGTCTATGGATGTTATTTAAATGGATTTCCAGAAGGAATTTGATTTAGTCCCACATAAGAGACTGTTAACTAAGGTAGAAGCCCATGGAGTTGAGGGCAAATTATTGACATGGTTAGAAAGTTGGTTGAGTGGTAGGTGACAGAGAGTGGGGATAATGGGAATGTAGTCTGATTGGCAGGATGTAACTATTTATTTATTTATTTTATTTAGGGATACAGCACTGAAACAGGCCCTTCGGCCCACCGAGTCTGTGCTGACCAACAACCACCCATTTATACTAACCCTACAGTAATCCCATATTCCCTATCACCTACCTACACTAGGGGAAATTTACAATGGCCAATTTACCTATCACCTGCAAGTCTTTGGATGTGGGAGGAAACCGGAGCACCCGACGAAAGCCCACGCAGACACAGGGAGAACTTGCAAACTCCGCACTGGAAGTACCCAGAATTGAACTCGGGTCTCTGGAACTGTGAGGCTGCGGTGCTAACCATTGCACCACTGTGCCGCCCATAAACTAGTGGTGTCCCGCAGGGATCTGTGTTGGGGCCTCAATTATTCACATTATTCATTAACGACTTGGATGATGGCATTGTAAGTCATATATCCAAATTTGCTGATGATACCAAGTTAGGCGGCATTGTAGACAGTCTAGATGAGAGCATAAAATTGCAAAGAGATATTGACAGACTAGGTGAGTGGGCAAACTGTGGCAGATGGATTTCAATGCGGACAAGTGTGAGGTTATCCATTTTGGGCCAAATAATGATAGAGCAGGGTACGTTCTAAATGGGAAGAGATTAATTACAGTGGATGTACAAAGAGACTTGGGGATTCAGGTGCATAATCTTTAAAATGCCACGAGCAAGTGCAGAAAATGATCAAAAAGGCGAATGGAATGCTAGCCTTTATATCTAGAGGATTGGAGTATAAAGATACAGAGGTTATGCTGCAGCTGTACAAAACCCTGGTTAGACCCCACTTGGAGTACTGTGAGAAGTTCTGGGCACCACACCTTAGGAAGGATATATTGGCCTTGGAGGGAGTGCAACGTAGGCTTACAAGAATGATACCTGGACTACAGGGGTTAAGTTACGAGGAGAGATTACACAAATTAGGCCTGTTTTCGACAGAATTTAGAAGGTGAAGGAATGATCTGATTGAAGTCTTCAAAATATTAACAGGAAAAGACAGGCTAAATAAACTATTTCCACTGGTTGGAGATTCTAAAACTCGGGGGCATAGTCTAAAAATTAGGACCAGACCGTTCAGGAGAGATGTTTGGAAACACTTCTTCATGCAAAGGGTGGTAGAGGTTTGGAACTCTCTCCCACAAACAGCAGTTGAAACTAGAACAGGTGTTAATTTGAAATCTGAGATAGATTTTTGTTAAGCAAAGATATTAAGGGATATGGGTCAAAGGCAGGTATATGGAGTTAGGCCGCGGATCAGCCATGATCTCATTGAATGGCGGGACAGGCTCGAGGGGCTGAATAGCCGACTCCCATTCCTATCTTCCTATGTTCCTATGGTACACTCTTCAGCTAATATATTCTTTCCCTTCCTGCCACACTCTGGTTATCATTACCGATACAATACCCTGTTTTAATGCCTCATTTTTGGCTTTAATTTGCCACATCCTGCCTCACCAGATCACCCCCCCCCCACCCCACCCCCGCCGCCGACACACACCCAACCCCGAATATTTAGTTTAAAGTTTTCTCTCCCACTCTAGTTATATGACTTGCCAGAAAACTGATCAGGTGAAGACTGTCCCATCGGTACCTCTCCCACTTTCCCCAGTAATGGTGACAGTGCTCCATGAATCAAAACCCATTTCTTCCATACCAATCTTTGAGCCACACATTCAACTCTCTGATCTTAGTTACCCTATGTCAATTCACTTGTGGCTTAGGTAGTAATCCACAGGTTATGACCTTTGTGGGTCTACATTATAATTTATCCCCTAGTTGGTCATAATCCCTAAGATGAACCTCTTTCCTCGTCCTATCTATGTCGCTGGTACATACGTGGCCCATGACAACTGAATTCTCTACACCCACTGCAAGTTTCTCTCCAGTGCAGAGCAGATGTCCCGAGCCCTGGCGCTGGGCAGGCAACACAGTCTTCTGGACTCTTGCTCTAGGCTGCAGAGAAACTACATATATCCCTCTGACTATACTATTCCCTACAACCACCACATTCCTATTTACTCCCCACACTTGAATGGCTCCCTGCACCACGGTGCCATGGTCAGTTTGCTCATCCACCCTACAGCTCCCACTGTCGTCCATACAGGCACCTCAAACCTGTTGGACAATTGCAAGGGCTGAGGCTCCTCCATTGTTACCTTCTGGGTCCCCGTTCCTGCTTCACTTGCAGTCACACCCCCTGCCCTCCCCCCTCTCCCTGTCCATGACAATAGACCAGATTTGAAGTTTTTAACCTAAAGGGAGTGACAGTCACCTGGAACAAAATGTGCCCCCTCCTTTATGAATCACAGTGCCCGAAGCTCAGAGTCTAGCTCATGAACTCTGAGCTGAAGTTCCTCAGGCTGCAGATGTGGATGATGTAGATCACATAGCTGCCCACCAGCTCCCACAGGCTACACCTGGAACACATCACCTGCCCTCTCATATTTTTTGTGTCCTATTTACCTAATTAAGTTGAAAAATATCACTCAACAGTTGTCAATAGTTATATCAAATGCCTTACCAAGTGAAGCTATGAATTAACTACAATATTTATATCTCTCCAGTACCAGTTTAAACTACTGTCCCCATTTAGAGAGGACAAAGCTTAAAACTCACCAACCACTCACCTATCTGCTCATCTTATTAATGATTCCAGGTTTCAGCTCTCATGTCCCACTGCTGGCTTATGGCGCTCTCACTCGGCCCACTCCTTTCCTCTAAAAGGTCCGAACAGCATCTCCTCTCTCACTGCGCCATATTCCCACTCTGTTTTGAGCTGCATTCAGTCGCTAGCTGCTACCTTCGTGCCTGCTTCAAACCGTTTCTAGTGTCAGAATGTTTGGCATTAAGAAGACACAGACATAATGTAGTTGGCAAAGAACCAGAGGCGAAATCAGAAGAATTGCAGCACACAGTGAGTTGTTGGGATCTACAATTCACTGCCTGAAAGCATTGTGGAAGCAGATTTAATAATATCTTTCAAAACGGAACTTAAATACTTGATAAGGGAAAAATGCAGGAGCCTGAGGAAAGAGGAGGGAAATGGAAATAATTAGATAGCTCTTTCAAAGAGACAGCACTGATACAATGGGCCGAAAAGCTTCCTTCGGTGCTACATCAATCTCTGATTGGATGAGCAAGAGACAGAGTGAAGGTAGTGAAGATCAGGTTGGAAGAGAGAACAGGAAATGGTGAGAGAGGGAACGAGAAGCTTGCATAACGTTTCGGGCAAAGGGGTCACGATCAGATATCTGCCCATGCCCGTTCCTGTTTATTCAGGTGGCACGCAACCTTCATGCTGTCTCCTCATTTACATGAAATCTACATGCTGTCTGCATGACCCGTCTGACAGACAGCTTGCTGTGACCGTCAAGAAGCATGGAGAAGTCTGGCTCCAATGTGGAACAGGGAGCTTTTCCTGTTCCTATAGCTCTCCCATTGACATGGAGGCCCACAGCCATGTGCACCATCGGGAATCCAGCTATCTCAAAAGCCATGTGACTTCTCATCTTGCTCCGGAGAAAATTATGTATTTACCCGACCTGGCATAGATGGCCTCTGTATCAATGGGCGGCATACTGGGAGATGATGGATATGTTGCCTGCTCCTGCCTGGATAGTTCCAGACGCCTGGAGGTTCAATTGAACTGTGACCTTAATGGCCACTGACAGCGCTATCCTCATCCTGGTCTGAGGCTGCAGGTCGTGTTGCAGGAGGTGCCACAGCCCTGTGACAACCTGCTTATTAAATCAGAGTCACCTCACACACTGCTCCTGGGTTAGGTATGGGTAGGAAAGGTGCACTTGGAAACCCAGGGTGGGTTGGACCCAGGGAGGGGGGGTCCCTTTCTTCATTGCAGAGGTTCCATTTCTGCAGCCTCTGCTCCATTTCTGAATCATGTTGAAGGCTCAAATGTATTGTAATTTCAGTCCCCATGTCTCGTCCAGAGTTGGGGTCCCAAATCCACTGACCTCCCTGACTGTATCCAACAGCTCTAAGCACAACGTCCATTAAATCATTCACAGAACCTCCACTAATTTTGTGATGACAGACGTTAAAAGCCCCTCACCTGCCAGTTGGATGCTGATTCTTTAAAATAACGCTATGGGGAATTTCTCGCGCTGCTGAATGCATGTTTGGCTGAGAATGACTAACACAGGGGATCAGTGAACATGCACAGACCAAGTTTCAAAGACTTTCATCAAAGCAGCTGGAACGTCTGTTTCATGTCACATCCAGACGTCTCCCCATACTACCAGTGCATGCTGGGCACTCCCAGATTTAGTGCCCTGTCCAGCACCAGTGCCTACTGATCCCAGAATCACGGCAACAGAGAGGTACACATTGAAAGAAATTCCCTTTTAATAGGAATAGGATAAATTATTTAAAAGGACCAAGTGGCAAGAATATGGGAAATGGACAGGGGAATGAGACTAATTTGAGAATTGAGGCCAGGGAGGGATTTTCACACAAGAATGCGTATATTAAAATTGTAGCATTGCTGTGGAGGGAGCCAGTGTAAAATAAAACCAGAAAGCACTGCAAGTATTCAGCAGATCTGGCAGCATCTGTGGAGAAAGAAGCAGAGTTAATGTTTCAGGTCGGTGTCCTTTCATTATGTTCTCATCATGTTAACTCTGTTTCCCTCTCCACAGATGCAGCCAGAACTGCTGAGTTACGTCCAGCACTTTCTGTTTTAATTTCAGATTTCCAGCATCTGCGGTATTTTGCTTTCATTATTAGGAGCCAATGTAGGTCGGTGAGCAAAGGGATGATCTGTGAACTGGACTTGGTGTGTGTTAAGATATGGGCAGCAGAGTTTTGGATGAGTTGAGATTTGAAAAGGTTTGTAACTCTGACGGTGGCCAGTGAAACATTGGGGACGTGGGGTCGAGATTTAACAAGAGCACGAATCAGGGTTTATGCAGCAGTTAGAAACATAGAAAATAGGAGCAGGAGTAGGCCATTCGGCCCTTCTGGTCTGCTTCGCCATTCAAAAAAGATCATGGCTGATCATCTAATTCAGTACCCTGCTCCCGCTTTCTCCCCATATCGCTTGATCTCTTTGATATTAAGAAATATATCTATCTCCAGCTTGAAAATATTTAATGACTTGGCCTCCACTGCCTTCTGCAGTAAAGGTTCACCACCCACAGAGTGAAGACATTTCTCCTCATCTGGGTTCTAAATGGCATACCCCATATCCTGAGACTGTAACCCCTGGTTCTGTACTCCCCAGCCATCAGGAACATCCTGCCTGCATCGAGCCTGTCGAGTCCTGTTAGAATTTTATAGGTTTCTTTGAGGTTCCCTCTCAGTCTTCTAAACTCTAGTGAATATAGGCCTAGTCGACCCAATCCCTCCTCATACGTCAATCCTGCCATCCCAGAAATCAGTCTAGTAAATCTTCTTTGCACCCCCTCCATGGCAAGAACATCGTTCCTCAGATAAGGAGACCAAAGGTGCACACAATACTCCAGCTGTGGTCTCACTAAAGCCCTGTATAACTGCAGTAAGACATCCTTGCTCCTGTACTCAAATTCTCTTGCAATGAAGGCCAACATACCATTTACCTTCCTAACTGCTTGCTGCTTGCTTTCAGCAACTGGTGTACAAGGACACCCAGGACTCGTTGCACCTCCCCCTTTCCCACCTATCACCATTCAGATAATAATCTGCCTTTCTGTTTTACAACCAAAGTGGATAACCTCACATTTATCCACGTTATACTGCATCTGCCATTCATTTGCCCACTCACCCAACTTGTCCAAATCACATTGGAGTCTCTTTGCATCCTCCTCACAGCTCACATTCCCCGCACCCCCCATCCTCCAGTTTTGTGTTGTCTGCAAACCTGGAAATGTTACATTTAGTTCCCTCACCCAAGTCATTAATATATATTGTGAATAGCTGGGACCCAAGCACCGATCACTACGGTACCCCACTAGTCACTGCCTGCCACCCAGAAAGAGACCCGCTTATTCCTATTCTCTCTTTTCTGTCAGTCAACCAATTCTCAATCCATGCCAATATATCACCCCCAATCCCATGTGCTTTAATTTTGCACACTAACCTCTCATGTGGGTCCTTATCAAAAGCGTT
Source organism: Heterodontus francisci (assembly GCF_036365525.1). NCBI lineage: Eukaryota > Metazoa > Chordata > Chondrichthyes > Heterodontiformes > Heterodontidae > Heterodontus > Heterodontus francisci. Next base: position 1,500,980 of record NW_027141894.1, read on the forward strand.
CTGAAAATCCAAATACACCACATCCACTGGTTCTCCCTTATCTATTCTACTAGTTACATCCTCAAAAAACTCCAGTAGATTTGATAAGCATGATTTCCCTTTAATAAACCCATGCTGACTTTGTCCAATCACGTTTATGCTTTCTAGGTGTTCTGCTATCACATCCTTTATAATAGACTCGGGCATTTTCCCCACTACTGATCTAAGGCTGTAAGTTCCCTGTTTTTCTCTCCCTCCCTTTTTAAATAGTGGGGTTACATTTGCCACCCTCCGATCTGTAGGAACCTCTCCAGAGTCTGTAGAACTTTGGAAGATGACCACCAATGCATCCACTATTTCCAGGGCCACTTCCTTTAAAATTAGAATTAGAACATTACAGCGCAGTACAGGCCCTTCGGCCCTCGATGTTGCGCCGACCTGTGAAACCATCTGACCTACACTATTCCATTTTCATCCATATGTCTATCCAATGACCACTTAAATTCCCTTAAAGTTGGAGAGTCTACTACTGTTGCAGGCAGGGCGTTCCAAGCCCCTACTACTCTCTGAGTAAAGAAACTACCTCTAACATTTGTCCTATATCTGTCACCCCTCAACTTAAAGCTATGTCCCCTCGTATTTTCCATCACCATCCGAGGAAAAAGACTCTCACTATCCACCCTATCTAACCCTCTGATTATCTTATATGTCTCTATTAAGTCACCTCTCCTCCTCCTTCTCTCCAACGAAAACAACCTCAAGTCCCTCAGCCTTTCCTCGTAAGACCTTCCCTCCATACCAGGCAACATCCTAGTAAATCTCCTCTGCACCCTTTCCAAAGCTTCCACATCCTTCCTATAATGCGGTGACCAGAACTGCACGCAATACTCCAGGTGCGGTCTCACCAGAGTTTTGTACAGCTGCAGCATGACCTCGTGGCTCCGAAACTCGATCCCCCTACTAATAAAAGCTAACACACCATATGCCTTCTTAACAGCCCTATTAACCTGGGTAGCAACTTTCAGGGATTTATGTACCTGGACACCAAGATCTCTCTGTTCATCTACACTACCAAGAATCTTCCCATTAGCCCAGTACTCAGCATTCCTGTTACTCCTTCCAAAGTGAATCACCTCACCCTTTTCCGCATTAAACTCCATTTGCCATCTCTCAGCCCAGCTCTGCAGCCTATCTATGTCCCGCTGTACCCTACAACATCCTTCGGCACTATCCACAACTCCACCGACCTTCGTGTCATCCGCAAATTTACTAACCCACCCTTCTACACCCTCTTCCAGGTCATTTATAAAAATGACAAACAGCAGTGGCCTCAAAACAGATCCTTGCAGTACACCACTAGTAACTAAACTCCAGGATGAACATTTGCCATCGACCACCACCCTCTGTCTTCTTTCAGCTAGCCAATATCTGATCCAAAGCTCTAAATCACCTTCAACCCCATACTTCCGTATTTTCTGCAATAGCCTACCATGGGGAACCTTATCAAACGCCTTACTGAAATCCATATACACAACATCCACTGCTTTACCCTCATCCACCTGTTTGGTCACCTTCTCGAAAAACTCAATAAGGTTTGTGAGGCACGACCTACCCTTCACAAAACCGTGCTGACTATCGCTAATGAACTTGTTCTTTTCAAGATGATTATAAATCCTGTCTCTTATAACCTTTTCCAACATTTTGCCCACAACCGAAGTAAGACTCACAGGTCTATAATTACCAGGGCTGTCTCTCCTCCCCTTCTTGAACAAGGGGATAACATTTGCTATCCTCCAGTCTTCTGGCACTATTCCTGTCGACAATGACGACATAAAGATCAAGGACAAAGGCTCTGCAATCTCCTCCCTGGCTTCCCAGAGAATCCTAGGATAAATCCCATCTGGCCCAGGGGACATATCTATTTTCACACTTTAGTGCTCTGGGATGTCCAATCACGTTTATGCTTTCTCGGTGTTCCTCTATCACATCCTTTATAATAGATTCGGGCATTTTTCCCACTACTGATCTAAGGCTGTAGTTCCCTGTTTTTCTCTCCCTCCCTTTTTAAATAGTGGGGTTACATTTGCCACCCTCCGATTTGTAGGAACTTCTCCAGAGTCTGTAGAACTTTGGAAGATGACCACCAATGCATCCACTATTTCCAGGGTCACTTCCTTTCGTGCTCTGGGATGCAGATTCTCAGGCCCTGGGGATTTTTCAGCCTTTAACCCCATTAATTTCCCCACCAAAAATTTTTTATGAATAAATTATGTCCTTCAAGTCTCCCTCTCATCAGACCCTTGGTTCGCTAACATTTCTGGGAGGTTATTTGTGTCCTCCTTTGTGAAGATAGAACCAAAGTATGTGTTTAATTGTTCTGCCATTTCTTCGTTCCCCATTATAATTTCCCCCGTTTCTGACTGTAAGGGACCTACATTTGGCTTCACTAATCTTTTTCTCTTCACATATTTGTAGAAGCTTTTACAGTCAGTTTTTATGTTCCATGAAAGTTTACTCTCCTACTCTATTTCCCCGCTTAATCAACCTCTTTGTCCTCCTTTGCCGAATTCTAAACTGCTCCCAATCCATAGACTTGCCTCCTCTTCGGATCTAATACGATCCCGAATTTATTTTGTAAGCCACGGTTGAGCCACCTTTCTGGTTTTATTTTTGTACCAGACAGGCATGAATAATTGTTGTAATTCAGGGACACGTTCTTTAAATATTATCCCATTGTCTATCCACCGTCAACCCTTTTAGTAAAGTTCCCCAATCTACCATAGCCAAAGATGAGCTGAGGGAGGGGTGAAGATGGATAATATTATGGAGGTGGTGGGAGACAGGATTGTTGATGGACAGGATATGGAGTCAGAATTTAGGATTAGGGGAATCACCAAGCTTGCAAAGAATCTGTTTCAGTCTCAAATGTTGGCCGGGGAGCAAGATGGAATCAGTGGATAGGGAACAGAATTAGTGATGTAAATCGATGAAAATGGATGCGGTCTTTCCAAAATTTAAATGCAAAGAACAACAATAGAGTGAAACATGATTTGTGGATCTAATAGCTGGATACAGAGACTTACCAGGAACAATAACATCATCAAAGAGGGCAGAGTACATGACAAGAACAGCACTGCAATTAAACATGGTTTCTAGAATTAATAGCTGAATAGAGACTTCCCAGGGACACAAACAATAGCGAGGATGGGATTCTAAACTGTTTGAATCATCAAAAGGTCCACAATTCTAATGGTGCAGATCATAATTTGCAGAAAGATAGTCAAACACCCAGGATTAACTCTTTCCCATTGCTATAAAATTCCAATCTACTGCCCTCACATTCTGACCTATTGTAACATTCCAATCTATTGTTCTCAGAGTCTGATCCACTGTCCGAATATTCCAATTTAGTGTTCTCAGATTCCGATCTATCTTCTCCTTCTCACTAGAGCCACCTTTTGAAAGAGTGCCAACGACGCACGACGCTCTGAGAGAAAAATAATTCTTCTTGTCTCTGTCTTAAATGGGCACCCCCTCATTTTTAAACAGTGACCCTCTCGTTCGAGATTCTTCCACACGAGAAAACATACTTTCCACATTCATCCTGTCAAGACCCCTCAGAATCTTATATGTTTCAATCAAGTCACCGCTTACTCGTTTAAATACCAGCAGATACAAGCCTAGCCTGTCCAACCCGCCCATTACAGGTTCTAGGCTAGTAAACCTTCTCTGAACTGCTTCAAATGCATTTACATCCTTCCATAAATACAGAGACCAATACTGTACATAGTACTTCAGATGTGGTCTCACCAATGCCCTGTATAACTGTAGCATAACCTCCCCACATTTGTATTCTATTCTCCTTGCAATAAATGATAGCATTAACATACAAACATATGAATGAGGAGCAGGAGTCGCACACTCAACACCTCCAGCCTGCTCCACCATTCATTAAGTTCGTGGCTGAACGGATTACCCCACATTTCCACCTACACGTGATAACTTTTAACACCAATCATTCTATTAGTCTTCCTAATTACTTGTTGTACCTCCAAACTAACCTTTTGCGATTCATGCACTCGGATACTCAGAGCCCTCTGCATCTCACAGCTCTGCAATCTCTCACCATTATGCTTTTTTATTCTTCCTGCCAAAAGGGACAGTTGCATATTTTCCAACATTATATTCCATTTGCCAGGTCTTTGCCCACTCATTTAACCTATATATATATCCTGTTGCATCCTCCTTATGTCCTCTTCACAACTTACCTTCCTGCCTATATTTGTGTCTTCAACACATGTCGCAACCATATCTTTGCTCCCTTCATCCAAGTTATTGATATAAATTGTAAAAAGCTATGGCCCAGCACTGATCCCTGTGGCACACCACTTGTTACATCTTGCCAACCAGAAAATTTATGCCTCCTCTCTGTTTCCTGTTCGCTAGCCAATCTTCTATCCATGCCAAAATGCTACTCTCTACAACATGAGCTTATTTATTAATAGAATAGGGAAAACCTCCAGAGACACAATTCGGGTCCATGGAGACAGGCATTAGTTACAGTTATTGAACAAACAGGTTCAGTTAACCACTTTCAATCCGACACTTTTTGTTCCACAATAAAGTAGAGTATTTACCAGGTCGGGATGGGATGTATGAGGGTTGCTGAGGAAAAGAAAGTTGGAAACAGCAGAGGCACTAGCCTGAACTTTCAATCCTCCTTGGATCGGGGAGTGATGCCAGAGGACTGGAGGGTTGTACCTGTTAAACTCTGTTTAAAAACGAGAGGGCTAAACCCTGTAAGGACAGACCTAGCCAGTCTAATGCTGGTGATGGGGAAATTATCGAGGCCATATTCCAGGAGAAATATCGGTTGCTTGGGAAATCATGGATTTATACATGCCTGAGTGATTGATGAGGTAACAGAGGTAGTTGATAAGGTTAATGCTGTTGATGTGGTGTTCATGTCCTTCCAAAAGGCACTTGATAAAATGCCACATAACAAGTATGTCAGCAAAGTTTGAGCCCATTCATAAAAATAACAGTAGCAGCATTGTTACGAAGTTGACTGTGTGACAGGAAACAGAGAGTGGTGGTGAACGGTTGCTTTTCAGGTTGGAGGAAGGTTTACAGTGGGGTTCCCCAGGGGTCCCATGTTAGGAACCTGTCTTCATTGATACATACTAAAGATCTTGACTTGGGGATACAGGGAATAATGTCAAAAATTGCAGGTGACATGAAATTTGGAAGCATTGTGAAATGTGAGGAGAATATTGAGAACATTCACGAGGACACAGATAGGCTGCTGGAATTGGTGAACACATGGCAGATGAATTTAATGCAGAGAAATGTGAAGGGATTCATTTTGGTAGAAAGAATCTTCTTCTACTTTGGCCTCCTCGTCTCCAGAGACAATCGGTTAGCGCCTGGAGGTGGTCAGTGGTTTGTGAAGCAGCGCCTGGAGTGGCTATCAAGGCCAATTCTGGAATAGTACTGAAGACCTGTGCTCCAGAACTTGTAGCTCCAGTACAGCTACAACACTGGCATCTACCCTGCAATGTGGAAATTGCCCAGGTATGTCCTGTACACAAAAAGCAGGACAAATCCAACCCGGCCAACTACCGCCCCATTAGCCTACTCTCAATCATCAGTAAAGTGATGGAAGGTGTCATCAACAGTGCCATCAAGCGGCACTTGCTTAGTGACACTCAGTTTGAGTTCCGCCAGGGCCACTCAGCTCCTGACCTCATTACAGCCTTGGTTCAAACATGGACAAAAGAGCTGAACTCAAGAGGTGTGGTGAGAGTGACTGCCCTTGACATCAAGGCAGCATTTGACCGAGTATGGCGTCAAGGAGCCCTAGCAAAACTGAAGTCAATGGGAATCAGGGGGAAAACCCTCCGCTGGCTGGAGTCATACCCAGCACAAACGAAGATGGCTGTGGTTGTTGGAGGTCAATCATCTGAGCTCCAGGACATCACTGCAGTAGTTCCACAGGGTAGTGTCCTAGGCCCAACCATCTTCAGCTGCTTCATCAATGACCTTCCTTCTGTCATGAGGCAAGGTTAGCCTCAAACCAAAGAAGCTGCATCACTCCAAGCAGAAGGGCCGCCCGCGCATCAACACTAGCAGAATTTCACATCCACAGCTGTTACATAGGTTTCTAAATTCACTTGAAAAAGCCCTTCAAAACACTCCTACAGGGGATGCAGAGACCAAGTAGGCCATACTGGACCTGGTGTTGGGGAATGAGCCCAGCCAGGTGGTTGAAGTTTCAGTAGGGGACTACTTTGGGAATAGTGATCACAATTCCGTAAGTTTTAGAATACTCATGGACAAAGACGAGAGTGGTCCTAAAGGAAAAGTGCTAAATTGGGGGAAGGCCAACTACACCAAAATTCGGCAGAAGCTGGGGAATGTAGATTGGGAGCAGTTGTTTGAAAGGTAAATCCACATTTGATATGTGGGAGGCTTTTAAAGAGAGGTTGATTAGCGTGCAGGAGAGACATGTTCCTGTGAAAATGAGGGATAGAAATGGCAAGATTAGGGAACCATGGATGACAGGTCAAATTGTGAGACTAGCTAAGAGGAAAAAGGAAGCATACATAAGGTCTAGGAGGCTGAAGAAAGACGAAGCTTTGAAAGAATTTCGGGAATGCAGGACCAATCTGAAACGAGGAATTAAGAGGGCTAAAAGGGGTCATGAAATATCTTTAGCAAACAGGGTTAAGGAAAATCCCAAAGCCTTTTATTCATATATAAGGAGCAAGAGGGTAACTAGAGAAAGGATTGGCCCACTCAAGGACAAAGGAGGAAAGTTATGCGTGGAGTCAGAGAAAATGGGTGAGATTCTAAATGAGTACTTTGCATCGGTCTTCACCGAGGAGAGGGACATGACGGATGTTGAGGTTAGGGACAGATGTTTGATTACTCTCGGTCAAGTCGGCATAAGGAGGGAGGAAGCGTTGGGTATTATAAAAGGCATTAAGGTGGACAAGTTCCCAGGTCCGGATGGGATCTATCCCAGGTTACTGAGGGAAGTAAGAGAGGAAATAGCTGGGGCCTTAACAGATATCTTTGCAGCATCCTTAAACACAGGTGAGGTCCCGGAGGACTGGAGAATTGCTAATGTTGTCCCCTTGTTTAAGAAGGGTAGCAGGGATAATCCAGGTAATTATAGACCGGTGAGCCTGACGTCAGTGGTAGGGAAGCTGCTGGAGAAGATACTGAGGGATAGGATCTATTCCCATTTGGAAGAAAATGGGCTTATCAGTGATAGGCAACATGGTTTTGTGCAGGGAAGGTCATGTCTTACCAACTTAATAGAATTCTTTGAGGAAGTGACAAAGTTGATTGATGAGGGAAGGGCTGCAGATGTCATATGCATGGACTTCAGTAAGGCGTTTGATAAGGTTCCCCATGGTAGGCTGATGGAGAAAATGAAGTCGCATGGGGTCCAGGGTGCACTAGCTAGATGGATAAAGAACTGGCTGTGCAACAGGAGACAGAGAGTAGCAGTGGAAGGGTGTTTCTCAAAATGGAGACGTGTGACCAGTGGTGTTCCACAGGGATCCGTGCTGGGACCACAGTTGTTTGTGATATACATAAATGATTTGGAGGAAAGTATAGGTGGTCTGATTAGTAAGTTTGCAGACGACACTAAGATTGGTGGAGTAGCAGATAGTGAAGGGAACTGTCAGAGAATACAGCAGAATATAGATAGATTGGAGAGTCGGGCAGAGAAATGGCAGATGGAGTTCAATCAGGGCAAATGCGAGGTGATGCATTTTGGAAGATCCAATTTAAGAATGAACTATACAGTAAATGGAAAAGTCCTGGGAAAAATTGATGTACAGAGAGATTTGGGTGTTCAGGTCCATTGTTCCCTGAAGGTGGCAACGCAGGTCAATAGAGTGGTCAAGAAGGCATACGGCATGCTTTCCTTCATCGGACGGGGTATTGAGTGCAAGGGTTGGCCGGGCATGTTACAGTTGGTTCGGCCACATTTGGAATACTGCGTGCAGTTCTGGTCGCCACATTACCAAAAGGATGTGGATGCTTTGGAGTGGGTGCAGAGGAGGTTCACCAGGATGTTGCCTGGTATGGAGGGCGCTAGCTATAAAGAGAGGTTGAGTAGATTAGGATTATTTTCATTCAAAAGACGGAGGTTGAGGGGGGACCTGATGGAGGTGTACAAAATCATGAGAGATTTAGACAGGGTGGATAGCAAGAAGCTTTTTCCCAGAGTGGGGGATTCAATTCCGTAATTACTAGGGGTCACGAGTTCAAAGTGAGAGGGGAAAAGTTTAGGTGGGATATGCGTGGAAAGTTCTTTACGCAGAGGGTGGTGGGTGCCTGGAACGGGTTGCCAGTGGAGGTGGTAGACGCGGGCACGATAGCATCTTTTAAGATGTATCTAGACAGATACATGAATGGGCAGGAAGCAAAGAGATACAGACCCTTAGAAAATAGGCGACATGTTTAGACAGAGGCTCTGGATCGGCGCAGGCTTGGAGGGCCGAAGGGCCTGTTCCTGTGCTGTAATTTTCTTTGTTCTTTGTTCTTGTGCAGAAGGGTTCACCTGGACCCAACTGCTCTGAGTAATTGGATGAAAGGAAGGGGGTTGTGTGAGCCTGTCCTAACAGCTGAAAGCTAATACCTGTGGTCATTGCAGCTGGTCTGCTGTATAACAATGGGAATCGTTCACTCTGGAGGTGGATCATCAGATGTGAAGGACGATGCCCCAAGGACGGACAGAAGGATAGATGGGCAGGGAAACATGCAACCAGCTGGCCCAGTGCATCCTCGTAATGTGGGAGGGAGAGCAGGTGGCAGAGTGGGCCGGGTGCGAACACATGTCAGGAGATGTGCCTACCCAGCAGACAGGGCCTACCGCCCGTGTCTGAGCTACCTGCAGCTGTCAGAATGCCAGTGCAGAGGAAGACTGCAGCTGTCATGGGAGATTCATTTTGGTTGTAAGAATGAAGAGAGGCAATGCAAAATAAAGAGTGAAATTCTAAAAGGAGTGCAGGAGCAGAGGGACCTGGTTGTATGTGTGCATAAATCATTGAAGGGAGCAGGGCAGGGTGAGAGAGCAGTTAATAGAACAAACAGCATCCTCGGCTTCATTAATGGGGGATAGAATACAGAAACAAGAAAGTGATTTTAAATTTATATAGAATAATGCTTCGGCATCTTCCAGAGTAACGTCTCCAGTTCTTTTAGATTAGATTAGAGATTCAGCACTGAAACAGGCCCTTCGGCCCACCGCGTCTGTGCCGACAATCAACCACCCATTTATACTAATCCTACACTAATCCCTTATTCCTACCAAACATCCCCACCTGTCTCTATATTTCCCGACCACCTACCTATACTAGTGACAATTTATAATGGCCAATTTACCGATCAACCTGCAAGTCTTTTGGCTTTTGGGAGGAAACCAGAGCACCCAGAGAAAACCCACGCAGACACAGGGAGAACTTGCAAACTCCACACAGGCAGTACCCAGAATCGAACCCGGGTCCCTGGAGCTGTGAGGCTGCAGTGCTAACCACTGCGCCACTGTGCCGCCTATTCTGGGCACTATTCTTTAGGAAAGAGGTGAAGGCATTGGAGAAAGTGTAGAAAGGTTCCATGAGAATGTTTTCAGGGATGAGGAACTTCAGTTACGTGGATCGATGGGAGAAGTTGGGACTGATTTCTTTGGAGAAGTGAAGTTTGTGAGGAGATTTGATAGAAGATTCAAAGTCCTGAGTGGTCTGGAAATTGTAGATGTGGACACACTGTTCCCATTGGTGGATAGATCTGGAACTAAAGGGCACAGATTTCAGCTAATGAGGAAAAGAAGCAGTAGTGACAGGAGGAAAAATGTCTTCACGCAGAGAGTGGTGGGATCTGGAATGTGCTGCCTGATAGTGTATGGCGCTGGCAGGTTCAATTGAGGCATTCAAGAGGGAATTTATTTGCTGTCTGAAAAAGGAGAAGGCCGGGTAATGGTATTTGGTTATTAGCACCTTCATAAGTAGGTAGGTACTCTCAATCATCAGTAAAGTGATGGAAGGTGTCATCAACAGTGCCATCAAACAGCACTTGCTTAGCAATAACCTTCTCAGTGACGCTCAGTTTGGGTTCCGCCAGGGCCACTCAGCTCCTGAGGTCATGACAGCCTTGGTTCAAACGCGGACAAAAGAGCTGAACTCAAGAGGTGAAGTGAGAATGACTGCCCTTGACATCAAGGCAGCATTTGACCGAGTATGGCATCAAGGAGCCCTGGCAAAACTGAGATCAATGGGAATCAGGGGGGAAACCCTCCGCTGGTTGGAGTCATACCTAGCGCAAAGGAAGATGGTTGTGGTTGTTGGAGGTCAATCATCTGAGCTCCAGGAGATTACTGCAGGAGTTCCTCAGGGAAGTGTCCTAGTCCCAACCATCTTCAGCTGCTTCATCAATGACCTTCCTTCAATCATAAGGTGAGAAATGGGGATGTTCGCTGATGTTTGCATAATGTTCAGTACCATTCACAACTCCTCAGATACTGAAGCAGTCCGTGTTGAAGTGCAGCAAGACCTGGTCAATATCCAGGCTTGGGCTGATAAGTGGCAAGTAACATGCTCGCCACACAAGTACCAGGCAATGACCATCTAGAACAAGAGAGAATCTAACCATCTCCCCTTGACATTCAACGGCATTCCCATTGCTGAATCCCCCACTATCAACATCCCAGGGGCTACCATTGACGAGAAAGTGAACTGGAGTAGCCATATAAATACCATATAAATATAAGAGCAGGTCAGAGGCTAGGAATCCTGAGGCGAGTAACTCACCTCCTGACTCCCCAAAGCCTGTCCACAATCTACAAGACAGAAGTGAGGAGTATGATGGAATACGAGGACATTTATTTTTTATTTTGGTCACCATATCTATAATCTGTTACGTAAAGTGAAAATGGTTTGTGCATTGCATACTTGCCTGGATGGGTGCAGCTCCAACAACACTCAAGAAGCTCAACACCATTCAGGACAAAGCAGCCTGCTTCTTTGGCACCCCATCTACAAACATTCACTCCCTTCACCACCGACGCACAGTGGCAGCAGTGTGTACTATCTACAAGATGCACTGCAGCAATGCACCAATGCTCCTTGGACAGCACCTTCCAAACCCACGACCTTTACCAACTAGAAGGGCAAGGGCAACAAATACATGGGAACATTACCACATGCAAGTTCCCCTCCAAGTCACACACCATCCTGACTTGGAACTATATCACCGTTCCTTCACTGTCGTTGGTCAAAGTCCTGGAACTCCCTTCCTAACAGCACTGTGGGTGTACCTACTCCAAATGGACTGCAGCGGTTCAAGAAGGCAGCTCACCACCACCTTCTCAAGGGCAATTAGAGATGGGCAATAAATGTTGGCCTGGCCAGTGATGCCCACATCCCATGAATGAATAATAAAAAGTGACTGCAGTGTGCAAAGAGAGAAAAAAAGAAAAAATGCATTAAAGTTAGAAATAGAGGCAGACAGACAGGGAAGGACAATCTTGTGGGCTGAATCGTATATGAACAAGTGCATATTTATTTATTTTTATTGAGAGATACAGCATTGAAACAGGCCCTTCGGTCCACCGAGTCTGTGCCAACCAACAACCACCCATTAATACTAACCCTACATTAATCCCATATTCTCTACCACATCCCCACCATTCTCCTACCACTTACCTACACAAGGGGCGATTTACAATGGCCAATTTACCTATCAACCTGCAAGTCTTTTGGAGGTGGGAGGAAACCAGACCACCCAGTGGAAACCCACGCAGACATAGGGAGAACTTGCAAACTCCACACAGGTAGTGCCCAGAATTGAACCCGGGTTGCTGGAACTGTGAGGCTGCGGTGTTAACCACTGTGCCACTACGCCTCTGTGCCGCCCATATAGAGAAAGAAAAACCGAAAAATGAATACCACAGATTAAGAAAAAGAGAGGGAGCTTGTGTGTGAGCAAAAAACATTGAAAAAGGTACAGAAACGAATATAGAAACTGAGAGAGGCAGAAGAGAATATACCATGAAGTGAGAGATCCACACAGAACATTACAAAGACACATATCAACAGAAAGTTGTAGAAATAAGTAGTCAATCACAGAGAGATAAAGACAAAGAAATAACCTGTTCAAGAGAGCATCAGGCTGAGAAAAGAGACAACTTGACAAAAAAAGGTTATGGATATTTTCCAGTCTACTAATGTACAAAGCAATTCATTAAAAAAGAGATTGTGTAGTGCCTTATATATTAACATATCTCACACAATTTACTCAATGAATTTCTTCTGAAGCCTTACGTAGACAAATGCGTTATAGAAAAGATTCACAACAATGTTTCCAGGGAAGAGGATCTTCAGTTATGAAGATAGTTGGAGAAGTTGGGACTGTTTTTCTTGTCGAAGAGAAGGTGAGAGTTGATTTGATAGAGGTTTTTAAAATCACGAGGGGTCTGGACAGAGTAGATAGGGATCAAGTGCTTCCACTCGTGGAAGCATCGAGAATGAGAGGGCACAGATTTAAAGTACAGGTAAGAGAAGCAAAAGAAAAAACATTTTCACCCAGTGAGTGGTTAAGGTCTGGAATGCACTGCCTGAGAGTGTGGTGGAGGCAAGTTCAATTCAAGCATTGAAAAGGGAATTGGACTGTTACATGGAAAGGAAGAATGTGCAGGGTTATGGGGGGAAAGCGGTGGAATAGCACCAGGTGAGCTGCTCTTTCGGAGAGCTGGTGCAGACAGGATGGACCGAATGGCCTCCTTAAGCACTGTATCAATTCTGTGGTTCTATAGTTGTTGCACATCTCTGTGATTTCTCTGCAGATTTGTTCCTCTACCTCTCTCTCACGATTTGGAGTCTACAGAATACCACCATTAGTGTGTTCATCCCCGTTTCACTTTTCATCTATAAGCAAATGGATTCTTTCTTTGCTGCTGAAAGACATCCTCTCTTTCTGTCACCACACTGAGTTCCCCAATCAGTAGTTCCACTCCAACTCCCCTTTCTCTTTCCCTATCTTCTCTGAAAACTTATTTGCTTGAACATTAAGCGTTCAGTCCTCACCATATTTTTTATTTTATTTTTATTTTATTTTAGAGATACAGCAATGAAACAGGCCCTTCGGCCCACCGAGTCTGTGCCGACCAACAACCACCCATTTATACTAATCCTACATTAATCTCATATTCCCAACCACATATTTAAGCCACGTTCCCATTCTTGCCACTAAATCATATTCCCACACGGCTATTTTTCATTGTAGGAACATTCGTGCCACACAAGTGTCAGGATATGATGACCCCCAATCAGGGAGAATTTAACAGTCTTGCCTGGACATTGAATAGCATTAGCATCGCTGATTCCAGCAACATCTTGGGGGGGGTTACCACTGAGGAGAAACTGAACAGGAGCAGCCACATAAATACTGTGGCTACAAGAGCTGGACAAAGGCTGGAAATTCTGTGGCGAGTTTCCTGACTCCCCAAAGCCTGTCCACCAACTAGAAGGCACAGGTCAGGAGTGTCATGGAATATTCTCCACTTGCCTGAATGTGTGCAGTTTCAACAGCACTTAGGAAGTTCGATATCATCCAGGACAAAGCAACCCATTTGATCTGCACCCATCTACCATGTTAAACATTCACTCCCTCTAATAACGACTCACAGTGGCATTAGTGTGTACCATTGTGTAAGATGTACTGCAGCAACACACCATGCCTCCTTCAACAGCACCACATAGAGGGACACGGGCAGTAGACCCGTAGCAACAGCACCATCTGCAAGTCCACCCCTCCCTCCCCCACAAGCACACACCCTCCTGCACTGGAAATATATCTTTGTTCCTTCTCTGTCGCTGGATCAAATTTCTAGGACTCTGTCCCACACTGTGAGTACAGTCATCAGACGGACTGCAGCAGTCCAAGAAGGCAACTCATCGCCACCTTCTCATGGCAATTACAGACTGATAGCAAATGCTAACCTTGCCAGTGACTTCCACAACCTGTGAAAAAATATTACACAGCTCACTAACCTCACTTACCACAACCTGTGCGTTTACATACATACATTTAAAAATGGAATAGTGTAGGTCAGATGGTTTCACAGGTCGGCGCAACATCGAGGGCCGAAGGGCCTGTACTGTGCTGTACTGTTCTAAAAAAAAAAAATTAAACATATATTTGTACTCCTCATATCCCGGCTTAGTCTGTTCCTATCTAATATGGGATCGACTCCTTTTCTAGTACTAGCCAGCTCTCTCACTCCTTTATGATCAGCGATTCTATGACCAATGGATCAGATCTAAGCTCTTCAGTCCTGCCACATCCCATCATGAATGGTGGTGGATGATGAAACAACTAACTGGAGGAGGTGGCTCCACGAACATCCCAATCCTCAATGATGGGGGACCCCAGCACATCAGTGCAAAAGACAATGTTGAATCATTTGCATCAATCTTCAGCCAGAAGTGCCAAGTGGATGATCCATCTCAGCCTCCTCCTGAGGTCCCCAGCACCACAGTCTTCAGCCAATCCGATTCACTCCACGTGATATCAAGAAACGGATGAGGGCCTGGTTACTGCAAAGGCTATGGACCCTGATAACATTACGGCAATGGTACTGAAGAGTTATGCTCCAGAACTAGCTGCACCCCTGGCCAAGCTGTTCCAGTGCAGTTACAACACTGGTATCTGTCTGGGAATGCGGAATGCTGCCAAAGTATGTCATGTACACGAAAATATGGACATATCCAACCCAGCCAATTACCACCCTAACAGTCTGCTCTCGGTCATCAGCAAAGTGATGGAAGGTGTCACCAACAGAGCTATCCAGTGGCAATTTCATAGGCATAACCTGCTCACTGACGCTCAGTTCGGGTTCGGCAAGGGTCACTCAGCTCCTGACCTTATTACAGCATTTGTCCAAACAAGGACAAAAGAGCTGAACTCCAAAGATGAGGTGAGAGTGACTGCCTTTGCTATCAAGGCAGCTTTCGACTGAGTATGGCATCAAGGAACCCTCGCAAAATTTGAGTCAATGGGAATCAATGGGAAAAGTCTCTGCTGGTTGGACAAAGGAAGATGGTTGTGGTTGTTGGAGGTCAATCATCTCTGTCCCAGTACATCACTGCAGGAGTACCTCTGGGTAGTATCCTTGACCGAATAATCTTCCGCTCCTTCTTTGATGACCTTCCATGCATCATAAGGTCAGAAGTGGGGATGTTCACTAATGATTGCACAATGTTCATTTGCAACTCCTCAATTTCTGAAGCAGCGCATGTCCAAGTGCAGCAAACCTGGAAAATATCCAGCCCTGGGCTGATGAGTGGCAATTATCATTCGCATCACATTAGTGCCAGACAATGACCATCCCAAACAAGAGAAAATCTAATGTTCAGTGGCATTACCATCGCTGAATGCCCCATCATCCTGTGGATTGCCATTGGCCAGAAACTGAACGGAACCTGACACATATATACTGTGGGTGCAAGGGCAAGTCAGAGATTGGGAATTCTGCTGTGAGTAACTCACCTCCTGACTCCGCAAAACCTGTCCATCATCTACAAGGCACAAGTTAGGAGTTTGATGGAACACTCTCCACTTGCCTGGATGGGTGCAGCTCCAACAACACTCAAGAAGCTCGACCATCCAGGATAAAGCAGCACGCTTGATTGCCGCCCATCCACCACCTTTAACATTCACTCCTTTCACCATCAATGCACAGTGGCAGGATTGTGTACCACTACACGATACACTGCAGCAACTCACCAAGGCTCCTTAGACAGCACCTTCCAAACCCGCGACCTCTACCAACCAGAAGGACAAAGGCAGCAGGTGCATGGGGACACTATCACCTGCAAGTTCCCCTCCATCCTGACTGTTAACTATATCGCCGTTCCTTCACTGTCACTGAGTCAAAATCCTGGAACTCCCTTCCTAACAGCACTGTGCCTGCAGCAGTTCAAGAAAGCAGTTCACCTCCACCTTCTTAAGGGTAATTAGGGATGAGCAATAATTGCTGGACTTGTGAGCAATGGTCAGATCCCATGAACGAAAGAAATATGTTCTTGATATGAATACTAGATGATAATATAACAACTGTAAATAAAGTCATTCATTATTGTTGGACCAGTCCTGCCTGATTCTAACTTTTCACCTTATTCTCCAGAGAGGTCTGATTAAGATAAGGTCTTAAGATAAGGTCCTGGGCATTGAGATGTTCCTGTTATCCAGGAAAACATTTACATCGGAGTCAAAGCTGCTGATGTAAAGTGTTTGTTCAAGTGACTGTAACTAATGATCATAGGGAATACTGTGTCATTGGAGTTTTCCCCAGTATAAATCTGAGCGCATTGGCACATATCAGTTCACAGTGGCTACGGGAGCTGTGTTTTGCAAATATAGAAAAATCACTTTCGTACAAAAATGGAATATCCAGTAATGCTACAGATAGAACACATTTTCTATCCTGCTCTTGCTGTCTTTGGAGTTCCCGGTGAGCCGTTAACTCAGCGGTTCATAGTGTAAATTGTTGTTAACTGTACTGGTGAACCTGCCATGTTTTAATCGCCGATTTTTTTGGACAGCTGCCTGCTCTGTTCCATCCTGTTGAAAGGTGGAATGTTTGAAGACTCTGCAGTTTCAATCTTGTAGGAATTCAATTATATCTCATATGATCGTTTTGCATCCAACTCTGATAATCTTACTGGATTATTCCCTGCACTGCATGTACTGTGATCAAGAGTCGGGCTGAGAGCATGAATCATACCATCAGAAGTTGTTAACAGTTTTTCCACAGTGGAAATTAGCTGTTCTGAATTGCTTGTTAAAGAATGTGTTTTCAGTAATTGATACTGAGCTTGCACACAGTCTCTGCTTTACAAGAAGATAGAGAATAGGATAATTGAATACTGAGTGCTGGTGTACTTTCAATGTCTCTAGACTAGTAATCCAGAGCCCAGGCTAATGCTCGGAGGGCAGAGGTTCGAATATCACCACAACAGATGGAGAAATTTGAGTTCAGTTATAAATCTAGAAATAAAAAGCTAATCTAATGGTGACCATGAAACCATTGTCGATTTGTTTTAAAAACCCATCTGGTTCATTAATGTCCTTCACAGAAGGAAATCTGCCGTCTTTACCTGGTGTGGCCTCGCTGTGACTCCAGACCCACAGCAATGTGGCTTACTCTTAATTGCCCTCTGAAAAGGCCGAGGAAGCCACTCAGTTCAAGGGCAAATCGGGATGGGCAATAAATGCTGGCCTTGTCAGTGACGCCCACATCCCACAAAAACGAGTAAAAAAACAGAGTGCAGGTGAGTGACTTTAGGATTGATCTGGAACGGAAAAGGGACTCTTGCAACCCAATCTGTAAGCCTCAAAGTCTTCACCCAAGGAATCCACATTGATGTTTTGTCCCAGCTCCTGTTG
The DNA here is from genome assembly GCF_036365525.1 of Heterodontus francisci. Taxonomy (NCBI): domain Eukaryota; kingdom Metazoa; phylum Chordata; class Chondrichthyes; order Heterodontiformes; family Heterodontidae; genus Heterodontus; species Heterodontus francisci. The sequence continues at coordinate 1,518,422 of NW_027141894.1, forward strand.
GCTTTCTTAACGCAGATTAACGAACCATATGAACCTCCCCCCTGCCCCTTCACCTTTTTGGACAATACCCAGGAGTCAAGCTTCAGATTGGACCCAGTCAGTTCCCCCTGTATTAAACCCCTTTCCCTTTCCCGATTGCACCTTCACTCAGCCCTTACAGTGGATCCTGTGATCATTTATTCACTTTCTATATCGATTTCTCAATCCATTATTAATAGTTGTGTTTCTAACATTTCTCTGTGATCAGCGCTGCCCAGGTAAATCACTCAGTTTGTAACAATCAATGCAATGAACAAACGTAGAAATCTCACCTCAGGTCCTGTCAAACTGGTGTTTTGACTCCAGATCTGATCAGTAATTTCTCTGCTTCCTATTCTCTCTCTCTCTTCCAGTTAACTTGATGGCGATTGTGATCCTGTCCCGAGGGAAGTGCGGTCTCTCCAAATGTATCACTTGCTACATGGTTGGAATGGCAGCGGCTGATCTCCTGGTTGTTATCTCTGAACCGATATTTTACAGGATTGGACAGATATATTTCCCAGATTCATTCCTGTTCATTACTCCCGTGTGCAGTTTTATTTACTTGCTGATTATTACAGTCACAATGATTTCTGTCTGGCTCACAGTCGCTTTCACCTTTGATCGATTTATGGCCATTTGTTGTGAGAACCTGAGAGCAAAGTATTGCACTGAGAAAACAGCTGCCATGGTTATAGGAACTGTAAGTGTGCTGGGCTGTTTAGTATCTGTTCCCTGGTACTTCAGATTTGAACCTGAATATATAATTGATAATGTCCCCTGGTATTGCATCACTAAACCAGTCTTCTTTACTTCCACTGCATTCGATGGATATGTTATCTTTTGCTTCACTTTAGGCACTTGTGTGCCAATTTGTGTGATTTTGTTGCTCAATTTTCTGATCACCAGGCGTATTTTAGCGGCCAGCAGAGGTCGCAGGGGACTCCGGGGCTGCAGCAATGGAGAGAAGCAGAAGGACCCAGAGATGGAGAATCGAAGGAAATCCATCATCTTGCTTTTCAGCATATCTGGCAGTTTTATATTGTTATGGGTGACGCAGGTTGTATTTTACATTTACCAGCGAATTACAAAGATTTATTCTTACCCTGTCACAGACCCTGTTTATGTCACTGAAGTGACAGCCAATATGCTTCAGCTTCTCAGTACCTGCACAAATACCTGTATTTACGTCTTGACCCAGAAAAAGTTCAGAGAAGAACTGAAGAATGCAGTGAGCTATCCACTCAAACTAATTGTTAAAATAGAAAGGTCATAGAAAGAGCTGAAGGGTTTCACGCAATAGAACTAAATTCTATCTCATACTCCATCTTATCCCCTTCCCCACTCCCACACTGGATTGGAAGTACATGTTATATTAGTGCCACAGAGTCCTGAAATAATCTTCCATCTGATTCTGATATTGTATGTATAAATTATACATGCTTATCTCGGTATATTTTATTGAAAATCTGACCTATTGAAGCTTGACTTGCTCTGCAGACGCTGCCTGAAATGTTTCTCTATAATGCTGGGCAAATGAACTCACCTGGTCCTTCAACTCAATGGCCTCCCTGTACTGACAGCAAAACAAATCTAAACCTGATTAGAAAGAGTACACACTAAATAAACAAATGGGAGAGGGAGATCGATAAATAATGGAGAAATGACAGACAACCTGACAAATGAATGGCTTGCTAGGCTATTTTGAAGGGCAATTGTGACTCAACAACATTTCTGGGGACTGAAATCACTTGTGGGCCAGTCCAGGTAAGGAAAACACATTTCCTTCCCCAAACCATTGAGGAAAGTTAGATAGATAGAGATATAATAAAAAGATAAGAACAGGAGAAATATGAGCAGGAGTAGACCGTATGGCCCATCGAGCCTGCTCTGCTATTTAATACATTATTTGCTGATCTTAGACTTCAACTCCATTTTCCCTCCTCCTTCCAACTCTCTTTTGATTCCCTGAGAGACCAGAAATCTGTGTATCTCAGACTTACTATACACCAAACGACAGGAATGATCTGAGGTTCTGATCACCAGAGGAAGTGTCATGGCCAGTTGAGGAGAGGGTCTCATGCTCCCCTCACATCCTTCCTCTTGTTTGACCCAAACAGGGTATATTTCTTTTTGAAAACAGTGGATGTACGTACCACCCCAGTGAGTGTTTTACCTTTTTTTATTCTAATGTAATTGCAGAAGAGCCAATCGGACAGGTTTTCTTAAGTTTAAACAAGAAATAGGTAAGTTTGTTATATTTAACACTCGGACACGATTTACAAATGCTAAAAATACACTACAGATTCACACACACATTCGTACGAGAGTAAAATACACACACAAATAGATTACAGAGGGAAACAGATTTGGTGGTTGGATTAAAGTCCAGAATAAATGGAAATTGAATACAGTCTGTAAATCTAATAGTCCTCAGCAGAGCAAAGGGCCACCAAGACATTGACAAAAAGGTAAAAAATAGAATGTGAGAGTAAGCTAGCCAATAATATCAAAACAGATTTTAAGAACTTTTACAATACATAAAAAGGAAGAGAGTAGCTAAAGAGATTTACCAGCATGCTGCCTGGACTGGAGGGCATGTCTTACGAAGAAAGATTGAGGGAGCTAGGGCTTTTCTCATTGGAGCGAAGAAGGATGAGAGGTGACTAGATAGAGGGGTACAAGATGATGAGAGGCATAGATAGAGTGGATAGCCAGAGACTTTTCCCCAGGGCGGAAATGGCTATTACCAGGGGGCATACTTTTAAGGTGATTGGAGGAAGGTTTCGGGGAGATGTCAGAGGTAGGTTCTTTAAACAGAGAGTGGTGGGTACGTGGAATGCGCTGCCAGCGGTGGTAGTAGAAGCAGATACATTAGGGACATATAAGCGACTCTTGGATAGGTACATGGATGATAGTAGAATGAAGGGTAGGTAGTTAGTTTGATCTTAGAGTAGGTTAAAGGTTCGGCACAACATCGTGGGCCGAAGGGCCTGTACTGTGCTGTATTGTTCTATGTTCTATGTTCCTCAGAGGCAGAGACAGGAGAAATCATCATGGGGAATGAGGAAATGGCAGAGGCATTGAAAAAATATTTTTTGCCTGTCTTCACAGTAGAAGACACAAGTTCCTACAAGAAATAGGCAGTAACCTAGGGGCTAAAAAGAGTAAGGAAATTAAGGATATTGATATCAGTTGAGAAAACGTGTTGGAGAAAATTGAGGGACTAAAATCTGACCAGATGGACTCCATTCTAGGGTTCTAAGAGAGAAACCTGCACAGATATTGGATGCGCCAGAATGATTTTCCAGAAATCCTTAGATTTAGGAGTGGTCCCACCAGATTGGAAGTTGGCAAATATTACACCGCTTTTCAAGAAACAAGGTAGAAAGAAAACAGGGAATTACAGGCCAGTTAACCTGATATCAGTCATTCGGAAGATACTGAAATTACTATTAAAATGTCATAACATTGCACTTGGAAAAGCATAGTATGATTAGAACAAGTCAGAACAATGCTGAACAGCTCGTGAACTAAAGTAACCTGAGCTCAGACCCTGGCATGTGCTGGTAAAAACCAGTTTGAACTAATTAATTTATGTGAAAGACAAGGGAGAGATCACAAGAATAGAGCCTTATTTGGACACGGAGTGATACCAGAGTCTTTGGGCCTGGGCCAATAAGGAGAAGATACGAACAAGGTGAGCAGGCCTAAACCAACAGGAAAGAGACAGCACAGCTCGAAGAAATAAGAAAGAGAATAAGTATGGAGAATCTCGGGCATAGAGCCAGCGAGAAACTCCGGAGACCAACCATCGCGGAAGTGGAAGACCCTGCGTCAGCAAGGCGGCGACAATGTAAAAGAGAGAGAGAACGGAATACCTGGCCAGCGTCAGATCGCCCCTTTTTCGTGTATTATCCTTTGTTTTCTGTGACTAGTTCAGGGAAGGTCAGAGGAACCTAGTGGGTGTGCGGATCGATTCCAGCTAGCTTTGTCATTAACTGTATAACCCAGTTTGAGTTGCATGCTTTTGTCTAACCAAGTGTATAAGCCTTATTCTTACATTGTACAACAATGTGAATAAAGTAAATTGATAGTTAAAAGAACGACTGAGTTTCCTCCTCTTTGTACTAAACCATTAACCATAGCTGGTGGATTAGGTGGAGGGTGGCTCTCCTGTAACCCCGATATCCCAAACGCCCAGCCTGAGCCTGAGTTAAGAGGACTTAGTCCCACGTGATAGCCAGGATCAAGTGGGTGAAGGGAATAAAGGGGACAAGGGGGAGTTGACTCCGCGCCACCGTTTACACACTCTATATTAATGACTTAGATGAAGAGACAGAGAGTAATGTATTTATGTTTGCTGATGTTCGGTGGAAAGGTAAGCTGCGGGGAGGATGGAGAGAGGCTGCAAAGAGATATAGACAGGTTAAGTGAGAAGGCAACAAGATGGCAAATAGAATATAATGTAGTGAAGTGGGAAGTTGTTCACTTTAGTCATAAAAATAGAACAGCAGAATATAGTTTAAAAGGTGTGAAACTGGTAAGTGTTGATGTTGAAAGAGACTCGGGGGGTACTCGTACAAGGAACGCACACAGTTAACATGTAGGTGCAGCAGGCTATTCAGAAGGAAAATGGCATATTGGCCTTTATTGCAAGGGGATTGCAGCACAGGAATATATTGTACTGTTTTTATATATGTATATACATTGTCTTACGAAGATTGGACAGGGCTTTGGTGAGACCGCACCTGGAATACTGTGTGCCATTTTGGTTTCCACATTTAAGAAAGGATATACTTGTACTGGAGGCAGTGCAGTTTACTAAATTGGTCCTTAGGATGAGCGGGTTGTCCTATGATGAGAGGCTGAGTAAATTGGACCTATATTCTCTGGAGTTTAGAAGAATGAGAGGCAATCTAATTGAGACATACAATATTGTGATAGGGTAGAGGCTGAGAGATTGTTCCCACTGGTCAGGGAATCTAGAACATGGGAACACAGTCTCCGGATAAAGGGTCAATCCTTCAGGTCTGAGATGAGGAGAAATTACTTTGGTCAAAGGGTTGTGAATCTTTGGAATTCTCTAACCCAGATGATGCTCCATCATTGAATATATTTAAGGCTGGGATAGATAGAGTTTTGGTCTCGCGAGGAATCGCGGGATGTGAGGAGGGGAGGAAAGTGGAATTGAAGCCCAAGATCAGTCATGATCGAATTGAATGGCGGAGCAGGCTCGATGGGCCATATGGTTTCCCACTGCTCCTATTTCTTGTCTTCTTGTGTGTTTGCAGTTTTCAGCACAATTCAGGTCTTCTCACATACTGAAGCAGTCCGTGTCTGCACGCAGCAAGACTTGGACAACATTTAGGGCTGATAAGTGGAAAGTAACATTCGCACAACAAAAGTGCCAGGCATTGACAACCTCCAACAAGAGAGAATTGAACCATCATTCAATGGCATTGCCATCCCTGAATCCCCACTATCAACATCCTGTGTTACCATTAACCAGAAAATTAACTGTTATAGCCAAATAAATAGTGTGGCTACAATAGCAGATCAGAGGCTGTGAATCCTGCGGCGACTAACTCACCTGCTGACTTTCCAATGCCTGTCCACCATCTGAAAGCTACAAGTCAGGAGTGTGGTGGAATACTCTCCACTTTGCTGGATGCGTGCAGCTGCAACAACACTCAAAAAGCTCAACACCATCCAGGACAAAGCAGCCGGCTTGATCATCACCCCATTCACTATCTTAAACATTCACTCCTTCCAGCACCAGTGCACCATTACTGCAGGCTGTAGTATCCACAAGGAGCATTGCCCCGACAGCACCTTCCAACCCTGCGACCGCTACCATCTAGAAAGACAACAGCAGCAGACTCAAGGGAATACCACCACCTGCGAGTTCCCCTTCAAGCCCCGCGTCGTCCTGACTTGGAACTATACTGCTATTTCTTCACTGTCGCTGAGTCAAAAACCTGGAATTCCCTCAGTGCGCTGTGGATGTACCCACACCAGATGTACAGCAGTGGTTCAAGAAGACAGCCCACCAGCACCTTCTTAAGGGCAACTATTGATGGGCAATAAATACTGGCCTTGACAGAGATGCTCACATCCCATGAAAGAATACATAAGAGTGATGTTGAAAATGTTATAATGCAACAAGGATCAGGGACCGTTATTGTTCATTATTCACATAAACAATATGGAATCAGAAATAGAAGCACAATTTCAAAATGTTCCAACAAATTCAAATGGAGAGAACAGTTACTCTACTGTGTACGGATCCTGTTTCCACATTACAAACAATAATATTGATTCACTGGAGAAGGTGCAATGATTTAATTGAGATTCATATCAAAAGTGAGAGGAATGATCTACCCATTTCATTATTAATTGTTTGCTAATGGCATTACTTACTGCTCCCAGCCTGATACCTGTGTTATAAAGCCCTGTATGTAGGTTCCTCAGTAATAGGTTGCTGAGCTGAAACTTTAAAACTGCTTCTCTCTCCACAGATGCTGCCAGACCTGCTGAGCATTTCCAGTATTTCTTGTTTTTATTTCAGATTTCCAGCATCTGCAGTATTTTACTTGTATTTTAGTTAATAACAGTTTATTTGGAGTAGTGCTGTTGTAAACAGAGAGATGTCAAAATATTACAATTTCTACACTGTTTACCAAACATCTTCAACCAACAGAAATAATCTTCCCGTTTGCCTCACATTACATCCATTAATTACAAAGGCAGATACATGGAATGGCTACATTAAGTGCAATTCTACAGTGACATATACTCCAGCAATACATGGTCACTGGGGTCAAGTAAACCACTCCGGTTCGTGATCCACATTCAGTACAATTCGATAGTGACAGAAACTCACAGTAATACATGTCTAATGGGATCAAGTGTTTCACGCTGGTTAGTGCCCCGTTCTCTGCACAGTTCTACAGTGACAGGTACTCCCAGTAATACATGGCAACTGGTGTCAGCTGTTCCTCTCTGGTTAGTGACCCACAGTCAATACGATGCGACAATACCAGATACTCCCAGGAAACTTTGAATCAGGTGTTCATCTCCAGTTAGTGACCCACAGTCTGAATGACTCTGCATTGAAAGGTAATTCCAGGGAAACATGGCCACAGGGATTGGGTGTTCCAATCTGGTTAGTGATCCACAGTCAGTACAATTCTACAGTGACTGAAACTCGCAGTAATACATGACCACTGGGGTCAGGTCTTCCACTCTGGTTCGTGACACATGCTCACAACAGTTCTAAAGTGACAGATATTCAAAGTAGTACATGACGACTGAGATTAGGAGTTCCACTTCAGTTAGTGACCCACACTCAGTATAACTCAACAGTGACAGTTACTCGCAGGAAAACATGAAGAATCGGATCAAGTATTCATCTCCTGTTAGTGATCCAGACTCACTTCAATTCTACAGTGACAGATACTCCGAGTAATACATGGTCACTGGGATCAGGTGTTCATCTCCAGTTAGTGACCCATACACAGTACAATTCTACAGTGATGGATACTCCAAGTAATAAATCATCATTGTGGTCAGGTGCTTCAATCCGATTAGTATCCCACATTCAGTACAATTCTACCGTGACAGATACTCCCAGTAATACAGGATCACTGGACTCAGGTGTTCCACTCCGATTTTTGATCCACACTTTGTTCAATCCCACAATGACAGACAATCTCAGGAATGAATAATTACTGGAATCAGTTGTTCCACTCCACTTAGTGAGCCACGCTAAGTATAATTTTCTACAGAGACAGATGCACCCAGTAGTACATGGCCACTAGAATCAGGTATTCCAGCCCAGTTAGTGTCCCAGTCTCTCAACACTTCAACAGTGACGGGTACTCCCAGTTTTTTAAAATTCATTCAAGGGACGTGGGCATCGCTGGCTAGGCCGTCATTTATTGTCCATCCCTAATTGCCCTTGAGAAGGTGGTGGTGAGCTGCCTTCTTGAACCGCTGCAGTCCATTTGGGGTAGGTATACCCACAGTGCTGTTAGGAAGGGAGTTCCAGGATTTTGACCCAGCGACAGTGAAGGAACGGCGATAAAGTTCCAAGTCAGGATCGTATGTGACTTGGAGGGGAACTTGCAGGTGGTGGTGTTCCCATGTATTTGCTGCCCTTGTCCTTCTAGTTGGAAGAGGTCGCGGGTTTGGAAGGTGCTGTCAAAGGAGTCTTGGTGCATTAATGCAGTGCATCTTGTAGATGGTACACACTGCTGCCACAGCGCATCTGTGGTGGAGGGAGTGAATGTTTTTAGATGGGGTGCCAATCATGCGGGTTGTTTTGTCCTGGATGGTGTCGAGCTTCTTGAGTGTTGTTGGAGCTGCACCCATCCAGACGAGTGGAGAGTATTCCATCACACTCCTGACTTGTGCCTTGCAGATGGTGGACAGGCTTTGGGGTATCAGGAGGTGAGTTACTCGCCTCAGGCTTCCTAGCCTCTGATCTGCTCTTGCAGCCACGGTATTTATATGGCTACTCCAGCTCAGTTTATGGTCAATGGGAGCCCCTAGGATGTTGATAGTTGGGGATTTAGCGATGGTAATGCCATTTTTTCTTTGGTGCAGCAGCTTTGACAGAAGCGGAGGTGTGGAGCAAACTTGCAGCTGGGAGGTCAGTTTCAGTGGAAGTTAAAGTTAATTCCCTTTTGTTTTCGGAGGACCAGGGGACTGCTAGGTAAGTAAAAACTATATATTTGGGCGGTGGCTGTAACCGAGACACTACACCTGTAGTGTCTCCCACCCACCCTCCTCCTCTAACCAAAAAAGGACTCTGGTGTGTTGATAAGGTAAGCTTTTTATTTAAAAAGTTCTGTCCGTCGGATTGCTAAGCTAACAAGTTTTGACTTTTTTTTTTGGTTTTTCAGTAGATTTGTTGGGAATTTAGAATAGTGGGAATGGAGGTTAAGGCAGTTGTATGTTCCTCCTGCAGAATGTGGGAGGTAGGGGTCGCCAAGAGTGTCCCTGCTGACTGCAGCTGCGGAAGTGCACCCAACTCCAGCTCCTCGAGAACCATGTTAGGGAACTGGAGCTGGAGCCGGATGAACTTCGGATCACTCGGGAGGCGGAGGGGGGTTATTGAGAGGAGTTATGGGGAGGTGGTCACACCTCAGGTAAAAGAAGTAGATAGATGGGCTACTGTCAGGGGAAGGAGAGGGAACCAGCAGGCAGTGCAGGTATTACCTGCGGCTGTTTCCCTCAACAACAGGTGTACCATTTTGGATACTGTTGTGGGGGACGACTTACCAGGGGTAAGCAATGGGGTACAGGTCTCTGGCACAGAGTCTGTCCCTGTTGTTCAGAAGGGAAGGGGGAAGAGGAGCAGAGCATTAGTCATTGGGGACTCCATAGTTAGGGGAACAGATAGGAGGTTCTGTGGGAACGAGAGAGACTCACGGTTGGTGTGTTGCCTCCCAGATGCCAGGGTTCGTGATATCTCGGATCGTGTTTTTGGGATCCTTAAGGGGGAGGGGGGGAGCAGCCCCAAGTCGTGGTCCACATAGGCACCAACGACATAGGTAGGAAGAGAGATGGGGATTTAAGGCAGAAATTCAGGGAGCTAGGGTGGAAGCTTAGAGCGAGAACAAACAGAGTTGTTATGTCTGGGTTGTTGCCCGTGCCACGTGCTAGCGAAGCGAGGAATAGGGAGAGAGAGGAGTTGAACACGTGGCTGCAGGGATGGTGTAGGAGGGAGGGTTTTGGTTTCCTGGATAATTGAGGCTCTTTCTGGGGTAGGTGGGACCTCTACAAACAGGATGGTCGTCACCTGAACCAGAGGGTTACCAAGATCCGGGGGGGGGGGGGTGGAGATTTGCTAGTGCTCTTCGGGGGGTTTAAACTAATTCAGCAGGGGAATGGGAACCTAAATTGTAGTTCCAGTGTACAGGATGTTGAGAGTAGTGAGGTCAGGGATCAGGTTGCAAGGACGCAAGAGGGCACTGGCAAACAAGAACTTGGTTTAAAGTGTGTCTACTTCAACACCAGGAGCATCCGGAATAAGGTGGGTGAGCTTGCAGCATGGGTTGGTACCTGGGATCTCGATGTTGTGGCCATTTCGGAGACATGGGTAGAGCAGGGGCAGGAAAGGATGTTGCAGGTTCCGGGATTTAGATGTTTCAGTAAGAACAGAGAAGATGGTAAAAGAGGGGTGGGGGGGGGGGGGGGGCGGGGGTGTGTGGCATTGTTAATCAAGGAGAATATTACAGCGGCACAAAGGACGTTTGAGGACTCGTCTACTGAGGTTGTATGGGCCGAGGTTAGAAACAGGAGAGGAGAGGTCACCCTGTTGGGAGTTTTCCATAGACCTCCCAATAGTTCCAGAGATGTACAGGAAAGGATAGCAATGATGATTCTCGACAGGAGCGAGAGTAACAGCGTAGTTGTTATGGGGGACATTAACTTTCCAAATATTGACTGGAAATACTATAGTTCGAGTAATTTAGATGGGTCAGTTTTTGTCCAGTGTGTGCAGGAGGGTTTTCTGACACAGTATGTAGACAGGCCAACCAGGGGCGATGCCACATTGGATTTGGTACTGGGTAATGAACCCGGCCAGGTGTTAGATTTAGATGTAGGTGAGCACTTTGGTGATAGTGATCACAATTCGGTTAGGGTTACCTTAGCGATGGGCAGGGACAGGTATATACCGCAGGGCAAGAATTATAGCTGGGGGAAAGGAAATTATGATGCGATTAGGCAAGATTTAGGATGCGTAGGATGGGGAAGGAAACTGCAGGGGATGGCACAATCGAAATGTGGAGCTTATTCAAGGAGCAGCTACTGCGTGTCCTTGATATGTATGTACCTGTCAGGCAGGGAGGAAGTTGTCGAGCGAGGGAGCCGTGGTTTACTAAAGAGGTTGAAGCGCTTGTCAAGAGGAAGAAGGAGGCTTATGTTAGGATGAGACGTGAAGGCTCAGTTAGGGCGCTTGAGAGTTACAAGGTAGCCAGGAAGGATCTAAAGGGAGAGCTTAGAAGAACGAGGAGAGGACACGAGAAGTCATTGGCGGATAGGATCAAGGAAAACCCTAAGGCTTTCTATAGGTATATCAGGAATAAAAGAATGACTGGAGTTAGATTAGGGCCAATCAAGGATAGTAGTGGGAAGTTGTGTGTGGAATCAGAGGAGATAGGGGAAGCGTTAAATGAATATGTTTCGTCAGTATTTACAGTAGAGAAAGAAAATGTTGCCGAGGATAGATAGGATTTATAATCATCTTGAAAAGAATAAGTTCATTAGCGATAGTCAGCACGGTTTTGTGACGGGTAGGTCGTGCCTCACAAACTTTATTGAGTTTTTCGAGAAGGTGACCAAACAGGTGGATGAGGGTAAAGCCGTGGATGTGGTGTATCTGGATTTCAGTAAGGCTTTTGATAAGGTTCCCCACGGTAGGCTATTGCAGAAAATACGGAAGTATGAGTTGAAGGTGATTTCGAGCTTTGGATCAAAAATTGGCTAGCTGAAAGAAGACAGAGGGTGGTGGTTGATGGCAAATGTTCATCCTGGAGTTTAGTTACTAGTGGTGTACCGCAAGGATCAGTTTTGGGGCCACTGCTTTTTTTCATTTTTATAAATGACCTGGGTGAGGCTGTAGAAGGGTGGGTTTGTAAATTTGCGGATGACACGAAGGTCGGTGGAGTTGTGGATAGTGCCGAAGGATGTTGTAGGGTACAGAGGGACATAGATAGGCTGCAGAGCTGGGCTGAGAGATGGCAAATGGAGTTTAATGTGGAAAAGTGTGAGGTGATTCACTTTGGAAGGAGTAACAGGAATGCAGAGTACTGGGCTAATGGGAAGATTCTTGGTAGTGTCGATGAGCAGAGAGATCTTGGTGTCCAGGTGCATAAATCCCTGAAAGTTGCTACCCAGGTTAATAGGGCTGTTAAGAAGGCATATGGTGTGTTAGTTTTTATTAGTAGGGGGATCGAGTTTCGGAGCCACGAGGTCATGCTGCAGCTGTACAGTACTCTGGTGAGGCCGCACCTGGAGTATTGCGTGCAGTTCTGGTCACCGCATTATAGGAAGGATGTGGAAGCTTTGGAAAGAGTGCAGAGGAGATTTACTAGGATGTTGCCTGGTATGGAGGGAAGGTCTTACGAGGAAAGGCTGAGGGACTTGAGGTTGTTTTCATTGAAGAGAAGGAGGAGGAGAGGTGACTTAATGGAGACATATAAGATAATCAGAGGGTTAGATAGAGTGGATAGTGATAGTCTTTTTCCTCGGATGGTGATGGCAAACACGAGAGGACATAGCTTTAAGTTGAGGGGTGACAGATATAGGACAGATGTTAGAGGTAGTTTATTTACTCAGAGAGTAGTAGGGGCGTGGAACGCCCTCCCTGCAACAGTAGTAGACTCGCCACCTTTAAGGGCACTTAAGTGGTCATTGGATAGACATATGGATGAAAATGGAATAGTGTAGGTCAGATGGTTTCACAGGTCGGTGCAACACCGAGGGCCGACGGGCCTGTACTGCGCTGTAATGTTCTAACGTCATGGGGAGCTGCTTAGATTCTCTCTTGTTGGAGATGGTCATTGCCTGGCACTTGTGAGGCGCGAATGCTACTTGCCACTTATCAGCCAAAGCCTGGATATTGTCCCGGTCTTGCTGCATTTCTACATGATCTGCTTCACCCAGTAATATAGGGCCGCCTGGGTCAGCTCTTCCACTCTGATTAGTGATCCACAGTCAGTACAATTCTGCAGTGACAGATATTCCCAGGAAACATTTTCATTGAATCAGATGTTGAACTCCACTTAGTGACTCTGTATAACTCTGCAGTGGTAGATAATTCCAGGATAACATGGCCACTGGGGTCACGTCTTCCACTCCAGTTAAGGACCCACAGGCAGTGCAATATTACTGTGACAGATGTTCCCCATAATATATGGTTACTTGATTTTGTCTTTCCCCTCTGGTTAGTGACCCACCCACCCTCAGCATGTTGACACACTAACTGATACTCTCACTGACTCCTTCACTCAACGTGTTGCGTTCACTGAAGTCTAATTCAACAGTACCCGATGGTTCACTAAAGGCAATAGCTTGAAAATTCTGTAAAACGGTGTCCACTGCTTTCGTGTATAACATGATCTGTCACAGAGTAAAACCAGAGACCAGCTCACACGTAGGTTTACACAAGTGCAACTGTTAGAATAACTTACCAGGAACACCAATGGTGGCAAGGATCAGAGAACATATTTTCTCAATACTGTTCAGTGTTTCATACATTTTCTGTGTGATGTGATCTATCCATTCACACTGCAGATAATCTCTATATTAAACTCTGAGGCGAGACATTCCTACAGTCGGTAATTTATGCCATGTGGGATCTCCACTGGGATATTTTGGTTGCCATATTGTTCTTTTGGAATTTGAAATTTGTGACATCAGTCCATGTTGTGATCGAATATGTTTTGTTCTGAGATTGATTTGGAAAACTCCAAAGACTGGACAATTCTGATGAAAATTAGTAGTTGTATTTTTCCAGCAATAGCTTTGTTCTTTCAAACTCCAGCAGTTTCATCTCTAGGTCTTGTTGTTTCAGTGATGTCCTTCACTCCACTATGTCCATTCAGTAATCAAGCATCAAATGTTGGAGAGTCTCTCTCAGCACTGTTTTACTTCCCCCTAGGATGTGACTGCCCTCTTTAACAATGAAAATTCGATTAATTGATTAAGTGGGTTACTTGTGACTGTACATGGCAGATTCCAACTGATACAGAATTGAAACGAATTCAACACCACAAACTGATACACCATTTCGATCTAATACAGCACCTGAAATTAATACAACGCTCTAAACAAGTAGAACGTAACGAAAGTGATAGAGATCCTGTAATGCATCCAGCCCCTTGAACCGATAAAGCCCAATACAGTGCCTCCAACCAGTACATGCCCTCCAATTGTAGTGCCCCTCCAATTGATACATTCAAAGTGATGCAGCCACTCTGACTAATACAACAACTGAAACTGTCATAATCCATTATCAAATACCTCGTCTCAAATCAATGCAGCACCTCACACTAATAAAACAACTCAAAACTAATGAAGCAGATCACCTAATGCACCACTTCCAGTTAAGAACGTGTCTCAAACAAATACTTCAATCTAACAGAATATCACAAAGTAATACAGCTCCTCAAACGAATACCATACATAAAATTAATACGGCAGAGAATGATGTGATCATTGCAATTCATGGCAATGGAGGAGGCCATTCTGCCCATCACACCGGTGCGAGCCAAAATGGATTATTTAGCCGAATTCCACTTTCCAGCTGTCAGTCCGTAGTCCTGTAGGTTACAGCAATTCAAGTACATAGCCAATGTTCAGGGGCATATGTCCTCCTTATCTACTCTATTTCGGGTCATCATAATTTTGCACACCTAAATTAAATCTCCACTCATCCTCTTCTGTTTCAAAGGGAACAGGCCAGTCTGTCCAATCTTTCCTCATTGTTGCAATTCACCAGTCCCAGCAACATCCTCTGTAAATCTCCTCTGTACCGTCCCTAGTGAGATCACATGCTTCCTGTAATGTGGTGACCAGAACTGTCGCGGTTCTTTAGCACTGATCTAGTGTGTTCAGCCTTCGGGTTTTCCTTGATCCTATCCGCCAAACATATGTGCAAATGTTAGGAACTTGCTGCATGGAGATTCGGAGCGGAGGGAAAACTGTACTTTGTGCCACCAATATTGTAGTGGTTCGTGTTACCAGTTAAATATTTAACTTAATTCACCAGTAAAAAACTGGCTCAAATTATTTTGAGGGAAAAAAAAACTTTCCTTGTCATTTTCTATTTTCTTGATGTTGTGCGCTGGCCTTGAGGCGATAATTGTGAGACAAAAATAGAAAGACATGTATTTCGCAATACACCAGTCGTTCCAAAGGGATTTACAGCCAATGAACTACTTTTATTAATATAGTCACTTTTGTAATGTAGGAAATGCAGCAGCCAATTTTGTGCACAGCACAATCCCCAATGTCAGTGACACTATGCATATATTGGGAAGATTCGTCTGTGTGTGTTGGTTTAGTTGTGTGAGTGTGTGTGTGAGCCTGGTTGTGAGTTTCTCAGTGTGCGATTGTGTGTCAGTGACATTATATGAATGTGTGTTTAAGAGTATTTGTATATGGGTGTATGGATGTGTGTAGGTGAGTTTGTGTATGTGTGTGTGTGTGAGTTTACGAGTGTAGGGGGTGTGTGTGTCAGACAGAGAGTCTGTGTGTGTGTGTCTGGGTATTTGTCAGTGTGTGTATGTGAGTGTGAGTGAGTGTCTGTGTGTCTGGGTCTATGTCAGTGTATGTATGTGAGTGAGTGTCTGTGAGTGTGTGTGTGCCCGGGTATTTGTCAGTGTGTGTATGTGAGTGTGAGTGAGTGGCTGTGTGTGTGTGTGCGCGTCTGGGTACGTGTCAGTGTGTGTATGTGAGTGTGAGTGTCTGTGAGTGTGTGTGTCTGGGTATGTGTCAGTGTGTGTGAGTGAGTGTCTGTGTGCGTGTGTGTGTGTCTGGGTATTTATCAGTGTGTGTATGTGACAGTGAGTGAGTGTCTGTGTGGGTATGTGTCAGTGTGTGTATGAGTGTGAGTGAGTCTCTGGTGTGTATGTGTGTGTCTGTCTGTCTGTCTGGGTATTTGTCAGTGTGTGTATGTGAGTGTGAGTGAGTGAGTGTGTGTGCGTGTCTGGGCATTTGTCAGTTTGTGTATGTGAGTGTGAATGAGTGTCTGTGAGTGTGTGTGTCTGCGTTTGTATAAATGTGTGAGGTGACATCCCTCTAGTATCTGTACATTGAGCTATCTCAGCACAGATCAGAGAACTGGAACCTAGATCTTGTCCAGCCTCAGATAAAAGTAACTAGTTGAGCTACGTCATTTACTATATTTCCTTGACCCCGCCCCCTTTCCTGCTCCCCTTTCCCCTCCCCATTTCCCTCCCCATTCCCACTCTACACTCCCTGTCCCCCATTTCTTCTCCTCATCCCCCTCCTCCTGACCTCTTCATTCTGCTTTCCTCATTTTTCCTCCCCATTACCCTTTTAATACCCTCTCACTCATACCCTTCCCTGTCACCCATCCCAATACCCCTCAGCAATTTTCCCTCCTCATTCCCCCTGCCCAATAGCCCTCATTATTCCCCCTCAACAATACCTCTCCACATTCTCCTTCCCGTTCAACAACCTCATTCTCTTCCCCATTCCCCCTGCTAATTTCCTTCCCCCATTCCCCCTCCAATTTCCCCCTCTCCAAATTGCCTCCCAGTTACCCCTCCCATTCCCCTTCCCCATTCCTAATCCCAATTCCCCCTACTGCATTACCCCATACCATTCCACCTCCTCATCCCCCCGTTACCCTTCACCATTACCCTTATCTATTCATTTCCTCATTCCCCCTCGCCATTCCCCTCCTCATATCCATGTCCATTAGCCCTCCAAATTACCCCATTTTACTCCACTTACATTCCCTGTACCACATTATCGACACTCTATTTTCCCTCCCCATTACCCCCATTACACAGTGGAGTGGAAATGTTCATTTTTGATTTGATCTCTGTAACGGATTTGCTCTTACATTTCCAGACTAGCTACTTCCACCTCCGTAACATCGTCCATGATCTCCAACAGCCTGTGAGACCCTCCCTATCTCTGTAGCCTCCTCCAGTCCGAACAACCCTCGCTATCTTTACAATCTCCTCCAGCCCCTACAATCTTCCCCATTTTTGTATAATTCTGCAGTCACTACAAACCTCCCTATCTTTGTAACCCTCTCCAGCCCTACAAGTCCCGCAATCTGTCTAATCTCTGCCAGACCCTACAACCATCCCTACCTCTGTAAACTCTCCCTGTCCGACAAACCTCTACATCTCTGTAATCTCCTCCAGCCTCTCTACCCTTTTTCTACCCCTGTAAACTCTTTCAGTCCTGCAACCCTCCTTATCTTTGTAACCTCATCCAGCCCCTACAACACTCCCTATCGCTGTAACCTCTTCCAGCCGGTACAAGCCTCCCTACTTCTGTAACCTCCTCCAGCCGATACAACCTTCTCCAACTCTGCAGCCTCCTCCATCCCCTACAACTTTTCCTGTAAACTCCACCATCCATTCCAGCCCACATATCTCTCTAAGCACCTTCTGTCCCTATACCCTCCTTATCTCAGCTCACCCCTCTGTCCCTACACCCCTACCTATATCTGTAACCATTTACAACCCTTACATACCTCCTTATCTGTACAACCTCTTCCTGCTCCTAGATTTCTCCCTACAGCTTCAACCTCCTCCAGCCACTACACCCCTCCTTATCTATGACCTCCTCGAGTCACTACAACCTTCCCTATCTGTAACCTCCTCCAGTGACCACAACACTCTCTATTTCTGTAAGCTCCTCCAGTCCCTAAACGTTCCCTATCTCTACAACCCTCCATATCTCAATAACATTCTCCCAGTCCTTCTACCTTCCCTTTCTCTATAAGGCTCTCCAGCCCATACAACGCTCCCTATCTCTGGAACGTCTTCCCCAGACCATACAACGCTCCTTTTCACTGTAACCTCCTCCTGTATCTACAGCACTCCACAACTCTATAACCTCAGAAAGATCAGAGTGGGAGGACGGTGGCGAATTAAAATGACGGGCAACGGCCTGTATGAAAGAAAACAGGAAATGTTGGCAATGTTCAGCAGGTCTTGGTAGTGTAGATGAGCAGAGAGATCTTGGTGTCCAGGTACATAAATCCCTGAATGTTGCCAGCCAGGTTAATAGGGCTGTTAAGAAGGTACATGGTGTGTTAGCTTTTATTAGTAGGGGGATCGAGTTTCGGAGCCACGAGGTCATGCTGCAGCTGGACAAAACTCTGGTGCGACCGCACCTGGAGTATTGCGTGCAGTTCTGGTCACCACATTACAGGAAGGATGTGGAAGCTTTGCAAAGGGTGCAGAGGAGATTTACAAGGATTTTGCCTGGTATGGAGGGAAGGTCTTACGAGGAAAGGCTGAGGGACTTGAGGTTTTCGTTGGAGAGAAGAACAAAGAAAAGAACAAAGAACAAAGAAAATTACAGCACAGGAACAGACTCTTCGGCCCTCCAAGCCTACGCTGATCCAAATCCTCTATCTAAACCTGTCGCCTATTTTCTAAGGGTCTGTATCTCTTTACTTCCTGCCCATTCATGTATGTGTCTAGATACATTTTAAAAGACGCTATCGTGCCCGCGTCTACCACCTCCGCTGGTAATGCATTCCATGCACCCACCACCCTCTGCGTAAAGAACTTTCCACGCATATCCCCGTTAAACTTTTCCCCCTTCGCTTTGAACTCGTGTCCCCTTGTAATTGAATCCCCCACTCTGGGAAAAAGCTTCTTGCTATCCACCCTGTCTATACCTCTCATGATTTTGTACACCTCAATCAGGTCCCCCCTCAACCTCCGTCTTTCTAATGAAAATAATCCTCATCTACTCAACCTCTCTTCATAGCTAGCGCCCTCCATACCAGGCAACATCCTGGTGAACCTCCTCTGCACTCTCTCCAAAGCATCCACATCCTTTTGGTAATGTGGCGACCAGAACTGCACGCAGTATTTCAAATGTGGCCGAACCAAAGTCCTATACAACTGTAACATGACCTGCCAACTCTTGTACTCAATACCCCGTCCGATGAAGGAAAGCATGCCGTATGCCTTCTTGACCACTCTATTGACATGCGTTGCCACCTTCAGGGAACAATGGAACTGAACACACAAATCTCTCTGTACATCAATTTTCCCCAGCACTTTTCCATTTACTGGAAAGTTCACTCTTGAATTGGATCTTCCAAAATGCATCACCTCGCATTTGCCCTGATTGAACTCCATCTGCCATTTCTCTGCCCAACTCTCCAGTCTATCTATATTCTGCTGTATTCTCTGACAGTCCCCTTCAGTATCTGCTACTCCACGAATCTTAGTGTCGTCTGCAAACTTGCTAATCAGAGCACCTATACTTTCCTCCCAAAGAAGGGGGAGGAGAGGTGACTTAATAGAGACATATAAGATAATCAGATGGTTAGATAGGGTGGATAGTGAGAGTCTTTTTCCACGGATGGTGATGACAAACACGAGGGGACATAGCTTTAAGTTGAGGGGTGATAGATATAGGACAGATGTTAGAGGTAGTTTCTTTACTCAGAGAGGTGTAGGGGCGTGGAACGCCCTGCCTGCAACAGTAGTAGACTCGCCAACTTTAAGGGCATTTAAGTGGTCATTGGATAGACATATGGACGAAAATGGAATCGTGTAGGTCAGATGGTTTCACAGGTCGGCGCAACATCGAGGGCCGAAGGGCCTGTACTGCGCTGTAATGTTCTATGTTCTATGTTCTATGTCTGGTAGCGTCTGTTTGCCGATGATACTAAACTTGGAAGAGTAATGAGCAGTAAAGATGATGTAAACCACCACAGGACATAAATAGACAGAATGGACAGATAAGTGGCAGATGGAATTTAATAGAGACAATTGTGAGGTGATGCATTTTGGCAGAAGGCTGATGTTGAGGGAATACATACTTAATGGCACAGTTGTTCAGGAGTGTTCAGGAACAGCAGGATCTTTGAAGATGGAAGGACATATTGAGAGAGTGGTTAGTAAAGCAGACGTGATTTTGGGCTTCATAAATAGAGGCATTGAGTACAAAAGCAGGGAAGTTATGCTGAACCTTTAAAAACTCTGTTTAGGCTCCAACTGGTGTATTGAATCCTGTTCTGGTCTCCACAATTTAGCAAGCATCTGATGATCCTTGCGAGGGTGGAGATAAGATTTAAAAGTATGGTTCCAGAGAAGCATAATTTTAGTTACAAAGTTAGGTTGGTACCACCTGGGATTGTTCTCCTTCCAGCAAAGGAGATTGAGGAGAGATTTAATGAGGTGTAAAATATTATGGCAGTCTTTAATAAGGTAGACAAAGGAAAACTGTTCCCATTGATGCATGACATAGTCTTCAAATCGGGCAGTTAATCGATGATGTATCGATAATCCTCTCTGTGGATCTTGCCGTATCGATCTTAGCTGTGCTTGATTTGACTGAGCTGATTTCCGAGTCGTTGCAGGCATGATGTCATTGAAGTCACCTTCATCACTTTCTTCTGGAATGATATTGACATTGACGTTTTGAAGACATTACATTTCTCCTCAATGTGTAGATTCATCTCTTCACTGTGGTCATGTTTCATTTCCTCTCAAGTACTGCAATCACTCTTGGGTCAAATGGGGAGCTAATCTTCCACCGTCACTGCCAAACTGGGGATTTTTTCTCCTTTCATCTCGCTATCCTTTGTGTGCAGTTTGCTGATGATATAAAGTTACTGGACAGAGTACAGTGTCGATGGCAACAGAAAGTGGAACAGAAGGATGGATGGGGTAAGTGATTGGGCGAAACCAGGGAGATGAAGTTCATTGTGGGGAAGTGTGTGGTCATTAAATTACCTAAGAGAAACAGTTCAGAGTATTTTACAAATGGTGAGAATGTATGGGCCATGGATGTGCAGAGAGATTTACAAATCAGAGTACAGAAATCAATCGAAAATTTCAAAAGTAAGATGGGTGGATTTTTTTGGTGCTGCTTATTAAGGCTATGAGACCAAATTTATAGATATGTGACATCGGAATGGATAGATGAGGCCACCAGGGATTGAAACATAATATAATATATTATTATAATAATATGTTGGAGTCTTTTGGGGATCTCAGGATCACAGAATTGTTACTGCACAGAAGGAGGCCATTCAACCCAACGTGTCTCTCTGAAAGAGCTATTTACCTAGTGCCACTCCCCCACCTTCTACCCGTAATCCTGCCCATTCTTTCATTCAGATAACAATCCAATTCCATCCTGAGTGCCTCGATTGAACCTGCCTCCACCACACTCTAAACCATGATCTTTTTTAAATGGCAGAGGAGGATCGAAGGGCCAAGTGGCCTCTTCCTGCTCCTATTTCACATGTTCATATGTTCGTATGTTCATATGTAGGTAATGCATTCCATATCCCAACCACCCTCTGGGTGAAAATGTTTTTCCTCATGTCGACATTGCTTCTTTCGCCAATTACCTTAAATCTGTGTGCACTTGCTGGTGATCCCTCCACCAATAGGAACAATGTCTCCCTATCTACTCTGTCCAGACTCTTCATTATTTGAACACTTCTATTCAATCTCCACGCAAACTTCTCTTCTCAAAGGAAAAGAGTTCCAATTTCTCCAATCTATTTGTTTAAAATATCTTCCTTTCATTTGTACTGTATGCCCCTAGTAATGAAGCCTGACGTCGGTAGTGGGGAAAATTCGAGAGTCCATTTTCAAATATTTTATAGCAGAGCACATGGAAAACAGTGGTGGAATCGGACAGAGTCAGCATGGATTTACGAAAGGGAAATCACGCTTGACAAATCTAATAGAATTCTTCGAGGATGTAACTAGTAGAGTTGATGAGGGGGAGCCAGTGGATCTGGTTCATTTGGACTTTCAGAAGGCTTTTGACAAAGTCCCACAAAAGAGATTAGCTTGTAAAAGTAAAGCACATGGGATTGGGGTTAGTGTATTACGATGGATAGAAAATTGGTTGCTGGACAAGAAACAAAGAGTAGGGATAAATGGGTCTTTTTCCAAATGGCAGGCAGTGACTAGTGGGGTGCCACAGGGATTGGTGCTAAGACCCCAGCTATTCACAATATATATTAATGATTTAGATGAGGGAACTAAATGTAATAGCTCCAAATTTGCACATGACACAAAATTGGGTGGGAAGGTGAGTTGTGCGGAGGATGCAGAGAGGCTTCAGGGTGATATGGACAAGTTGAGTGAGTGGGCAAATGCATGGCAGATGCAGTAGAATGTGGATAAATGTGAGGTTATCCACTTTGGTAGCAAAACCAGGAAGGCAGATTATTATCTGAATGGCTATAAATAGAGAGGGGAATATACTTTGAGACCTGGGTGTTCTCGTACACCTGTCACTGAAGGGAAGCATGCAGGTGCAACAGGTGGTAAAAAAGGCAAATGTTATGTTGGCCTTCACAGCGAGAGGATTCGAGTACAGGAGCAGGGATGTCTTGCTGCATTTATACAGGACGTTGGTGAGTCCACACCTGGAATATTGTGTGCAGTTTTGGTCGCCTGATCTGAGGAAGGATGTTCTTGCTATCGAGGGAGTGCAGCGAAGGTTTCCCAGACTGATTCCTGGGATGGCAGGACTGACGCATGAGGGGGAGATTGAGTCGGTTAGGATTATATTCACTGGAGTTCAGAAGAATGAGGGGGGATTGCAAAGAACAATGAACAAAGAACAAAGAACAGAACATGACAGGAACAGGCCATTCAGCCCTCCAAGCCTGCGCCGATCTTGATGCCTGTCTTAACTGAAACCTTCTGTACTTCCGGGGTCCGTATCACTCTATTCCTATCTTGTTCATGTATGTGTCAAGATGCCTCTTAAACGTCGCTATGGTAACTGCTTCCACCACCTCTCCTGGCAGCAAGTTCCAGGCACTCACCACCCTCTGTGTAAAAAACTTGCTTCGCACATCCCCTCTAAACTTTACCCCTCACACCTTAAACCTATGTCCCTTCATGGAAACCTATAAAATGCGAACAGGAATTGACAGGGTAGATGTAGGAAGGATGTTCCCGATAGTGGGGGAGTGCAGAACCAGGGGCCAAAGTTTAAGGATACGGGGTAACCCATTTCAGGACTGAAATTAGGAGAAATTTCTTCACCCAGAGAGTGGTGAGCCTGTGGAATTCGTTACCACAGAAAGAAGTTGAGTACAAAACATTGTATCTTTTCAAGAAGGAGTTAGATATAGATCTTGGGCTTAAAGGGCTCAAAGGGTATGGGTCAAAAGCAGGAACAGGTTACAGAGTTGGATGATGAGCCATGATCAGAATGAATGGCGGAGCAGGCTCGAAGGGCCGAATGGCCTACTCCTGCTCCTATTTTCCATGTTCCTTTGTTTCTATAAGGTCTAAGATAAGGTCATGGACTTTCAGATAATCATGTTTTATGCAGGGAAATATTTACATCGCAGTCAAAGCTGCTGGTGTAATGTGTTTGTTCAAGTGATTGTAACTAATAGCAATGAGCATATGGAATACTGTGTCATTGGAGAGTTCTCTCCAGTATAAATCAGTGCCCATTGGAAGGTTTCAGCTCACAGCGCCTGCCATAGCTATGTTTTCAAGACATTGAAAAATCACTTTCGCACAAAAATGGAATATCCAGTAATGCCTCAGGTAGAACGCATTTTCTATCCTGCTCTTGCTGTCTTTGGAGTCCTTGGTGAGTCATTCCCTCAGTTTCTAATGGTTTAAATTGGTGTTAACTGTGCTTCTGTATGTGCCATATTTTGCTTGCTGATTTTTTCTTTTACACAGCTGTCTGATCTGTTCCATCTCATTGAAAGATGGAATTTTTAAGTCTCTGTTCTTTCAATCTTCTAGTAATTACATTATATCTGATGTGATCTTTGTGAATCCAACGCTGATAATCTTACTGGATTATTCCCTGCTCTGAATATATTGTGATGAAGTGTTGGGCTGACAGCATGAATCATTCCATCAGAAGTCGTTAACAGTTTTACATGGTGGACGTTAGCTGTTCTGAATTGCTTATTAAAGAATGTGTTTTCAGTAATTGATACTGATGTAACTCACAGACTGTGTTGCAAGGAGACAGCGCAAAGTCCTCAATGTTCTTAGCAAATTGGCTCTGCGAAAGCAAGTGTTGAATGCTGAGCAGTGGCTCAGTGGTAATGTTGCCAGATTAATAATCCAGAGCTCAAACTAATCTTCTAGGAGCATTGATTAGAATCCCACCATACCAAGGTATGAAATTTGACAACCATTAATAAATCTGGAATTAAAGCACTAGTCTAATGCTGACAATGAAACTGTTGCCAGCTTGCTGTAAAAGCCCATCTGATTCACTAATGCCCTTTAGAGAAGGAAATCTGCTGTCCTTACATAGCCTGCCATACATGTGACTCCGTGCTGACAGGAATGGGATTGACTCTTAATAGCCCTTTGAAATGTCCCAGCAAGCCACTCAGTTCAAGGACAATTCGGGATGTGCAAGAAATGCTGGCCCAATCAATGACTCCCACAAGGCGTCACAGTGGTGCAGTGGTTAGCACCGCAGCCTCACAGCTCCAGTGACCCGGGTTCAATTCTGGGTACTGCCTGTGCGGAGTTTGCAAGTTCTCCCTGTGTCTGCGTGGGTTTCCTCCGGGTGCTCTGGTTTCCTCCCACAAGCCAAAAGACTTGCAGGTTGGTAGGTAAATTGGCCATTATAAATTGCCCCTAGTATGGGTAGGTGGTAGGGAAATATAGGGACAGGTGGGGATGTGGTAGGAATATGGGATTAGTGTAGGATTAGTATAAATGGGTGGTTGATGGTCGGCACAGACTCGGTGGGCCGAAGGGCCTGTTTCAGTGCTGTAACTCTAAAACTAAAAACTAAAACAAAGCAATTTCATTAACAAAAGAACACGGTGATTGATCTGGAAGGGAAAAGGACCTCTTGCAACCCAATCCTTAAGCCTCAAAGTCTTCACCCCAGGAATCCACATTGATGTTTTGTCCCAGCTCCTGTTGGCTCTCTTAACCCAGATCAACAAAGCATATGAACCTCCCTCGCAACCTTCACCTTTTTGGACAATATCCAGGAGCCAAGCTTCGGATTGGACCCAGTCAGTTCCCCCTTTCTCTTTCCCGATTGCCACTGCACCCTCACTCAGCCCATCCAGTGGATCCAGTGATCATTTACTCACTTTCTATATTGATTTCTCAATCCATTATTAATAATTGTGTTTCAAGCATTTCTGTGTGATCAGCATGGACCAGATAAATCACTCAATTTGCAACAATCAATGCAGTGAACAAACGTAGAAATCTCACCCAAGGTCCTGTCAAACTGGTGTTTTGACTCCAGGTCTGATCAGTAATTTCTCTGCTTCCTATTCTCTCTCTCTTCCAGTTAACTTGATGGCGATTGTGATCCTGTCACGAGGAAAGTGCGGTCTCTCCAAATGTATCACTTGCTACATGGTTGGAATGGCAGCGGCTGATCTCCTGGTTGTTATCTCTGAACCGATATTTTACAGGATTGGACAGATATATTTCCCAGATTCATTCCTGTTTTTTACTCCCGTGTGCAGTTTTATTTACTTCCTAATTATTACAGCCACGTTGACTTCCGCCTGGCTCACAGTCGCTTTCACCTTTGATCGATTTCTGGCCATTTGTTGTGAGAAGCTGAGAGCAAAATATTGCTCTGAGAAAACAGCTGCCATGGTTATAGGAACTGTAAGTTTGCTGAGCTGTTTAGAGACTGTTCCCTGGTACTTCAGATTTGAACCTGAATATATAATTGATAATGTCCCCTGGTATTGCATCACTAAACCAGTTTTTTTTACTTCCACTGCATGGGATGGATATGTTATCGTTAGCATCATTTTAGTCTCTTGTGTGCCGTTCTTTCTGATTTTGTTGCTCAATGTTCTGACCACCAGGAGTATTTTAGCGGCCAGCAGAGGTCGCAGGGGACTCCGGGGCTGCAGAAATGGAGAGAAGCAGAAGGACCCAGAGATGGAGAATCGAAGGAAATCCATCATCTTGCTTTTCAGCATATCTGGCAGTTTTATATTGTTATGGGTGACGCAAGTTGTATTTTACATTTACCAGCGAATTACAAAGATTTATTCTTACCCTGTCACAGATCCTGTTTATGTCACTGAAGTGACAGCCAATATGCTTCAGCTTCTCAGTACCTGCACAAATACCTGTATTTACGTCTTGACCCAGAAAAAGTTCAGAGAAGAACTGAAGAATGCAGTGAGCTATCCACTCAAACTAATTGTTAAAATAGAAAGGTCATAGAAAGAGCTGAAGGGTTTCACGCAATAGAACTAAATTCTATCTCATACTCCATCTTTTCCCCTTCCCCACTCCCACACTGGATCGGAAGTACATGTTATATTAGTGCCACAGAGTCCTGAAATAATCTTCCATCTGATTCTGATATTGTATGTATAAATTATACATGCTTATCTCAGTATATTTTATTGAAAATCTGACCCATCGACACTTGACTTGTTCCTCAGATGGCGCCTGAATGGTTTCTCTCAAATGCAGCACAAATGAACTCACCTGGTCCTTCAACTCAATGGCCTCCCAGTACTGACAGCAAAACAAATCTGCAAATTGCAGTGCACCTGATTAGAAAGGGTACACTGTACATAAACGAATGAGAGAAGGATATCGGTAAATAATGGAGAAATGATAGACAACCTGACAAATTAATGGCATGCTAGGCCATTTCAGAGGGCAATTGTGACTCAACAAAATTTCTGGGGATCTGGAGGCACCTGTGAACCAGACCAGGCAAGGAAACACATTTCCTTTCCCAAAGCATTGAGGAAGGGTAGATAGATAGAGATAAAATAAAAAGATAAGAACAGGAGAAATATGAGCAGGGGTAGACCGTACGGCCCAATGAGACTGCTCCGCTTTTTAATATGATTGGACTGATCTTAGACTTCAATGCCATTTTCCCTCCTGCTCCCAAATCTCTCTTGATTCCCTGAGAGATCAGAAATCTGTGTATCTCAGACTTAGTATACACCAAACGATAGGAAGGATCTGAGGTTCTGATCACCAGAGGAAGTGTCATGGCCAGTTGAGGAGAGGGTCTCATGCTCCCCTCACATCCTTAATCTTGTTTGACCTCAACAGGGTTAGTTAGTTAGTTATACAGCACTGAAACAGGCCCTATGGCCCACCGAGTCTGTGCCAACCATCAACCACCCATTTATACTAATCCTACACTAATTCCATATTTCTACCACATCCCCACCTGTCCGTATATTTCCCTACCACCTACCTATACTAGGGGCAATTTATAATGGCCAATTAACCTATCAACCTGCAAGTCTTTTAGCATGTGGGAGGAAACTGGAACACCCGGAGAAAACCCACACAGACACAGGGAGAACTTGCAAACTCCACACAAGCAGTACCCAGAATTGAACCGGGTCGCTGGAGCTGTGAGGCTGTGGTGCTCACCACTGTGCCACTGTGAACCACTGAAAACAGTGGTGGTGCGTACCACCGCAGTGAGTGCTTTACCTTTTTTCCTGTAATGTGATTGCAAAAGAGGCAATCGGACACATTTTCTTGAGTTTAAACATGAAAGAGGCAGGTTTATTTCATTTAACACACTAACACGATTTTAAAAATACTAAAAAGACACTAAACATTCAACACACATTCACACGAGTGTCACTTACACACACAAATAGATCACAGAGGGAAACAGATTTGATAGTTGGATTAAAGTCCAGAATGAAGAGAACTTAAATAAAGTCTGTAAATCCAGTCGTCCTCAGCAGAAGCTGTCTTCTTGAAGTCACACTGGTCGTAGGGCACTTTGGTTGGTTTGCTTTGCTCAGAGTTTTTCTGAAGGCAGAAGTGGTAGTTTATTCGCTTCCCCTGGTTGCTGGCTGTAGCAGTTTGTAAGCTTGAGGGGTGTTCCCCAGTTGCAGTCGGTTCCTTTCTTGATATTTTCTGGGGGCGGGGGAGAGAGAGAGAGAGGGAGGCTGGGGAGAAGATGCCATCTTCACTGCTGTACCCTCAGTTACTGCCCATCTGCTGTCTGTGTCACAAAACGTCTAGTTCCTTCAGCGATGAGCAGACAGTCACATGGTTCTATCCATACCCTTTGTTTCCAATTAGGTTTTCTGGAATCTTCTCATGAAATCCAAGGTGCGACATGACCCAGGATATCCAACCACAGTTGGAGGGGGGTGGCTCTTTCAAAGTCAATGGGTGGGAATGGCCTGGGCGGCTGTGCTAATGAAACCATTCGAGGTAATTCAATCACTTAGAGCAAGCCATTGTATGAGCTAGGCTTCTTGTCTGGACCGTTTGTCTCCAATCCAATCTCCTGGTGTTTTTAAGATAGCATGCAGGATGTTTTCTATTCAAAGGCTAATGTAAATTTCCAACTGATGGAATTAATATTTGCCATTTGGCATACAGTATTTTCCTGACAGAAGGATGTGATGGTGCTTGAGAGGGTGCAGAGGAGCTTTACCCGAATGTTTCCAGGGATGGGGGATTTTAGATACAAGCTAAGGTTGGAAAATCTGGTGTTGTTCTCCTTGGAGTAAATACAATTGAGGAGAGATTTGATGGAGGTTTTCAAGATTATGCCAGATTGATAAGTTAGACAAGGAAGAATGTTCTGATTAACTGATGATACAAAGATTAGGGAACACAGATTGAATATGCTGGGCAAGAGATTTAAGGAAGAATTTCTTTATGCAGCGAGTGGTAATGACCTGGAAATCACTTCCTACAAGGGTGGTGAAAACAGAGACAATCAATGGTTTCAAAAGGAAATTGGATGAGCACTTGAGGGAAATAAACTTTCAGGGATCGAGTGGTGGAGTGTGATTGACTGCATTGCTTTTCAGAGAACCGGTGTGGACTTGATGGGCTTCCTTCAGTGCAATGAAGGACTCTATGATTCTCAAATATATTCAACTTTGGAGAATCCACAACCCTCTGGGGTAGAGAATTCTAAAGGTTGACAATCCAAACCTTTGATTGATGAAATCTCTCCTCCTAGAGTCATCTCAATTCAAAAATCATAGGCCCCTTATCCCAAGACTGTGTCGCTATGTTCTGGATTCCCCAGCAATGGGAAACAACATCTCAGTGCCTAGACTGCTAAGCCCTTTCAGAATCTTGCATGTTTCAAATAGCTGACCTCTCATTATTCTAAATATCAGATAAAATATACCCGGTTTACACAACCACTCTATATAGGAGAACCCTCTCACCCCATGGAACAATCCAGTGAATCTTTGCTGTTTCTTTTTTCATTCTGCACTTGCTGGCTATTTCTAATTGCCCTTAACAACTGAATTTCTTTCTGGCGCATTCTGGAAGCCAGCTCTAAGTCAATAACATTGCTGTGGGTCTGGAGTCACATGCAGGCCTGACCAGGTAAGGACAGCAGATTTCCTTCACTAAAGGGAATTAGAGAATTAAATGGGGTTGTTATGACAATCTTTGATAGCTTTATGGAGCCATTACTGAGACTAGCTTTCAATTCCAGATTTTTATGAATGAATTGAATTTGGAATTAATTGGATTTGAATCTGTGTCCCAGGGCATTAGTCTAGACCTCTGGATTACTAACAACATATTACTAGTCCGGTTACATTGCCACTATTTCACCACCTCCCTGATCATGCAAGAATATATGTACAGTGCTCCAGGTCTGGTCTCACCAAAGCTCTGTCCAATTGTAGCAAGACCTTTTTGTTCTTGCACTCCAATCCCCTTTCAATAAAGGTCAACATGCCATTTGTCTTCTGAATTTCTCACTGTACCTGCGTGTTAACTTTCTGTCTTCTTTGTACAAGTACTTCCAAGTCCAGATGAACATCAACATTTATATAAAAAAGGTGAAAGAAACATTTTACTTTTCTATTCTTACTACCAAGTTTAAAACCTCGCACTTCCCTCCATTACTCTCCATCTGCTATCTTGTTTTCCACTCACTTAACCTGTCTATATTTCTTTGCAGTCTATTTACATCATCCTCAAAGCTTGCATTCCCACCTAGCTTTTTATCATGAGCAAACTCAGATATATCATTGTCTGTCTCTTTGGCTCAGTCATTATTATAGATTGTAAATAGCTGAGTCCCAGCATCAAGCATGGCGGCAATCCAGTAAGTACAGCCTGCCAACTTGAAAATGACCCATGTATCACTTAGAACATAGAACATAGAACATTACAGCGCAGTACAGGCCCTTCGGCCCTCGATGTTGCGCCGACCTGTGAAACCATCTGACCTAAACTCTTCCATTTGCATCCATATGTCTATCCAATGACCACTTAAATGCCCTTAAAGTTGGCGAGTCTACTACTGTTGCAGGCAGGGCTTTCCACGCCCCTACTACTCTCTGAGTAAAGAAACTACCTCTGACATCTGTCCTATATCTATCACCCCTCAACTTAAAGCTATGCCCCCTCGTGTTTGCCATCACCATCCGAGGAAAAAGACTATCACTATCCACTCTATCTAACCCTCTGATTATCTTATATGTCTCTATTAAGTCACCTCTCCTCCTCCTTCTCTCTAACGAAAACAACCTCAAGTCCCTCAGCCTTTCCTCATAAGACCTTCCCTCCATACCAGGCAACATCCTAGTAAATCTCCTCTGCACCCTTTCCAAAGCTTCCACATCCTTCCTATAATGCGGTGACCAGAACTGCACGCAATACTCCAGGTGCGGCCGCACCAGAGTTTTGTACAGCTGCAGCATGACCTCGTGGCTCCGAAACCCGATCCCCCTACTAATAAAAGCTAACACACCATATGCCTTCTTAACAGCCCTATTAACCTGGGTGGCAACTTTCAGGGATTTGTGTACCTGGACACCAAGATCTCTCTGCTCATCTACACTACCAAGAATCTTCCCATTAGCCCAGTACTCTGCATTGCTGTTACTCCTTCCAAAGTGAATCACCTCACACTTTTCTGCATTAAACTCCATTTGCCATTTCTCAGCCCAGCTCTGCAGCCTATCTATGTCCCTCTGTACCCTACAACCTCATTCAGCACTACCCACAACTCCACTGACCTTCGTGTCATCCGCAAATTTACTAACCCACCCTTCTACACCCTCATCCAGGTCATTTATAAAAATGACAAACAGCAGTGGCCCCAAAACAGATCCTTGCAGTACACCACTAGTAACTAAACTCCAGGATGAACATTTGCCATCAACCACCACCCTCTGTCTTCTTTCAGCTAGCCAATTTCTGATCCAAAGCACTAAATCACCTTCAATCCCATACGTCCGTATTTTCTGCAATAGCCTACCGTGGGGAACCTTATCAAACGCCTTACTGAAATCCATATACACCACATCCACCGCTTTACCCTCATCCACCTGTTTGGTCACCTTCTCAAAAAATTCAGTAAGGTTTGTGAGGCACGACCTACCCTTCACAAAACCGTGCTGACTATCGCTAATGAGCTTATTCTTTTCAAGATAATTATAAATCCTATCTCTTAAAACCTTTTCCAACATTTTACCCACAACCGAAGTAAGGCTCACAGGTCTATAATTACCAGGGCTGTCTCTACTCCCCTTCTTCAACAAGGGGACAACATTTGCCATCCTCCAGTCTTCCGGCACTATTCCTGTCGACAATGACGACATAAAGATCAAGGACAAAGGCTCTGCAATCTCCTCCCTGGCTTCCCAGAGAATCCTAGGATAAATCCCATCTGGCCCAGGGGACTTATCTATTTTCACACTTTCCAAAATTGCTAACACCTCCTCCTTGTGAACCTCAATCCCATCTAGACTAGTAGTCTGTATCTCAGTATTCTCCTCGACAACATTTTCTTTCTCTACTGTAAATACTGACAAAAAATATTAATTTAATGCTTCCCCTATCTCCTCTGATTCCACACACAACTTCCCACTACTATCCTTGATTGGCCCTAATCTAACTCTAGTCATTCTTTTATTCCTGATATACCTTCTCTTTGTTTCCTGCCTGTTACCCAGTCCTTTCTCCATGCAAATATATTACTCCCAACCTCATGAGTCCTTACCTTGTGTGGCCTTATCTTACCTTTGTGTGGCATCATATATAATTCCTTTTGGAAATCCAAGTATATTGCATCTATTGGTTCCCCGTATCTACTAGTCACATCCTCAATAAACTCTAATACATTTCACAAACATTATTTCCCTTTCGTAAAACCATGTTGACTTTGTCTGATCATGCTATGATTTTCTATGTGCATTGTTAAGACTTCTTTCATAATAGATTCCAGCATTTTCCCTGTGCGCTCTCTCCCTCTCTCCTTCAATAGTGGTGTTACATTTTCTAACTTCCAATCCGCTGGGCCTATTCTAGAGCATCGAGAATTTTAGAAAATCATAGCCAGAATTTCCACTTTCTCTGCAACTACCACTTTTAAAACCCTATCATGTTGGCCACCATGTCCTGGGGATTTGTAGAATTTTTGTTAAAGCTTCCCCAGTACCTGTGCTCTTCTAATGCCAGTTACCTTAATTTACTCCCTTTTATTAGCCCCTAGGTTACACTCTATTTCTGGTCTGTAACCTTATCTTATGTGAAGACAGCGAGAAAGCGCTGTATTTTATGCAGGAGGTCGGGCATCCAGCACCGGGCAGGTGGGAAACACAGTCTCTGTTTTTTATCTGATCCCTGGAGCGATCGTTTTGGGGCAAAGTTGATGGAGATGAGTATCTCGGCATTTCAGTGCAGAATAGAGAAGGAGGTCCCACCCCAAAGAGCTGCCAGCCAATCACAGGGCCAGCAGCTGAATAGTATGGGCAGTGTCACAGTCTGCAGTGGTGAAAATGGAGGAGATGCGGGTCACAGGTAATTGGGACAGGGGTCGCTGGGGCTGGCACAGCAGGCTCTGGCAAGGATGGTGGTGACGGGAGGGGGTGGGGATGATCGGAGGGTGGGGTTGATGTTTGTTGCAGGGGAGGGCTGTGCTGGAAATACAATGGTTCCTGGGGGTCCTCTGTGGGTCACGAATTGCCCATGAAATGGGATCCCGAATCCAAGGCGCCCTCCCCACACAGATCCCAGTGGTGGCGATAAGAGGCACTTAAGTCGCCATCAATATGCCAGTTAAGGGCCTAAATCGACCTCTGGGCAGGAAGGCTGACGTCTGCCTATTAAACCCCTCGGAGAATCGGGTCTGGAAACCCTGGCATCGGGGGCCATGGTGACCGTTGTGCTGTGATTCTCTAACCACGTGTCCCCACCCCTGCCACAGAAGCTGGTGTGGGTCTGGGAACAAAATCCAGCCCGGTATATTTGTTCAATGTCTCTGCCATTTCTAAATTTCCCAGGATATTTTTTTTCCTGTCTCTGCTTCTGAGGAACCAATGATTACTTTAGCGACTGTGTTTTTTAAATATAATTCTAAGAGCTCTTACAGCCTGTTTTTAACATTATTGGCTAGTTGAGTATGATATTCCATCTACCCCCTTTTTATCAACTTTTTGGTGGCCCTTTGCTGATTTCTGAAATACACCCAACCCTCAGGATTAATACTATTCTTTGCAACATTATCAGCCTTTAATTTCAGCCTGATACTACCCTTCATGTTTTTGTTAATTCGTTCATCTGACATGGGCATTAGTGAGAGGCCAGAATCTGTTGTCCATCCTTGATTACCCTTAAACTAGGCAATTTGAAATGGTGATAAAGAATGAACCACGTAGCTGTGGGTGTGAAGTCACTTGTAGTGACCAGGTAAGGACAACAAAATTTCCTTCCCGAAAGGACATTCGTGAATCAGATTTGTTTTTTGTCTATGAAACTGGTGATAGTTTCATGGTCTCATTACTGAGATTGGCGTTGAATTTCTGATTTTTATTAATAAATAGAATTAAAATTATGGAATTTGAACCCACGTCCCCAGGGCATTAGTCTGGGCTTCACTATTCCTGTGTAATTACAACTATGCCATCGACTTACACAGATCCACCACTCATGGATCGTTCTTGTTGATTTTATGTGTTTTAATGGAATGTACTTTCGTTGAAGATTTTGAATTGTTCCATTAAATGTTTCCCAATTGTTTATTTACTGCCATAGATTTGAGGCTATTCACTCAATCAACTCAAGCCAGCTCACCTCTTACAGATAATTAATTGGCTTTGTTCATGTTTCAGATTCATGTTTGAGATTCGAGCCTGTCGCTTTCAAACTGAAAGTAGCATTATGATCACTGTTACCCCAGAGGATCCTTTACTAAGAGATTACAAATTAACCCTCCCTTATTGCACAATACTAGGTATAAAATAAATTTATCATTCGTTGGTTCCACACTGTATTGTTACAGAGAACTGTCCTTCCTCACTGATGTCCTTATGTTACCCTTTACTATCTGGGCTACCCCTCCACTTTTGCCATTCTATCTGCCTTTTCTAAATGTATACCTTGGTACCTGGAGCAGTTGAGGTGAATGTAACAGATTAATTTAAGGAGAGACAAGATAAGTTATTCAGATAGAAAGGAATGGAAAGATATGTTGATAGGGTGAGATCAAGTAGGGGGCGGAAGGAGGCTCATGTGGAGCATAACACCGGCATGGACCGGTTGGGCTGAAGGCCTGTTTCTGTTCTGTACATTTATATCCCAGCCTTGCACAACCTTTAACCATGTCTCTGCAATGGCAATTGGATCGCAACCATTTATTTCTATTTGTCCCATGTGGATTTTTCATATATTCAGATAAAGAGCCTTTAATTTAATTTTTTTACTTCGATTCTGTGCATGGACCTTATTCGCTGATGCACTATTACCATTGAACTCTGCTCCTTCCTTTTCCACTCTGTTTGCCTTTAACAACATAGATGCAGTTTTCCATTTTCCTGACTTGTATTTGGATTTCTAAATTTACCTTCTCCTGAATCCATTTCCCAGCACCCAGCCTGCACCCCACGCCTCACCGTGTTTTTTTAAAGCCTTATCACCATCTACATTAGTGATTTGGATGTGGGGACCAAATGTAATACTTTCAAGTTTGCCGATGACACCAAACTAAATTGGAATGTGAGTTCTGAGAAGGATGCAAAGAGAGTTCAGGGGGATTTAGACAGGCTAGGTGAGTGGGCAAGGACATGGCAGATGGAATGTAATGTAGGGGAAAAAAATCACTTTGGTTGGAAAAAAACAGAAATGCAGAGTATTCCTGAAATAGTGAGAGATTGAGAAGTGTTGATGGCGAAAGTGACCTGGGTGCCCTTGTTCATAAGTCACTGAAGGCTGACATGCAGGTGCAGAAAGCAACTTGGAAGACAGATGGTACGTTGGCCTTTATTAGAAGAGGATTTGAGTACAGGAGTAAAGACGTTTTGCTGCATTTGTATGGAACCTTGGTGAGACCGCACCGGGATTATTGTGTACAATTTAAATTTCCTTACCTAAGGTAGGATACACTTGCCATAACGGGAGTGCAACGAAGGTTCAGCAGACTGATTCCTGGGATGGTGAGATTCTCCTACAAGGCAATATTGAGGAGTCTGGGCCTATATTCTCTAGAGTTTAGAAGAATGCAAGGTGATCTCATTGAAGCAAACGAA
Source organism: Heterodontus francisci (assembly GCF_036365525.1). NCBI lineage: Eukaryota > Metazoa > Chordata > Chondrichthyes > Heterodontiformes > Heterodontidae > Heterodontus > Heterodontus francisci. The sequence continues at coordinate 1,553,661 of NW_027141894.1, forward strand.
ATTATTACAGGACTTGCCAATGTAGATGCAGGAAGGATGTTTACCCTGGCTGGAGCCGGTGGGGGTGGGGGGGATGGGGTAGGAGGATTCCAGAAGCAAGGGGAACAATCTCAGAATAAGAGGTGGGACATTTAGGACTGAGATGAGGAGGAATTTCTTCACTCAGAGCCTGGTGATATTTTGGAATTCTCTACCCTAGAGGGCTTTGGCAGCTCAGTCATTAAGTATATTCAAGATAAAGATGGATAGATTTCTAGATATTAAATATAACAAGGGATATGAGGGTAGTGTGTGAAAATGATGTTGAGGTCAAAGATCAGCCATGACCTATTTGAATGGCAGAGCAGGCTCGAGGGGTCTGCTGCTCCTATTTTCTATGTCTCTATGTTCATATGTGTGCTGTTGACCACTACGCACATAGAACAAACAAAGAACAGTACAGCACAGGAACAGGCCATTCGGCCCTCCAAGCCTGCGCCGATCTTGATGCCTGCCGAAACTAACACCTTCTGCACTTCCAGGGCCCATATCCCTCAATTCCCTTCCTATTCATATATTTGTCAAGATGTCTCTTAAACGTCGCTATCGTATCTGCTTCCACCCCCTCCCCTGGCAGCACGTTCCAGGCACACACCACCCTCTGTGTAAAAAAGGTGCCTCGCACATCTCCTCTAAACTTTGGCCCTCACACCTTAAACCTATGTCCGCTAGTAACTGACTCTTCCACCCTGGGAAAAAGCTTCTGACTATCCACTCTGTCCATGCCTCTCATAATTTTGTAAACCTCTATCATGTCGCCCCTCCACCTCCGTCGTTCCAGTGAAAACAATCCGGGTTTATCCAACCTCTCCTCATAGCTAATGCCCTCCAGTCCAGGCAACATCCTGGTAAACCTCCTCTGTACCCTCTCCAAAGCCTCCACATCCTTCTGGTAGTGTGGCGACCAGAATTGCACGCAATATTCTAAGTGTGGCCTAACTAAGGTTCTGTACAGCTGCAACTTGACCCGCCAATTTTTACACTCTATGCCCCGACCGATGAAGGCAAGCATGCCGTATGCCTTCTTGACTACCTTATCCACCTGCGTTGCCACTTTCAGTGACCTGTGGACCTGTACGCCCAGATCTCTCTGCCTGTCAATACTCCTAAGGGTTCTGCCATTTTCTGTATACCCCCCACCTGCATTAGAACTTCCAAAATGCATTACCTCACATTTGTCCAGATTATACTCCATCTGCCATTTCTCCGCCCAAGTCTCCAACCGATCTATATCCTGCTGTATCCTCTGACAATCCTCATCATTATCCGCAACTCCACCAACCTTTGTGTTGTCCGCAAACTTACAAATCAGACCAGCTACATTTTCCTCCAAATCATTTATATATAATACAAACAGCAAATTTCCCAGCACTGATCCCTGCGGAACACCACTAGTCACATCCCTCCATTCAGAAAAGCACCCATCCACTGTTACGCTCTGTCTTCTGTGACTGAGCCAGTTCTATATCCATCTTGCCAGCTCACCTCTGATCCCATGTGACTTCACCTTTTGCACCAGTCTGCCATGCGGGACCTTGTCAAAGGCTTTATTAAAGTCCATATAGACAACATCCACCGCCCTTCCCTCATCAATCATCTTCGTCACTTCCTCAAAAAACTCAATCAAATTAGTAAGACACGACCTCCCCTTCACAAAACTGTCTCTCGCTAATAAGTTTGTTTGTTTGCAAAGTAGTAAAGACCCCTGGCTTATATTAATCCCGCCTAGCGTGGTACTGAGTCCCATACGCAGAGAACATCAGGAGCTCGAATGTTAGAAGGAAGAAAAGGAAGGAGTAGTAGAGGCATTGATTACTGAGATTATTGCAGTGTTGGAGTAAGTGGTTGTATCAGAGATGTAAAGGACCTAATTTATTTGGGTAGATGTGAGGAACAAAAAGTGTGCAATGGCATTGCTTGATGTAGTCTTTAGGCCACCAGCTGGAGGAAAGGGATGGAGGTCTTTACTTATCCGAGTGTAGACTGGGATTGTTGTGGAGTAAAGGGCGGAGAGGGACTAGAGTTCCTAGAGGGCGTTCAGGAAAACTTTCCACAGCTATATGTTTCCAGTCCAACAAGAGGTTTCCAGTCCAACACTGTTGGACCTGGTCCTTGGGAATGAGGTGGACCAAGTGGATCAAATATCAGTAGGAGAACATTTATGGGGCAATTATTGTTGTCTCATAAGGTTTAAGTTGGCTATGGAGAAAGACATGGAATATAGGAAATGAATAATTAACTGGGGGAAAACCAACTTCAGTCGTCTAAGGATGGATCTGGTCTGAATACATAGGAAACAGATAATGGCAGGTAAAACGGTAGATAAACAAAGGAAGAGATAGTTTGGGCACAATCAAGGTATATTCCCTCGAAGGGGAAAGGTAGGACAAACAAATCCAGAGGTTAAGATGAAGGAACAAAAGTGTGCTTACGACAGATGCCAGGTGAATAATGCAATGGAGAACCACATCGAATATAGAAGGTTTGCAGATGAAGTGAAAAAGTGAATAAGAGAAGGAACGAGATAGTATGCAAAGGTTCTGGCATCTGACATAAAAGGGAAACCGAAAGACTGCTAGAAGCATCCAAATAGCGAAAGGATGGTAAAAAGTGGAATAGGGCTGATTCGTGACCAAAGAGCGAATTCATGCATGGAGGTCTTGCATGAAAACACTGCATGTCTTTAACAAGGAAGAAACTGCTACCCAGGTCACTGTCATAGTGGAGGTAATTAATGCACTAGAAGCATTCAAATCGACAAGGAGGATGAATTGGATATGCTGTCTACACTTAAAGTTGATAAAACGCCAGGGTCAGATGAAATGCATCCAAGAATACTGAGAGAAGTGAGATTACAAATTGTGGAGCGCTGGCCATAATTGTCCAGTCTTCCTTAGACTCAGGGGTGGTGCCAGAGGACTGGTGAATGGCAAATGTTGCACCCTTGTTCAAAAAAGGTGTAAAGGTAAGTCCAGCAATTACAGACCTTCGTTGGTAGGGAAGCTTCTAGAAACAATAGCTTGATAAGAAATTAATAGGCACATGGGAAAATGAGTGGTAAGTAAGGAAAGCAAGTACAGAGTCGTTAAGGGAGAATCGTGTTTGACTAATTTCTGGAGATATTTGAAGAGATTACAGAGAGTGTTGAGGAGGGAAATGCTGTTGATGTGGTGCACATGAAGTGGAAAAGACACTTGATACAATGCCGCACGGCAGACGTGTGAGAAAAGTTATAGCTCGTTGAATAAATAGGACAGTAGCAACATGATACGAAGTTGGCTGAGTGACAGGAGTCAGAGAATAGTGTCGAATGGACGTTTCTCAGACTGGAGGAAGGTTAGTAGTGGAGTTATCCAGCGGTCAGTCTTAGGGCCCTTGTTTTAATGGGATGTTGCAGGTAGCAATGTAAACTAATTAGTTCCAATTACAAATCTTCCATTTGTTCTGGGAATGAGGTGAGTAATTTAAACCCTTGAAACAGCCCTGGTTCCCGACGGCCACATTGCACATGAGTCCATTTGACTTCCAAGAAAAACCACTGCTTCCTCTGCCACCAGTAAACCAGTCTGAAACCATCAGCTTTCCAAATGCCAACGGCTTGTCTGTCAGCAAGCAGTAAGATCAATACAACAATAGGCACCCCTATCATCATCTATCTTAATGGCATGTGGTATGTATGGGAAGCCTCGTATAGAAAATTAAGCTGATTATTTTCAACAGCAAATATTCACTTTGTTCGGGGAAGGACATGAATAATTAAAAAAATCTGACAGAGGCAGCTGAAGACACATTGTCTCCATCAACATTTTCAGTGATTCCCATTGTTTAGCGTCTACTCACTTCCCATTATGACCTTACTAAATAAACATGGGACACCCTTCGATTTTTCAAATTCGGGCGTCGCTAGCTGCACCAGTATTTATTGCCCATCCCGAATTGCTCTTGAGAAGGTGGTGGTGAGCTGCTTTCTTGCACCACTGCGGTCGTTGGAGTGTAGGTAGACCCACAGTGCTGTTAGGAAGGGATTTCTAGGTTCTTGACCCTGTGACAGTGAAGGGATGGCGAGAAAGCTCCAAGTCAGGATAGTGTGTGTCTAGAAGGGAACTTTAAGGGGGTGGTGTTCCCATGAATTTGCAGTCCTTGTCCTACTAGGCAGCAAAGGTTGCTAGTTTAGAAGGTGCTGTTGACCAAGCCTTGGTGAGTTGCTGCAGTGCATCTTGTAGCTAGTACACACTGCTGCCACTGTGCATCGGTTGTGAAAGGAGTGAATGCTGAATGATGGGGTGCCAATCCAGCAGGCTGCTTTATAGAACAAAGAACAAAGAACAAAGATAATTACAGCACAGGAACAGGCCCTTCGGCCCTCCAAGCCTGCGCCGATCCAGATCCTCTCTCTAAACATGTCGCCTATTTTCTAAGGTTCTGTATCTCTTTTCTTCCTGCCCATTCATGTATCTGTCTAGATACATCTTAAAAGACTCCATCGTGCCCGCATCTACCACATCCGCTGGCAATGCGTTCCAGGTGCCCACCACCCTCTGCGTAAAGAACTTTCCATGCATATCCCCCCTAAACTTTTCCCCTTTCACTTTGAACTCGTGTCCTCTAGTAATTGAAACCCCCACTCTGGGAAAAAGCCTCTTGCTATCCACCCTGTCTATACCTCTCATGATTTTGTACACCTCAATAAGGTCCCCCCTCAACCTCCGTCTTTCTAATGAAAATAATCCTAATCTACTCAACCTCTCTTCATAGCTAGCGCCCTCCATACCAGGCAACATCCTGGTGAACCTCCTCTGCACCCTCTCCAAAGCATCCACATCCTTTTGATAATGTGGCGACCAGAACTGTACGCAGTATTCCAAATGTGGCCGAACCAAAGTCCTATACAACTGTAACATGACCTGCCAACTCTTGTACTCAATGCCCCGTCCGATGAAGGAAAGCATGCCGTATTCCTTCTTGACCACTCTATTGACCTGCGTTGCCACCTTCAGGGAACAATGGACCTGAACACCCAAATCTCTCTGGACATCAATTTTCCCCAGGACTTTTCCATTTACTGTATAGTTCACTCTTGAATTGGATCTTCCAAAATGCATCACCTCGCATTTGCTCTGATTGAACTCCATCTGCCATTTCTCTGCCCAACTCTCCAATCTATCTATATTCTGCTGTATTCTCTGACAGTCCCCTTCACTATCTGCTACTCCACCAATCTTAGTGTCGTCTGCAAACTTGCTAATCAGTCCACCTATACTTTCCTCCAAATCATTAATGTATATCACAAACAACAGTGGTCCCAGCACGGATCCCTGTGGAACACCACTGGTCACACGTCTCCATTTTGAGAAACTCCCTTCTACTGCTACTCTCTGTCTCCTGTTGCCGAGCCAGTTCTTTATCCATCTAGCTAGTACACCTTGGACCCCAAGCGCCTTCACTTTCTCCATCAGCCTGCCATGGGGAACCTTATCAAACGCCTTACTGAAGTCCATGTATATGACATCGACAGCTCTTCCCTCATCAATCAACTTTGTCACTTCCTCAAAGAATTCTATTAAGTTGGTAAGACATGACCTTCCCTGCACAAAACCATGTTGCCTATCACTGATGAGCCCATTTTCTTCCAAATGGGAATAGATCCTATCCCTCAGTATCTTCTCCAGCAGCTTCCCTACCACTGACGTCAGGCTCACCGGTCTATAATTACCTGGATTATCCCTGCTACCCTTCTTAAACAAGGGGACAACATTAGCAATTCTCCAGTCCTCCGGGACCTCACCCGTGTTTAAGGATGCTGCAAAGATATCTGTTAAGGCCCCAGCTATTTCCTCTCTCGCTTCCCTCAGTAACCTGGGATAGATCCCATCCGGACCTGGGGACGTGTCCACCTTAATGCCCTTTAGAATACCCAACACTTCCTCCCTCCTTATGCCGACTTGACCTAGAGTAATCAAACATCTGTTCCTAACCTCAACATCCGTCATGTCCCTCTCCTCGGTGAATACCGATGCAAAGTACTCGTTTAGAATCTCACCCATTTTCTCTGAGTCCAAGCATAACATTCCTCCTTTGTCCTTTAGTGGGCCAATCCTTTCTCTAGTTACCCTCTTTCTCCTTATATATGAATAGAAGGCTTTGGGATTTTCCTTAACCCTGTTTGCTAAAGATATTTCATGACTTCTTTTAGCCCTCTTAATTCCTCGTTTCAGATTGGTCCTACATTCCCGATATTCTTTCAAAGCTTCGTCTTTCATCAGCCGCCTAGACCTTATGTATGCTTCCTTTTTCCTCTTAGCTAGTCTCACAATTTCACCAGTCATCCATGGTTCCCTAATCTTGCCATTTCTATCCCTCATTTTCACAGGAACATGTCTCTCCTGCACGCTAATCAACCTCTCTTTAAAAGCCTCCCACATATCACATGTGGATTTACCTTCAAACAGCTGCTCCCAATCTACATTTCCCAGCTCCTGCCGAATTTTGGTATAGTTGGCCTTCCCCCAATTTAGCACTCTTCCTTTAGGACCACTCTCGTTTTTGTCCATGAGTATTTTAAAGCTTACGGAATTGTGATCACTATTCCCAAAGTAGTCCCCTACTGAAACTTCAACAACCTGGCCGGGCTCATTCCCCAACACCAGGTCCAGTATGGCCCCTTCCCGAGTTGGACTATTTACATACTGCTCTAGAAAACCCTCCTGGATGCTCCTTACAAATTCTGCTCCATCTGGACCTCTAACACTAAGCGAATCCCAGTCAATGTTGGGAAAATTAAAATCTCCTATCACCACCACCCTGTTGCTCCTACATCTTTCCATAATCTGTTTACATATTTGTACCTCTATCTCACGCTCACTGTTGGGAGGCCTGTAGTACAGCCCCAACATTGTTACCGCACCCTTCCTATTTCTGAGTTCTGTCCATATTGCCTCACTGCTCGAGTCCTCCATAGTGCCCTCCTTCAGCACAGCTGTGATATCCTCTTTGACCAGTAATGCAACTCCTCCACCCCTTTTACCTCCCTCTCTATCCCGCCTGAAGCATCGATATCCTGGGATATTTAGTTGCCAATCATGCCCTTCCCTCAACCAAGTCTCAGTAATAGCAATAACATCATACTCCCAGGTACTAATCCAAGCCCTAAGTTCATCTGCCTTACCTACTACACTTCTTGCATTAAAACAAATGCACCTCAGACCACCAGTCCCTTTATATTCATCATCTGCTCCCTGCCTGCTCTTCCCCTTAGTCACACTGACTTCATTATCTAGTTCCTTACAGGCTTTTGTTACTACCTCCTTACTGTCAACTGACCTCAATTGGTTCCCATCCCCCTGCCACATTAGTTTAAACCCTCCCCAACAGCGTTAGCAAAAGCACCTCCAAGGACATTGGTTCCAGTCCTGGATGGTGTCGAGCTTCTTGAGTGTTGTTGGAGCTGCACCCATCCAGGCAATTGGAGAGCATTCCATCACATCCAACACACTCCTGACTTCTGCGGTGTAAATGGAGGACAGTCATTGGGGATTCGGGAGGTGAGTTAGTAACCACAGAATTCCCAGCCTCTGACCTGCTCTTGTAGGCACTGTATTTAATGTGGCTGGTCCAGTTCAGTTTCTGGTCAATGGTATTCCCCAGGATGTTGATAATGGGGGATTCAGCGATGGTAATGCCATTGAATATTAAGTAGAGATGGTTAGATTCCCTTTTGTTTGAGATGGTCATTTCCTGGCCCTTGTGAGTGATAATGTTACTTGCCACTTATCAGCCCAAGCCCTGATGCGTTCCAGGTCTGCACATGGACACAAACTGCTTCAGTATCTAAGGAGTCGCAAATGGTGCTCAATATTGTGCATTCATCAGCGAACATCCCAACTTTTACTTTATGATGGAGGGAAGGTCATCGATGAGGCAGCTGAAGATGGTTGGGCCAAGGACACTATCCTGAGGAAGTCCTGCAGTGATGTCCTGGGGCTGAGATGATTGACCTCCAACAACCACAACTGCCTTCCTTTGTGCTATGCATGACTCCAACCAGCAGAGAGTATTCCCCATGATGCCAATTGACTCCAGTTTTTCCTTGATCCCATACTGGGACAAATTCTGCCTTGAAGTCACTTCACCGCTGGAGTTCAGCTCTTTTGTCCATGTTTGGGAAAAGGCTGTACTGAGGTCAGGAGCTGAACGGCCCTGGAAGAACCCAAACTGAGCATCACTGTGCAGGTTATTGCTGAGCAAGTGCGCTTGATAACACTGTCAACGTCATCTTCCATCACTTTGCTGATGATAGAGAGTAGACTGGTAAGGAAGTAATTGGCTGGGTGGGATTTGTCCTGCTTTTTATGCACAGGACAGACCTGGGCAATTTTCCACATTGCTGGTAGATGCTAGTGTTGCAGCTGTACTGGAACAGCTTGGTTAGAGGTATGGCGAGTTAGGGGTTAGGGGCGTAGCACCTCAGTACTGTTGCCGGAATGTTGTCAGTGCCCTGTCACCTTTTCAGTATCCAGTGCTATCAACCATTTCTTGATATCATGTGGAGTGAATCAGATTGGCTGAAGACTGGCATTTGTGATACTGGGGATCTCAGAAGGAGACTGAGATGGATCATCCACTCGGCACTTCTGGCTGAAGATGATTTAAAAAAAACTCATTCATGGGATGCTGGTGCCGCTGGCTAGGACAGCATTTACTGCCCATCCCGATTTGCCCTTGAGTAACTGAATGGTTTTCTAGGCCATTTCAGAGGGCATTTAAGTGTCCACCACATTGCTGTAGTTCTGGACTCACAGGTAGGCCAGACCAGTTAAGGAAAGCAGATTTCATTTCCCAAAAGAACATTCGTGAACCAGATGGGTTTTACAACAATCGACAATGGTTTCCTGGTCACCATTAGATTAGCTTTTTAATTCCAGATTTTATTAATTGAATTCCAATTTCACCAACTGCCATGGTGGGATTCAAACCCATGTCCCCAGTGCATTAACTTGGATTTCTGGGATTATTAGCCCAGTGACATTACCGCTGCACCACCGCCTCTCCAAAAGGCAAGTGATTCAGCCATGTATTTTGCACTAACCTAGTTTGTTCCCCCATCACTGAGGATGGGGATATTTGTGGCGCCTCCTCCTCCTGTTAATTGGTTAATTGTCCACCACCGTTCATGACTGGATGCGGCAGGCTTGCATTTGTAACCATCTTAGGTGTGTTTACCAGCTGAGCAAACCAGATGTTTTAATTTTGGCTTGCACTAAAAAGAATCAATTCCCAATTTCAAATATACCTCTATAAAATTATCCAGACGATCAAAACACAATGAAACGAGAACAAATACTGTCAACCTGAGAAAGAACATTCGATTGTGGCTTTAGGGAGAGACTGCCACTCCACGGGGTAGCACCTCAGAAATTCTATTAAGCTACTGGAGCACAGATTGCTGGACTGCAGTGAGAGCCTGCAAATCCCTTTGAGCATTGAGATCCACAACCATGGTGGCAGCAGTCTGAGCCAGGATGGCAGCAAGCATAGATCTCATGATGACAGCGTGAGATTTTGCTACAGCACTGATATGTTGTATGTCTGCCACCTGTGCTGCAGTAGCAGCTGAGACAACTGCCTTCCGATGCTGTTTCGCGGCTGGGTCCCAAAGGTCTGTCGTGGGCCACTTCTACAAGGGTGAAAATGAGCATCCAGCTCTACATAATGCCCTGTGGAATGTTGGAACTGGATTCCTGCGTGTTGCTTGACAGTGACAAAGGATTGTCTGACATGCCTGCCAATGTACAAAGTATTTCCTTGTGCATGTCCATCAGTTATCGTCTGTATGCTGCCCCAACAGAGTTCTGAACTGAGCATGTTGTGTTATTACTCATCTGCAGCCTCACTCCTCCTGAGAGCTGGCACATGAGCTATCCTTTCTCTCTGGCATGGATGCAACCCACTTATGCCCAGTAACTCCAGGATTTCTGCGATAACATCAACAATCACTTGGAAAATGTGGGTTAATGAAGCAAATTCAGCACGAAAGGCAAATCATGTTTAACTAACTGGACCGATTTTTCTGATGTCTTAGCAGAAAGCTTTGATGTGGTGTACTTGGACTTTCAAAAGGCTTTTGATAAAGTGTCACAAAACATGCTTGTCAGCAAAGTTGGAGCCAATGGAATAAGAGGGACAAATGCAGCATGAATACGAAATTGTCTGAGTGACAGGAAACCGAGTGTAGTGGTGACAAATTGTTTCTCGGGCTGGAAGAAAGTAAATAGTGGGGTTCCCCAGCTGTCTCAGTTTGAACCGCTGTTTTTCTGATCTATATTAATGACCTAGACTTGGGCGCACAGGGCACAATTTGAAAATGTGCAGATGACACAAACCTTGGATGTATTGTGAGCTGTGAGGAGGATACTGATAAACGTCAAGAGGACATAGACAGGCTGCTGGAATATGCGGGCTCATGGCAGATTAAATTTAATGCAAAAGAGTGTAAAGTGATTCATTTTGGTAGAAAGAACGTGGAGGGGCAGAATAAAATAAAGAATACAATTTTAAAGGTTGTGCAGGAGAAAAAAGACCCGGGCGGGGGTGGGGGGATGTATATGTGCACAGATTGTGGGAGGTGACAGGGCAGGTTGTGGAAGCACTTAGTAAGGTATACAGGATTCTGGGCCAGGGAGAGCAAAAGCATGGAAGTTTGATGAACTTTTGTGCAATGCCTGTTCGGCCTCAGCTGGAGAGTTGTGCCCTGTTCTGGGATTCACTCTTTAGGAAGGTTGTGAAGGAAGAAGGGAGGGTGCAGAAAAGATTTATGAGAATGGTTCCCTGGTTGAGGGACTTCAGTCCCATGGAAAGAATGGAGAAGCTGGAGAAGAGAAGTCGAGAGGAGATTTGGTACAGGTGTTCACAATTATGAGGGATCTGGACAAGGTCGATAGCGAGAGACTATTCCGATTGTTGGAAGGGTCGTGAACCAAAGGACATTAATTTTAGGTGATTGGCAAAAGATCCAAATGTGATATGAGGAAAACTTGATTACACAGCGAGTGTTTAGGATCTGGAAAGCAATGTCTGCAAATGAGTTGGAGGCAGTTTCAATTGTGGTTTTCAATAAGGAATTGGACAATTATCTGAAGGGAAATAAACACAGGGATAAGGATAAAGGACAGGAGCGTGGTACGAGCTGAGTTGCTTTCTCAGAGATCCAGCATGGCAACAATGAGCCTAATGGTCTCCTTCAGTGCTGCAACAACCTTACAATACTGCGGCTCACCACGTGCAGATTCTGACTCTAGTGGCATCTCAGGTACGTGCAGTGTAAATAATTTGAGCTGGTGGCAGCGAGTGTCAGACCAAGGGATGGGGCTTCACCATTGTTGCCGTGCTGTTCATTTCTCTCTCTGCTTTCTGGAGCTGTTGTGACTGGGAAGCTGACTGTTTTGGTGTGAGATTGGAAAGTGTAAAATCAGATCCGGAGGCTGTGGTCATAGAGTCATAGAGTTATACAGCACAGAAACAGGCCCTTCAGCCCAATTGTGTCTGTGCTGGCCATCAAGCACCTAACTATTCTGATACTGGTGAGGGGTTGGGTGTGGAATTGAAAGCAAGAGGTCCATGGTGCCACTATCAGCAGCTTGCATATCATCCCAGAAAGCAGGATGAGGGTGACGTGGGAGTTAAGAAGGGGATAAGGCATGAAAATGGAATCATTTTGAATGCTCTCGATGATGCCGGATGCTATTGTCTCTGTCTCAGCTGGCCCCTGATGCAGAGACCCATCTCCTCCCTCAGGTTCAGTGGATGAAGGTATGCCTGGCTTCCACCGGTTCTCTGCTGCTCCCTGTAATTATAATCCACCATGTACTCCAAGAGCGAGGGCAGTATGTCAGTGAATGCGTTGCACTGTGTTTGGGAGCTGTGCCTGCCATAGCTGAACAGCTGGAGGTACGTAGAGGCAGCGAGAGTTGGAAACATGGTCTCTAGCCCATTGCCAACCTCCAAAACTGAGGCCTCCAGCACTACATCCATGAATCATGGAGCCTTAGCATTCTATTTGCCTGATGGAATCTACCCCAGAATACTGATGGAGGAAAGGGAGCAAATTGCTGGTGCCTTGACAGAAATGTTTGCATCCTCATTGGCTGCAGGTGAGGTCCCAGAGAACTGGAGAATAGCCAATGTTGTTCCTTTGTTTAAGAAGGGTAGCAAGGATAATCCAGGAAATTACAGGCCGGTGAGCCTCACGTCAGTGGTAGGGAAATTATTGGAGAGGATTCTTCAGAACAGGATTTACTCCCATTTGGAAACAAATGGACTTATTAGTGAGAGGCAGCATGGTTTTGTGAAGGGGAGGTCATGTCTCATTAACATGATTGAGTTTTTTGAGGAAGTGATGAAGATGATTGATGAAGGAAGGGCGGTGGATGTTGTCTACATGGACTTCAGTAAAGCCTTTGACAAGGTCCCTCATGGCAGACTGGTGCAAAAGGTGAAGTCACATGGGATCAGAGGTGAGCTGGCAAGTTGGATACAGAACTGGCTCTGTCAAGAAGACAGAGGGTAGCAGTGAAAGGGTACTTTTCTGAATGGAGGGCTGTGACTAGTGGTGTTCCGCAGGGATCAGTGCTGAGAAATTTGCTGTTTGTAGTATATATACATGATTTGGAGGAAAATGTAGCTGGTCTGATTGGTAAGTTTGCGGATGACACAAAGGTTGGTGAAGTTGTGGATAGTGATAAGGATTGTCAGAGGATACAGCAGGATATAGATCAGTTGGAGACTTGGGCAGAGAAATGGCAGATGGAGTATAATCTGGATAAACGTGAGGTAATGCATTTTGGAAGATGGGAAGTATACAGTAAATGGCAGAACCCTTAGGAGTATTGACAGGCAGAGAGATCTGAGCGTACAGGTCCACAGGTCACTGAAAGTGGCAATGCAGGTGGATAAGGTAGTCAAGAAGGCATATGGCATGCTTGCCTTCATCGGTCGGGGCATAGAGTATAAAAATTGACAAGTCATGCTGCAGCTGTACAGAACCTTAGTTAGGCCATACTTAGAATATTGCGTGCAATTCTGGTCGCTACACTACCAGAAGGACGTGGAGGCTTTGGAGAGGGTACAGAAGAGGTTTTCCAGGATGTTGCCTGGTCTGGAGGGTATTAGCTATGAGGAGAGGTTGGATAAACTCAGATTGCTTTCACTGGAACGACGGAGGTGGAGGGGCAACATGATAGAGGTTCACAAAGTTATGAGAGGTATGGACAGAGTGGATAGTCAAAATCTTTTTCCCAGGGTGGAAGAGTCAGTTACTAGGGGACATAGGTTTAAGGTGCGAGGGGTAAAGTTTAGAGGGGATTTGCGAGGCAACTTTTTTACACAGAGGGTGGTGAGTGCCTGGAACGTGCAGCGGGGGGAGGTGGTGGAAGCAGGTACAATACCGACATTTAAGAGACATCTTGACAAATACATGAAAAGGATGGGAGTAGAGGGATACGGACCCCGGAAGTGCAGACGGTTTTAGTTTAGACAGGCATCAAAGATCGGCGCAGGCTTGGAGGACCGAAGGGCCTGTTCCTGTGCTGTACTGTTCTTTGTTCTTTGTTGTTATCCTCAATTGCAGCATTTACAGCAGCAGTAGACTTTTTTTGATTCTGTGCAGCTTCCCTTTCAGAGGGACTGACTGTCTTTAAGCGTGAGAGGCTGACTGAAACAAATGCCAGCCTTGGCACTTTGTTAGGCCCACTGTTGAGCGTGCATCCAGCCAAGAAGCAACAGCTATCGTGCTGGGCAGAAGATAGAATTCAAGGAAATGAGGTAGCAGTACAAAGTTTGCATCTCACCTGCCTCAACAGGGAAGGGCATAGGTAGTTCGCGAATCACAATCCATATGTCCAAAAAGCAGCACTAACTTCTCGTTGTCTTTGTCTCTATCCTCCTTTCTTTCTTCCACCTTTTCACTCTCTCTATCGCTCTACCACCCCTCCCCCCTCGCTATTTCTCTTGCTTATAGATTCAGAGATTGATGCAGCACAGAAGGAAGCCTTTTGGCCCATTGTGTCAGTGTTGTCTCTTTGAAAGTTCTATCTAATTATTTCCACTCCTCTCGTTCTTTCCTCAGGCTGCTGCATTTTTTCCAGCTCATGTAGTTTTTAAATTCCCTTTTGAAAGAGGTTTTTGAATCTGCTTCCACCATGTTTTCAGGCATTGAATTCCAGATCCCAGAAACCTGCTGTGTCAGCATATTCTCCCAATTTCACCTCTGGTTCTTTCCCAATTGACTTCTATCTGTGACTTCTTAATATTGAACGTTCTGACTATGGAAACAGATTTGCCTTTTACACTCTAACAAAACCCTTCATAATTTTGAACTTCTGTATTAAATCTCCCCTTGCTCTTCGCAACTCTAAAGTGAACAATGCTATCCTTTCCAATCTATCTGCAGAACTGAAGTTCCAGATTGCTGGTACCATCCTACAATTCACTGCTGCATCTTCACCACATCCTTGAAGTCCTTGTTGAAGTGTGGTGCTCAGAACTGGGCGCAATACGCCAGCTGGGGCCGAGCCAATGATGGTTAAAAACGTTTCCTCCTATATATTGTTATTTTGTGCCTCTGTTTTGTAATGCCAAGAGCACCGCATGCTTTTCACAGCCTTCTCAACTTGTCCTGTGACCATCAAAGATCTGTGTGTGTTCAATGTTCCTGGACCAACATTTACATGACAAATGCCCTTTGTCATACTAGAAGTAATGAATTCCCACTTCATTGCATTAAATTACATCTGCCATGTCCCTTGCCATTTTACCAGTCAATCGATGTCCTCCTTAAGCAGGTTACTATCCTCCTCACGGTTTATTAACATTTACGAGCTTTGTGCCATCAGAAAACTTCTATATTGTCCCCTGTGTACATAAGTGCATGGCATTAGCATATTCAAAATAGTAGTGGTCCCAACACAATCCTTGGAAACCCCACTGCTTACATCCCTCCAGTCAGGAAAATATACATCCGCCACAACATGTTAATTGTGTTTAATCACACGCAGGGGAAGGGTGTAAAGTGGGGTATTGTTTGAACATATATAAGTAGACACTTACTGAAACCGGGTGTAGTTTTGAGTGAGGAGTTGCCTATTTGTAATCTTCTTACTTTGTAAATTAAATGCAACACCGAGTAAAGAGTAAAGAGTAAAGCACAATTTTCAACAACAGTTTTCTGGAATGTAACATGGTAGCAGAGGATGGTTACCTGAAGGTGAAGTTCTAGTTCAGTTCAGAGATACAGCACTGAAACAGACCCTTCAGCCCACCGAGTCTGTGCCCACCATCAACCACCCATTTATACTAATCCTACACTAATTCCATATTCCTACCACAACAGGTGGGGATGTTTGGAGGAATATGGGATTAGTGTAGGATTAGTATAAATGGTTGGTTGATGTTCGGCACAGACTCGGTGGGCCGAAGGGCCTGTTTCAGTTCTGTATCTCTAATCTAATCTAATCCCCACCTGTCCCTATATTTCCATACCACCTACCTATACTTGGGGCAATTTATAATGGCCAAATAACCTATCAACCAGCAAGTCTTTGGCATGTGGGAGGAAGCCGGAGCACCCAGAGGAAACCCACGCAGACACAGGGAGAACTTGCAAACTCCACACAGTTTGGAAGGTTGGAAAATAAGAAAACAAAAACACATAGAAAACTAAAATCTCAGTGGCGATTGCGGAAAATGGCAGAAAACAAGGGTAAATTGTTTGTGTAAGGCAATAATTATGCTCATCTGTTGTTGTCTTTTGCTGCTTATACCTCTGCTGCTGAAAAGGATAAGAAATATGGGGAATGAGAAAAGTAGAACGAATTACATGGCGTTTGCTCACTTTGATTAAATGTGTCGTCGAATCTCATAGTTACTATTAAAATAAATGTAAGATGGGTGTCTTGAGGTGCTAATGTTGCCCGTTAATTTTTTCAGTTATGTAACATGTCAATAATAGCAGTTATGATGCTGATGTTTGGAGTATTGACAATGGTGATGCTGCTAAAGTTGTGGTAGTTGGGCTTGCTCGTGTTGGATCTGATCATTATCTGACATATATAAAGTGGTAATGTTGTCAAACCTGTGGATTCGAGCCTGCAGTATTCGGCTCTTGCTGCATGCAGTTCTGGGTTGCTTCAAAGAGGATTGACATTTGAAATAAGCACCGAACAGTTTGCTACAAACTTGTCCTCCTTCACATAACAACTTTTGTGTAATACAACGACCAAAGGGGCTTCACTGGAGCCTTTTCAAACAAACTTTGACACAGAGCCACATGAGGAGGTATTACGACAGATAATCAACAACTAGGACAGAGAGGCTAGTTTTAACGAGTGTTTTGTGCTTGAAAGATATTTAGTTCAGTCTGAAGCTAGGGACTTGCATCTTAACAAAGCAAACTAGATAGGGAAACTACATTAAAACATATGGCCACCAGCAATGGCACGCATTTAACGAATTAATTCATAATTTGCAACAAATATACAGTTCCTAAGACATAAAACCCCACCAAAACTGTTCTACCCGAAGCTATGAAGATGATTTAAAGATATAATTAGATCAAATAAAGTGGTTCACTATATTCAAAACGGAAAGTACTGGAAATACTCAGCAGGTCAAGCAGCATCTGTGCAGAGAGAAACGGAGATAATGCTTCAGGCCAGTGACCTTTCATCAGAACTGGCAAAGGTTAGAAAAGAATTAGGTTTTAAGCAAGTGAAGGGGTAGGGGGAGGTTGGTGAGGAAGAGTACAAAAAGGAAGGTGTGTGATAAGACGGATGGCAGGAGAGATTTAATGTGTTCATGCTTGTGGTGAAAGACAAAGCAATTGTCAAGAGGGAGTGTTAATGGCAGAATAATGAGCAGCTCTGGCTACATGACAAAACAGACACATGGTTCAAAAATAAAATAAAATAAATTTTAAAAATGCAAAGCAAAAAGGTCAGTCATGCTGTGAAATTATTGAACTCAATTTTCAGTCCGCAAGGCTGCAGAATGCCTAATTGAAAGATCAGGCGCTGCTCCTCGAGCATGCGTTGATGATCACTGGCACACTGCAGCAGGCCAATACCAGCGATGTGGGCATGAGAGCGGGTGGCGGGGTGGGTGTCGAAATGGCAAGCGACCAGAAGCTCAGGGTCATGCTTTCCGATTGAGCAGAGGTGTGAGGCTGGGTAGCAGACACCAACAAGGTGCAACACCAGGCATCAACATCCACTTTGAGGTGCGCAGTTCATGCACACCCAAAACACATGGTCAGTGATAGGTGAATGCTGCATTGAGATGTCTGGATGGCCACATCACCATTCCATCCTAGTGATGTGGTGCTGTGCATTCACATTGCCTCAGAGTGATCAGCACAGATGCCATGAAATAAAAATGATACTGTGTAAGTCTGGTCTTGCAGGAGGTTCGCCCTTATTGAGTGAGAGATTTTTGAAGGGTACATTATATGTAAGGAGCTTAAGGGAATATTTTGCGAAGCAAATGAGGTGGCAGGTAAATGAGGCAGTGATTGGTCCGAGTATGGACAACCCACTTTTGCCTTGCACCATCATCCTGTTTGTCATTGAATCAGTCCTGCCTTCCATCCCTTTCCTCCTTTGCTTCTTTCTTCTTCACCATGTCTTTCCCTGCCCTGACTTGCTTATAATCTGTTACATCACTAACATCTTCCATCTCACTGCAAGAACCTGGATCCAGTGTTGGAAGTGATTTAATTTCCTGCTGCAGTCTAGAAAGGGGAGTGGCTTTGATATTTGCAAACTGGAAGTCCAGCATTACTTCAAATATGCCCATGAAATGTGCAGGCAGGTGATAAGCCCATGCATGGGCCAATACTCGGCTCCAATATCCAAACTGAAACTTCCAGCTCACATCCACCCAAGGCCCATGCTCAGACGTGGGTAAGTGCTGCATTGGGATGACTGTTTTTCCCGTTCACTGTACCTCAAAGTGACAAGCACAGATGAGACAGGATTGACACTGCCGATATCTATACTTGCATTAAAAGGGTGCTCGTGCTTAAAATGACAGGGAGTGGATTTCATTTCATTGCTGTGGTTACACCAATGAAAGAGGAGGCCGCGAATATTGGGTGGGTCACGGCTGGTAGTTTGTAGCTGAGGGAGAGATAGGTGTAGAAGCTATGAAGAGTGTAAATAGTCACTGGACAATGTGTGGCTTGTGGCATCTATGTGGCCCTTTAACACCACTGGAAGCTGCTGACCAAGAGAAAGCACCAGGGCTTGGTTGAAAGAACAATTGTTTCACTAAATCATTCCTCAGCACCAGATACAGCAGCAGATGAGAAACAGACCAGGGCCCCTGTTACACTGGAAAGCTTGAAGAATGCAATGCCCTCTGATGACAATGCATCACTTTATTCCAGTGCACCATCCACCAGCACAGATATAGTCATGTTGTTGGGCTTTGTTGCATGAGTAAAACGGGTGGTCATTACTGCACCAACGCGCAGGTGGAGGTAACAGAGGAAATGACAGCTGTGTCCACCTCCCCTCGAAGAAACATAGAAACATAGAAAATAAGAGCAGGAGTAGGCCATTCAGCCCTTCGAGCTTGCTGTGCCATTCATTACGATCATGGCTGATCATCCAACTCAGTAACCTGTTCCCTGATTCCCCCCTCTCCCACCCCCCCCCCCCCAATATCCTTTGATCCCTGTCGCCCCAAGAGCTATATTGAACTTCTTCTTGGAAAGATACAACGTTTTAGCCTCAACTGCTTTCTGTGATAGCAAATTCCACAGGCTCACTACTCTCTGACTGAAGAAATTTCTCCTCATCTCAATCCTGAAAGGTTTACCCCGAATCCTTAGACTATGACCCCTGGTTCTGAACTCCCCACCATCAGGAACATCCTTCCTGCATCTATCCTGTCAGGTCCTGTTAGAATTTTATAGGTTTCTAGGAGATCCCCCCTCACTCTTCTGAACTCCAGCCAATATAATCCTAACCGACTCAGTCTCTCCTCATACGTCAGTCCCGCCATCCCAGGAATCAGTCTGGTAAATATTCTCTGCACTCCCTCTATGGCAAGAACATCCTTCCTCAGATAAGGAGACCAAAAACTGCACACAATATTCCAGGTGTGGCCTCACCAAGGCCCTGTATAATTGTAACAAGACATCCCTGCTCCTGTACTCATATCCTCTCGCTATGAAGGCCAACATACCATTTGCCTTTTTTACTGCCTTTTGCACCTGCATGCTTACCTTCAGCGACTGGTGCACGAGAACACCCAGGTCTCGTTGCATTTCCCTCCTTTCTCAGTTTACAGCCATTCAGATAATAATCTGCCTTCCTGTTTTTGCTACCAAAGTGGATAACCTCACATTTATCCACATTATACTGCATCTGCCTTGCATTATCCCACTCATTCAACTTGTCCAAATCACCCTGAAGCCTCTCTGCATCCTCCTCACAACTCACCCTCCCACCCAGTTTTGTGTCATCTGCTAATTTGTAGATATTGCATTTAGTTAATTTATTTACAAGGAGTGGGGATAGGTCTAGCGATACTCTTGTGCCATCAGCAAAGCTGCAGAGGCTGCATCAAATGTGAGAGGATCTGTTGGAATTTCCAGAGGAAGTGATGCTCCATGTTGAAACAATGGAGGAGTCCATGCATGCCACCAGTGACATCTCTAACATGTGAATGCACGGCGCCCTCCAGTGAGACAGTGGCGACTCTCATGGAGCCACACACGGAGCATAGCAACGACTGGATGCATGGGGTGTGCAGAGACTTCCATAGCATGGCCTCATCCATGAGCTCTTTGGAGCACTTAGTAGGAGAGAGGGTCAAGCCACACATTTCCCCATTGCCAGTACTTCAACCTCTCCAGGCAACCACAGGAATACTTATGCAGCCTGAACGGGCAAAGGAGAGGTAGGCTACGGGGCATAGCGGCTCCTTTCAATGTATTTCCACAGCTGAAGGCAGATCCTCGGCCCCTTCAACTATAACACCAACTCTGCACGCTGGTCTGATGACTGAGGTGGTCCCTGCGCAAATACAGGCGGCCCCAGATGAGTCGTGTCCAAGTAGGGCTCAGGCAGTCAATGGATGAAGGTCACGGATATGCAGTAGAGCAAGAAGGGAAATGGCCTGCCTCCAATTCAACTGCAGGCACGGGGCACACCCGGTAGAATTGACTGTAAGTAGGCACGTAAATGCTTTTCAATAGCATTTGAGGTTTCACTGGCTGATGATTGTTTGTTAACTACAGAAGCATTTAATGTTTAATGAGCGTTGACAATTAATGTGCAATTGTGTGTTTATTTTTATGCAACACCTGAGAGAGGCCAGATGTGGAATCAAATAGATGGACAGTATGTAAAATTGAGCGCTGCATGCGCGCCTGTCTTTACAGAAAGCTTTAGCATATAGTACTGACGGGTACAGAGGAGATGGTAAGGGTCTCTTCTGAAAGGTCAGCAAAGCAGTGCTCTGGGAGGAATCTTTTTAGTTCACTGGCCCCTTGCCCTTGTCCTCATGTGAAGTGTCTGCTGATCATAAAGTCGCCAACTCCCTGCCGAGCATCCAACTGCCTGGTGAGCTGGGTCCTGGGCACTATCTTCAGTGAGCGGCAACTGTTCAGCATTGTCATGCTCATTCTCCTCCTCCAAGGATGCGGCTCACTGGTGTCTCCCTCTGGCTGCAGTGTTACTCCCCTCCGGAGCGCCAGGTTGTGCAATGCACAGCAGATGGCAATACCCCTGAGGGTGCTGTAATGGACAAGTGGAAAAGGGTGTGGGTGGTTCCCATTGTTCACCTTCCACAATTGTGTTTTGCTAAATGTTGTGTCATTGAATTTAGTTAAGACTGAGCTAGATAGATTTTTGATAGACAAGGAAGTCAGGGTTTATGGAGGGTGTGGGGGGTGGGGGTGGGGGGCGGGGCAAACAGGGAAGTGGAGGTGAGGCAATAACCAGATCAGCCATGTTCTCATCAAATGGTGGAGCAGGCTGGAAGGGCTCTTAAGTCCTAAGTTACTATGTTCCCGTGTAACCCTTGAGTGCTTTTCATGTAGAATAAACACACAAATGACAGGTTTCCTCGTAGCTAAGAGAACGATAACTGCTTATTTGTAACCAATTCCCAAAACAGTCGCCACCTCATCCGCACACATATTCACTCTCACACACACTCATACACAAGAATAAATAGAGAGTACAGGGTAGGCAGTTTAAAGTCAAAAGTGAGGTAAGTGTTCATGGTTTATGGAAAACCCATTGAATCATCTCAGCAGGACAATCACTTTTAAAAGTGCATGCCTGGATGTTTGTAGTCTTGAACTTGTTGAGGTGTTGTACAGTTCTTGTGGTTACAACTCAGCACAAATCTGGCGCTGTGAATTTTGCACCTTCACAAATGGAGAGTTTTAAAGTCACTTTATGATGTCTCTGCTTTTAGATACTGTTCAGTTATTGTGCAGCAGAATTCTTCCTGCTTGGCTGGATCGCTTGCACAGCCTATGGCTGGCTTGCTTTCTGAAAGTGTTGTCGTAATATTCCCTCCCATTCCAGAGGGTTAGCTTTTAAAGGTAAAAATCCACCACAGAGAGTTTCTGAGACACATGGTCCTCTCCCTGCTGTAACTATACAATGGGCCAGGATAACATAATCATGCCTGTCGATTGATATCTGAATGCGGACCATTCTGGTACCACAGAGCTACTTCACCCCTATTCATCTTGGTTTGGGCTGTCAGTCAGTCTGTCTCCAGAATCCTTTGATAGTTCAATCATGTCGATAAGAGTCATTATCTGCAATAGTGCTCCTTTCAATTGCAAAGGGGTTCTCGCCACAGCTGTTTCAGGCGAGGTTAACGTGTTCCATCTTTTCAGATAGAGTTGTTGATTTCCTGTACAGAAGGGGTCACGTGACACTTACTCCATTGTGACCGTGGTGCAAGTGTCCATGATCTGCGGTTTTGTTTGACAGTTGACTTTTTATATTCATGATTCTTCCATTTCATTGCTCATTTCATGTAGGCTCCTTCCACGCATGACAGTATATATTGAAGTCTCTTCCAGATTTGTTGAGGCATCCAAACCTCATCTTCCAAAGGCCCACTCTCTGCCTGATTGTCCCCCAGATTGTCATATGGAAACTCTTGTATGAGTCCTCTGTCTTTGTGTTTTGGTTGTGTACAAGTGTTCGACGTATAACCTTTGTCCCCCAGAAGCCAGCCATGAAGGCGCTTAGCTGACCTGAAGAACTGAGGCAACTGGGACTGTCTAAGAATGCAGCAGTCGTGGCAGCATCCTGCAAACCTCGCAAACATCTGCATGGTGATCGTGGAGTATTTCTGTATTGACAGGTAGACAACCAGCAGTCAGTATGTACTGGGGCCCCTGCAATCCAGTATAGGAAATCATAGAATGTAGCAAATCCCCAAGGAGTGTATCAGTAAACAGGGGGTTTTGTTTAATTGTTCTTTCAGGGGATGTGGGTGACACTGGAAAGACCAGCATTGGTTGCCCACCATCACTGAATAGTTTGCTAAGCCATTGAATCAACCACATTGCTCTGGGTTTGCCAGACCAGGTAAGAACCGAAAGGACATTAGTGAACCAGATGAGGTTTTTACAACAGTGTCCCCACAACATTTGCCTGGGCTGCTAGATTACTGGATAAGTGACATTTCTGTTAGGCCATCATCTCCTCTCCAGGCAACTCCAAAATCTTTATTTTGGATATAGTCAATAGGGATACATTCTTTCTTGGACATCCTGATGAGGATTGGTATAATATACCAAACTGTATGTTAACGCTGGAAAAAAGTTCAGAGAACAGAGACCTGAACCTTGGAGTTTTCCAACCAAGACTTCCCCGGATTTCCCCCTGCTACAATGGCAAGGTGGCCGAGGTTGTGTCGACATATCATAATCTGACAGTTCTCAGCCTGTGGAGAAGCATGCAACAGTTTCTCTTGTGTAGTGGTTAGGAAACGGCCCCTTCACTTCGAAAGGGCATGTTTGATTCCTGATTCTGAAAGCTGAGTTCGAACCACAAAACACATCTTCGGCCTCGTTAGAACATTAGAACATTAGAACATTACAGCGCAGGACAGGCCCTTCGGCCCTCGATGTTGAGCCGACCTGTGAAACCATCTGACCTACACTATTCCATTTTCATCCATATGTCTATCCAATGACCACTTAAATGCCCTTAAGGTTGGCGAGTCTACTCCTGTTGCAGGCAGGGCGTTCCACGCCCCTATTACTCTCTGAATAAAGAAACTACCTCTGACATCTGTCCTAAATCGATCACCCCTCAACTTAAAGCTATGTCCCCTCGTATTTGCCATCACCATCCGAGGAAAAAAGACTCTCACTATCCACCCTATCTAACCCTCTGATTATCTTATATGTCTCTATTAAGTCACCTCTACTCCTCCTTCTCTCCAACGAAAACAACCTCAAGTCCCTCAGCCTTTCCTCATAAGATCTTCCCTCCATACCATATGGGTAGTTATTCCTATTACCCTGGACAATGTTTATGCCACAACCAACCTAAGAAGCAGCTTCTCAGTTTTGGGGTCTTGTTGAACACATATTTTGCTGCCGCATTTCCCAATATGCAACAAGTATACAGTTTCAATGGACGCTTTTGCCTGTGGGTATGAAATGGTCAAGATGGCAGTCGATAGATTTTTATTCGGTCTTCATATCAAAGACTATGGGTGAAATGGGGTAAACGTAAATTAAATTCTACTAGTTGCCATGCTGGGACACGAACACGTGTCCCCAGGGTATGAGCCTGGGCCTCTAGAGTACCAATCCATTGACATTACCACTATGTCCCCACCTCCCCCCATAAGATAGATCTGTAGAAAGTATTCCATTGACAGCAGTGGGATTCAAGACCACGCCTCGAAAAGGACTGGAGCCCAAAGTTCAACACTGCCGACCGCTTGGTCATGCTACCGATTAGTTCAACATAATTAAAGTACAAACCAATCATGTTCTAACTAACAATCAGAGCTGGATCGAGGAGCTGAATAGCTTTCTCTTGTTACTCGGTCTCCGTGTTTCTGTTATGGCATTTGCAAGGGTCGGAAGTGTGAGCTAATAATTTTGACACTGCCACGGATTGTACACACAGAGGCAGTTTCAGCCTGTTTACATCTTTAGAGCACAAAGTGCAAATATATGCAACTACTGCAGAGTTTACACAGCCATATAACTCTAACACAGCTTTCTTCTTTAATAGAGTCTGTACATCTGAGGCAACGACCGTTTTGGTGTCCAGTACGGTGGCAGAAACATAGCCAATTATAACTTTGGAAGGGAAATTGGATGAAGATTTGGAAAAGAAAAGTGTTGAAAAGTGTTGAAAAAAAGCAAGAGAGAGGGACTAAATGAACAGCACTTTCAAAGAACTGGCAACATTACAATGGCTGAAAGACTTCCATGCATGTTATATTATTATATGTTTCTATATGAAGAATTTCCAGGGGATCGCCTGACCATGTTTACATGTAATGGAACTTCTGAAATCTGTGCAACATTTATACCGATTACTATGGAGTTCATGCATTCAGATGGCCTTCAGGCTATACTGTTCAGGGTGTCTGTAGGAGTGACCCAAAGTTTTGAAGACATACTGGTAGCTCATACTTTCAAAGATTCGCTTTAGCAGATCGAGGATTAGCTCCGAAATTTGGTGGGATCGTGGGAGTGACTCTGTACCACAGAATCTCAGCTACGGCGCAGATGGAGGCCATTCGGTCCATCGTGTCTGCACCGGCTCTCCCAATGAGCATTTAACCTGCTTGCTCTTGTACTCTATGCCCCCATTTATAAAGCCTAGGATATTATATGCGCCATTAACCACTCTCTCAACCTGCCCTGCCACCTTCAATGACTTTTGCACATATACACCCACGTCCCTCTGCTTACTGCACCACCTTTTTTAATTCTTGGGGTTACCAGTTACTACGCCACTGCCTCACAGCCGTTACAAGCAATTTGTTAGTATGCAGGGGATTTCCATCTATGGTTGCTTTTATCGTCTAAGACTTTTGGAATGTGTCAATATTTTGAAGCGCGAATCTTGATGCCTCGCCATTCTTTACAGATTGCCTATAGAACATAGTCAATGTTCACGGGAGGTGCTGGGGGGGGTTTGTGTGTGTGTGTGTGGGGTGGGGGGGAGGGTGGTGGTTGGTGGTGATGGTGGATTGTGGTAACATAACCAGATAAATCTGTACAAATGCACATTTTGGACGAGGTGTTGGGGTGCATTGGGATGATGCAGCGCAAATATTTATTGGTGAGACAGGAAATAGGTAGACACTTGCACGAAATTGTAGATCGCGGTTCTCTATGTAGAGAGTTCCCTGAAATTATTAACATTTGCAGAGTTTCCTAGATGCATAGAATATTTTCAAAATGTATGGGGAACTGAGAGTCTCCCCGATCATTTTCTCGTCTTTTTTGAATTGACAGATGTAGCGATGCTCCGGATTTCACAAATACCATAGGATTACAGTGCACCTCAGAAATAACTTCCTCTCAACTATCACATACATTAGAAGACACAAAGTTTCATAGTTCCTGCTTTTGCATCCAATTATTCGAATAATCCACTGTACTCTCTTGTTTTTCGTTGCATTGTTTCTATAAAAAGTAACAGAGCTCAAAGGATAGCTGAATCTGTTTGTTCAATGACTGTAGTTAATGTCAGTCTCCCTGGATCATCATTGACTCACTAGAGGGATCCCAGTGTTATAAGAGGAGGGCTCATCTCACGCTGACATCTGATTTTGTGTTTCCCATCAAAAAGTGGATCATGGATCGAAGCCCAGTGTTGGAGTGTGAAAGGTCACCAAGTTTCACACAAAGTGGAAAATATTTTCTGGCACAGTTGAGGATACAGTTTGTTTTTCGGAAGATACAGTCTATTTACTACCCCTTTCTGGCTGTTTTCGGTGTTCCTTGTAAGTCATCCTTTACAGATATGTATTCCATGCTTTAATTTATATCTCTCCTTGCCATTTATGCTATTGGTGGATTATATAATTCGCAGAATAAAGCTGTAACTTCTATAAACCTTGTTCAATTGTATGACAGCTCTTATCATTCGTTATGCGAGCTTGACTGCTGTTCATGGAACAGGTAAGTCATTATATTCAGCGATTAGATCGATAAAATGTCTTACTTTATCTATGTTTGGATTGCTCTGTCATGATCTCAGTAGTTACTCGCATTAAGCACAGTAAATCTGTTTTTTTTGGATAAGAAGGTTTCCTGCTTTCATGACGTGACTGTTTCCCAGACGCCGATTCACCAATCAGAGCTCAGCATCCTCATTTTCAACATGTTTTGACAGAGCGGTCTTGTTAAGACTCGAACTTTCCTCCAAATATGATACCACCAGATTATTAGATGATTCTTTATGCTGAAGAAATTGTCTGTATGTCTGCATTGAGCACTTGTTAAAATGAGAAAGATACTCACCAGGAATTCTATCCTGTCTGGACAGATACGGTGTTATGGAGAATAATAGGCGGTTCACCACCACATTCTCAAGGGC
Organism: Heterodontus francisci; assembly: GCF_036365525.1. Lineage (NCBI taxonomy): Eukaryota > Metazoa > Chordata > Chondrichthyes > Heterodontiformes > Heterodontidae > Heterodontus > Heterodontus francisci. The sequence continues at coordinate 1,580,309 of NW_027141894.1, forward strand.
AATCAGGGATGATTTGTTTAAAACAACATTTCTGTTCGTATAATCTGGCTATAATCATGAAGTACTGTATCGCCCGTTGGAGATGTGTTAGTATACGCCACTATAGTTGCTTTCACTATCTTTGCGTGTCCGGTAATGCAATCGGTTACACTGATGTAACTCTACATGAGTTCTCTCACGGTTTCAGTTCAATGAAGGTGACATCTTCAGTTTGAATTATTGTGTTCAGATCACAGCAACACTTTGAAACTTTGCTACAATCGACTGATAATTCGACTATGGTCAAGTTTCTCACTGTACCGCTGACACTCCTTGTTACTTTCATAAGTTTGGAAAAATAACATGACTGGTTGATTTAAAATCGTTGCTTCGAAATGTAATCCCATGTGAACTGATACTTCAGAAAGTTGCAGCTTAACCGTCTATTCTCTTCTGTAATAGTGTAAATTACTTCAGTTTGTTGCAATGTTACAGTATCTATTGAGAATGGACTCAATGCTCAGAAACAGGTTAAAGCCCACAGGATGGCGCTATTCAGAATGTTTTCGCATATTTTACGAATTCCCTTGTGATATTTCGAAATTGCAATTAAATGAACAACATTTGTAAAGTAATAGATGCATTCGAAATAAACAGAATATAGAAGAAACTTGCATTTATGTAGGACCGTTCATGGCATTGGGACGTCAAGATGGGCTTGGCAGCCAGTGACATTTTCGGTAATGTGTTCAGTGTTGTCATGTAGAAGAACTTTTGAGATCTTTTTGTGTCATGCAATTGGACAGCTTGAATAGTAAAATATGTATATTCCGTGCATATGATGAACAAAGTTCGGATTTCAACATATACGGAATCATGGATGTGGTTTCAATTATGAAACGAAATGAAATGTCAGTTATTTGTGGTGATTATTTGGATTACATTTTATTCCCTCTCCCGACCGTGCAGTTGTTGATTCTGTAGGTACTCTCTGAAAAGCCCGAGGTGGTGTCACTACCGATTGTTGTCCTGTCCAACAGTTCCTAACGCTGATCCACTCACATCTAATTTTTTCGTCCTCCTCTATCACTCACTTCTCATAATTCCCTGCTAATATATAATCCATTTAATCCTGTCAATTTTTAAGTTCCTCTTCCAATTTTCTAAGGAGCTTTTCGCTCTTCCTCGACATGGTGAGACTAGAGAAGCTGGAATAATTCTCGTGCTAACAGAGACATTTAACAGGGTAGAATGGTGGTGGTGATGGAGGGTATGCAATAGACCTCGAAATCATGAGGGTTTTGAAGCAGTAAGTAAGGGGAAAATGTTACCATTGGAACAAGTGCAATGGACTCAAATTTAACGTAACTGGCGAAAAGCCAGAGATAGAACGGGGGATTTTTTTTTGAACCAAGTGAGTTGTTATAGAATTCAGTGCCCGAAGGGGCTATGGATGCAGTTTCAAAAGTAACGTTCAAAAGGGAAACTGGATAAATACGTGAAGTAGAGAACGTTCCACACCTATGGGAAAGAAGCAGGGGAATGGGACAAGTTGAATAGTTCTTTCAAAGCGCCGGCAAGGGCAAGATAGGCTGAATGGCCTCTTTCGGTGCTGTCATCCTATGATGCGAAATAACGTTGTTGGCTCTTGCTCGAGTTTAATTGCATGTGTGTCTCGTATCCCCACTTCCAAGTCTCTAATTGTACAGTGTGTGCCTGGATAGATTTTAAAGACATTCATCGAGGCAGACTCCATGGTGTTCTCACCTGAAATCTGCACAATGAAGAGGAGAGGGAACACGGACTGTTTCCTGCTCTTCAACTTCGCTTACAAGTAGAGATCCATCGGGGTGAAAACTCTGACTGGTCCTCCTGCTTCATACAGCGTCACTGTGTTGGCACCAGAGCTATGATCTAGGAATATAGTAGTTCAATAACTCACTGTGATTACTAATTCACTGCACTTGGAGAACTTGGCTTGATACATTCTAATACTCTTCGGTTTCCTGCTACAATAATGGAAACATGTCAGGCACCCATATTTACCTCTTTTTCTGACTAATTTTAGACTTGATATTCCTAAACTGTTTTTATGTCACCAATTTAATTATTTCCAATTCGATAATGATTATTTAGTGGTCAATAAAGGGTTAAATTAAAATTTCCCCGGGTTAAATTAATCTCATCATTTTATATTATTTGAACTCCAGCAGGCAGACGCAATCACTCTGATTTTTACCCCTCTTGTCTAATTTCTTACAGTTAACGTGATGATGATTGTGATCCTGTCCCGGGGAAATTGCGGTCTCTCCAAATGTATCACTCGCTACTTGGTGGCGATGGCAGTGGCGGATTTACTGGTCATTATCTTCGATCTGATACTGAGACATATCCCTGCTATTTATCGTTTTGAGTTCAGGTTTTTGAACGACATCCCAGTGTGTAATATCCACGCCGTTGTGCTTTATGCAGTCACAGACTGTTCTGTCTGGTTCATGGTCAGTTTCACCTTTGACCGATACATAGCAATTTGCTGGCAGAAGCTGAAAACTAAATACTGTGTGGAGAAAACGGCGAATGTGGTTTTAACAATAATTACTGTGCTTTTCTCTTTAAAAAACATTTTCTTTTACTTTATGTACACCAGTAAATACTGGTTCATCAATCATTCCTGGTTTTGTGTTGTAACAGACAGTGTTGCACAGTCAAAAACTTGGGGAACAGTTGAATTTCTTCATTATATTTTAAATCCATGTATTCCATTTGTTTTGGTCCTGTTGTTTAATGCTTTAACCATCAGGTACATTTTAGTAGCCAACAGAGCTCGCAGGAGACTCCGCAGTCACGTCAAGGTGGAGAGTCTCAGTGACCCAGAGATGGAGAACCGCAGGAAATCAATGATTATTCTGTATGGTGTATCGGGGAATTTCATACTGTTATGGGCGCTGTATATGACATGGAGTATCTATTGGCGAATGGCTTACCTGGGCTATGAGACTGTGTATCTCCCCGTGTTTGTACGGGAGTTAGCTTTCATGTTTCAACTCACGGCTTGCTGCACAAACACCTGCATTTATGCAGTGATACAGCGCAAGTTCAGAGATGAAATGAAGAATCTTTTACAATATCCCTTTGTTGTAATTGTTAAATTAATTAAAAAATTAGATTAAGTGTTCAGCCCAGTTTCAATTTATTCCATTTCTGCTGTGCACCGGACTGAAGGACATCATTTTTTAATTTGTTTATGGGATGTTTAACATCGTTGGCTAGGCCAGCATTGAAGTGTCAACCACATGGCTGTAGGTCTGGAGTCACAACTAGGCCAGACCGGGTAAGGACGGCAGATTTCCTTCCCTGAAGGGCATTAGTGAACCAGATGGGTTTTTGCAAACATTAGATTAGCTTTTAATTCCAGATTATTGAAATGAATTCAAACTTCACCATCTGCTATGGTGGGATTCACAGCCATGTACCCAGAGCATTATCCTAGGCATCGGGATTGCTAGTCCAGTGACATTACCACCATTTCAACGCCTGCCCAAATGTAGCACTTGTACTGCAAACATCTGTTTGCTGAAGGAAATTTAAACAGTGAATATGGGATGAGGCAGTTTCAAAGGGGCTTATACAAATTAACAGAATGGCCAAAGCTATGACAAAGGCAATTCAATATGAACAACTGCGAGGACATTCATTTCATTTACGAACCAAGAAATCCCAAGCAGCATATTTTCTAAGGCTGCTTTTATTGACAATGCAACCACTAGGTAGTGCAGTCAGAGCACATGTGCAAATGCAGCCTCATTGACAGAGATGTCACTGTCTACAACATCGCAGGGGATGTTCAACTTAACACAGCAATTGTTCCCAAATACCTTCACCCCTCAATGGCTATGATTCCGCCTCACTCCCCGCATTCAGTTCCCCACTTCCTCCCGCACCTGCCTGTTTGCCGCTCCTTCCCGCCACTGCACACTGCGCACCGCTCAATCCCACAACAACTGACTGCTTGCCACTCCCTCCCTCTGTTCTCCCCTGTGGCCGACTAGTCGCTGTTCCCTCCCGCCACTCGCTTCCCGCCTCGCCACTCAGAGAAGCGGCAGGTTGGGGGCAATAGTGCAGCGAGCAGGCTGCTAGTGGCAAGGCGGGAAGCAGGGTGATTGACAGAGGGGAGGACACAGAGGGAGGGGGCAGAGATGGACACAGAGGGGAGAGAGGGGGAGAGATATGCACATGGGGTGGGGGGAGGAGTGAGACAGTGTTGAGAGATGGAGACAGAGAGGGGGTAGGGATTGACACAGAGAGGGAGAGTGAGAGGTGTGCAAAAGAGATCAAGACCACTCCTGACAGATGGTTATCTGTCTGGATACTCTGCATCGCTACAGCAAACATGCGGGCAGGCATTGACTACTTGTGGAAGTGAAAACAATGCCAGGTATCTCACCAAATAGGGAGAATTGTGTTTTAAATCAGACTGTGTTTTGATGGAATTATTGATGGAATTTGATGGAAACACTTTATATGCAGATTAATCGCCCCCATGTCCGTGGCTGAGTCAATAATTTTGTCAAATATCCGTGGTGCAACGTGTTCGTGTCTATCCCAGGAAGGGAAGGGATGATTGAGGTGCGGAGTACGGGAGGGATCGGGGAAGAGAAAGGTTGAGGCTGCTTTCCAAAACTCAGGCTGGAGGCATGATGACGTATCGTTGCCCATATGTGCATTAGTACTGGCAAGCTAGCAAAGCTTGGGTGCATTTTGCACATGCACGAGGATGACTACGTTGGCACCCAGCTGCATTGTCAAGAGATAGTCCGATTTTCCAAATGGCGAGAAGAGAGCATCTGTCAAGGAGGACAGCAATTTATATCACTTGTACCCAAATCTTTGAAAGTTCATAGACAAGTGCAATTCCAGACCTATTTCCCCCAAAGGCTTTGCTTCCTGGGGAACATTTTGACTTTTTAAAACTTTGATAGAATCATTTCATTAAGTTTTTATATCAAGGAATGGAACAACGACAGGTAAAATAAATTAAGATAAAGAATAACCATGATTTGGTTGGACGATAGTGTAGGTTCGTGGGACAGAATGAGCTTCGCCTACTTCCAGTCTTCCTATGCCATACACTCTGATCCAAATCTAGGATGTTTAGCTGTAGAACATGTCTGTGGTCAGATTTTAGAGAGAAAATGATCAATAGGTTGTGTGCAGTATCATAATGAAATTTGCCCTCTCAATTCTGCTCCGACGTTTGGGTACATCCTGGTTGATTGTGACCACAATTCTATTCCTACACCTTCGTGCATCATCAAATCCTTGTTTGGTATCATTTAAAATGTGTCAATAAAATCGCCCCTTAATGGTCTCAATTTGAAGGAATACAACACTTTTATGCAGCCTGTTCTCACAATGTACTATTTTATCACTCTGGTAAATCAGCGTGGTGCCACCTCCAAAAACAATAGCCGGAATTTTAAGTAGATGACAGGAGACCCACTGCCGGGGTCAAGAGCAGGGCATGATCCTGCTTTGGCGGGTTCCATTTTCCTGGCCGCAGCTAATAAAGCTGCTGCCACGGGACCTGCCGTCCCTATCAAGGATGGCAGCCTGCCCCCAAGATCCACCACTGGGGCTGCATCTGCAGGATGAGGGCACATCAATCGCTGTACACCCTCAAAGTCAGGTGTGGGGACTGGAAGCGCCGTGCCCGGTCAGGCAGCACCTGGCGAGGGCAGGGTTTTGGGTACATGAATGACAGGTTGCGCTGTTGTCTCATTGGCTGCCATAGCGGCCATGGATGCCTCTGAGGGCCAAAGAGAGCTCAAAAAGGAGGCCCCGCCCGGGGGTTGGCCAAATGCCACTGTTGGCGGGAAGGGACTCTTGATTGGTCACTTAATCAGCTCAATTGGGCTCTGCCTAGGCCGGCTGTCCGCCACCTTTCACACTGCTGACAAGAAGGCATGGCAGTGGAAAGATGATCGATACATCGGCACAGTGGCGCAGTGGTTAGCCTCACAGCTCCAGCGACTCGTGTTCAATTCTGGGTACTGCCTGTGTGGAGTTTGCAAGTTCTCCCTGTGTCTGCGTGCATTTCCTCCGGGTGCTCCGGTTTCCTCCCACATGCCAAAAGACTTGCAGGTTGATAAGTAAATTGGCCATTATAAATTGCCCCTCGTATAGGTCGGTTGAAAGGAAATATAGGGTCAGGTGGGGATATGGGATTAGTGTAGGATTAGTATAAATGGGTGGTTGATGGTCGGCACAGACTCGGTGGGCTGAAGGGCCTGTTTCAGTGCTGTATCTTTAAACATCACCCGACTCCATTTTCACAGCCTCCCACCTCCCAGCCCATCATCAAATGACTGGGAAAATTCAGCCCAATAAACCTTGACTGAGGCCCAGTACAAAACTGCAGACAATACTCCAGGTGAGGTCTGACTAAGACTCTGTACAACTGCAGCATAATTTTCTACCCTTTGTATCCCAACGCCCATGTTGCTTATCCAGTAAAATCAGGTTGAACATTTTTCAAAGAACAAAGAACAGTACAGCACAGGAACAGGCCATTCGGCCCACAAGGCCTGCACCGATCTTGTTGCCCGTCTAAACTAAAACCTTCTGCACTTCCAGGGCCCATATCCCTCTATTCCCATCCTATTTATGTATCTGTCAAGATGTCTCTTAAACGTTGCTATCATACCTGCTTCCACCACCTCCCCTGGCAGCAAGTTCCAGGCACTCACTACCCTCTGTGTAAAGAACTTGTCTCGCACATCCACTCTAAACTTTGGCCCTCGTACCTTAAACCCATGTCGCCTAGTAACTGACTCTTCCACCCTGAGAAAAAAGCTTCTGACTGTCCACTCTGTCCATGCCGCTCATAACTTTGTAAACCTCTGTCATGTCGCCCCTCCACCTCCGTCATTCCAGTGAGAACAATCCGAGTTTACCCAACCTGTCCTCGTAGCTAATGCCCTCCAGACCATGCAACATCCTGGTAAACCTCTTCTGTACCCTCTCCAAAGCCTCCATATCCTTCTGGTAGTGTGGCGACCAGAATTGCATGCAATATTCTAAGTGTGGCCTAACTACGGTTCTGTACAGCTGCAGCATGACTTGCCAATTTTTATACTCTATGCCCCGACCGATGAAGGCAAGCATGCTGTATGCCTTCTTGACTACCTTAGCCACATGTGCTGCCACTTTCAATGACCTGTGGACCTGTACGCCCAGATCTCTCTGCCTGTCAATACTCCTAAGGGTTCTGCCATTTACTGTATACTTCTCATCTGTATTAGATCTTCCAAAATGCATTACCTTACATTCGTCCAGATTAAATGCCATCTGCCATTTCTCCGCCCAAGTCTCCAACTGATCTATATCCTGCTGTATCCTCTGACAATCCTCATCACTATCCGCAACTCCACCAACCTTTGTGTCGTCCGCAAACTTACAAATCAGACAAGCTACAGTTTCCTCCAAATCATTTATATATACTACAAACAGCAAAGGTCCCAGCAGTGATCCCTGCGGAACATCACTAGTCACATCCCTCCATTCAGAAAAGCAAACATCCACTGCTACCCTCTGTCTTCTATGACCGAGCCAGTTCTGTATCCATCTTGCCAATTCCCCCTCTGATCCCATGTGACTTCACCTTTTGTATCAGTCTGCCATGAGGGACCTTGTCAAAGGCTTTACTGAAGTCCACATAGATAACATCCACTGCCCTTCCTTCAACAATCCTCTTTGTCACTTCCTCAAAAAACTTGGGAAACTGGGATCATTAACAAAGTTACATTTATTGTCCAACACTATCAACATATTTAAAAATGCTATGAAGATTAAAATCAGATGGTCCACTCAGTTGATGCATACATATAGAATAAGGACACACAAACGGCTCACAACCCAGAAAATATTCACAATCCTACTTAACATGTGGGTCCGTGTGCACAATTAGGAAACACTATCTTACAGGCTTTCTTGACAATATGCAGACTTACAGAATCATCTCTCGGCATAGTATTTTCCACCAGCAGATCAGACCCGCCAGAGAGCGAATGGTCTGGCATCCAGAAATCGTTGTCATTTACTCCAGACCCACTAAATCTGAAGATTTCAGGTCAACTATGGCAAGGAAACCTCCTGCGGTTAACAGCCTACCTCTGTCCCCCAGCTGGTGCAGCAGTACTGCTCCATGGTGAACAGGAGGCAGCAATGAGTGTAGCAAGGGCACAGTATATACTATGGATGAAGGACTTCAAGTTCCATTCCCAAGTCTAGACTGGTTGAATTTGAATTATCTGAACTGGCCGTGTACTGAAAAGAAATAAGGGTAAGACTGAGCTTGTGGCAGGTGGTGAAAAAATTAACAGCAAGGAGCAACCTTCATGGTCTTGCCCAAATTAACCTACTTGTCGCACATGCATCCTTCCGTGAATGTATGGGTGGTAGTGACCACCGCACAGACCTAATTCCTGCCTTTGCACTGAAGACACCCTCCCACTTGATATATGGCACGACGACTGCACTAAGTTGCATGGAGTAATAACATATCTGGCAATTCCTAACTAGACATCTATGTGTTATTAGTTGAAGCAGAATTATATTCCACCACAACCTGTAACTTCATAGCCTAGCATTATCCCCGCATGTCTCCATCACCACCAATTGAAATGATCAATAATAGTTCAATGAGGAGTGTGGGATAGAGTGCCAGGTATACATGGAAATGAAGGACCAAACTGGTGCAGCTGCAGCACGCTATTGCATGCATGCTATAGAATGAAACGCAGATCAGATGAAACCTCTGTCGCCCTTCCACACACACTGTCGAATCTTTCCAGTTCTATTATGAGATTTGCTTAAAAATAAAATACTACTTGCCCTGTGTTGTCAATGATGGGTGGTGCTTATGGTGACGAAGCTCTGACAATTGGATTAGAAAAAAATATGGATTTTGAGATATCAATAATGAAGAATCCTGGTGGAAATCGAAGTTAAGTCGAATGCTGTTGTTCTCGTGGTTAGGATTCAGCAGACTCACCAAGGTGACCTGTGCTCGATTGGTGCACAGACAACATGGTTTCTTTCAGTCCACCCTCCTTGGTAAGGCAATAATTATGCTCATCTGTTGTTGTCTTTTGCTGCTTATACCTCTGCTGCTGAAAAGGATAAGAAATATGGGGAATGAGAAAAGTAGAACGAATTACATGGCGTTTGCTCACTTTGATTAAATGTGTCGTCGAATGTCATAGTTACCATTAAAATAATTGTAAGATAGGTGTCTTGAGGTGCTAATGTTGCCCGTTAATTTTTTCAGTTATGTAACATGTCAATAATAGCAGCTATGATGCTGATGTTTGGAGCATTGACAATGGTGATGCTGCTAAAGTTGTGGTAGTTGGGCTTGCTCGTGTTGGATCTGATCATTATCTGACATATATAAAGTGGTAATGTTGTCAGCCCTGTGGATTCGAGCCTGCAGTATTCGGCTCTTGCTGCATGCAGTTATGGGTTGATTCAAAGAGGATTGACAATTGAAATAAGCACCGAACAGTTTGCTACAATCTTGTCCTCCTTCACATAACAACTTTTGTGTAATACAACGACCAAAGGGGCTTCACAGGAGCCTTATCAAACAAACTTTGACACAGAGCCACATGAGGAGGTATTATGACAGATAATCAACAACTAGGTCAGAGAGGCTAGTTTTAACGAGTGTCTTGTGCTTGAAAGATATTTAGTTCAGTCTGAAGCTAGGGACTTGCATCTTAACAAAGCAAACTAGATAGGTATAAGGGGCGATTTGGCTACAGTAGATTGGGAAACTACATTAAAACATATGGCCACCAGCAATGGCACGCATTTAACGAATTAATTCATAATTTGCAACAAATATACAGTTCCTAAGACATAAAACCCCACCAAAACTGTTCTACCCGAAGCTATGAAGATGATTTAAAGATATAATTAGATCAAATAAAGTGGTTCACTATATTCAAAACGGAAAGTACTGGAAATACTCAGCAGGTCAAGCAGCATCTGTGCAGAGAGAAACGGAGATAATGCTTCAGGCCAGTGACCTTTCATCAGAACTGGCAAAGGTTAGAAAATAATTAGGTTTTAAGCAAGTGAAGGGGTAGGGGGAGGTAGGTGAGGAAGAGAACAAAAAGGAAGGTGTGTGATAAGACGGATGGCAGGAGAGATTTAATGTGTTCATGCTTGTGGTGAAAGACAAAGCAATTGTCCAGAGGGAGTTAATGGCAGAATAATGAGCAGCTCTGGCTACATGACAAAACAGACACATGGTTCAAAAATAAAATAAAATAAATTTTAAAAATGCAAAACAAAAAGGTCAGTCATGCTGTGAAATTATTGAACTCAATTTTCAGTCCGCAAGGCTGCAGAATGCCTAATTGAAAGATCAGGCGCTGCTCCTCGAGCATGCGTTGATGATCACTGGCACACTGCAGCAGGCCAATACCAGCGATGTGGGCATGAGAGCGGATGGCGGGGTGGGTGTCGAAATGGCAAGCGACCAGAAGCTCAGGGTCATGCTTTCCGATTGAGCAGAGGTGTGAGGCTGGGTAGCAGACACCAACAAGGTGCAACACCAGGCATCAACATCCACTTTGAGGTGCGCAGTTCATGCACACCCGAAACACATGGTCAGTGATAGGTGAATGCTGCATTGAGATGTCTGGATGGCCACATCACCATTCCATCCTAGTGATGTGGTGCTGTGCATTCACATTGCCTCAGAGTGATCAGCACAGATGGCCATGAAATAAAAATGATACTGTGTAAGTCTTGGCTTGCAGGAGGTTCGCCCTCATTGAGTGAGAGATTTTTGAAGGGTACATTATATGTAAGGAGCTTAAGGGAATATTTTGCGAAGCAAATGAGGTGGCAGGTAAATGAGGCAGTGATTGGTCCGAGTATGGACAACCCACTTTTGCCTTGCACCATTATCCTGTTTGTCATTTAATCAGTCCTGCCTTCCATCCCTTTCCTCCTTTGCTTCTTTCTTCTTCACCATGTCTTTCCCTGCCCTGACTTGCTTATAATCTGTTACATCACTAACATCTTCCATCTCACTGCAAGAACCTGGATCCAGTGTTGGAAGTGATTTAATTTCCTGCTGCAGTCTAGAAAGGGGAGTGGCTTTGATATTTGCAAACTGGAAGTCCAGCATTACTTCAAATATGCCCATGAAATGTGCAGGCAGGTGATAAGCCCATGCATGGGCCAATACTTGGCACCAATATCCAAACTGAAACTTTCAGCTCACATCCACCCAAGCCCCATGCTCAGACGTGGGTAAGTGCTGCATTGGGATGACTGTTTTTCCCGTTCACTGTACCTCAAAGTGACAAGCACAGATGAGACAGGATTGACACTGCCGATATCTATACTTGCAGTAAAAGGGTGCTCGTGCTTAAAATGACAGGGAGTGGATTTCATTTCATTGCTGTGGTTGCACCAATGAAAGAGGAGGCCGCGAATATTGGGTGGGTCACGGCTGGTAGTTTGTAGCTGAGGGAGAGATAGGTGTAGAAGCTATGAAGAGTGTAAATAGTCACTGGACAATGTGTGGCTTGTGGCATCTATGTGGCCCTTTAACACCACTGGAAGCTGCTGACCAAGAGAAAGCACCAGGGCTTGGTTGAAAGAACAATTGTTTCACTAAATCATTCCTCAGTACCAGATACAGCAGCAGATGAGAAACAGACCAGGGCCCCTGTTACACTGGAAAGCTTGCAGAATGCAATGCCTTCTGATGACAATGCATCACTTTATTCCAGTGCACCATCCACCAGCACAGATATAGTCATGTTGTTGGGCTTTGTTGCATGAGTAAAACGGGGGGTCATTACTGCACCAATGCGCAGGTGGAGGTAACAGAGGAAATGACAGCTGTGTCCACCTCCCCTCGAAGAAACATAGAAACATAGAAAATAGGAGCAGGAGTAGGCCATTCAGCCCTTCGAGCTTGCTGTGCCATTCGTTATGATCATGGCTGATCATCCAACTCAGTAACCTGTTCCCTGATTCCCCCCTCTCCGCCCTCCCAATATCCTTTGATCCCTGTCGCCCCAAGAGCTGTATTGAACTTCTTCTTGGAAAGATACAACGTTTTAGCCTCAACTGCTTTCTGTGATAGCAAATTCCACAGGCTCACTACTCTCTGACTGAAGAAATTTCTCCTCATCTCAATCCTGAAAGGTTTACCCCGCATCCTTAGACTATGACCCCTGGTTCTGAACTCCCCACCATCAGGAACATCCTTCCTGCATCTATCCTGTCAGGTCCTGTTAGAATTTTATAGGTTTCTAGGAGATCCCCCCTCACTCTTCTGAACTCCAGCCAATATAATCCTAACCGACTCAGTCTCTCCTCATACGTCAGTCCCGCCATCCCAGGAATCAGTCTGGTTAATATTCTCTGCTCTCCCTCTATGGCAAGAACATCCTTCCTCAGATAAGGAGACCAAAAACTGCACACAATATTCCAGGTGTGGCCTCACCAAGGCCATGTATAATTGTAACAAGACATCCCTGCTCCTGTACTCATATCCTCTCGCTATGAAGGCCAACATACCATTTGCCTTTTTTACTGCCTTTTGCACCTGCATGCTTACCTTCAGCGACTGGTGCACGAGAACACCCAGGTCTCGTTGCATTTCCCTCCTTTCTCAGTTTACAGCCATTCAGATAATAATCTGCCTTCCTGTTTTTGCTACCAAAGTGGATAACCTCACATTTATCCACATTATACTGCATCTGCCTTGCATTATCCCACTCATTCAACTTGTCCAAATCACCCTGAAGCCTCTCTGCATCCTCCTCACAACTCACCCTCCCACCCAGTTTTGTGTCATCTGCTAATTTGTAGATATTGCATTTAGTTAATTTATTTACAAGGAGTGGGGATAGGTCTAGCGATACTCTTGTGCCATCAGCAAAGCTGCAGAGGCTGCATCAAATGTGAGAGGATCTGTTGGAATTTCCAGAGGAAGTGATGCTCCATGTTGAAACAATGGAGGAGTCCATGCATGCCACCAGTGACATCTCTAACATGTGAATGCACGGCGCCCTCCAGTGAGACAGTGGCGACTCTCATGGAGCCACACACGGAGCATAGCAACGACTGGATGCATGGGGTGTGCAGAGACTTCCATAGCATGGCCTCATCCATGAGCTCTTTGGAGCACTTGGTAGGAGACAGGGTCCAGCCACACATTTCTCCATTGCCAGTACTTCAACCTCTCCAGGCAACCACAGGAATACTTATGCAGCCTGAACGGGCAAAGGAGAGGTAGGCTGCGTGGCATAGCGGCTCCTTTCAATGTGTTTCCACAGCTGAAGGCAGATCCTCGGCCCCTTCAACTATAACACCAACTCTGCACGCTGGTCTGATGACTGAGGTGGTCCCTGCGCAAATACAGGCGGCCCCAGATGAGTCGTGTCCAAGTAGGGCTCAGGCAGTCCATGGATGAAGGTCACGGATATGCAGTAGAGCAAGAAGGGAAATGGCCTGCCTCCAATTCAACTCCAGGCACGGGGCACACCCGGTAGAATTGACTGTAAGTAGGCACGTAAATGCTTTTCAATAGCATTTGAGGTTTCACTGGCTGATGATTGTTTGTTAACTACAGAAGCATTTAATGTTTAATGAGCGTTGACAATTAATGTGCAATTGTGTGTTTATTTTTATGCAACACCTGAGAGAGGCCAGATGTGGAATCAAATAGATGGACAGTATGTAAAATTGAGCGCTGCATGCGCGCCTGTCTTTACAGAAAGCTTTAGCATATAGTACTGACGGGTACAGAGGAGATGGTAAGGGTCTCTTCTGAAAGGTCAGCAAAGCAGTGCTCTGGGAGGAATCTTTTTAGTTCACTGGCCCCTTGCCCTTGTCCTCATGTGAAGTGTCTGCTGATCATAAAGTCGCCAACTCCCTGCCGAGCATCCAACTGCCTGGTGAGCTGGGTCCTGGGCACTATCTTCAGTGAGCGGCAACTGTTCAGCATTGTCATGCTCATTCTCCTCCTCCAAGGATGCGGCTCACTGGTGTCTCCCTCTGGCTGCAGTGTTACTCCCCTCCGGAGCGCCAGGTTGTGCAATGCACAGCAGATGGCAATACCCCTGAGGGTGCTGTAATGGACAAGTGGAAAAGGGTGTGGGTGGTTCCCATTGTTCACCTTCCACAATTGTGTTTTGCTAAATGTTGTGTCATTGAATTTAGTTAAGACTGAGCTAGATAGATTTTTGATAGACAAGGAAGTCAGGGTTTATGGAGGGTGTGGGCGGGTGGGGGTGGGGGGCGGGGCAAACAGGGAAGTTGAGGTGAGGCAATAACCAGATCAGCCATGTTCTCATCAAATGGTGGAGCAGGCTGGAAGGGCTCCTAAGTCCTAAGTTACTATGTTCCCGTGTAACCCTTGAGTGCTTTTCATGTAGAATAAACACACAAATGACAGGTTTCCTCGTAGCTAAGAGAACGATAACTGCTTATTTGTAACCAATTCCCAAAACAGTCGCCACCTCATCCGCACACATATTCACTCTCACACACACTCATACACAAGAATAAATAGAGAGTACAGGGTAGGCAGTTTAAAGTCAAAAGTGAGGTAAGTGTTCATGGTTTATGGAAAACCCATTGAATCATCTCAGCAGGACAATCACTTTTAAAAGTGCATGCCTGGATGTTTGTAGTCTTGAACTTGTTGAGGTGTTGGACAGTTCTTGTGGTTACAATTCAGCACAAATCTGGCGCTGTGAATTTTGCACCTTCACAAATGGAGAGTTTTAAAGTCACTTTATGATGTCTCTGCTTTTAGATACTGTTCAGTTATTGTGCAGCAGAATTCTTCCTGCTTGGCTGGATCGCTTGCACAGCCTATGGCTGGCTTGCTTTCTGAAAGTGTTGTCGTAATATTCCCTCCCATTCCAGAGGGTTACCTTTTTAAGGTAAAAATCCACCACAGAGAGTTTCTGAGACAAATGGTCCTCTCCCTGCTGTAACTATACAATGGGCCAGGATAACATAATCATGCCTGTCGATTGATATCTGAATGCGGACCATTCTGGTACCACAGTGCTACTTCACCCCTATTCATCTTGGTTTGGGCTGTCAGTCAGTCTGTCTCCAGAATCCTTTGATAGTTCAATCATGTCGATAAGAGTCATTATCTGCAATAGTGCTCCTTTCAATTGCAAAGGGGTTCTCGCCACAGCTGTTTCAGGCGAGGTTAACGTGTTCCATCTTTTCAGATCGAGTTGTTGATTTCCTGTACAGAAGGGGTCACGTGACACTTACTCCATTGTGACCGTGGTGCAAGTGTCCATGATCTGCGGTTTTGTTTGACAGTTGACTTTTTATATTCATGATTCTTCCATTTCATTGCTCATTTCATGTAGGCTCCTTCCACGCATGACAGTATATATTGAAGTCTCTTCCAGATTTGCTGAGGCATCCAAGCCTCATCTTCCAAAGGCCCACTCTCTGCCTGATTGTCCCCCAGATTGTCATACGGAAACTCTTGTATGAGTCCTCTGTCTTTGTGTTTTGGTTGTGTACAAGTGTTCGACGTATAACCTTTGTCCCCCAGAAGCCAGCCATTAAGGCGCTTAGCTGACCTGAAGAACTGAGGCAACTGGGACTGTCTAAGAATGAAGCAGTCGTGGCAGCATCCTGTAAACCTCGCAAACACCAGCATGGTGATCGTGGAGTATTTCTGTATTTACAGGTAGACAACCAGCAGTCAGTATGTACTGGGGCCCTTGCAATCCAGTATAGGAAATCATAGAATGTAGCAAATCCCCAAGGAGTGTATCAGTAAACAGGGGGTTTTGTTTAATTGTTCTTTCAGGGGATGTGGGTGACACTGGAAAGACCAGCATTGGTTGCCAACCATCACTGAATAGCTTGCTAAGACATTGAATCAACCACATTGCTCTGGGTTTGCCAGACCAGGTAAGAACCGAAAGGACATTAGTGAATCGGATGAGGTTTTTACAACAGTGATGGTATCATGGCACCCTTACTGAGACTCGCTTTCAATAGCAGATACTTTATTAACTGGACTTAAATTCCACCAGCTGCCATTTGAACCCGTGTCCCCACAACATTTGCCTGGGCTGCTAGATTACTAGATAAGTGACATTACTGTTAGGCCACCATCTCCTCTCTAGGCAACTCCAAAATCTTTATTTTGGATATAGTCAATAGGGATACATTCTTTCTTGGACCTCCTGATGAGGAATGGTATAATATACCAAACTGTATGTTAACGCTGGAAAAAAGTTCAGAGAACAGAGATCTGAACCTTGGATTTTTCCAACCAAGACTTCCCCGGATTTCCCCCTGCTACAATGGCAAGGTGGCCGATGTTGTGTCGGCATATCATAATCTGACAGTTCTCAGCCTGTGGAGAAGCATGCAACAGTTTCTCTTGTGTAGTGGTTAGGCAACGGCCATTTCACTTCGAAAGGCCATGTTTGATTCCTGATTCTGAAAGCTGAGTTCGAACCACAAAACACTTCTTCGGCCTCGTCACAAATGACAGTTCAAGTCCTGCTCTAGAGGCTTCAGCACAAGACCTCCGCTGACACCTCTAATACAGAAGGAGTGCTGCACCATCATTCACTGCATGAATAAGACAGAAACCCTGCTTTACCTCTCATGCGGATGTAGTGATACTTTTGAAGAGGATATGGGTACTTCTTCCTGTTACCCTGGACAATGTTTATGCCACAACCAACCTAAGAAGCAACTTATCCAAAGCAGCTTATCCATATCCAAAGGATCATCCTCCGCCATTTCCGCCACCTCCAGCGTGATGCCACTACCAGTCGCATCTTCCCCTCTCTTCCCCTGTCAGCATTCCGAAGGGATCGATACCTCCGCGACACCCTGGTCCACTCCTCCATTACCACCACCACCTCGTCCCCCTCCCAGGGCACCTTCCCCTGCAATCGCAGGAGGTGTAATACCTGACCATTTACCTCCTCTCTCCTCACTATCCCACGCCCCAAACACTCCTTTCAGGTGAAGCAGCTATTTACTTGTACTTCGTTCAATGTAGTATACTGTATTCGCTGCTCACAATGTGGTCTCCTCTACATTGCGAAGACCAAGCACAGACTGGGTGACTGCTTTGTGGAACATCTCCGCTCAGTCCGCAAGCAGGACTCTGAGCTTCCGGTTGCTTGCCATTTCAACACTCCCCCCTGCTCTCATGCTCACATCTCTGTCCTGGGATTGCTGCAGTGTTCCAGTGAACAGCAACGCAAGCTCGAGGAACAGCATCTCATTTACCGATTAGGCACACTACAGCCTGCCGGACTGAACATTGAGTTCAATAATTTCAGAGCATGACAGCCCCCCATTTTACTTTCATTTTTAGTTATTTTTACTTCCTTTTTTTAACATTCTTTTTAACATTTTTTACAATCCTTTTTTTTTGCATTTATTTCATTTCATCTTAGTTTGTTCAATCTGCTTACCCACTGTTTATTTTTAGGTTTGCACTTGCTGATGTTCAATATTCAGTGTATTTACACCTAATCTGTACTAATGCTTTGTCTTTCAACACACCATTAACATATTGTTTGCCTTTGCTCCGTGACCTTTTGGTCAGCTATGTGGCCTTGTCCAATCTAGACCTCCTTTGTTATCTCTAGCCCCACCCCCACCTCACTTGCTTATAACCTGTGACTTTTCGAATATTTGTCAGTTCCGATGAAGGGTCACTGACCCGAAACGTTAACTCTGCTTCTCTTTCCACAGATGCTGCCAGACATGCTGAGTGGTTCCAGCATTTCTTGTTTTTATTTCAGATTTCCAGCATCTGCAGTATTTTGCTTTTATCTAAGAAGCAGCTTCTCAGTTTTGGGATCTTGTTGAACACATACTTTGCTACCGCATTTCCTAATATGCAACAAGTATACAGTTCCAATGGACGCTTTTGCCTGTGGGTTTGAAATGATCAAGATGGCAGTCGATAGATTTTTATTCGGTCTTCATATCAAAGACTATGGGTGAAATGGGATAAACGTAAATTAAATTCTACTAGTTTCCATGGTGGGACACGAACACGTGTCCCCAGGGTATGAACCTGGGCCTCTAGAGTACTAATCCATTGACATTACCACTATGTCCCCAACTACCCCCGCAAGATAGATCTGTAGAAAGTATTCCATTGGCAGTAGTGGGATTCAAAACCACGCCTCCAAAAGGACTGGAGCCCAAAGTTCAACACTGCCGACCGCTTGGTCACGCTACCGATTAGTTCAACATAATTAAAGTACAAACCAATCATGTTCTAACTAACAATCAGAGCGAAATCGAGGAGCTGAATAGCTTTCTCTTGTTACTCGGTCTCCGTGCTTCTGTTATGGCATTTGCAAGGGTCGGAAGTGTGAGCTAATAATTTTGACGCTGCCACGGATTGTACACATAGAGGCAGTTTCAGCCTGTTTACATCTTTAGGGGAAAAATACAAATACATGCAGCTACTGCAGAGTTTACACAGCCTATTACACAGCCTCTAACACAGCTTTCTTCTTTAATAGAGTCTGTGTATCCGAGGCAACGACCGTTTTGGTGTCCAGTAGGGTGGCAGAAATATAGTCAATTATAACTTTGGAAGGGAAATTGGATGAAGATTTGGAAAAGAAAAGTGTTGAAAAGTGTTGAAAAAAAGCAAGAGAGAGGGACTAAATGAACAGCACTTTCAAAGAACCGGCAACATTACAATGGCTGAAAGACTTCCATGCATGTTATATTATTATATGTTTCTATATGAAGAATTTCCAGGGGATCGCCTGACCATGTTTACATGTAATGGAACTTCTGAAATCTGTGCAACATTTATACCGATTACTATGGAGTTCATGCATTCAGATGGCCTTCAGGCTATACTGTTCAGGGTGTCTGGAGGAGTGACCCAAAGTTTTGAAGACATACTGGTAGCTCATACTTTCAAAGATTCGCTTTAGCAGATCGAGGATTAGCTCCGAAATTTGGTGGGATCGTGGGAGTGACTCTGTACCACAGAATCACAGCTACGGCGCAGATGGAGGCCATTCGGTCCATCGTGTCTGCACCGGCTCTCCCAATGAACCTGCTTGCTCTTGTACTCCATGCCCCTATTTATAAATCCTAGGATATTATATGCGCCATTAACCACTCTCTCAACCTGCCCTGACACCTTCAATGACTTTCGCACATATACACCCACGTCCCTCTGCTTACTGCACCCCCTTTTTTAATTCTTGGGGTTACCAGTTGCTCCGCCACTCCCTCACAGCCATGACAAGCAATTTGTCAGTATGCAGGAGATTTCCATCTATGGTTGCTTTTATCGTCTAAGACATTTGGAATGTGTCAATATTTTGAAGGGCGAATCTTGATGCCTCGCCATTCTTTACAGATTGCCTATAGAACATAGTCAATTTTTGCAGAGTGCTCACGGGAGGTGCTGGGGGGGTTTGTGTGTGTGTGGGGGGGGGGAGGAGTGGGGAGGGTAGTGGATGGTGGTGATGGTGGATTGTGGTAACAGAACCAGAAAAATCTGTACAAATGCACATTTTGGACGAGGTGTTGGGGTGCATTGGGATGATGCAGCGCAAATATTTATTGATGAGACAGGAAATAGGCAGATACGTGCACGAAATTGTAGATCGCGGTTCTCTATGTAGAGAGTTCCCTGAAATTATTAACATTTGCAGAGTTTCCTAGACGCATAGAATATTTTCAAAACGTATGGGGAACTGAGAGTCTCCCCGAGCATTTTCTCGTCTTTTTTGAATTGACAGATGTAGCTATGCTCCGGATTTCACAAATACCATAAGATTACAGTGCACCTCAGAAATAACTTCCTCTCAACTATCAAGTACATTAGAAGACACAAAATTTCATAGTTCCTGCATTTGCATCCAATTATTCGAATAATCCACTGTACTCTCTTGTTTTTCGTTGCATTGTTTCTATAAAAAGTAACAGAGCTCAAAGGATAGCTGAATCTGTTTGTTCAATGACTGTAGTTAATGTCAGTCTCCCTGGATCAAAATTGACTAACTGGAGGGATCCCAGTATTATAAGAGGAGGGCTCATCTCACGCTGACAGCTGATTTTGTGTTTCCCATCAAAAAGTGGATCATGGATCGAAGCCCAGTGTTGGAGTGTGAAAGGTCACCAAGTTTCACACAAAGTGGAAAATGGCTTTATCTGGCACAGTTGAGGATACAGTTTGTTTTTCGGAAGATACAGTCTATTTACTACCCCTTTCTGGCTGTTTTATGTGTTCCTTGTAAGTCACCCTTTACAGATATGTATTCCATGCTTTAATTTATATCTCTCCTTGCCATTTATGTTATTGGTGGTTTATATAATTCGCAGAATAAAGTTGTAACTTCTATAAACCTTGTTCAATTGTCTGACAGCTCTTATCATTCGTTATGCGAGCTTGACTGCTGTTCATGGAACAGGTAAGTCATTATATTCAGCGATTAGATCGATAAAATGTCTTACTTTATCTATGTTTGGATTGCTCTGTCATGATTTCAGAAGTTTCTCGCATTAAGCACAGTTAATCTGTTTTTTTTTGGATAAGAAGGTTTCATGCTTTCATGACGTGACTGTTTCCCAGACGCCGATTCACCAATCAGAGCTCAGCATCCTCATTTTTCAACATGTTTTGACAGAGCGGTGTTGTTCAGACTCGAACTTTCCTCCATCTATGATACCACCAGATTATTAGATGATTCTTTATGCTGTAGAAATTGTCTGTATGTCTGCATTGAGCACTTGTGAAAATGAGAAAGATATTCACCAGGACTTTTATCTTGTCTGGAGAGACACGGTGTTATGGAGAATAATAGGCGGTTCACCACCACATTCTCAAGGGCAATCAGGGATGGGAAATAAAATGCTGGTCTAGCCAGTGACGCCCACGTCCCATGAATCAAATCAAAAACAAAATGATCAATATGCTTTGAAATAATTTATCTCCGGCTGTCCCACTCTCTGTTATGTACCACGGTGGATTAGATTAGAGATCCAGCACTGAAAATGGCCTTTCGGCCCACCGAGTCTGTACCGAACATCAACCACCCATTTATACTAATCCTATACTAATCCCATATTCCTACCAAACATCCCCACCTGTCCCTGTATTTCCCTTTCACCTACTTATACTAGTGACAATTTATAATGGCCAATTTACCTATCAACCTGCAAGTCTTTTGGCTTGTGGGAGGAAACCGGAGCACCCAGAGAAAACCCATGCAGACACAGGGAGAACTTGCAAACTCCACACAGGCAGTACCCAGAATCGACCCCGGGTCTCTGGAACTATGAGGCTGCAGTGCTAACCACTGCGCCACTGTGCCGCCCATTATTATTGCTATTATTATTACTATCTTTGAACAGCTAATTTATGATTTGTTTCGAACAACATTTCTGTTCCTATAATCTGGCTAGTACTTGTGTAATTATTTCTAACTGTATTGCCCGTTGGAGATGTGTTAGTATCCGCCACTATAGTTGCTTTCACTATCTTTGCATGTCCGGTAATGCAATCGGTTACACTGATGTAACTCTACATGGGTTCTCTCACGGTTTCAGTTCAATAAATGTTACATCTTCAGTTTGAATTATTGTGTTCAGATCACAGCAACACTTTGAATCTTTGCTACAATCGACTGATAATTCGACTATGGTCAAGTTTCTCACTGTACCGCTGACACTCCTTGTTACTGTCATAAGTTTGGAAAAATAACGTGACTGGTTGATTTAAAATCGTTGCTTCGAAATGTAATCCCATGTGAACTGATAATTCAGAAAGTTGCAGCTTAACCGTCTATTCTCTCCTGTAATAGTGTAAATTACTTCAGTTTGTTGTAATGTTACAGTATCTATTGAGAATGGACTCAATGCTCAGAAACAGGTTAAAGCCCACAGGATGGCGCTATTCAGAATGTTTTCGCATATTTTACGAATTCCCTTGTGATATTTCGAAATTGCAATTAAATGAACAACATTTGTAAAGTAATAGATGCATTGGAAATAAACAGAATATAGAAGAAACTTGCATTTATGTAGGACCGTTCATGGCATTGGGACGTCAAGATGGGCTTGGCAGCCAGTGACATTTTTCGGTAATGTGTTCAGTGTTGTCATGTAGAAGAACTTTTGAGATCTTTTTGTGTCATGCAATTGGACAGCTTGAATAGTAAAATATTTATATTCCGTGCATATGATGAACAAAGTTCGGATTTCAACATATACGGAATCATGGATGTAGTTTCAATTATGAAACGAAAAGAAATGTCAGTTATTTGTGGTGATTATTTGGATTACATTTTATTCCCTCTCCCGACCGTGCAGTTGTTGATTCTGTAGGTACTCTCTGAAAAGCCCGAGGTGGTGTCACTACCGATTGTTGTCCTGTCCAACAGTTCCTAACGCTGATCCACTCACATCTAATTTTTTCGTCCTCCTCTATCACTCACTTCTCATAATTCCCTGCTAATATATAATCCATTTAATCCTGTCAATTTTTAAGTTCCTCTTCCAATTTTCGAAGGAGCTTTTCGCTCTTCCTCGACGTGGTGAGGCTTGAGAAGCTGGAATAATTCTCGTGCTAACAGAGACATTTAACATGATAGAATGGTGGTGGTGATGGAGGGTATGCAATAGACCTCGAAATCATGGAGGGTTTTGAAGCAGTAAGTAAGGGGGAAATGTTACCATTGGAACAAGTGCAACGGACTCAAATTTAACGTAACTGGCGAAAAGCCAGAGATGGGACGGGGGATTTTTTTTTGAACCAAGTGAGTTGTTATAGAATTCAGTGCCCGAAGGGGCTATGGATGCAGTTTCAAAAGTAACGTTCAAAAGGGAAACTGGATAAATACGTGAAGTAGAGAACGTTCCACACCTATGGGAAAGAAGCAGGGGAATGGGACAAGTTGAATAGTTCTTTCAAAGCGCCGGCAAGGGCAAGATAGGCTGAATGGCCTCTTTCGGTGCTGTAATCCTAAGATGCGAAATAACGTTGTTGGCTCTTGCTAGAGTTTAGGTGCATGTGCGTCTCGTATCCCCACTTCCAAGTCTCTAATTGTACAGTGTGCGCCTGGATAGATTTTAAAGACATTCATCGAGGCAGACTCCATGGTGTTCTCACCTGAAATCTGCACAATGAAGAGGAGAGGGAACATGGACTGTTTCCTGCTCTTCAACTTCGCTTACAAGTAGAGATCCATCAGGGTGAAAAATCTGACTGGTCCTCCTGCTTCATACAGCGTCACTGTGTTGGCACCAGGGCTATGATCTAGGAATATAGTAGTTCAATAACTCACTGTGATTACTAATTCACTGCACTTGGATTACTTGGCTTGATAGACAACAGAGCTCGCAGGAGACTCCGCAGTCACGTCAAGGTGGAGAGTCTCAGTGACCCAGAGATGGAGAACCGCAGGAAATCAATGATTATTCTGTACGGTGTATCGGGGAATTTCATACTGTTATGGGCGCTGTATATGATATGGAGTATCTATTGGCGAATGGCTTACCTGGGCTATGAGACTGTGTATCTCCCCGTGTTTGTACGGGAGTTAGCTTTCATGTTTCAACTCACGGCTTGCTGCACAAACACCTGCATTTATGCAGTGATACAGTGCAAGTTCAGAGATGAAATGAAGAATCTTTTACAATATCCCTTTGTTGCAATTGTTAAACTAATTGAAAATAAAAGCAACTGAGTGTTAGAATTCGATCTCGTCTCAACTTATTACATTTGGCTCTCTACCAGTCTAAGGACATAATGTGTCACATGTACTCCAAACTGACAGGTTTATTAATAACACTAGGGCTAGGAGGGACAGCAGATTGTGACTATGGGATGAGGCGGATTGAAAGGGACAAAGACAGTCTAAGTGAGTGGTCAAATCTTTGGCAACTGCAATTCAACATGAACATCCATTTTGGATCCAAAAAAAAGATCAGCCGGAGCATTTTCTGAGAATACAGCATCTGGAGAGGAGGCGATCCATTTGGGTGCCCACTGCACAAATCATTAAACGCTAACAGACAGGTACAAAAAGAAATCAATAATTTATTTATTTCAAGAGGTCTGGAATATGAAGGTGTGAACGTTATTCTTCAGTTCTGCAGAGACTTGATCAGAGTACCACTCTTCCGTTTTGGATAATGTACCACAGGAAGGCGTTACTGAGAATGCAGTGCAGATTCAGCAGAATGATGCCGGGGTATTAAATGATGAGAAAAGGATGCATCAACACAGCTTGTATAGTCTTGAGCACAGGAAATTAAGGTGTGATCTGAGTAAGTGTCTGAAATGGGTAATGTGTTTGATCGAATAGTTGGTTAGATATGGAGAAACTGCTTCTTCTGATGTTGGGATCAAAACAAGGTGCTTAAATCTTAAAATTCGATGTTCACTATTCTGGAGGAAAACTAGCAAAGGCTCTTTCATTTAGGAGGCAGTACAAATCCTGAATTCTTTCCCCTAAAAATGCTTTACATGCTCGGGGACATTTGGAGTTTTTAAAACTACAATGGATACATTTTTATTAGTTTTTGGTGACGGAACACGGCAGCTAACTGGAGTTAAGGATCACATTAACTATGTTTTAGTTTAATGATAGAGTGGGTTCGTGGGACTGAATTATCTTCTCCTATTTCTGATGTTCCTATGTCATGCAATCAGAAACAAATCCAGGGATATGTAGCTGTAGAACATGCCTGGGGTCATGGTTTGTGAAGGAAATTTTCAGTAGATCCCTGCATTATCATCTTGGCACGTTGGCCCCTCAATCCTGCTTTGCCATTGAATTATATCCTGCTTGATTGTGACTATTCTATTTATCCACCGATTTTCTCTATCCCTCGATGCACCTACCGAACAGCAATCGATCTATCTCATTCCTGCAAGCTCCAATTACGCCCCTCCGCCTCACTGCATTCAAAACCTTTTTTTTTTCCTGGGATACCGTTCCAGCTTTTCACTTTGTTTGGAAAAAGTCAATTCTGGTCCTCAACAACCTAGCTTTCATTTTACAGTTCAGTTCCTTTGTTCCGATTTCCCCACACAAGGAATGGGCGGCATAGTGGCGCAGTGGTTAGCAGCCTCACAGCTCCAGCGACCCGGGATCAATTCTTGGTACTGCCTGTGTGGAGTTTGCAAGTTCTCCCTGTGTCTCCGCGGATTTCCTCCGGGTGCTCCGGTTTCCTCCCACATGCCAAAGACTTGCAGGTTGATAGGTAAATTGGCCATTATAAATTGCCACTTGTATAGGTAGGTGGTAGGGAAATATAGGGAGAGGTGGGGATGTGGTAGAAATATGGGATTAGTGTAGCCTTAGTATAAATGGGTGGCTGATGGTCGGCACAGACTCGGTGGGCTGAAGGGCCTGTTTCAGTGCTGCATCTCGAAACTAAACTAAACATCGAATGACATGACAAAGCCACAACCAGACCAGCAAAAAATTCACAATGCTCCAATTTAACATGTGGGTAGCTCACAGACCTGTTAATCAATAGCTTAGCAATTCACAGAGTCAAAGAATCATCTTTCCCCCACAGGGCTGACTCAGCCAGATGTCAGACGCAGCCCTTTACAGTCAATTGATATGGTTTCCAGGAATCTTTATCATCGAGTCCAGACCCCATGAAATCTAAAAGTTTCATTTCAAACATGTCAATGAAACGTTCTGCTGATTGCAGCCTACCCCAATCCTTCTGCTGATGTAACAGTACTCCTCCGTGTTGAAAACCATTTGGAGGTGGCACTGGGCATTGCAAGGGCACAGTATAAACTATGGATAAATAACTTCAATGTCCATCAATAAAACTGGATTACTCGTATCTGAATTGTCTGAACTGGCCGAGTCCTGAGCACATAAGTGCAAGACTGGACTGTAGCCAGGTGCTGAGAGAATCAACACGAAGGAACAACCTTCATGTTCTCACTCATGTAACTTACTTGTCACAGAGGCATCCCTCCATGAATGTATGGGTAGGATTGAACACATTACAGCCCTTCTAGAGACTAAGTCCCACCTTCACACTGAGGACACTCACCCACATGTCAGATGACACTACGAATGTGCAAAGTTGGATGGAGTAATAACAGATCTCGCAGCTCTGAACTCGGCATCCATGAGGTGTTATGCATTACCAGTAGAAGTAGATTGTATTCAAACACAACCGGTGACTTCACTGCCGAGCATTTCCCCCGCATGCCTCAATTACCATCAAATCAATGAACCAATCCTAGTTAATGAGGAATGTCTCTCTACGCCCTATGACCGGTTCTGCACAACATGAATTGGCCAAATGCTTGGGCGATTTTTTAAAACCAGTCTTGAGCAAGTTCTACACACACATGGTGAAGGATTCCTTCACATATGCGAAGACCATCTAGGACTTGCGTATTAATAGCAATGCTGTGTTCATGTACTCATTTGACATTACGAG
This sequence comes from Heterodontus francisci, assembly GCF_036365525.1. NCBI lineage: Eukaryota > Metazoa > Chordata > Chondrichthyes > Heterodontiformes > Heterodontidae > Heterodontus > Heterodontus francisci. Next base: position 1,606,808 of record NW_027141894.1, read on the forward strand.
CCTATTAACCAATGTACCACTTAAGGAAGCCATGGTTATTTGTGCTGCAGTACTATATCATAGTGATACACACCCGCTACCATTACATGAATCAGTATTAATTGAAATTATGAACACAGCAACTCACGTAGTTAAGTTCAGTTTTAATGATACCATGTAAGCCCAAATAGATGTTTTTGCCATGGGATCCCCTTTAGGCCCAGCTCTTGCAAACATCTTCATTGGGTTCCATGACTAATGTGTCTTTGAGGGAATGACACCTAACCTCCTACCTCTTGTAGAAGATATGTTTGCTTTATTTGAATCCACAGCTGCATGCAATGATTTCCTTACATGTCCTAATGGTCTCCATCCTGCGCTCAAGTTTAGATTTGAAATGGAGTGAAATGAGCTGCTTTTCTTTGACGTACTAGTTGGGAAATGTGCGAAGGGATGCTCTACTATGGTCTACTGCAATCCTACCTTCACTGCTCAGTACAAACGTTGGGATTAAAAAAGTTCCATGCATTGTAAGATTGGCCTTATTGGCAATCTCGTAAATAGGGCCCGAGCCATTTACTCACCATGCATGCTCGATGGTGAAATAGGGCAAATCAAAGCCATCCTGCATGATAATGGCGACCCGGATCAGATCATTTATCATTGTATATCATGCGAACTTATGAGCAGGCCTAATGCCATCATTTTTGGCCCTGAAGAGTGCCCGGTCCTTTTTTTTATTCGTTCATGTTTAGTGGGTATCGCTGCCCTAATTGCCTTTGAGAAGGTGGTGGTGAGCTGCCTTCTTGAACCGCTACAGTCCATGTGGGGTAGGTAGACCCACAGTGCTGTTAGGAAGGGATTTCCAGGATTTTGACCCAGCGACAATGAAGGAACGGCGATATAGTTCCAAGTCAGGATGGTGTGTGACTTGGAGAAGAACTTGCAGGTGGTGGTGTCCCCATGCATCTGCTGCTCGTGTCCTTCGAGGTGGCAGAGGTCACTGGTTTGGAAGGTGCTGTTTAAGGAGCCTTGGTGCGTTGCTGCAGTGCATCTTGTAGATGGTACACACTGCTGCCATTGTGCATCAGTGATGGAGGGAGTGAATGTTTGTGGATGGTGTGCCAATCAAGAGGGCTGCTGTGTCCTGGCTGGTGTCGAGCCTCTTGAGTGTTGTTGGAGCTGCACCCATCCAGGCAAGTGGAGAGCATTCCATCACACTCCTGATTTCTGTTTTGTAGATGGTGGACAGGCTTTGGGGAGTCAGGAGGTGAGTTACCCGCCACTGGATTCCTAGCCTCTTACCCTCTCTTGTAGCCACGGTATTTATATGGCTGCTCCTGTTCAGTTTCTGCTCAATGGTAAACTGCAGGATGTTGATAGTGGGGGATTCAGCGATGCCATTGAACGTCAAGGGGAGTTGGTGAGATTCTCTCTTGTTGGAGATGGTCATTGCCCGGAATATTATTTGCCACTTATCAGCCCAAACCTGGATATTATTCAGGTCTTGCTGCATTTCTACACTGAATGCTTCAGTATCTGAGGAGTTGCGACTGGTGTTGAACATTGTGCAATCATCAGCAAACATTCCCACTTCTGACCTTATGATTGAAGGAAGGTCATTGATGAAGCAACTGAAGATGATCGGACCTCGGACATTACCTTAAGGAAATCCTGCAGTGATGTCTCGGAGCTGAGATGATTGACTTCCAACAAGCATAACCATCTTCCTTTGTGCTAGGTATGACCCCAACCAGTGGAAAGTTTTCCCCCTGATTCCCATTCACTCCAGCTTTGCTAGGGCTCTTTGATGCCATACTCGGTCAAATGCTGCCTTGATGTCAAGGGCAGTCACTCTCACCTCATCTACTGAGTTTAACTCTTTTGTCCATGTTTGAAGCAAGGCTGTAATGAGGTCAGGAGCTGAGTGGCCCTTGCAGAACCCAAACTGAATGTCACTGAGCAGGTTATTGCTAAGCAACTGCCGCTTGATGGCACTGTTGATGACACTTTCCATCACTTTACTGATGATTGAGAGCAGACTGCTGTGGTAGAATTGGCCAGGTTGGTTTTTCCTGCTTTTTGCTGACAGGACATGAGTGGGCACTTTTTCACATTGCCGGATAGATGCCAGTGTTGTAGCTTCACTGGAACAGCTTGGTTTGGGCACAGCAAGTTCTGGAGCAGATATCTTCAGTACTATTACTGGAATCTTGTCACAGTCCATAGCCTTTGCAGTATCCAGTGCCTTCAGTCATTTCTTGATATTACGCGGGGTGAATCAAATTGGCTGAAGACTGGCATCTGTGATGCTGAGGACTTCAAGAGGAGTCCGAGATGGATCATCAATTCAGCACCTCTGGCTGAAGGTTGTTGCAAATTCTTCAGGCTTATCTTTCGCACTCATGTGCTGGGCTCCCCCATAATTGAGGATGCGGATATTTGTGGAGCCACCTCCTCCAGTTAGTTGTTTAATTGTCCACCTCCATTCATGACTGGATGTGGCAGGACTGCAGAGCTTAGATCTGATCTGTTTGTTATGGGATCGCTTATCTCTGTCTATCGCATGCTGCTTGGCACACAAGTACTCCTGAGTTATAGCTTCAGCAGGTTGGCACCTCATTTGGAGGAATGCCTGGTGCTGCTCCTGGCATGCCTGTTGCACTGTTCATTGAGCCTAGTTTAGTCTGCAGCTTGACGGTAATGGTAGAGTGGGGGCTATGCCGGGCCATGAGTTTACAGATTGTAGATGAGTGCAATTCTGCTGCTGCTATTGGCCCACAGTGCCTAATGGATGCCTTGTTTTGTGTTGCTAGATCTGTCCAAAATCTATCCCATTTAGCACCATGGTAGTGCCAAACAACATGATGAAGGGTATCCTTTGTCTCCACAAGGATGGTGCGGTGGTGACTCCTACCAATACTGTCATGGACAGATGCCTCTGTGGCAGGTAGCTTTGTGTGGCTGAGTCCGAGGTCAAGCATATTTTCCCCTTTTGTTGGTTCCCTCACCACCTGCCACAGTCTAGCAGTATGTTCATTTGGACTCGGCCAGCAGTGGTGTTACCCATCCTATTTTGGTGATGGACATTGAAGCCCCCATGCAGAGTACATTCTGCACCCTTGTCTCTTCATTACTGTTAAACATGGAGGAGAACTAATTCATCAGCTGACGGGGTGTAGGTGGCAATCAACAGGAGCTTTCCTTACCCATATTTGGCCTAATGCGAAGAGACTTCGTGGAGTTTAGAATTGATGTCAAAATCTTCCAGGGCAACTCCCTCCTACCTGTATAATCACTAGTTTGACTTTCTGGTGAGAAAGGACATGGTGATGGCTGTGTTTGGGACGCTACTTGCAAGGCATGATTCGGTGAGTATGACACTGTTGTTTGACTCAGCTCTCTCAACTTTGGTACAAGCCCCCAGATGTTAGTAGGGAGGACTCTGCACGATCGACAGGGCTTGTTTTGGCCATTGTCATTTTCAGTACTTGGGTCGATGCACGATGTCAGTCTGGTTGCATTCCTTATTTGCTTTGTGATGGATCAATACAGCTTAGTGTATTCCACTGGTAACCACATTGCTATGGGTCTGGAGTCGCATTAAGTCCAGACAAAGAGCATTAGTGAACCGGATGAGTTTTAATGACAATGATTCATGGACATTATTAGACCCACTTTTATTTCCAGATTTATTATCTGAATTCAAATTCCATTCTTTGCCATGATGGGATTCGAGCCCACGTCCCAAAAGCAACACCCTCAGTCTCTGGGTTTCTAGCCCAGAGACAATACCACTACGTCACCGCCTGCCCTGTTTATGTAAAATTATCCTGGAAGGGTAATGTAGCCCAAAAATTTGAGCAACAGATGAATTTAGCTGTTTCACACTGCTACCATGCACTAACAATATGTATGGTGTTTGCCACTAACAGGATGCTGCCATCGATCCAAAACGACAGCCTCTCTGTCACACAAATAAGTAATGTGATATATGAATTTCAATGCCAGTGTGATGCTCGGTATATAGGCCGTACATTCCAAAGACTGGCGGATCATATCTAACATCATGTCCCTTCCATTGTTCACAATGGGCAAGGTACAGGCTTACCCAACCAGCCCGTGCTTGCAGAACTCAAAAAACAGTGTCCAACATTAGATATGACAGGACAACATTTACTAAATAATCCTCAGTGTGCTACCTATGAGGCTGACAACCAATTTAAGATTGTCAGTAGGGCTCGCAGAGTGGCACATCTGCACATAAGAACAAAGAACAAAGAACAGTACCGCACAGGAACAGGCCATTCGGCCCTCCAAGCCTGCGCCTATCTTGATGCCTGCCGAAACTAACACCTTCTGCACTTCCAGGGCCCATATCCCTCTATTCCCTTCCTATTCATATATTTGTCAAGATGTCGCTTAAACGTCGCTATCGTAACTGCTTCCACCACATCCCCTGGCAGCAAGTTCCAGGCACTCACCACCCGCTGTGTAAAAAACTTGCCTCGCACATCCCCTCTAAACTTTTCCCCTCGCACCTTAAACCTATCTCCCCTTGTAACTGACTCTTCCACCCTGGGAAAAAGCTTCTGACTATCCACTCTGTCCACGCCGCTCCTAACTTTGTAAACCTCTATCATGTCGCCCCTCCACCTCCGTCGTTCCAGTGAAAACAATCCGAGTTTTTCCAACCTCTCCTCATAGCTAATGCCCTCCAGACCAGGCAACATCCTGGTAAACCTCCTCTGTACCCTCTCCAAAGCCTCCATGTCCTTCTGGTAGTGTGGCGACCAGAACAAACTGGAAGCTACACATATTAATACACAAGGTGTTATTCTTTGCAGCAGAAAGAACATGTACAAACATTGTACCGAAGAAGGGTCACTGACCGGAAATGTTAACTCTGCTTCTCTTTTCACAGATGCTGCCAGACCTGCTGAGTGGTTCCAGCATTTCTTGCTTTTATTTCAGATTTCCAGCATCCGCAGTATTTTGCTTTTATTTTATTTTTATGTACAAACATTGTGCCTGTTCCAGCGAATAAAACTAAATGGCAGCCATTCATTGGTTCATTTCTCAGCCTTGACCAATCAGAGTCAAGCTACCCGGTTTAAATTTCAAACTAAGCTTGGCAGTTAACTGTCAGTCACTGTAAACTGGTGCATTCGCCATGGCAATGCCTCCACCAATCAGAGCTCACTTGCCAACCAATCAGCACTCTGTTCTCATACAGTATAAAGTTATTCTATTCCCTTACATTGGTATTCTTGCATGTTGTCCTGATGAGTGCAAGATGGAAAGCTTCGACAATATGTCTCTATATTGATTAAATGTGTCATGGAATAGCATCGTTAACATTAAGAAAGTAAGAGAAATGTTGTATGTCTTGAAGGGAATGTTCAGCCCGGTTATTGATTTTTTCCCCAGTTACATAACTCATGAAAGTTATGATGTTAATGATTGGAGTCATGACAATGGTCATACTGCTAAAGTATTTCGTTTTTTATTTGATAATTATTTGATGTATATACAGCGGAAATGCTGCAGACCTCTTAGTCCCAGCTTGCAGCGTCCATCTCTCACTGTATGCAATTATGGGTTGGTTCAAAGTAGAGTTGTGAATGGAGATGAGCACTGAACAGATTTTTTTTTAACGATCTTTTACCCCTTTAGCGAGCATCTCTAAAGTAATACAACACCCAAAGTTGCTTCACTGGAGCCTTATCAAACACAATTTGACATCAAGCCACATAAGGAGATTACAACATATAATCATCGGTTTGGTCAAAGAGGCTGGTTTAAAGGACCGTCTTAGATGAGGAGAGAGGTGATAGAGAAGCTTTGAGATTTAAGAATTGAATTACATCACTTCGGGCCTAGGCAGCTGAAGACGCAGGCAAAAACAGTAGATCATTTAAAATCAGAAATTCACAAGAAGCCACCATTGGAACAATGCAGAGATCTCGAAGGATGTAGAGCTGGAGCGGGTTAATGGATAGGGAGGGACTAGGCCATTCAGCGATTTTAAAACATACAAACATACAAATTAGGAGCAGGTGTAGGCCACTCAGCCCTTTAAGCCTGATCTGTCATTCAATAAGTTCATGGATGAACTGATTACTCCACATTCCCACCTTCCCCGATAACCTTTCACCCCCTTGCTTATCAAGAATCTATCTACCTCTGCCTTAAAAATATTCAAAGACTCTACTTCCACCGCCTTTTGAGGAAGAGAATTCCAAAGACTCACGACACTCTGCGATAAAAAAAAATGTCTCCTCATCTCAATCTTAAATGGGAGACCCGTTATGTTTAAACAGTAACCCCTAGTTCTAGATTCTCCCACATGGAGAAGCATTCTTTCCACATTCACCCTGTCAAGACTCCTCAAGATCTGATATGTTTCAATCATGTTGCCTCTTATCCTCTAAATTCCAGCAGGCACAAGCCTAGCCTGTCCAATCTTTCCTCATAAGACAGTCCGCCCATTCCAGGTATTAGTCTAGTAACCCTCCTCTGTACTGCCTCCAACACATTTACATCCTTCCTTAAATAAGGAGACCAGTACTGTACACAGCACTCCAGATGTCGTCTCACCAATGCCCTGTATTGCTGAAGCATAACCTCCCTACTTTTGTATTAAATTTCCCTCATAATAAACAATAGCATTCAATGAGCTTTCCTAATTATGTGCTGTACCTGCACACTAACCTTTTGCGATTCATGCAATAGGACACCCAGATCCCTCTGCATCTCCGAGCTCTGCAATCTCTCACAATTTAGAAAATGTGCTTCTTTTTTATTCTTCCTGCCAAAGTGGACAATTTCCCACTTTCCCACATTGTACTCCATTTGCCAAACAAGACATAGAATGGTAAAATCGAGGCGTTGATACTTTGGAAACCATTGATATGGACGTTGCTGCAAGATGTGGAGAGCATTGTAATCCCAAACAGCCATATCTGCGGTAAGTGTCTTCAACTCAAAAAAACTTTCACTCAGATTGTTTGAACTGGAGGACAAGATATAGACACTGGAGATCATTAGAGCAGGGGACAGTTACCCGGACACTTTGTTCCAGGAGGCAGTCATACTCCTTATCTTCATTAGAAATTTAGAAATTAAAGGCAATGGACAGGAAGGTGTGACTGCGAGATAGACAAGTGTATGTATCCAGTATGCCATGATGGAAAAGCCTCAGCACTTGACTTTGACCAACAGGTACAAGGAACGTGCTATCTGTGTGGATAGGAACAAGGACAGCAGGCTGGATGGGAAAGCTGACTGTAGCACCATGGTGCAGGAGGCCACTCAACTGGGAGGAGTGAAAGGTAACGTGGCAGTGATAATGAACAGTAGAATCAGGGAAATAACTGTTCCAGATACTGTTGTCTGCAGCTGCAACCTGGAATTCTGAAGGTTGTGTGGACTTGCCGGTGCCAAGGCTAAAGACACTTCGTCACAGCTGGAGGACCCAGTTGTCATGATCCATGTAGGAACCAATGATAGAAGTAAAACGAAGAATGCTTTTCCACTGAGAGAATTTGCAAAGGTAGGAACCTTTGAGGGAGCAGAGCTAGTGTGGTGGAGATTAAAAGAGCAGGCATAAGAGGGAGCAGAGCAAGTGTGGAAGACTAGAAAATTGCGGGCCTCTGTGGGAGCACAGTTAGAGCAGCAGATAGTGTGTGGGATTAGATCTGACCGACAGCATTCGTTCATGTGACCCTCTGTACTATCAACACCTTCCCTTTTGTTATCTATTGCCCCACCCCCGATTTATTTGTTTAACACCTATAACATTTCTAACTTTTGTCATTTCTGATAAAAGTTCAGTGACCTGAACTGTCAACTCTGCTTCTTTCTCCACAGATGCTGCCAGACCAGCTGAGTATTCCCAACATTTTTTGCTTTTATTTGCGTTCTTTCTTATTGGTGCCACCGAGATACACTAGGGAAATATTGAGAATAGCCCACGAGATTCCAATGGCCGGACATGATCGTATCAGAAAGACCCAAGCCCGCATAAGACAGCATTTTCACTGGCCACAACACCACAAGGATGTGGTCCGATTCTATAAGACTTGACACACGTGCTAAGATATGGGGAAGCCTTAATTTGTAATAAAATCTGTATTCTTAATTCCGATACTGGCTTTTGGGGACCCGTTCATTAGAGTGCTGGTAGATTGCGTGGGACCCCTGCCGAAAACAAAAGGGGCGGGCTTCCAGTATCTTCTCACCATTATGGATGTGACTACTCGATTCCAGATGCTATCCCTCTAAGAACGATCTCTGCTAAGATAGCGAAGGAGGGGTTAACCCAATTCCTCATCTGATATGGGCTGCCTGCTGAGGTCCAGTCAGATCAGGGCACAAATTTTATGTTCAGTATTTCTCAAAAGGTCATGGGTAATCTGGGCATAACCCAGCCAAAGTTCTTAGCCTATCACCCAAAGTCACAAGGGGCTTTAAGTGCTTCCTGTACTTGCATGTTAGCTTTCAGTGACTTATGACCAAGGGCACCCAGGTCCCTTTGGACATCAACACTTCCCAATCTCTCACCATTTAATAAATACTCTGCATTTCTGTTTTTCCTACCATAGTGCATAACTTCACATTTTCCACATGATATTCCATCTGTATGTTCTTGCCCACCCACTTAGACTGTCAAAATTCCCTTGAACACTTTTTGCATTCTCTTCACAACTCACAATCTCACCTAGCTTTTGTGTCATCAGCAAGTTTGGAAATATTATGTTTGGTCCCCACATCCAAGTGATTGATAGAGATTTTGAATAGTTGGGGCACAAACACTGATCACTTGTGCGAGTGGTGTACACACGCCCTAAAAATAACTTCATGGTAGGATGGAATATAAAGGAAGAAATAATGTCAGCTTGTTAGAAAGGTACGGTGATAATCATGGGGGATTTTAGTGTACATATGGACTGGAAAATCAAATGGGCAATGGTGGCTTAGAGGAGGAATTAATAGAAAGATTTCGGGCTATTTTATCCAGTACATTCTGGAGCCAACCAGAGAGAAGATGGTACCAGAGCTGGTATTGTGCAGTGAGATAGGATTACTTAATCACCTCATAGAGAAGGCGCCCCTAAGCAGCAGCAATCATAATAATTATTGGCAAGTAACTGGTAAGTTAGTCCTCTTAGTACACTGGCAATAATTAGTTTGTATAGTTAAGTAATGACAGGGCAGCTCGGCCAAGTGGAATCCGCCTCCTCTGGTATGTGGGAAGTCATGGACAGACCATATGTCCTTGACAAACACATCTGCATGAAGTGCCACCAGCTGCAGCAGCTTAAGCTCCGGGTTTTGGAATGCGAGCTGTGGTTGGAGTCACTACAGCGCATCCATGAGGCAGAGAACTACATGAATAGCTCGTTTTAGGAGGTAGTCACCCTTGTGCTTAACAGAGCACAGGCAGAGAAGAAATGGATGGCTGCAAGAGAGACAAGAAGGTCAAGACAGGTAATACAAGAGTCCCCACAGGGCATCCACTTTCCAATCGATATTCAGTTCCACGTACAGATGGGGAAGAGGGTTCCTCTGGAGAGTACAGTGACAGTCATGGCCAGAGCACCATGGGTGGCTCAGCTGTGCAGGGAAGGAGGGGAAAGGACAAGAGAATAGTAGTGATTGGGGATTCTATCGTTAGGGAATCAGATCAGCATTTCTGTGGTTGCAGATGTGATTCCAGGATGGTATGTTGTCTCCCCTGTAGAAGTGTTATGGATATCGCTGAGCGGCTACAGAGCATTTTGGAGGGCAATGGTGCACAGCCAGAGGTCGTGGTCCACATTGATACCAACGATATAGGAAGAAAGAGGAATGAGGTCCTGTAGGCTGAGTTTTAGGGAGTTAGGAACGAAATGAGCAAGAAGGACCTCAAAGGTAATAATCTCTGGAGTACTCCCAAGGCGAGTGAGTATCGAAATAGGAACATACTCTGGAGGAAAAAGTGATGCAGGATGGGGGGCCTCAGATTTCTGTGGCATTGGGACCGGTTCTGGGGAAGGTGAGACCTGTACAAGCCGAACGGTCTACACCTGAACAGGAGTGGGACAAATATCCTTGCAGGAAGGTTTGCTAGTACTGTTGGAGATGGTTTAAACTAGTTTTGCAGGGGGATGGGAATCTGAGCGCTGTGTTAAATAGGACAATTTCAGGGCATCGAACAGGATGCAGAAAATTAATGAGTGACTCTGAAAGACAGAAGAAGCAAAGGTTAAAAAGTGTGCAGCACAGGAATTTGGCAGTGTTAAAGGGTGTTTAAATTCAAGGAGTATAGTAAATAAAGCCGATGAGCTGAGGGCACAGATAGACACATGGCAACACGATGTCATTGCTATAATGGAAACTTGGCTTAAAGAGGGACAAGAATGGCAGCTCAAAATCTCTGGATATTGAGTTTTCAGGCGGGATAGAGAGGGGCTAAAAAAGGGTGTGGCATCATTAGTTAAGGAATCAATAACAGCTTTGAGGAGGTATGATATGCTAAATGAATCATCAAACGAGGCCATTTAGGTGTAACTCAGGAATAAAAAAAGGGACAGCCACACTACTAGGAGTGTACTATAGACCCCCAAATAGTGAGAGGGAGGTTGAAGAACAAATATGCAAGCAAAGTTCTGAGTGCAAGGACTAATGGGCAATAATAGATGGGGATTTCAACTACCCCAATATCAACTGGGATGCAAACAGTGTGAAGGGCACAGATGGGACAAAATTCCTTTACTGCATTCAAGAGAACTTTTTTACCCATGACGTAACAAGCTCAACGAGAGGGGGCGGAATTCCATACTAAGTCTTTTGTAATGAAGCTGAGTAAGTGGATGAAGTAACAATGGGTGACCATTTTGGAGATGGTGACCATAAAACAGTTACTTTTAGCATAATCATGGAAAAGGACAAAGATAAAGCAGGAATAAAGGTTCTAAATTGGGTGAAGGCACATTTTACGAAACTGAGAGTTGACCTTGTAAAAGTGGACTGGATACAGCTACCCGAAGGAACATCAGTTGCAGACCAGTGGGAGGACTCCAGAATGATAAACAAATGCAAACAAAGCGAGGGAATACATAATAAATGGGGGGATATTGAGAGGCATAGAGGAAGTCAGAGACCTTGGAGTCAAGTCCACAGATCCCTGAAGGCGGCAGGGCAGGTAGATAGAGTCGTGAAGGAGGCATATGGAATGCTTTCCTTTATTGGTCCAGTTATAAAATGCAAAAGCAGGGACATAATACTGGAATTGTAGAAAATGCTGGTTTGGCCACAGCTGGAGTACTGCGTACAGTTCTGGTCATCACAGTACAGTCAGGAGATTATTGCTCTGGAGAGAGTACAGAGGAGATTTACAAGAATGTTGCCAGGGGTTGAAAGTTGCAGCTATGAGGAAATATTGGATAGGCCAGGGTTGTTTTCCTGAGGACAGAGGAGGCTAAGGCGTGACTTAATTGAGATGTACAAAATCATGAGGGGCCACAATAGAGTAGACAGGAAGAACCTGTTTCGCCTAGTGGAGAGATCAGTTACCAGGGGCACAGATTTAAGATGACTGGTAGAAGGATTAGAGGGGACATGAGGAAAAATCTTTTTCACCCAGAAGGTGGTGGGTGTCTGGAATTCACTGCCAGGATTGGTGGTGGAGGCAGAAACCCTCAATTCTTTCAAAAGGTACCTGGACATGCACCTGAAATGTTGTAACCAGCAAGGCTATGGACCAGGTGCTGGAAGGAGGGATCAGATTGAGCGACTAGTTTTTTTCAGCCAGCATGAGCACGATGGGCTGAATGGCCTCCTTCTGTGCTGTAATTTTCTATGGTTTTCTATGCTTCTTAGTAACATGTTCTGTGGATAAAGGGGTACAAGTGGATGTACTGTACTTAGATTTCCAGAAGGCATTTGATAAGATGCCACACCAAAGATTATTGCAGAAAATAAAAGCTCATGGTAGAGGGGTTAACATTTTGGCAAGGATAGAAGATTGCTAGTTAACAGGATTCACAGAGTAAGCACAAATGGGTCATTTTCTGGTTGACAAGATGTAACGAGTGTTGTGACACAGGAATCAGTGCTGGTACTTCAACTTTTTACAAGTTATTTAAATGACTTGGACGAAGGGACCAAAGGTATGGTTGCTAAATTTGCTGATGACACAAAGATGGGTAGGGAAATAAGTTGTGTAGAGGACAGAGGAGACGACGTAGGGATATAGATAGGTCATGTGAGTGGGAAAAGATCTTGCAAATGGAGTGTAATGTGGGAAAATGTGAAATTGTCCATTTTGGTAGGAAGAATAAAAAAGAAGCATACTATCTAAATGGTGAGAGCTTGCAGAGCTCCGAGATACAGAGGGATCTGGGTGAATTGCAAAAGGTTAGTATGCAGGTACAGCATGTAATTAGGAAAGCTAATAGAATGTGATCATTTATTGCAAAGGGAATTGAACAAAAATGTAGGGAGGTTATGTTTCAGTTATGCAGGGCATTGGTGAGACCACACCTGGGGTACTGTGTACAGTATTGGTCTCCTTATTTAAGGAAGGATGTAAATGTAAAGGAAGCATTTCAGAGAAGGTTTATTGGACTGGAATTAAGCTGGAATGGGCGGGTTGACTTATGAGGAAAGGTTGGATAGGCTAGGCTGGAGTTTAGAAGAGTAAGAGGCAACTTGATTGAAACATAGATAATCCTAACAGGTCTTGACAGGGTGCATGTGGAAACGACATTTCCTCTTCAGAGAGAATCTAGAACTATGAGTCACTGTTTACAAAATAAGATGTTGTCCATTTAAGACAGAGATGAGTAGACATTTTTTTTCTCTCAGAGGGTCATGAGTCTTTGGAATTCTCTTCCGCAAAAGGTGGTGGAGTCAGAGCCTTTGAACATTTTTAAGGCAGAGGTCAATAAATTCTTGATAAACAAGGGGTGAAAGATTGTCGGGGGTAGGCGGGAATGTGGAGGTGAGGTTACAATCAGATTAGCCATGATCTTGTTGAATGACGGAGTAGGCTCTAGAGTGTGGTCCACTCCTGCTCCTAATTTCTATGACCCGACTAGTCACAGCCTGCCAACCTGAGAATGGCTCTTTTATCCATACCCTCTGCTTGCTGTCCTTAAATCAATTCTCAATCCATGCCAATATATTACCCTTAATCTTATGTGCACTAATTTTGCTTATTGGGACCTTATCGAAAGCCTTCTTAAAATCCAATACACCATATCCACTGGTGCCCCCTTATCCATCCTGCTCATTACATCCTCAAAAAACCCGAACAAATTTGTGAAACAGGATTTCCCTTTTATAAATCGGTGTTCACTTTGCTGAATCCTACCATCATTTTCTAACTGTCCAGTTATCACATCCTTGAAAATAGATTCTTCCATTTTCTCCACTGCTGTTGTCAGGCAAACAGGTCTTTAGTTCACCATATCTTCTGTCGCTCCCTTCTTAAATAGTGGGGTTACATTTGATACCTTCCAATCTGCAGGAACTGTTCCAGAATCTATAGAATTTTGGAAGACGACCACCAACACATCCACAATCTCTCCAGCCACATACTTCAACACTCCAGAATGCTGATCATCAGGCCCAGGGGATTTATCAACTTTCAGCCCGTCCAGTACCATTTTTTCCTAATACTGGTTTCTTTCCATTTCTCAGTCTCGCTCATCACTTGGGTCTTTAGGATTTCTGAGTTTTTAAAAAAAAATCTTCCTCTGTGAAGACAGGCACAAAGTATCTGCTTCGTGTCTCTGCCATTTCCTTAATCCCTCTTGTAAATGATCCTGTCTCTGCTATGGGAGGGCCCACGTTTGTCTTTGCAAATCTTTTCCTTTTACATACCTATTGATGCTTTTACAGTCCATTTATATGTTACTCGCTAGTTTACTTTCATATTCTATTTTCTCTTTCCTCATCAGTTTTTTGCTCTTCTTTTGCTGAATTCTAAAATGCGCCCAATCCTCAGACTTACTACATATTTGGCAACATCATAAGCTTCTTCCACTGATCGAACACAATCTTTAACTTCTCCTGTTAGCCATGGTTGAATCATTTGTCCGGCTGGGATCTTGTGCCTCATGGGAACGTAAATTTGTTGTAAACCATGTATTAATTCTTTAAATGCAAGCCATTGCCTATCTACTGTCATACATTTGCACCAGGCAGGGAACACAGTCTTCTGAACTCTCGCTCTAAGCTGCAGAGAACTATGTCCAGCCCCTCCTTATACTGTGCCCTATTGACACTACATTCCCTATTAACACACCCGCTTGAATGGCTTCCTATACCACGGTGCCGTGGTCATTTTGCTCATCCACCCTGAAGCCCCCGCTTTCATCCATATAGGCTGCAAGAACCTCAAGCCTGTTGGGAAACTTCCAGGGTTGAGTCTCCACAACTTCTACCTTCTCAATCCCCATACTTGCCTCACTCATTGCCTCCTGTCCCTGACCATGGATCAAATCAGACGACCCTATCCTAAGGGTATGAGCGCCTCATGGAACAAAGTGTCCAGGTAACTTTCCCCCTCCCTGATGTGTTGCAGTGTCTGCAGCTCGGCCTCTAGCTCAATGGCTCTGAGCCCAAGTTCCGTCAGCCACAGACACTTATTGCAGATGCGTTTGCCTTTGATCACACAGGCGTCTACAATCTAACACATTCTGCAGCTGCCACACATCACCTGCCCTGCCATTTTTATCGTGCGTAATTAATTCATTATTTTACTGATTATATTTTAATTAATATCCCTAGTCCTGCCTGTGCTTATATTCTTATTTCCCCGAATGAAATTTCTTCGTAAATAGGAAACACTCACCAGCCAATCAAATCAGCTTTACTTCAATTAGTAAAGCCTACTGCCTCTAATAATACAATACAATTACTAAATTTACCCAAGTTTTGAAAGGGAAATGAGAAAAATACTCAACAAACAATCAAATACCAGTCTTCCTGCGATGTCACACATTGTTTTCTTTCAAAACGTGGCAGATGCGCTCTGCAGCAACAGCCTGAACCTGGCTGGACGGGAGTGCTCTTTTAGGAGCTCCTGTCTGTCTCCAGGTCCTCCTACCTCCCGCTCTTCTAGGTGCTCCTGTCTGTCTCCAGGTCCTCCTCTCTTCCACACTCTTCGGTGCTCCTGCCTGTCTCCAGGTCCTCCTCCCTCCTGCTCTTTTAAGTGCTCCTGTTTGTCTCCAGGTCCTCCTCTCTCCTGCCATTTTAGGAGCTCCGATCTGTCTCCAGGTCCTCCTCCCTCTTGTTGTTTTAGGTGCTCCTGCCTGTCTCCAGGTCCTCCTTTCTCCTGCTCTTTTAGGAGCTCCTGTCTGTCTCCAGGTCCTCCTTCCTCCTGCTGTTTTCGGTGCTGCTGGCTGTCTCTGGATCCTCCTCTCTCCCGCTCTTTTAGTTGCTGTTGTCTGTCTCTGGGTCCTCCTCTCTCCTGTTCTTTTCCGTGCTGCTGCCTGTCTCCACTGCCTCCCCTGTCCCGCTCTTTGAATTTGTCTTTGAACATGTCCACGATGCCACAGTGTTGTCACATGTAGTGTTGGTGTACAGTTCTCTGAGTTGACTTTGGTTCCATCTGAGAATTGCATTGACTTTCTGGACCTCATATGATCTGGGATGGTCACATATCCTCACAACCTCTTCAGGATACCAAGTTCCTGATGCATTATTGAGGGCTCTGACCTTCTGCCCTATTCACAATCGAGCCAATTCTGGTCTTGCTTGCCTGTCATACGATGCCTTCATTTTCCTTTTATTAGAAAAATAATGACCAGTAACCTAACCAATCACTAGCAAACCCTCTGGCCTCTGGGTACTTGTTGCAATGAACTGAAGCCCGAGGAGAGACTCCTAGCCTTCATGGTGTCCTTTACATGGACGTGCCTGATCCACTCAACCTGGACACTTCTACCATCTTCAGTGCATTACTGACTTCATGTATTGTAACAATTCGTGAATTTTGACAGATTGGAAGTCCTGCACCAGCGGTTCCAATTATGCCAACAATGTCAAACATGTCTGGTAGCCATTCAGAGCTCCCATAGATGCACTGTAAGGTTATTGTTCCAATTCACTTGATTGGAGAACCATTGTAGGCAGTTAGCCTAGCTGTGGTTGATCCGACCATAAATTCCCATTTCTTTAGATGCTTGTCCCTCAGTATACGGATCGGCAAAATATCTGCACTTGCTGCAGAGTCGATTTTCACTCAGAGCTTATGCTCACCACTCTTCTGCAGCCATGTAATTCTGATCATGGCTAATGCCTCAGATTGCATTATACAATTGACATGTTGATCCAAGTTAACTAAATGAAATGCTGCTCGCTGTATGCACATGTGTGTGCTCTTCATCAATGCCCTCCTGGCAATCTCTCTCTGTGCCAACCTGATGCACATGCTTGGGCTTTTGTTGTTTGTTGGCATATCTGTGTTGTGCTTGCCATCCTTCCTTGCAGACATTCGCTCTGCACGTGATCTGCCACCATTCCTGAGCTCGGCCTTCTGCACTGCCTTGCCCATTGGCTTTGCATGACACAAGCTTTACACAGGGCCTGGTACGCTGGGCAACTGCGAATTTAGTGAGTCAGGCCACATTTTTCACAAGGCTTAGCAGCTCTCTGAGCCTTGGTTACCATACCAATTTTTGTCACCACCCACAACGCTTGTAACTGTTGGCATACAGCCATGATAGTTACAAATTTCCTTCTATCATTGAGCAGTGAATCTATGGGGTGACGTTTCTTCTTTTCCAGCAGGTCCTTTTGAAAGCCCTCTGTTGGGGTAGACGTGATTACTAGCTCTATAACCCGTTCTGGCTATCCAATATCTGTGAAGTCTCATTCTTGATCTTTGTCTTGGCACCTTGCATCAAACTGGTCTTGCCTTTGCTGGTAGGTAATAAACTCATGCCTATGTACTCGGAAATTTGCCTTCACCTTGAATTTCTGCAGCAGGAATTTCAGTAGCTTGCTAGGTTCCTTCTGATACTCAGCTAAAAATCTTGATATCGTCATCCATTGAAAGCTCTCGCTGCCCAGTGTGATTTCAATTTTGATAGTTTGTGATCTATTCTGCCGATTTCTTGGTCCCAGGAAACACAGTTCCATTTGTTGTCTTAAGAGTTTAATTTCAGATGATAGGACCAATGACACCCATTCTATAACTGGATATCTGAAAGTTATTATCTTAATGAGCCCACTTCTTTCTATACATATCAGTCTTTTTACAAATTTCTTTTTCTTAAGCATACCTTTTTTCCTGTTTGGGCAGATTCATTTTTTGCAGGCCTGCTCCTTTAAACATGAGAGTAAGTCGAAAAAATATTTTTTTTCAGCCAGCTGTACCTTGCAGTACCAGCAGCTGCCAGAACCAGTCTTTTTCTTTGTGTTGAGGCCCTCCAGTGGCACTGTTGAGTTTTTCCCTCTCTTTTTGGTTTAGACACTACCAACGAAGCATCAAAACGAGAAAACTACCACAGTATTGGCTTCAGCTACTTCTTTTCAAATGTTTGATCCACTACCAGATTAGGTGAATGCCCCAATATCCTGGTAAATGGTCTACTCTACTCACAGAGTTTTAACTCCGCCTGGAGTGCTGTCAATAGCCTGGATTGCTGTGCTGTTGTAGGTCGCCTGCTAACTGCTCTCCAGCCAGATCTCCAGCAACTCCAGATCGGCAGCTGGCTGGGCCTGCCTGTCTCCACTGGAGAAATCCTTGTTCTCACTTGGTGCGTGCTTCAGAAAAAGGATCAAATGTTGCTACTATGTAATATTTGGTGGTCTTCAGAAAAAAGATGCATCCCAAACGTTTCCACCATGTAATATTACATGTTCCTATAATATGTGAGCTATTGTATGACTCACAAGACTCCAAGTAATATCCAAAGAAAAGAAGCTTTTTTATCATAACTTAACTGGAACATATATATAAAGTTACTGCACAAAGGGCAGCACAGTGGCGCAGTGGTTAGCACCGCAGCCTCACAGCTCCAGGGACCCGGGTTCGATTCCGGGTACTGCCTGTGTGGAGTTTGCAAGTTCTCCCTGTGTCTGCGTGGGTTTTCTCCGGGTGCTCCGGTTTCCTCCCACAAGCCAAAAGACTTGCAGGTTGATAGGTAAATTGGCCATTATAAATTGTCACTAGTATAGGTAGGTGGTAGGGAAATATAGGGACAGGTGGGGATGTTTGGTAGGAATATAGGATTAGTATAAATGGGTGGTTGATGTTCGGCACAGACTCGGTGGGCCGAAGGGCCTGTTTCAGTGCTGTATCTCTAATCAAAAAAAAACACATATATACACATCTCACTCTGTCAGGCTACATCCACAACTCCCTGGTCACGTGTGTCACAACATCGCTTCCCCCAGTGACCGTCACTTACAGTTCTTAAGGTCATTTCACAATACTTTACTTCGGATTTTATTTCTCGTAGGAAGTAACAACGCCAAAGTTATACCGAGTTTTCTCTTCAAAGGGACAAAACTCATGTCCACGTAGTTTCTGTCAGTCTTCCACTGGTCATATGGTTCAGCCTCCAAGAACATCAGAACGTAAACATGCCCCAACAAATTACACTTGGTTTCTGCCATTTTCCACAGTGGCCACGTGGATTTAATGTTTACTATTCTCTTTTCTAAATTTACAAACTTCAACGAGGCAACCATTGTCAGCTACCATGTCTTATTCCAAGAATTCAGGTGGTTAACTGGAGACAATATTTGCACATTTTTTCAAATATTTATTTAGAACTACATAGTCAAAATTTGGATCTCCTGACAAAATAACCACTGTTTCAGTCTGTTCCTTTCCACAAGGCAACAGGTTAAGCCCCAGTACATGCCCAATACCTGTATACAATTAATTAAAATTAACATGCAACTAATACATATGAATATGAGAGAAGTGGTAGATTGTGAAGTGTACGAGAGGAGACCAAGGTTGGGAAATGAACATTCCAGAGTACACAACATTTCAGAGACACAGACAGAATGGCACAGGAAGGTGGGTAGCCCTCATAGTAAAGGACAACATAAGGACATTAAGAAGAAGGTGATGACGTAGAATCAGTTTAGGTGGAAATTAGGAATAGCAGGAGTCAGAAAACAGTGGTGGGGGCAGTTTACAGCCCCCTAACAGTAATTATATTATTGGACAGAATATTAAACAGGAAATTATTGAAGCATGCAAAAAAGTTAATGTATTAATTGTGGGGGACTTTAATCTGCATATTGACAGGGACAATCAGATTGGCAACAGTGGTCGAGAAGATGAGTATGTAGAATATTTACGTGAGAGTTACTTGGAGGAATACATTGTGGGAATAAAGCTGTCTCAGATCTCGTATTGCACAATGAAGCAAGGTTACTAAGCAATGTCAAAGTAAAAGATCCAATTGGAAACATACCATTGAATTTCACGTTAAGTTTGAAAGTGACACATTTCAATCACAAACAATAATCTTAAACTTGAACAAAACTAATTTGAAGGTATGACGGGAGAACTGGATAAAGTTAATTATGTAAATAGACTGGAAGATATGGCGGCAAATGAACAGTGGGAAACATTTAAAGAAACCATTCAAAGGTACATTCCGTTCAAAAACAAGAGCTCATTACGAAAGACCCGTCTGTTGCTCACTCAGGAAGTTAAGGAGAGTATTGGACAAAAAGAAGAGGCTTACAATATTGCAAAAAAATAGGAGCAAGTCTGAGTATTGAGAGTGTTTTAGAAACCAGCAAAAGGCCGCCAAAAAGTTGATAAAGGGGAAAAATAGAATATGAGAGTAAACTAACCAGCAATATAAAACAGATTGTATGGGCTTTAATAACTATATATTAAGGAAGGGAGTAGCTAAAGCAGAAGTTGGGCCTTTAGAGGCAGAGACAGGAGAAATCAACATGGGGAATGTGGAAATGGCTGAGGCACAGGAAAATAAGGACATGGGAACATAGGAGTAGGCCATTCAGCCCATCGAGACTGCCCCACCATTCAATGTGATTCACTTCAATTTCTTTTTCCCACACTATCCTCATATCCCCTTATGTCATTTGTATTTAGAAATCTGCCAATCTCTGCTGTAAACGTACTCAGTGACTAAACTTCCAAAGCCCTCTGGGATAGAGAATGCCAAAGATTCACAACTCACTGTGTAAAGAAATTTCTTTTCAGCTCTGTCCTAAGTGACTACCTACTTATTTTGAAATGGTGTCCCCTGGTTCTAGACGACCCAACAAGGGAAACATTTTACCTGCATCTACCCTGTCTATCCCTTTAAGTATTTTGTAGATTTCAATGAGATCACCCGTCATTCTTCGAAACTCTAGAGAATACAGGCCCATATTCCCCAATCTTTCTTCAGAGGACAGTCCCGCCATACCAGGAACAACTCTGGTCAACCTTCGTTGCTCTCCCTCTATGGCAATAATATTCTTCCTAAGGTAAGGGTGACCAATTTTGCACACAGTACTCGAGGTGCGGTATAATCATGGTTCTATACAATTGAAGCAAGACTTGACTACTCCTGGACTCAAATCCTCTTGCAATAAAGCCACCATATCATTACACTTCCGAATTGCTTGCTGCACCTGCATGTTAGCTTTCAGTGAATTATTGACAAAAAGACTCCCAGGTCCCTTTGGACAACTTAACTTTCTAATCTCTTACCATTTAAGAAATACTCTGCACATCTATTCCTCCTACCAAAGTGGATAACCTCATATTTTTTCACATTATATTCCATCTGCCATATTCTTGCCCATTCACTAAGTCTGTCCAAATCCCCTTGTATCTTCCACGCAACACATATTCCACCTAGTTTTGTGTCATCTGTGAACTTAGAAATACAACATTTGATCCCCACATCCAAATCATTGATATATATTATGTACAGCTGGGGCCCAAGCACTGATCCCTGTGGTACACGACTAGTCACAGCCTAACAATGTGAGAATGACCAGTTTATTCCGACTCGCTGCTTTCTGCTTGTTAACCAATCCATAGTCCATGCCAGTATGTTACCTCCTATCCTATGTACTTTTATTTTGCTAACCAATGGGCGGCACAGTGGTGCAGTGGTTAGCACTGCAGCCTCACAGCTTCAGCGACGCGGGTTCAATTCTGGGTAATGCCTGTGTGGAGTTTGCAAGTTCTCCCTGTGTCTGTGTGGGTTTTCTCCGGGTGCTCCGGTTTCCTCCCACATGCCAAAAGACTTGCAGGTTGATAAGTAAATTGGCCATTATAAATTGCCCCTAGTATAGGTAGGTGGTAGGGAAACATAGGGACAATCGGGGATGTGATAGGGCTATGGGATTAGTATAAATCTAATCAGACTCGGTGGGCTGAAAAGTCTGTTTCAGTGCTGTATCTCTAAACATAAACTAAACAACCTCCTGTGTGGAACTTTATCAAAATCCTTCTGAAAATCCAAGCAGACGACATCCACCAACTCTCCTTCATTAATTCTGTTAGTAACATCCTCAAAAAATTCCAACAGGTTCGTCAGTCATGATTTTCCATTCATAAAGCAATGTTGACGATGCACAATCAGGTCGTTATTATCCAAGTGTCCATTTATCACATCCTTTAGAATAGGTTCGAGCATGTTCCCAATGGCTGTTGTAAGGCTAACAGGTCTGTAATTCCCTGTTTTCTCTTTCCCTCCCTTCTTAAATAGTGAGTACATTGAAAAGTATTTCGTGACTGTCTTCACAGCAGAAGACACAAGATCCATATCAGAAATAAGCAGTAACCCAGGGGCTAAAAAGAGTAAGAAAATTTGGTAAATTGATATTGGCTGAGAGAAACTATTGGAGAAACCTGAGGGATTAAAATCTGACAAGTCCACAGTTCTCGGGTGAAGGTGCTAAATCGGGGGAAGGCTAATTATAACAATATTAGGCAGGAGCTGAAGAATTTAGATTGGGGCGGCTGTTTGAGGGTAAATCAACATTTGACATGTGGGAGTCTTTCAAACGTCAGCTGATTAGAATCCAGGACCAGCATGTTCCTGTGAGGAAGGAAGACAGGTTTGGCAAGTTTTGGGAAGCTTGGATAACACGGGATATTGTGAGCCTAGTCAAAAAGAAAAAGGAAGCATTTGTAAGGGCTGGAAGGCTAAGAGCAGACGAAGTAATTGAGGAATGTAAAGACAGTAGGAAGGAACTTAAGCAAGGAGTTAGGAGGGCTAAAAGGGGTCATGAAAAGTCATTGGCAAACAGGATTAAGGAAAATCCCAAGTCTTTTTATACATATATAAAGAGCAAGAGGGTAACCAGGGAAAGGGTTGGCCCACTCAAGGACAGAGATGGGAATATATGTGTGGAGCCAGAGGAAATGGGTGAGGTGCTAAATGAGTACTTTGCATCTGTATTCACCAAAGAGAAGGACTTGGTGGATGATGAGGCTAGGGAAGGGAGTGCAGACAGCCTCAGTCATCTCATTATCAAAAAGGAGGAGGTGTTGGGTGTCTTGCAAAGCATTAAGATAGATAAGTCCCAAGGGCCTGATGAGATCTACCCTGGAATACTGAGGGAGGCAAGGGAAGAAATTGCTGGGGCCTTGACAGAAATCTTTGCATCCTCATTGGCTACAGGTGAGGTCCCAGAGGACTGGAGAATAGCCAATGTTGTGCCTTTGTTTAAGAAGGGTGGCAAGGATAATCCAGGAAATTATAGGCCGGTAAGCCTTACGTCAGTGGTAGGGAAACTATTAGAAGGGATCATTCAGGACAGGATTTACTCCCATTTGGAAACAAACGAACTTATTAGCGAAAGACAGCATGGTTTTGTAAAGGTGAGGTCGTGTCTCAATAATTTGAGTGAGATTTTTGAGTAAGTGACGAAGATGATTGATGAAGGAAGGGCAGTGGATGTTGTCTATATGGACTTCAGTAAAGCCTTTGACAAGATCCCGCATGGCAGACTGGTACAAAAGGTGAAGTCACACGGGATCAGAGGTGAGCTGGCAAGATGGATACAGAACTGGGTCGGTCATAGAAGATAGAGGGTAGCAGTGAATGGGTGTTTTTCTGAATGGAGGGATGTGACTAGCGATGTTCTGCAGGGATCAGTGCTGGGACCTTTGCTGTTTGTAGTATATATAAATGATTTGGAGGAAAATGTAGCTGGTCTGAATAGTAAGTTTGCGCATGACACAAAGGTTGGTGGCGTTGCGGATAATGATGAGGATTGTCAGAGGATATAGCAGGGTATAGATCGGTTGGAGACTTGGGCGGAGAAATGGCAGATGGAGTTTCATCCGGTCAAATGTGAGGTAATGCATTTTGGAAGGTCTAATGCAGGTGGGACGTATACAGTAAATGGCAGAACCCTTAGGCGTATTGACAGGCAGAGAGATCTGGGTGTACAGTTCCACAGGTCACTGAAAGTGGCCACGCAGGTGGATAAGGTACTCAAGAAGGCAAAAGGCATGCTTGCCTTCATGGGTCGGGGCATAGAGTACAAAAATTGGCAAGTCATGTTGCAGCTGTACAGAACCTTAGTTAGGCCACACTTAGACTATTGCGTGCAATTCTGGTCACCACACTACCAGAAGGACGTCGAGGCTTTGGAGAGGGTACAGAGGAGGTTTACTAGGATGTTGCCTGGTCTGGAGGGCATGAGCTATGAGGAGAGGTTGGAAAAACTCGGATTGTTTTGACTGGAACGACGGAGGCGGAGAGGCGACATGATAGAGGTTTACAAAGTCATGAGCGGCATGGACAGAGTGGATAGTCAAAAGCTTTTTCCCAGGGTCGAACAGTCAGTTACTAGGGGACACAGGTTTAATTTGCGAGGGGCAAAGTTTAGAGGGGATGTGCGAGGCAAGTTTTTTACACAGGGAGTGGTGGAAGCAGCTACGATAGCGATGTTTAAGAGACATCTTGACAAATATATGAATAGGAAGGGAATAGAGGGATATGGGCCCCGGAAGTGCAGAAGGTGTTAGTTTAGGCAGGCATCAAGATCAGCGCAAGCTTGGAGGGCCGAATGGCCTGTTCCTGTGCTGTACTGTTCCTTGTTCTTTGTTCTTGACCAGGTGGCCTACACCCGAGGGTTCTAAAAGAGATAGCTGCAGAGATAGTGGATGCAATGTCTATCATTTTCCAGAATCTTTAGATTCAGGAATGTTCCCATCAGATAGGAAGTGTTACACTACTTTTCAAGAAAAGAGGTCGAGTGAAAACCTTGAACTATAGGCCAGTTAGCCTTACATCAGTTGTTGGGAAGTTGCTAGAAACTATTATTGAGGAAGTCTTAACATTGTACTTGGAAAAGCATAGTATGATTAGAACAAGTCAGCATGGTTTTCCTAAAGGGAGATCCTGTTTGACAAATTCACTAGAATTATTTGAGGATGTAACTGGGAGGGTAGATAGAGGGGAACCAGTAGATGTAGTTTACTTGAATTTCAAAAAGACATTCGATAAGGTGCCACATAAAAGATGAATAGGCAAGACAAGGGCGCATGGTCTTGGGGTAATATTTTAGTGTAGATTGAGGATTGGTTAACAGACAGGAAGCAAAGATTGGGCATTAATGAGGCATTTTCAAGTTGGCAGCCAGTGAATAGTGGGGTACCACAAGGATCAGTGCTGGGGCCTCAGCTATTTACACTCTATATTAATAACTTGGATGAAGAGACAGAGAGTAATGTCTCTAGGTTTGATGGTAATGCAAGGTTCGGTGGAAAGGTAAGCTCCAGGGAGGGCATAGAGAGGCTGCAAAGAGATGTAGACAGGTTAATTGAGTGGACAACAAGTTGGCAAATTGAGTATAATGTAGGGGAGTGTGAAGTTGTTCACTTTGGTTGTAAAAAGATTAAAACAGACTATTTTGAACAGGTGTGAAACTGGTATATGTTGATGTTCAGAGAGACTTGGGCTACTTGTACAAGGAATACAAAAGTTAACATGCAGGTGCAGCAGGCTATTAGGAAGGCAAATGGCACGTTGACCTTTATTGCAAGGGGATTGGAGTACAAGAATGATGAGGTCTTACTAAAATTGCACAGGGCTTTGATGAGACCACACCTGGAATACTGTGTGCAGCTTTCATAGAGTCATGCAGCACTGAAACATGCCCTTCCACCCACCAAATCTGTGCCAACCATCAATCACCTATTTATACTAACCCTACATTAATACTATCTGCCCAACCACATACCCACAATTCTCCTAGCTACACGAGGGGCAATCTGTAATGGCCAATTTACCGATCAACCTGCGAGTCCTTGGCTGTGGCAGAAACCCATGCAGTCACAGGGAGAACTTGCAAACTCTGCACAAACAGTACCCAGAACTGAATTTAGGTCGCTGGGGCTGTAATACTGCAGTGCTAACCACTATGCCACTGCGCTGCCCACATATGGCTGCCACCTTTAAGAAATGATGCACTTGCACTAGAGGTGGAGTAGCGAAGATCTACTAAATTGGTCCCTGGGATGAGTGGGTGTCCGATGAAGAGAGGCTGAGTAAATTGGGCCTATATTCTCTGGAGTTTAGAGGAATGGGAGCCAATGAAATTGAGACACTCACGATTCTGACAGGGCTTGATAGGGTAGAAGGTCAGAGGTTGTTTCCGCTGGTCGGGGAATCAAGAATACAGGGGCAGAGTCTCAGCACAAGGGGCCAATCATTCGGGACTGAGATGTGGAGAAATTACTTCACTTGTGAGTCTTGGTAGTCTGTACCCCAGAGGGCTGTGGCTGCTTCATTGTTGAATACATTTAAGGCTGGGAGAGATAGAGTTTTAGTCTCCAGGGTATCAAGGGATATTGGGAGACGGCAGGAAATTGGAATGGAAACCCAAGATCAGCCATGATCATATTGAATGGTGGAGCATACTTGATGGGCCAGATGGTTTACTTTCACTTGTGTTCTTGTAGACAATATCCCGGCTTGGCCTGATAAGTGGCAAGTAACATGCACGCCACACAAGTGCCAGGCAATGACTTTCTCAAACTGGAGAGAATCTAAGCAGCAATCCCTAAATGTTTAATGGCATTATGATCAGTGAATCCCCCAGGATCAACGACCTGCAGTTGCCTTTGACCAGAAACTGAACTGGGGCAGCCATATAACTACCATGGCTACATTGGAATATTGGAAAAAATTCGGAGGGACAGGATAAATCTTCACTTGGATAGGCAGGCATTAATCAGGGATAGTCAGCATTGCTTTGCCATGGGGAGATTCTGTTTAACTAACATGATTGAATTTTTCAAGGAGGTGACTAGATGTGTCGATGAGGGTAAAGCAGCTGATGTAGTCTACATAGACTTCAGTAAGGCTTTTGATAAGATCCTTTATGGGAGATTGATTAAGAAGGTAAGAGCCCATGGGATCCAGTGCAATTTGCCAAATTGGATCCAAAATTGGCTTAGTGGCAGGAGGCAGAGGATAATGGTCGAGGGCTGTTTTTGTGATTGGATGCCTGTGACCAGTGGTGTACCACAGGGATCGGTGCTAGGGGTCCTTGCTGTTTGTAGTGTGCATTAATGATTTAGACATGAATATAGAAGGTATTGGTATCTGAGGAGTTGGACTTTGGAGTCTTCCAGACACTCGGTGGGGAGTTGGGGGGGGGGGGGAGGGGCAGGGCTAGTTGTGGAGGTTTGTCCCTTACAAAGGTAATGTCTCTCAATGTCTTTTGATCATCACTATTGACAAACCTATCTCGCTAATTAAATCAGGGGCATTCCCATGGTCTCTCTATGCAACTCTCTCTCAGAATGCAAACGTGCAACCATATTTTGAGCTGCTTAGCTCTGTTGGATTTTTAAAGCATGTTTTGTGCAATGTCCTGTAAAAAAAAAGATTCAAATAGTGTTCCATATGACGAAATTAATATGTTTCCATTTGGCAGGTGTGATTTCCGTCACAACATATTTTGTGCCTCATAGATGGTGGACAGCTTTCGCAATCAGGAGGTCAGTTAATCTTTGAAGAATTCCCAGTCTCTGAGTTGCACTTGTAGCCACAGTATTTATATGCTGGTCCAGTTAAATTCCTGGTCAATGATTACCCCCAGGATGTTAATGGTGGGGGATTCAATGATAGTGTTAAACATCAAGGGGAGATGGTAAGATTCTCTGATCCTCTGAAATAGCCCAGCAAGCCATTCAGTTGTCAAGGGCAATTAGGGATGGGCAACAAATGTTTGCCTTGCCAGCCACGCCTATGAAAGAATAAAAAAGCAGTAGAGAATGGAGCAGAGTTGAGCAGTGTACTGGGGGAACAAGAAGGTAGAGAGAGAGAGATGGTTTTAATGGGATCACGAACACCAATGGTTGTGGTTTCTCAATTTGGTAGCTGCAGAAATGTCATTATGAAGTGTGGTCCAAAGTCGAGATAGCAGCCTGTATATGTTGGGTTACCAATGTTTGCTGAGCTCAACACCTTATATATCTGATTTTATTTCGGTTATTGGAATCACAAGCCTATATGCCTGGGGTTATAAGTATTTACTAAGATCAACAGCTTATAAATCTTGTTCATCACTGTTTATCGTGCCCACAGACTGAATATCGTGGTGTAC
Organism: Heterodontus francisci; assembly: GCF_036365525.1. Classification (NCBI taxonomy): domain Eukaryota; kingdom Metazoa; phylum Chordata; class Chondrichthyes; order Heterodontiformes; family Heterodontidae; genus Heterodontus; species Heterodontus francisci. The sequence goes on from NW_027141894.1 coordinate 1,634,351, forward strand.
CAGCGTTTATTTGATCACCAGCCTATTTTCAGCTTATCAGGTTTTATTGGGATCACCAGCCAGGTGTTATTTGGTTTTACTCAATATCACAAGCCTATATATCTGGGCCATGGGGACATGCTCCAGTCTAACAGGCTCAAAATCTTGTCTAACAAGTTCTGGAATGGTTCCAACGTAAATATCATGTATTGGACTCTGTGGCTCTTAACCTTACGAGCTATTGACTTAATTTCAAGAGGAATAACTGCTGTCACTCTTTCAAATATAGCAGAGATAAATAAGATGAGTAATTTCAACACATTGATGCCTCCTGAATAACAATGAATACTATGATCAGTGATGACTAGCTAAGGTATTTCTCACAGAACAGGGTTCAGGAAAGTCACTCTCCTGTTAGTGATGGAGAATGTAGTGGGAAATATAGCACTAGGCTCCACAGCTGAACCAATGTTGGCCAATAAGATGGATGAGTAATGAGACTGATAGTACTAGGGTCTATCCGTAAATCAAAAGTTGACAACGAGATTGAGGTGATAGTGGGATGGATAGTATTAAAGTAGAGAGGTGAATCAGTGCTTATCACTCTAATGAAGGTGTTGGTGGGATGAGAAGTACTAGGTTCAATAGTTACATTTGCATTGTTCAGTCAGATGGAGGGTTTAGTGGAACAGATAGTATGCAACTCAGTAGGTGAATTGGTGCTGATCAGTGAGATGCAAGGGCAGGTGGAAACATTGGCAACACTCTGCTCAAAGAATGAATTACTGCAGTTCAATGAGCTGAACAAATAATAACGAAAACAGCTTTAGGAGTATGATAACTGCTCAGAACATTGGAAAAATGTTGAGGTGACTTCTGCTGTGCCCGCAGGCATCTCTCACTGATCAGTGAAGGGATCACGTTTTGGTCATATACTTAATAAAGAATTGATTCACCACCAGCCAAAGCCGCAAATTCATGAGAGGTTTAGGAAAAGGAGGTGTTGGTAATTCAGGTTAAGAACAAAACGCTGTGCAATCAGTGATAAGAATCATGTGGAACCGGCAGCAAGATAATTTCACCATTTAGGACAAAAGCAATATTCTGCAGAAGCTGGAAATCTGAAATAAAAACATCAAATGTTGGCAACGCTCAGCAGGTGCACTGTGGAGAGTGAAACAGAGTTAACATTTCAGGTTGATTAACTTTCTTCAGAGCTGAAAGTTTCATCATTTTCTGTTTTTAGCATTAGTAAGGAATTGGTTCAAGATGAATCACACTTGTTGAGATATGCTCCATCTAAGGTTTTTTTATTTATTTATTCATTCATGGGATGTGGACATCGCTGGCCAGGCCAGCATTTATTGCCCAGCCCTAATTTCCCTTGAGAAGGTGGTGGAGAGCTGCCTTCTTGAACCACAGCAGTCCATCTAGGGTAAGTACATCCACAGTGCTGTTAGGAAAGGAGTTCCAGGATTTTGACGCAGCAACATTGAAGGAACGGAGATATAGTTCCAAGTCAGGATGGTGTGTGACTTGGAGGGGAACTTGCAGGTGGTGGTGTTCCCATGCATTTGCTGCCCTTGCCCTTCTAGTTGGTAGAGGTCGCGAGTTTGGAAGGTGCTGTCTAAGGAGCCTTGGTGCGTTGCTGCAGTGCATCTTGGAGATGGTACGCACTGCAACCACTGTACGTCAGTGGTGAAGGGAGTGAATGTTGGTAGATGGGTTGTCAATCAAGCGGGCTGCTTTGCCCTGGATGGTGTTGAACTTCTTGAGTATTGGAGCTGCAGCCATCCAGTGGAGAGTATTCGATCACATTCCTGACTTATGCCTTGTAGATGGTAGTCAGGCTTTGGGGAATCAGGAGGGAAGTTACTCGCCACAGGATTCCCAGCCTCTGACCTGCTCTTGCAGCCACGGTATTTATATGGCTACTCCAGTTCAGTTTCTGGTCAGTGGTAGCCCCGAGGATGTTGATAGTGGGAGATTCAGTGATGATAATGCCATTGAATGTCAAGGGGAGATGGTTAGATTCTCTCTTGTTGGAGATGGTCATTGCCTGGCACTTGTGTGGCGTGAATGTTACTTGCCACTTATCAGCCGAAACCTTGATATTATGTTGATAAATGTTGATAAAGCCTCAACATTTCGCAGTGTGACGGTGGAGTAACACATTTGATGTGGGGATCTCAAATTCCTCTCCCTGCTGAGGTAGCTAATGAATTATTTTTATTAATTTTTAATTGTAAAAGAATCAGTAACACGAAATCTCAAGGAGTGTATTTATTTGTCGCCTGTGATTGTTACAATATTCCCCAAACTACAACAGTGACCATACTGTTGGACGCCCTGAACTCGTGAGGTCTGTTTCTCTTTTCCTGCTTTTTTTTTCAAAAAGTAAATATTCTGACTGCTATCAGCAACTGGAATTGATATTTAAAAGTAAATTTATTTTATTAATGAAGGAGCCCCGAATAAGTGGTGAGACTGTGGCTTATCAATTCTTAAAACAATAGCAAATCACTGCTCTTGCTGGAAGTCTGTGGTAAAAGCGTGCAAAGTTGGAAACACTCAGGCCAGACAACTGTGGAAATTCTTGTTAGGCTCATATGCAATATAAATGGATGAAATTTCAGCATTTAATTTGGCCTCCATGCCATTACCTGATTGGAAATTCGGCTGTTCTTTTTTTAAAATCTTGGAGTTGCAGCGATTGACTTTATCTGTTTGCTCAGTGAGTGTAGTTAATCCTAGTCAACATGGGATCCGATTTTCTGCTCGGTTGGATTATCTCTTGTATAAATAAGGCGAATCCTCTCAATGTAACGATCAGAGAATTGCTCTCAGTATCAGGACCAACCTTCGAATCATCGATTCTGATCGAAAGGAAAATAATGTCTCTTGGTTTTCTGATCAGACTGCAGATTCTATGGACGCTTTTTGATGTACAAAAGATTTACTACCCGATTTTGGCTGCTGTTGGTGTCCCAGGTAAGTTACTACCTGCAGCTGGTTTATCAGTAACCAGAGATTTACAGTACTTGGCATCTTAGTCTGCATCTCCAGGTCCTTGGTAATTAGGCGGCCTACAGTACAACAGTTACTACACTTCAAAGATATGCTGTAAAGAGCTTTGGGACGTCCTTAGGTTGCAAAATGGATTTCTTTATTCCTTTCTTTCTTCCCTATTTCCTTTCTTTCTCTTTGTCTCTCTTTCTCTCTTCATTTTTCTTTCTCTCTTTAATGTAATCATATTAAGATCCCAGTGTTCTTTCTGACAACGGCACAAGCTATGTAACTTGATCATTCTCTTAATTAAAGTTTTTGCACTTGAGTTGAATACAATGGTCCAGTGCCAGACGAAAAATGTTTTAAGAGCTCAGAAATGTTCTTTTTCTTTTTGCAAATATAGCTTGTTAATAATTTGTACAAAGTAATTCTAACAGGTAAATGATAAATGCATTGTTGATCCAATATGGGTCAGCTGACTCGCTTTCTAATCTTTTCAGTTCTTGGACAATTTCACTGTTTCTGAATGGTTAAGTTGAGATCTAAGATTGATCGACAGTTTGTCATTATTCATTTCATTTAATGGTTTTGTCTCTAATAATTAACCTGCATTAACAATTTAATCCTATCCCCCTCTGGTACAGTTCTTCGTATCTCTGATCAGGGCATACAGAATCATTGTGGGGGGGGACATTATGAGAGTGAAATCAGTCGATATTGGATGGTGTCTTAAACTTCTATGAAATGGGAATTTTGAACTCACCACTGGTGTAAAAGGGCAGGATTAACACTGTCTACAATTTAGATCGATTCTGATGCTGCATTATATCACTAGTGATGCATTCATATTATTCCACTGCTTACAGTGATGCCCAACAGTACAAATATAACCTGCAATACAATTCAGAAACTCGCCTTCAAAATGAACTTTTATTTTACACTCGGCTTGTCCAAAATTCAATATTCCATGAGCAACAATTTTCCAACAATTACATTCACGTGAGGAGGGTTTAAAGAAGCATGACAGCCCCCCATTTTACTTTCATGTTTAGTCGTCTTTTCTTTTTTTCACAACCCCCTTCTTTTTTGCATTTATTTCATTTCATCTTAGTTTGTTCAGTTTGCTTACCCACTGTTTTTTTTTTCATGTTGGCACTTGCTCCTGTTCAATATTTAGCCCATTAACACCTATTTTGTACTAATGCTTTGTCTTTCAACACACCATTAACACATTGTTTGATTTTTCTAGATTTAGAGATACAGCACTGAAACAGGCCCTTCGGCCCACCTAGTCTGTGCCAACCATTAGCCACCCATTTATACTAATCCTGCACTAATCCCATATTCCTACCACATCCTCACCTGTCCCTATATTCCCCGACCACCTACCTATACTAGTGGCAATTTATAATGGCCAATACACCTCCCAACCTGGAAGTCTTTTGGCTGTGGGAGGAAACCGGAGCACCCGGAGGCAACCCCACAGACACAGGGGGAACTTGCAAACTCCACACAGGCAGTACCCAGATTTGAACCCAGGTCGCCAGGGCTGTGAGGCTGCGGTGCTAACCACTGTGCCATCTTTGCTCCAGGATCTTTTGGTCTGATTAGTAAGTTTGCGGACGACACAAAGGTTGGTGGAGTTGCGGATAATGATGAGGATTGTCAGAGAGTACAGCAGGATATAGATCAGTTGGAGACTTGTGCGGAGAAATGGCAGATGGAGTTTAATCTGGACAAATGTGAGGTAATGCATTTTGGAAGGTCTAATGCAGGTGGGAGGTAGACAGTAAATGGCAGAATCCTTAGGAGTAGTGACAGGCAGAGAGATCTGGGTGTACAGGTCCACAGGTCACTGAAAGTGGCAACGCAGGTGGATAAGGTAGTCAAGAAGGCATACAGCATGCTTGCCTTCATCGGTCGGGGCATAGAGTATAATAATGTGCAAGTCATGCTGCAGCCTCCACGTCCTTCTGGTAGTGTGGTGACCAGAATTACACACAATATTCTAAGTGTGGCCTAACTAAAGTTCTGTACAGCTGCAGCATGACTTGCCAATTTTTATACTCTATGCCCCGACCGATGAAGGCAAGCATGCCGTATGCCTTCTTGACCACCTTATCCACCTGCATTGCCACTTTCAGTGACCTGTGGACCTGTACACCCAGATCTCTCTGCCTGTCAATACTCCTAAGGTTTCTGCCATTTACTGTCTACTTCCCACCTGCATTAGACCTTCAAAAATGCATTACCTCAAATTTGTCCAGATTAAACTCCATCTGCCATTTCTCTGTCCAAGTCTCCAACCGATCTATATCCTGCTGTATCCTCTGGCAATCCTCATCACTGTCCATAGCTCCACCAACCTTTGTGTCATCCGCAAACTTACGAATCAGACCAGCTAAATTTTCCTCCAAATTATTTACATATACTACAAACAGCAAAGGTCCCAGCACTGATCCCTGCGGAACATCACTAGTCACATCCCTCCATTCAGAAAAGCAAACATCCACTGCTACCCTCTGTCTTCTATGACCGAGCCAGTTCTGTATCCATCTTGACAGCTCCCCTCTGATCCCATGTGACTTCACCTTTTGTATCAGTCTGCCATGAGGGACCTTGTCAAAGGCTTTACTGAAGTCAGTATAGATAACATCCACTGCCCCTCCTTCATCAATCATCTTCATCACTTCTTCAAAAAACTCAATCAAATTATTGAGACACGACCTCCCCTTCACAAAACCATGCTGCCTCTCGCTGATAAGTCCATTTGTTTCCAAATGTAAATCCTGTCACGAAGAATCCTCTCTAATAATTTTCCTACTACTAATGTAAGGCTCACCGGCCTATAATTTCCTGGATTATCCTTGCTACCCTTCTTAAACAAAGGAACAACATTGGCTATTTTTCAGTCCTCTGGGACCTCACCTGTAGCCAATGAGGATGCAAAGATTTCTGTCAAGGCCCCAGCAATTTCTTCCCTTGCCTCCCTCAGTATTCTGGGGTAGATCCCATCAGGCCCTGGGGACTTATCTACCTTAATGCTTTGCAAGACACCCAACACCTCCTCCTTTTTGATAATGAGATGACTGAGACTATCTACACTCCCTTCCCTAGGCTCATCATCCATCAAGTCCTTCTCCTTGGTGAATACTGATGCAAAGTACTTATTTAGTACCTCACCCATTTCCTCTGGCTCCACACTTAGATTCCCTTCTCTGTCCTTGAGTGGGCCAACCCTTTCCCTGGTTACCCTCTTGCTCTTTATATATGTATAAAAAGCCTTGGGATTTTCCTTAATCCTGTTTGGCAATGACTTTTCATGACCCCTTTTAGCCCTCCTAACTCCTTGCTTAAGTTCCTTCCTACTGTCTTTATATTCCTCAAGGGATTCGTCTGTTCCTAGCCTTCCAGCCCTTATGAATTCTTCCTTTTTCTTTTAGACTAGGCTCACAATATCCCGCGTTATCCAAGGTTCCCGAAACTTGCCAACTTATCCTTCATCCTCACAGGAACATGCTGGTCCTGGATTCTAATCAACTGACTTTTGAAAGACTCCCACATGTCAGATGTTGATTTACCCTCAAACAGCCGCCCCCAATCTAAATTCTTCAGTTCCTGCCTAATATTGTTATAATTAGCCTTTCCCCAATTTAGCCCCTTCACCCTAGGACTACTCTTATCCTTATCCACAAGTACCTTAAAACTTATGGAATTATGGTCACTGTTCCCGAAATGCTCCCCTACTGAAACTTCGACCACCTGGCCGGTCTTCTTCCCCAATACCAGGTCCAGTACGGCCCCATCCCTAGTTGGACTATCTACGTATTGTTTCAAGAAGCCCTCCTGGATGCTCCTTACAAATTCTTCCCCATCCAAGCCCCTCGCACTAAGTGAGTCCCAGTCAATATTGGGGAAGTTAAAATCACCCACCACCACAACCCTGTTACCTTTACATCTTTCCAAAATCTGTCTCCATATCTGCTCCTCTACCTCCCGCTGGCTGTTGGGAGGCCTGTAGTAAACCCCCAACATCGTGACTGCAACCTTCCTATTCCTGAGCTCCACCCATATTGTCTTGCTGCATGAACCCTCCGATGTGTCCTCCCGCATTATAGCTGTGATATTCTCCTTAACAAGTAATGCAACTCCCCCACCCCTTTTACATCCCCCTCTATCCCGCCTGAAGCTTCTAAATCCTGGAACATTTAGCTGCTAATCCTGTCCTTCCCTCCACCAAGTCTCTGTAATAGCAACAACATCATAGCTCTGAGTACTAATCCAAGCTCTAAGTTCATCTGCCTTACCTGTTATACTTCTCACATTGAAACAAATGCACTTCAGACCTCCAGTCCCGCTGTGCTCCGCAACATCTCACTGCCTGCTCTTCCTCTTAGTCTTACTGGCCTTATTTACTCGTTCCCCCTCATTTATTTCACTTGTTGTCCTACTGCTCTGGTTCCCACCCCCCTGCCACACTCGTTTAAATCCTCCCGAATGTCGCTAGCAAACCTTGCGGCCAGGATATTTGTGCCCCTCCAGTTTAGATGCAACCCGTCCTTCTTGTACATGTCCCATCTGTCCCTGAAGAGACCCCAATGGTCCAGATATCTGAAAACCTCCCTTCGACACCAGCTGCTCAGCCACGTGTTTAGCTGCACTATCTTCCTATTTCTCGCCTCACTGGCACGTGGCACAGGGACTAATCCAGAGATTACAACCCTAGAGGTCCAGTCTTTTAAATTTCTACCTAACTCCCTAAACTCCCCCTGCAGGACCTCATCACTCTTCCTGCCTGTGTCATTGGTACCGATGTGTACCACAACCTCTGGCTGCTCACCCTCCCCCTTCAGAATGCCCCCTGTCCGTTCAGAGACATCCTTGATCCTGGCACCAGGGAGGCAACATACCATCCTGGAGTCTCTTTCACGTCCACAGAAGCGCCTATCTGTGTCCCTGACTATAGAGTCCCCTGTAACTATTGCTCTTCTGCGCTGTGTCCCTCCCTGCTGAACAACAGTGCCAGCCGTGGTGCCACTGCTCTATCTGCTGGACTCATCTTCATGCAAATGAACAGCTCATGTCCGGGGATTTCTTTCTCACAACCAGGGTCCCATTGTAAAAGTGATAGTCTTGATGCCTTGCTAATGTTAATAGGCAGTCCCTTTAAATTTCCTATGTCTTGGTTCTTGCTGGAGCAGGGCAGACATTTCATCTCACATCATAGCCCTTGCAAACTAAGTGGCCGTCTTAAGCTGTGAGCAAAGTCACCTTTTATCTGTTGTTTTAAAATTTCTTTAAAAAAAAACAAATCAGATGGTTGAAAAAAAAATCAACATAGCACATTGGCGTGAAACTCAGTTCACGTATTCCAATGTTCTTGTGGCCAATCGGCCATCTTGCAACAACTTTAAATTTGACCTAATCCAAACCTCTGCTGCCTCTCTCCTAACTCTCATCAAGTGCCATTCAGCCCTCACTCTTGTGCACGCTGATCTACATTCGCTTCAGTTTCAGCAACACCTCAATTTTAACTTCCTCATTTTCTAATTCTTCCAAAGCCTCGCTGCTGATTACCTTTACAACCTCCTCCACCTCTTGAACTTACTGAGATCTTTTGCTAATCCAATTCTGGCCTTTGGTGCATCCCCAATTTTTTTTGGTGCGCCATTGTTGGCAGTCGATGCAGCTACTTAATCCCTAAACTTTGGACTCATCTTCAGAATTGAAGAGATACCATTTACAGGACTTATGGGAAAGAGTAAGAGTTGGAACAAATTCAATATTTTTTTTCAGATAACAGGCAGATACAATAGGCCGAATGCCCCCTTTTATGCTTGTCAGTTAATGGTTCCATGGCCCAGATTTTGAACTGCTTTCAACTGCACATGTGTGGACTCCAAATTTTCCTGTCATTTTCAAGGAAATAATGACACAAACTTCGACAGTTTCGCCATCATTCCGATGGCAAAATCCAGCCCAATGATTCGAAAACTCTCCAGCACTCTTTGTCCACATTTAAGATGTTTCTTCACTTCTACCTCTTTGACCATGCTTTTGCTCCACTGTCCTACTATCTCAATGGCCCAAAATCTGCAGTTGTAATTATGGTCAAACTGCCAGCTGTATAAAAGCAAAATACTGCGGATGCTGGAAATCTGAAACAAAAACAAGAAATGCTGGATTCACTCAGCATGTCTGGCAGCTTCTGTGGAAAGAGAAGCAGAGTTAACGTTTCGGGTCAGTGACCCTTCTTCGGAACGTTCTTCTTGATGCACATTTGCTGATGGCTGTGACAGGCTTCCGAGGGAAATGGCTGACACATTTAGTCTTGATTCATTCTGTTGTAAATTAGACAGATTATTTTTCCAACACTGGGTGTTTCCTCACATTATGTCTGGGTCTGTTATAGATGGGTTGATAAAGATTAATTGTTCTGGTTACTCGCCAACTATATTATTATTTTGATCCAGTGACTACCTGGATGATAGAAGGCCAAACTAGATTGTCCTTGGTCATTTTCACCTGGCAAATCTTATGTTCCTATTCTTCTATTATATGTATTACAAACAATGGATGGGAAGGTTTGATATAGCTCATTGACCACAAAAGTGCTCAGTACCCTAAACAAGTGGCCACCATCAATGCAAGAGCATAAACAATCGATGTTGTCAGCTTGCAGTTCCATTCAGAGACCACCACTGATGACCAACTGGTGCTACTTCTAGACTTCTTGCATCACTTATTTGATGCTCCATTATTGACTACTCTGATGACAAAGCTGACATTCTAGATGGTCTGCAGAGATTAAAATAATTAGGTTCCATCAATGGATGCCAAGGCAAACTGCATTTTGTTTGCTGCATTTCAGGTTATTGTAAAGAACATCAATCCAATCTATTCTATTATTTCACTGGAAACGCAACAAACAAACAACAAAGAAGAGAAAAGAAAATTACAGCACAGGAACAGGCCCTTCGGCCCTCCAAGCCGACGCCGATCCAAATCATCTATCTAAACCTGTCGCCTATTTTCTAAGGGTCTGTATCTCTTTACTTCCTGCCCATTCATGTATCTGTCCAGATACATCTCAAAAGACGCGATCGTGCCCACGTCTACCACCTCCACTGGCAATGCCAGTATCAATACCTGTCATTACCACTCAGTGTAATAGGAAACAGCCCAGTACCAATACCTGTCATTACCACTCAGTGTAATAGGAAGCAGCCCAGTATCAATACCTGTGATTACCACTCAGTGTAATAGGAAACAGCCCAGTATCAATACCTGTCATTACCACTCAGTGTAATAGGAAACAGACCAGTATCAATACTTGTCATTTCCACTCAGTGTAATAGGAAACAGACCAGTATCAATACTTGTCATTACCACTCAGTGTAATAGGAAGCAGCCCAGTATCAATACCTGTGATTACCACTCAGTGTAATAGGAAACAGCGCGGTATCAATACCTGTGATTACCACGCAGTGTAATAGGAAACAGACCAGTATCAATACTTGTCATTTCCACTCAGTGTAATAGGAAACAGCCCAGTATCAATACCTGTCATTTCCACTCAGTGTAATAGGAAACAGACCAGTATCAATACCTGTCATTCCCACTCAGTGTAATAGGAAACAGACCAGTATCAATACTTGTCATTACCACTCAGTGTAATAGGAAGCAGCCCAGTATCAATACCTGTCATTACCACTCATTGTAATAGGAAACAGACCAGTACCAATACCTGTCATTAGCACTCAGTGTAATAGGAAACAGCCCAGTGTCAATACCTGTCATTACCACTCAGTGTAATCGGAAGCAGCCCAGTACCAATACCTGTCATTACCACTCAGTGTAATAGGAAACAAACCAGTATCAATACCTGTCATTACCACTCAGTGTAATAGGAAACAGACCAGTATCAATACCTCTCATTACCACTCAGTGTAATAGGAAAAAGCCCAGTACCAATACCTGTCATTACCACTCAGTGTAATAGGAAGCAGCCCAGTGTCAATACCTGTCATTCCCACTCAGTGTAATAGGAAACAGCCCAGTACCAATACCTGTCATTACCACTCAGTGTAATAGGAAGCAGCCCAGTATCAATACCTGTCATTACCACTCAGTGTAATAGGAAACAGCCCAGTACCAATACCTGTCATTACCACTCAGTGTAATAGGAAACAGCCCAGTAACAATACCTGTCATTACCACTCAGTGTAATAGGAAGCAGCCCAGTACGAATACCTGTCATTACCACTCAGTGTAATAGGAAGCAGCCCAGTATCAATACCTGTGATTACCACTCAGTGTAATAGGAAGCAGCCCAGTATCAATACCTGTCATTTCCACTCAGTGCAATAGGAAGCAGCCCAGTATCAATACCTGTCATTCCCACTCAGTGTAATAGGAAACAGCCCAGTACCAATACCTGTCATTTCCACTCAGTGTAATAGGAAACAGCCCAGTACCAATACATGTCATTCCCACTCAGTGTAATAGGAAGCAGCCCAGTATCAATACCTGTCATTTCCACTCAGTGTAATAGGAAGCAGCCCAGTATCAATACCTGTCATTCCCATTCAGTGTAATAGGAAACAGCCCAGTACCAATACCTGTCATTCCCACTCAGTGTAATAGGAAACAGCCCAGTATCAATACCTGTCATTTCCACTCAGTGTAATAGGAAACAGCCCAGTACCAATACCTGTCATTACCACTCAGTGTAATAGGAAGCAGCCCAGTATCAATACCTGTCATTTCCACTCAGTGTAATAGGAAACAGCCCAGTACCAATACCTGTCATTACCACTCAGTGTAATAGGAAGCAGCCCAGTGTCAATACCTGTCATTTCCACTCAGTGTAATAGGAAACAGCCCAGTACCAATACCTGTCATTACCACTCAGTGTAATAGGAAGCAGCCCAGTACCAATACCTGTCATTACCACTCAGTGTAATAGGAAGCAGCCCAGTGTTGATACCTGTCATTACCACTCAGTGTAATAGGTAACAGCCCAGTACCAATACCTGTCATTACCACTCAGTGTAATAGGAAACAGACCAGTATCAATACCTGTCATTACCCCTCAGTGTAATAGGAAGCATCCCAGTATCAATACCTGTCATTCCCACTCAGTGTAATAGGAAACAGCCCAGTATCAATACCTGTGATTACCACTCAGTGTAATAGGAAACAGCCCAGTATCAAGACCTGTCATTACCACTCAGTGTGATAGGAAACAGCCCAGTGTCAATACCTGTCATTCCCACTCAGTGTAATAGGATGCAGCCCAGTGTCAATACCTGTCATTCCCACTCAGTGTAATAGGTTGCAGCCCAGTATCAATACCTGTCATTACCACTCAGTGTAATAGGAAACAGCCCAGTACCAATACCTGTCATTACCACTCAGTGTAATAGGAAGCAGCCCAGTGTCAATACCTGTCATTCCCACTCAGTGTAATGGGATGCAGCCCAGTATCAATACCTGTCATTACCACTCAGTGTAATAGGAAACAGCCCAGTATCAATACCTGTCATTACCACTCAGTGTAATAGGAAGCAGCCCAGTATCAATACCTGTGATTACCACTCTGTGTAATAGGAAACAGCCCAGTATCAATACATGTCATTCCCACTCAGTGTAATAGGAAACAGCCCAGTACCAATACCTGTCATTACCACTCAGTGTAAAGGAAGCAGCCCAGTATCAATACCTGTGATTACCACTCAGTGTAATAGGAAACAGCCCAGTATCAATACCTGTCATTACCACTCAGTGTAATAGGAAACAGACCAGTATCAATACTTGTCATTTCCACTCAGTGTAATAGGAAACAGACCAGTATCAATACTTGTCATTACCACTCAGTGTAATAGGAAGCAGCCCAGTATCAATACCTGTGATTACCTCTCAGTGTAATAGGAAACAGCCCGGTATCAATACCTGTGATTACCACTCAGTGCAATAGGAAACAGACCAGTATCAATACTTGTCATTTCCACTCAGTGTAATAGGAAACAGCCCAGTATCAATACCTGTCATTCCCACTCAGTGTAATAGGAAACAGACCAGTATCGATACCTGTCATTCCCACTCAGTGTAATAGGAAACAGACCAGTATCAATACTTGTCATTACCACTCAGTGTAATAGGAAGCAGCCCAGTATCAATACCTGTCATTACCACTCAGTGTAATAGGAAACAGCCCAGTATCAATACCTGTCATTCCCACTCAGTGTAATAGGAAACAGACCAGTATCAATACCTGTCATTTCCACTCAGTGTAATAGGAAACAGACCAGTATCAATACCTGTCATTCCCACTCAGTGTAATAGGAAACAGACCAGTATCAATACTTGTCATTACCACTCAGTGTAATAGGAAGCAGCCCAGTATCAATACCTGTCATTACCACTCATTGTAATAGGAAACAGACCAGTATCAATACCTGTCATTCCCACTCAGTGTAATAGGAAACAGCCCAGTATCAATACCTGTCATTCCCACTCAGTGTAATAGGAAACAGCCCAGTATCAATACCTGTCATTACCACTCAGTGTAATAGGAAACAGACCAGTATCAATACCTGTCATTACCACTCAGTGTAATAGGAAACAGACCAGTATCAATACTTGTCATTACCACTCAGTGTAATAGAAAACAGCCCAGTATCAATACCTGTCATTTCCACTCAGTGTAATAGGAAACAACCCAGTACCAATACCTGTCATTACCACTCAGTGTAATAGGAAACAAACCAGTATCAATACCTGTCATTACCATTCAGTGTAATAGGAAACAGACCAGTACCAATACCTGTCATTACCACTCAGTGTAATAGGAAACAGACCAGTATCAATACCTCTCATTACCACTCAGTGTAATAGGAAAAAGCCCAGTACCAATACCTGTCATTACCACTCAGTGTCATCGGAAGCAGCCCAGTGTCAATACCTGTCATTCCCACTCAGTGTAATAGGAAACAGCCCAGTACCAATACCTGTCATTACCACTCAGTGTAATAGGAAGCAGCCCAGTATCAATACCAGTCATTCCCACTCAGTGTAATAGGAAACAGACCAGTACCAATACCTGTCATTACCACTCAGTGTAATAGGAAACAGCCCAGAACCAATACCTGTCATTACCACTCAGTGTAATAGGAAGCAGCCCAGTACCCATACCTGTCATTACCACTCAGTGTAATAGGAAGCAGCCCAGTATCAATACCTGTCATTTCCACTCAGTGTAATAGGAAACAGACCAGTATCAATACCTGTGATTACCACTCAGTGTAATAGGAAGCAGCCCAGTATCAATACCTGTCATTTCCACTCAGTGTAATAGGAAGCAGCCCAGTATCAATACCTGTCATTACCACTCAGTGTAATAGGAAACAGCCCAGTACCAATACCTGTCATTACCACTCAGTGTAATAGGAAGCAGCCCAGTGTTTATACCTGTCATTACCACTCAGTGTAATAGGTAACAGCCCAGTACCAATACCTGTCATTACCACTCAGTGTAATAGGAAACAGACCAGTATCAATACCTGTCATTACCCCTCAGTGTAATAGGAAGCAGCCCAGTATCAATACCTGTCATTCCCACTCAGTGTAATAGGAAACAGCCCAGTACCAATACCTGTCATTACCACTCAGTGTAATAGGAAGCAGCCCAGTGTTTATACCTGTCATTACCACTCAGTGTAATAGGTAACAGCCCAGTACCAATACCTGTCATTACCACTCAGTGTAATAGGAAACAGACCAGTATCAATACCTGTCATTACCCCTCAGTGTAATAGGAAGCAGCCCAGTATCAATACCTGTCATTCCCACTCAGTGTAATAGGAAACAGCCCAGTATCAATACCTGTCATTACCACTCAGTGTGATAGGAAACAGCCCAGTACCAATACCTGTCATTACCACTCAGTGTAATAGGAAACAGCCCAGTATAAATACCTGTCATTACCACTCAGTGTAATAGGAAGGAGCCCAGTATCAATACCTGTCATTACCACTCAGTGTAATAGGAAACAGACCAGTATCAATACCTGTCATTCCCACTCAGTGTAATAGGAAACAGACCAGTATCAATACCTGTCATTTCCACTCAGTGTAATAGGAAACAGACCAGTATCAATACCTGTCATTCCCACTCAGTGTAATAGGAAACAGACCAGTATCAATACTTGTCATTACCACTCAGTGTAATAGGAAGCAGCCCAGTATCAATACCTGTCATTACCACTCATTGTAATAGGAAACAGACCAGTATCAATACCTGTCATTCCCACTCAGTGTAATAGGAAACAGCCCAGTATCAATACCTGTCATTCCCACTCAGTCTAATAGGAAACAGCCCAGTATCAATACCTGTCATTACCACTCAGTGTAATAGGAAACAGACCAGTATCAATACCTGTCATTACCACTCAGTGTAATAGGAAACAGACCAGTATCAATACTTGTCATTACCACTCAGTGTAATAGAAAACAGCCCAGTGTCAATACCTGTCATTTCCACTCAGTGTAATAGGAAACAGCCCAGTATCAATACCTGTCATTACCACTCAGTGTAATAGGAAAAAGCCCAGTACCAATACCTGTCATTACCACTCAGTGTAATAGGAAACAAACCAGTATCAATACCTGTCATTACCATTCAGTGTAATAGGAAACAGACCAGTACCAATACCTGTCATTACCACTCAGTGTAATAGGAAACAGACCAGTATCAATACCTCTCATTGCCACTCAGTGTAATAGGAAAAAGCCCAGTACCAATACCTGTCATTACCACTCAGTGTCATTGGAAGCAGCCCAGTGTCAATACCTGTCATTCCCACTCAGTGTAATAGGAAACAGCCCAGTACCAATACCTGAAATTACCACTCAGTGTAATAGGAAGCAGCCCAGTATCAATACCTGTCATTCCCACTCAGTGTAATAGGAAACAGACCAGTACCAATACCTGTCATTACCACTCAGTGTAATAGGAAACAGCCCAGTACCAATACATGTCATTACCACTCAGTGTAATAGGAAGCAGCCCAGTACAAATACCTGTCATTACAACTCAGTGTAATAGGAAGCAGCCCAGTATCAATACCTGTGATTACCACTCAGTGTAATAGGAAGCAGCCCATTATCAATACCTGTCATTTCCACTCAGTGTAATAGGAAGCAGCTCAGTATCAATACCTGTCATTACCACTCAGTGTAATAGGAAACAGCCCAGTACCAATACCTGTCATTTCCACTCAGTGTAATAGGAAACAGACCAGTACCAATACCTGTCATTACCACTCAGTGTAATAGGAAGCAGCCCAGTATCAATACCTGTCATTTCCACTCAGTGTAATAGGAAGCAGCCCAGTATCAATACCTGTCATTCCCACTCAGTGTAATAGGAAAAAGCCCAGTACCAATACCTGTCATTACCACTCAGTGTAATAGGAAGCAGCCCAGTGTCAATACCTGTCATTCCCACTCAGTGTAATAGGAAACAGCCCAGTACCAATACCTGTCATTACCACTCAGTGTAATAGGAAGCAGCCCAGTGTTAATACCTGTCATTACCACTCAGTGTAATAGGTAACAGCCCAGTACCAATACCTGTCATTACCACTCAGTGTAATAGGAAACAGACCAGTATCAATACCTGTCATTACCCCTCAGTGTAATAGGAAGCAGCCCAGTATCAATACCTGTCATTCCCACTCAGTGTAATAGGAAACAGCCCAGTATCAATACCTGTCATTACCACTCAGTGTGATAGGAAACAGCCCAGTACCAATACTTGTCATTACCACTCAGTGTAATAGGAAACAGCCCAGTATCAATACCTGTCATTACCACTCAGTGTAATAGGAAACAGCCCAGTATCAATACCTGTCATTAACACTCAGTGTAATAGGAAACAGACCAGTCTGAATACCAGTCATTTCCACTCAGTGCAATAGGACGCAGCCCAGTGTCAATACCTGTCATTCCCACTTAGTGTAATTGGATGCAGCCCAGTATCAATACCTGTCATTACCACTCAGTGTAATAGGAAACAGCCCAGTACCAATACCTGTCATTACCACTCAGTGCAATAGGAAGCAGCCCAGTATGAATACCTGTCATTACCACTCAGTGGAATAGGAAAAAGCCCAGTCCCAATACCTGTCATTCCCACTCAGTGTAATAGGAAACAGACCAGTATCAATACCTATCATTACCACTCAGTGTAATAGGAAGCAGCCCAGTGTCAATACCTGTCATTCCCACTCAGTGTAATAGGAAACAGCCCAGTACCAATACCTGTCATTACCACTCAGTGTAATAGGAAACAGCCCAGTACCAATACCTGTCATTACCACTCAGTGTAATAGGAAAAAGCCCAGTCCCAATACCTGTCATTCCCACTCAGTGTAATAGGAAGCAGCCCAGTGTCAATACCTGTCATTCCCACTCAGTGTAATAGGAAACAGACCAGTACCAATACCTGTCATTACCACTCAGTGTCATTGGAAGCAGCCCAGTGTCAATACCTGTCATTCCCACTCAGTGTAATAGGAAACAGCCCAGTACCAATACCTGTCATTACCACTCAGTGTAATAGGAAGCAGCCCAGTATCAATACCTGTCATTCCCACTCAGTGTAATAGGAAACAGACCAGTACCAATACCTGTCATTACCACTCAGTGTAATAGGAAACAGCCCAGTACCAATACATGTCATTACCACTCAGTGTAATAGGAAGCAGCCCAGTACAAATACCTGTCATTACAACTCAGTGTAATAGGAAGCAGCCCAGTATCAATACCTGTGATTACCACTCAGTGTAATAGGAAGCAGCCCATTATCAATACCTGTCATTTCCACTCAGTGTAATAGGAAGCAGCTCAGTATCAATACCTGTCATTACCACTCAGTGTAATAGGAAACAGCCCAGTACCAATACCTGTCATTTCCACTCAGTGTAATAGGAAACAGAACAGTACCAATACCTGTCATTACCACTCAGTGTAATAGGAAGCAGCCCAGTATCAATACCTGTCATTTCCACTCAGTGTAATAGGAAGCAGCCCAGTATCAATACCTGTCATTCCCACTCAGTGTAATAGGAAAAAGCCCAGTACCAATACCTGTCATTACCACTCAGTGTAATAGGAAGCAGCCCAGTGTCAATACCTGTCATTCCCACTCAGTGTAATAGGAAACAGCCCAGTACCAATACCTGTCATTACCACTCAGTGTAATAGGAAGCAGCCCAGTGTTAATACCTGTCATTACCACTCAGTGTAATAGGTAACAGCCCAGTACCAATACCTGTCATTACCACTCAGTGTAATAGGAAACAGACCAGTATCAATACCTGTCATTACCCCTCAGTGTAATAGGAAGCAGCCCAGTATCAATACCTGTCATTCCCACTCAGTGTAATAGGAAACAGCCCAGTATCAATACCTGTCATTACCACTCAGTGTGATAGGAAACAGCCCAGTACCAATACTTGTCATTACCACTCAGTGTAATAGGAAACAGCCCAGTATCAATACCTGTCATTACCACTCAGTGTAATAGGAAACAGCCCAGTATCAATACCTGTCATTAACACTCAGTGTAATAGGAAACAGACCAGTCTGAATACCAGTCATTTCCACTCAGTGCAATAGGACGCAGCCCAGTGTCAATACCTGTCATTCCCACTCAGTGTAATTGGATGCAGCCCAGTATCAATACCTGTCATTACCACTCAGTGTAATAGGAAACAGCCCAGTACCAATACCTGTCATTACCACTCAGTGCAATAGGAAGCAGCCCAGTATGAATACCTGTCATTACCACTCAGTGGAATAGGAAAAAGCCCAGTCCCAATACCTGTCATTCCCACTCAGTGTAATAGGAAACAGACCAGTATCAATACCTATCATTACCACTCAGTGTAATAGGAAGCAGCCCAGTGTCAATACCTGTCATTCCCACTCAGTGTAATAGGAAACAGCCCAGTACCAATACCTGTCATTACCACTCAGTGTAATAGGAAACAGCCCAGTACCAATACCTGTCATTACCACTCAGTGTAATAGGAAAAAGCCCAGTCCCAATACCTGTCATTCCCACTCAGTGCAATAGGAAGCAGCCCAGTGTCAATACCTGTCATTCCCACTCAGTGTAATAGGAAACAGACCAGTATCAATACCTGTCATTACCACTCAGTGTAATAGGAATCAGCCCAGTACCAATACCTGTCATTTCCACTCAGTGTAATAGGAAACAGACCAGTACCAATACCTGTCATTACCACTCAGTGTAATAGGAAACAGCCCAGTACCAATACCTGTCATTACCACTCAGGGTAATAGGAAAAAGCCCAGTCCCAATACCTGTCATTCCCACTCAGTGTAATAGGAAGCAGCCCAGTGTCAATACCTGTCATTCCCACTCAGTGTAATAGGAAACAGCCCAGTACCAATACCTGTCATTACCACTCAGTGTAATAGGAAACAGCCCAGTACCAATACCTGTCATTACCACTCAGTGTAATAGGAAGCAGCCCAGTATCAATACCTGTGATTACCACTCAGTGTAATAGGAAACAGACCAGTATCAATACCTGTCATTACCACTCAGTGTAATAGGAAACAGCCCAGTATCAATACCTGTCATTACCACTCAGTGTAATAGGAAACAGCCCAGTTCCAATACCTGTCATTACCATTCAGTGTAATAGGAAACAGCCCAGTATCAATACCTGTGATTACCACTCAGTGTAATAGGAAACAGAACAGTATCAATACCTGTCATTTCCACTCAGTGTAATAGGAAACAGCCCAGTACCAATACCTGTCATTACCACTCAGTGTAATAGGAAACAGACCAGTATCAATACCTGTCATTACCACTCAGTGTAATAGGAAACAGCCCAGTACCAATACCTGTCATTTCCACTCAGTGTAATAGGAAACAGCCCAGTACCAATACCTGTCATTACCACTCAGTGTAATAGGAAACAGCCCAGTATCAATACCTGTCATTCCCACTCAGTGTAATAGGAAACAGCCCAGTACCAATACCTGTCATTCCCACTCAGTGTAATAGGAAACAGCCCAGTATCAATACTTGTCATTCCCACTCAGTGTAATAGGAAACAGCCCAGTACCAATACCTGTCATTTCCACTCAGTGTAATAGGAAACAGCCCAGTACCAATACCTGTCATTACCACTCAGTGTAATAGGAAGCAGCCCAGTGTCAATACCTGTCATTCCCACTCAGTGTAATAGGAAACAGACCAGTATCAATACTTGTCATTTCCACTCAGTGTAATAGGAAGCAGCCCAGTGTTAATACCTGTCATTCCCACTCAGAGTAATAGGAAGCAGCCCAGTATCAATACTTGTCATTACCACTCAGTGTAATAGGAAACAGACCAGTATCAATACTTGTCATTACCACTCAGTGTAATAGGAAACAGACCAGTATCAATACTTGTCATTACCACTCAGTGTAATAGGAAACAGCCCAGTATCAATACCTGTCATTACCACTCAGTGTAATAGGAAACAGACCAGTATCAATACTTGTCATTACCACTCAGTGTAATAGGAAACAGACCATTATCAATACTTGTCATTACCACTCAGTGTAATAGGAAACAGCCCAGTATCAATACCTGTCATTTCCACTCAGTGTAATAGGAAACAGCCCAGTACCAATACCTGTCATTCCCACTCAGTGTAATAGGAAACAGACCAGTACCAATACCTGTCATTACCACTCAGTGTAATAGGAAACAGCCCAGTACCAATACCTGTCATTACCACTCAGTGTAATAGGAAGCAGCCCAGTACCAATACCTGTCATTACAACTCAGTGTAATAGGAAGCAGCCCAGTATCAATACCTGTCATTACCACTCAGTGTAATAGGAAGCAGCCCAGTATCAATACCTGTCAGTACCACTCAGTGTAATAGGAAGCAGCCCAGTACCAATACCTGTCATTACCACTCAGTGTAATAGGAAGCAGCCCAGTACCAATACCTGTCATTACAACTCAGTGTAATAGGAAGCAGCCCAGTATCAATACCTGTCATTTCCACTCAGTGTAATAGGAAACAGACCAGTACCAATACCTGTCATTACCACTCAGTGTAATAGGAAACAGCCCAGTACCAATACCTGTCATTACCACTCAGTGTAATAGGAAGCAGCCCAGTACCAATACCTGTCATTACAACTCAGTGTAATAGGAAGCAGCCCAGTATCAATACCTGTGATTACCACTCAGTGTAATAGCAAGCAGCCCAGTATCAATACCTGTCATTTCCACTCAGTGTAATAGGAAGCAGCCCAGTATCAATACCTGTCATTACCACTCAGTGTAATAGGAAACAGCCCAGTACCAATACCTGTCATTTCCACTCAGTGTAATAGGAAACAGACCAGTACCAATACCTGTCATTACCACTCAGTGTAATAGGAAGCAGCCCAGTATCAATACCTGTCATTTCCACTCAGTGTAATAGGAAGCAGCCCAGTATCAATACCTGTCATTCCCACTCAGTGAAATAGGAAAAAGCCCAGTACCAATACCTGTCATTACCACTCAGTGTAATAGGAAGCAGCCCAGTGTCAATACCTGTCATTCCCACTCAGTGTAATAGGAAACAGCCCAGTACCAATACCTGTCATTACCACTCAGTGTAATAGGAAGCAGCCCAGTGTTAATACCTGTCATTACCACTCAGTGTAATAGGTAACAGCCCAGTACCAATACCTGTCATTACCACTCAGTGTAATAGGAAACAGACCAGTATCAATACCTGTCATTACCCCTCAGTGTAATAGGAAGCAGCCCAGTATCAATACCTGTCATTCCCACTCAGTGTAATAGGAAACAGCCCAGTATCAATACCTGTCATTACCCCTCAGTGTGATAGGAAACAGCCCAGTACCAATACTTGTCATTACCACTCAGTGTAATAGGAAACAGCCCAGTATCAATACCTGTCATTACCACTCAGTGTAATAGGAAACAGCCCAGTATCAATACCTGTCATTACCACTCAGTGTAATAGGAAACAGACCAGTCTGAATACCAGTCATTTCCACTCAGTGTAATAGGAAGCAGCCCAGTATCAATACCTGTCATTACCACTCAGTGTAATAGGAAACAGCCCAGTACCAATACCTGTCATTACCACTCAGTGCAATAGGAAGCAGCCCAGTATGAATACCTGTCATTACCACTCAGTGGAATAGGAAAAAGCCCAGTCCCAATACCTGTCATTCCCACTCAGTGTAATAGGAAACAGACCAGTATCAATACCTGTCATTACCACTCAGTGTAATAGGAAGCAGCCCAGTGTCAATACCTGTCATTCCCACTCAGTGTAATAGGAAACAGCCCAGTACCAATACCTGTCATTACCACTCAGTGTAATAGGAAACAGCCCAGTACCAATACCTGTCATTACCACTCAGTGTAATAGGAAAAAGCCCAGTCCCAATACCTGTCATTCCCACTCAGTGTAATAGGAAGCAGCCCAGTGTCAATACCTGTCATTCCCACTCAGTGTAATAGGAAACAGACCAGTATCAATACCTGTCATTACCACTCAGTGTAATAGGAATCAGCCCAGTACCAATACCTGTCATTTCCACTCAGTGTAATAGGAAACAGACCAGTACCAATACCTGTCATTACCACTCAGTGTAATAGGAAACAGCCCAGTACCAATACCTGTCATTACCACTCAGTGTAATAGGAAAAAGCCCAGTCCCAATACCTGTCATTCCCACTCAGTGTAATAGGAAGCAGCCCAGTGTCAATACCTGTCATTCCCACTCAGTGTAATAGGAAACAGCCCAGTACCAATACCTGTCATTACCACTCAGTGTAATAGGAAACAGCCCAGTACCAATACCTGTCATTACCACTCAGTGTAATAGGAAGCAGCCCAGTATCAATACCTGTGATTACCACTCAGTGTAATAGGAAACAGACCAGTATCAATACCTGTCATTACCACTCAGTGTAATAGGAAACAGCCCAGTACCAATACCTGTCATTTCCACTCAGTGTAATAGAAAACAGCCCAGTTCCAATACCTGTCATTACCACTCAGTGTAATAGGAAACAGCCCAGTATCAATACCTGTGATTACCACTCAGTGTAATAGGAAACAGAACAGTATCAATACCTGTCATTTCCACTCAGTGTAATAGGAAACAGCCCAGTACCAATACCTGTCATTACCACTCAGTGTAATAGGAAACAGACCAGTATCAATACCTGTCATTACCACTCAGTGTAATAGGAAACAGCCCAGTACCAATACCTGTCATTTCCACTCAGTGTAATAGGAAACAGCCCAGTACCAATACCTGTCATTACCACTCAATGTAATAGGAAACAGCCCAGTATCAATACCTGTCATTCCCACTCAGTGTAATAGGAAACAGCCCAGTACCAATACCTGTCATTCCCACTCAGTGTAATAGGAAACAGCCCAGTATCAATACTTGTCATTCCCACTCAGTGTAATAGGAAACAGCCCAGTACCAATACCTGTCATTTCCACTCAGTGTAATAGGAAACAGCCCAGTACCAATACCTGTCATTACCACTCAGTGTAATAGGAAGCAGCCCAGTGTCAATACCTGTCATTCCCACTCAGTGTAATAGGAAAGAGACCAGTATCAATACTTGTCATTTCCACTCAGTGTAATAGGAAGCAGCCCAGTGTTAATACCTGTCATTCCCACTCAGAGTAATAGGAAGCAGCCCAGTATCAATACTTGTCATTACCACTCAGTGTAATAGGAAACAGACCAGTATCAATACTTGTCATTACCACTCAGTGTAATAGGAAACAGACCAGTATCAATACTTGTCATTACCACTCAGTGTAATAGGAAACAGCCCAGTATCAATACCTGTCATTACCACTCAGTGTAATAGGAAACAGACCAGTATCAATACTTGTCATTACCACTCAGTGTAATAGGAAACAGACCATTACCAATACTTGTCATTTCCACTCAGTGTAATAGGAAACAGCCCAGTATCAATACCTGTCATTTCCACTCAGTGTAATAGGAAGCAGCCCAGTGCCAATACCTGTCATTTCCACTCAGTGTAATAGGAAACAGCCCAGTATCAATACCTGTCATTACCACTCAGTGTAATAGGAAACAGACCAGTATCAATACTTGTCATTACCACTCAGTGTAATAGGAAACAGACCAGTATCAATACTTGTCATTACCACTCAGTGTAGTAGGAAACAGCCCAGTGTCAATACCTGTCATTTCCACTCAGTGTAATAGGAAACAGCCCATTATCAATACTTGTCATTTCCACTCAGTGTAATAGGAAGCAGCACAGTATCAATACCTGTCGTTCCCACTCAGTGTAATAGGAAACAGACCAGTATCAATACTTGTCATTACCACTCAGTGTAATAGGAAAGAGCCCAGTACCAATACCTGTCATTACCACTCAGTGTAATAGGAAAGAGCCCAGTACCAATAAATGTCATTACCACTCAGTGTAATAGGAAACAGACCAGTATCAATACCTGTCATTTCCACTCAGTGTAATAGGAAACAGACCAGTATCAATACTTGTCATTACCACTCAGTGTAATAGGAAGCAGCCCAGTATCAATACCTATCATTTCCACTCAGTGTAATAGGAAACAGACCAGTATCAATACTTGTCATTAACACTCAGTGTAATAGGAAGCAGCCCAGTATCAATACCTGTCATTTCCACTCAGTGTAATAGGAAACAGCCCAGTACCAATACCTGTCATTACCACTCAGTGTAATAGGAAGCAGCCCAGTGTCAATACCTGTCATTCCCACTCAGTGTAATAGGAAACAGACCAGTATCAATACTTGTCATTTCCACTCAGTGTAATAGGAAGCAGCCCAGTGTTAATACCTGTCATTCCCACTCAGAGTAATAGGAAGCAGCCCAGTATCAATACTTGTCATTACCACTCAGTGTAATAGGAAACAGACCAGTATCAATACTTGTCATTACCACTCAGTGTAATAGGAAACAGACCAGTATCAATACTTGTCATTACCACTCAGTGTAATAGGAAACAGCCCAGTATCAATACCTGTCATTACCACTCAGTGTAATAGGAAACAGACCAGTATCAATACTTGTCATTACCACTCAGTGTAATAGGAAACAGACCATTATCAATACTTGTCATTACCACTCAGTGTAATAGGAAACAGCCCAGTATCAATACCTGTCATTTCCACTCAGTGTAATAGGAAGCAGCCCAGTGCCAATACCTGTCATTTCCACTCAGTGTAATAGGAAACAGACCGGTATCAATACTTGTCATTACCACTCAGTGTAGTAGGAAACAGCCCAGTGTCAATACCTGTCATTTCCACTCAGTGTAATAGGAAACAGCCCATTATCAATACTTGTCATTTCCACTCAGTGTAATAGGAAGCAGCCCAGTATCAATACCTGTCATTACCACTCAGTGTAATAGGAAACAGACCAGTATCAATACTTGTCATTACCACTCAGTGTAATAGGAAAGAGCCCAGTACCAATACCTGTCATTACCACTCAGTGTAATAGGAAAGAGCCCAGTACCAATACCTGTCATTACCACTCAGTGTAATAGGAAACAGACCAGTATCAATACCTGTCATTTCCACTCAGTGTAATAGGAAACAGACCAGTATCAATACTTGTCATTACCACTCAGTGTAATAGGAAGCAGCCCAGTATCAATACCTATCATTTCCACTCAGTGTAATAGGAAACAGACCAGTATCAATACTTGTCATTAACACTCAGTGTAATAGGAAGCAGCCCAGTATCAATACCTGTCATTTCCACTCAGTGTAATAGGAAACAGACCAGTATCAATACCTGTCATTTCCACTCAGTGTAATAGGAAACAGACCAGTATCAATACTTGTCATTTCCACTCAGTGTAATAGGAAACAGCCCAGTATCAATACCTGTCATTTCCACTCAGTGTAATAGGAAACAGCCCAGTATCAATACATGTCATTACCACTCAGTGTAATAGGAAGCAGCCCAGTATCAATACCTGTCATTCCCACTCAGTGTAATAGGAAACAGCCCAGTATCAATACCTGTCATTCCCACTCAGTGTAATAGGAAGCAGCCCAGTATCAATACCTGTCATTCACACTCAGTGTAATAGGAAACAGCCCAGTATCAATCCCTGTCATTACCACTCAGTGTAATAGGAAACAGCCCAGTACCAATACCTGTCATTCCCACTCAGTGTAATAGGAAACAGCCCAGTACCAATACCTGTCATTACCACTCAGTGTAATAGGAAACAGCCCAGTATCAATACCTGTGATTACCACTCAGTGTAATAGGAAACAGAACAGTATCAATACCTGTCATTTCCACTCAGTGTAATAGGAAACAGCCCAGTACCAATACCTGTCATTACCACTCAGTGTAATAGGAAACAGCCCAGTATCAATACCTGTCATTCCCACTCAGTGTAATAGGAAACAGCCCAGTACCAATACCTGTCATTTCCACTCAGTGTAATAGGAAACAGCCCAGTACCAATACCTGTCATTACCACTCAGTGTAATATGAAGCAGCCCAGTTTCAATACCTGTCATTCCCACTCAGTGTAATAGGAAACAGACCAGTATCAATACTTGTCATTTCCACTCAGTGTAATAGGAAGCAGCCCAGTGTTAATACCTGTCATTCCCACTCAGTGTAATAGGAAGCAGCCCAGTATCAATACTTGTCATTACCACTCAGTGTAATAGGAAACAGACCAGTATCAATACTTGTCATTACCACTCAGTGTAATAGGAAACAGCCCAGTATCAATACCTGTCATTACCACTCAGTGTAATAGGAAACAGACCAGTATCAATACTTGTCATTACCACTCAGTGTAATAGGAAACAGCCCAGTATCAATACCTGTCATTACCACTCAGTGTAATAGGAAACAGACCAGTATCAATACTTGTCATTACCACTCAGTGTAATAGGAAACAGCCCAGTATCAATACTTGTCATTACCACTCAGTGTAATAGGAAACAGACCAGTATCAATACTTGTCATTACCACTCAGTGTAATAGGAAACAGACCAGTATCAATACTTGTCATTACCACTCAGTGTAATAGGAAACAGCCCAGTATCAATACTTGTCATTACCACTCAGTGTAATAGGAAACAGACCAGTATCAATACTTGTCATTACCACTCAGTGTAATAGGAAACAGCCCAGTATCAATACCTGTCATTTCCACTCAGTGTAATAGGAAGCAGCCCAGTGCCAATACCTGTCATTTCCACTCAGTGTAATAGGAAACAGACCAGTATCAATACCTGTGATTCCCACTCAGTGTAATAGGAAACAGACCAGTATCAATACCTGTCATTCCCACTCAGTGTAGTAGGAAACAGCCCAGTATCAATACCTGTCATTCCCACTTAGTGTAATAGGAAACAGACCAGTATCAATACTTGTCATTACCACTCAGTGTAATAGGAAAGAGCCCAGTACCAATACCTGTCATTACCACTCAGTGTAATAGGAAAGAGCCCTGTACCAATAACTGTCATTACCACTCAGTGTAATAGGAAACAGACCAGTATCAATGCCTGTCATTTCCACTCAGTGTAATAGGAAACAGACCAGTATCAATACTTGTCATTACCACTCAGTGTAATGGGAAGCAGCCCAGTATCAATACCTGTCATTTCCACTCAGTGTAATAGGAAACAGACCAGTATCAATACCTGTCATTTCCACTCAGTGTAATAGGAAACAGACCAGTATCAATACCTGTCATTACCACTCAGTGTAATAGGAAACAGACCAGTATCAATACCTGTCATTTCCACTCAGTGTAATAGGAAACAGACCAGTAACAATACTTGTCATTACCACTCAGTGTAATAGGAAGCAGCCCAGTATCAATACCTATCATTTCCACTCAGTGTAATAGGAAACAGACCAGTATCAATACTTGTCATTACCACTCAGTGTAATAGGAAGCAGCCCAGTATCAATACCTGTCATTTCCACTCAGTGTAATAGGAAACAGACCAGTATCAATACTTGTCATTTCCACTCAGTGTAATAGGAAACAGCCCGGTATCATTACCTGTCATTTCCACTCAGTGTAATAGGAAACAGCCCAGTATCAATACCTGTCATTCCCACTCAGTGTAATAGGAAGCAGCCCAGTATCAATACATGTCATTACCACTCAGTGTAATAGGAAACAGCCCAGTATCAATACCTGTCATTTCCACTCAGTGTAATAGGAAACAGCCCAGTATCAATACCTGTCATTCCCAATCAGTGTAATAGGAAACAGCCCAGTATCAATACCTGTCATTACCACTCAGTGTAATAGGAAACAGAACAGTATCAATACCTGTCATTTCCACTCAGTGTAATAGGAAACAGACCAGTACCAATACCTGTCATTACCACTCAGTGTAATAGGAAACAGCCCAGTATCAATACCTGTCATTCCCACTCAGTGTAATAGGAAACAGCCCAGTACCAATACCTGTCATTTCCACTCAGTGTAATAGGAAACAGCCCAGTACCAATACCTGTCATTACCACTCAGTGTAATTGGAAGCAGCCCAGTGTCAATACCTGTCATTCCCACTCAGTGTAATAGGAAACAGACCAGTATCAATACTTGTCATTTCCACTCAGTGTAATAGGAAGCAGCCCAGTGTTAATACCTGTCATTCCCACTCAGTGTAATAGGAAGCAGCCCAGTATCAATACTTGTCATTACCACTCAGTGTAATAGGAAACAGCCCAGTATCATTACCTGTCATTACCACTCAGTGTAATAGGAAACAGACCAGTATCAATACTTGTCATTACCACTCAGTGTAATAGGAAACAGCCCAGTATCAATACCTGTCATTACCACTCAGTGTAATAGGAAACAGACCAGTATCAATACTTGTCATTACCACTCAGTGTAATAGGAAACAGCCCAGTATCAATACTTGTCATTACCACTCAGTGTAATAGGAAACAGACCAGTATCAATACTTGTCATTACCACTCAGTGTAATAGGAAACAGACCAGTATCAATACTTGTCATTATCACTCAGTGTAATAGGAAACAGCCCAGTATCAATACTTGTCATTACCACTCAGTGTAATAGGAAACAGTCCAGTATCAATACTTGTCATTACCAATCAGTGTAATAGGAAACAGCCCAGTATCAATACCTGTCATTTCCACTCAGTGTAATAGGAAGCAGCCCAGTGCCAATACCTGTCATTTCCACTCAGTGTAATAGGAAACAGACCAGTATCAATACCTGTCATTCCCACTCAGTGTAATAGGAAACAGACCAGTATCAATACTTGTCATTACCACTCAGTGTAGTAGGAAACAGCCCAGTATCAATACCTGTCATTCCCACTCAGTGTAATAGGAAACAGCCCAGTATCAATACCTGTCATTCCCACTCAGTGTAATAGGAAACAGACCAGTATCAATACTTGTCATTACCACTCAGTGTAATAGGAAAGAGCCCAGTATCAATACCTGTCATTACCACTCAGTGTAATAGGAAAGAGCCCTGTACCAATACCTGTCATTACCACTCAGTGTAATAGGAAACACACCAGTATCAATACCTGTCATTTCCACTCAGTGTAATAGGAAACAGACCAGTATCAATACTTGTCTTTACCACTCAGTATAATGGGAAGCAGCCCAGTATCAATACCTGTCATTTCCACTCAGTGTAATAGGAAACAGACCAGTATCAATACCTGTCATTTCCACTCAGTGTAATAGGAAACAGACCAGTATCAATACCTGTCATTTCCACTCAGTGTAATAGGAAACAGACCAGTGTCAATACTTGTCATTTCCACTCAGTGTAATAGGAAACAGCCCAGTATCAATACCTGTCATTTCCACTCAGTGTAATAGGAAACAGCCCAGTATCAATACCTGTCATTACCACTCAGTGTAATCGGAAGCAGCCCAGTATCAATACCTGTCATTCCCACTCAGTGTAATAGGAAACAGCCCAGTATCAATACCTGTCATTCCCACTCAGTGTAATAGGAAGCAGCCCAGTACCAATACCTGTCATTCCCACTCAGTGTAATAGGAAGCAGCCCAGTGTTAATACCTGTCATTCCCACTCAGTGTAATAGGAAGCAGCCCAGTATCAATACTTGTCATTACCACTCAGTGTAATAGGAAACAGACCAGTATCAATACTTGTCATTACCACTCAGTGTAATAGGAAACAGACCAGTATCAATACTTGTCATTACCACTCAGTGTAATAGGAAACAGCCCAGTATCAATACCTGTCATTACCACTCAGTGTAATAGGAAACAGACCAGTATCAATACTTGTCATTACCACTCAGTGTAATAGGAAACAGCCCAGTATCAATACCTGTCATTACCACTCAGTGTAATAGGAAACAGCCCAGTATCAATACCTGTCATTACCACTCAGTGTAATAGGAAACAGACCAGTACCAATACTTGTCATTACCACTCAGTGTAATAGGAAACAGCCCAGTATCAATACTTGTCATTACCACTCAGTGTAATAGGAAACAGACCAGTATCAATACTTGTCATTACCACTCAGTGTAATAGGAAACAGACCAGTATCAATACTTGTCATTACCACTCAGTGTAATAGGAAACAGCCCAGTATCAATACTTGTCATTACCACTCAGTGTAATAGGAAGCAGACCAGTATCAATACTTGTCATTACCACTCAGTGTAATAGGAAACAGCCCAGTATCAATACCTGTCATTTCCACTCAGTGTAATAGGAAGCAGCCCAGTGCCAATACCTGTCATTTCCACTTAGTTTAATAGGAAACAGACCAGTATCAATACCTGTCATTCCCACTCAGTGTAATAGGAAACAGCCCAGTATCAATACCTGTCATTCCCACTCAGTGTAATAGGAAACAGCCCAGTATCAATACCTGTCATTCCCACTCAGTGTAATAGGAAACAGACCAGTATCAATACTTGTCATTACCACTCAGTGTAATAGGAAAGAGCCCAGTACCAATACCTGTCATTACCACTCAGTGTAATAGGAAAGAGCCCTGTACCAATACCTGTCATTACCACTCAGTGTAATAGGAAACAGACCAGTATCAATACTTGTCATTACCACTCAGTGTAATGGGAAGCAGCCCAGTATCAATACCTGTCATTTCCACTCAGTGTAATAGGAAACAGACCAGTATCAATACTTGTCATTACCACTCAGTGTAATGGGAAGCAGCCCAGTATCAATACCTGTCATTTCCACTCAGTGTAATAGGAAACAGACCAGTATCAATACTTGTCATTACCACTCAGTGTAATGGGAAGCAGCCCAGTATCAATACCTGTCATTTCCACTCAGTGTAATAGGAAACAGACCAGTATCAATACTTGTCATTACCACTCAGTGTAATGGGAAGCAGCCCAGTATCAATACCTGTCATTTCCACTCAGTGTAATAGGAAACAGACCAGTATCAATACCTGTCATTACCACTCAGTCTAATAGGAAACAGACCAGTATCAATACCTGTCATTACCACTCAGTGTAATAGGAAACAGACCAGTATCAATACCTGTCATTTCCACTCAGTGTAATAGGAAACAGACCAGTATCAATACCTGTCATTACCACTCAGTGTAATAGGAAGCAGCCCAGTATCAATACCTATCATTTCCACTCAGTGTAATAGGAAACAGACCAGTATCAATACCTGTCATTACCACTCAGTGTAATAGGAAGCAGCCCAGTATCAATACCTGTCATTCCCACTCAGTGTAATAGGAAACAGCCCAGTATCAATACCTGTCATTCCCACTCAGTGTAATAGGAAGCAGCCCAGTATCAATACCTGTCATTCCCACTCAGTGTAATAGGAAACAGCCCAGTATCAATACCTGTCATTACCACTCAGTGTAATAGGAAACAGCCCAGTACCAATACCTGTCATTACCACTCAGTGTAATAGGAAACAGCCCAGTATCAATACCTGTGATTACCACTCAGTGTAATAGGAAACAGAACAGTATCAATACCTGTCATTTCCACTCAGTGTAATAGGAAACAGCCCAGTACCAATACCTGTCATTACCACTCAGTGTAATAGGAAACAGCCCAGTATCAATACCTGTCATTCCCACTCAGTGTAATAGGAAACAGCCCAGTACCAATACCTGTCATTTCCACTCAGTGTAATAGGAAACAGCCCAGTACCAATACCTGTCATTACCACTCAGTGTAATTGGAAGCAGCCCAGTGTCAATACCTGTCATTCCCACTCAGTGTAATAGGAAACAGACCAGTATCAATACTTGTCATTTCCACTCAGTGTAATAGGAAGCAGCCCAGTGTTAATACCTGTCATTCCCACTCAGTGTAATAGGAAGCAGCCCAGTATCAATACTTGTCATTACCACTCAGTGTAATAGGAAACAGACCAGTATCAATACTTGTCATTACCACTCAGTGTAATAGGAAACAGACCAGTATCAATACTTGTCATTACCACTCAGTGTAATAGGAAACAGCCCAGTATCAATACCTGTCATTACCACTCAGTGTAATAGGAAACAGCCCAGTATCAATACCTGTCATTACCACTCAGTGTAATAGGAAACAGACCAGTATCAATACTTGTCATTACCACTCAGTGTAATAGGAAACTGCCCAGTATCAATACTTGTCATTACCACTCAGTGTAATAGGAAACAGACCAGTATCAATACTTGTCATTACCACTCAGTGTAATAGGAAACAGACCAGTATCAATACTTGTCATTACCACTCAGTGTAATAGGAAACAGCCCAGTATCAATACTTGTCATTTCCACTCAGTGTAATAGGAAGCAGCCCAGTATCAATACTTGTCATTACCACTCAGTGTAATAGGAAACAGCCCAGTATCAATACCTGTCATTCCCACTCAGTGTAATAGGAAACAGACCAGTACCAATACTTGTCATTTCCACTCAGTGTAATGGGAAGCAGCCCAGTATCAATACCTGTCATTTCCACTCAGTGTAATAGGAAACAGACCAGTATCAATACCTGTCATTTCCACTCAGTGTAATAGGAAACAGACCAGTATCAATACCTGTCATTTCCACTCAGTGTAATAGGAAACAGACCAGTGTCAATACTTGTCATTTCCACTCAGTGTAATAGGAAACAGCCCAGTATCAATACCTGTCATTTCCACTCAGTGTAATAGGAAACAGCCCAGTATCAATACCTGTCATTACCACTCAGTGTAATAGGAAGCAGCCCAGTACCAATACCTGTCATTCCCACTCAGTGTAATAGGAAACAGCCCAGTATCAATACCTGTCATTCCCACTCAGATTAATAGGAAGCAGACCAGTATCAATACCTGTCATTCCCACTCAGTGTAATAGGAAACAGCCCAGTACCAATACCTGTCATTCCCACTCAGTGTAATAGGAAACAGACCAGTACCAATACCTGTCATTACCACTCAGTGTACTCGGAAACAGCCCAGTACCAATACCTGTCATTTCCACTCAGTGTACACGGAAACAGCCCGGTATCAATACTTTAAACTTTTCGGGACCAGACATATAAATACTGTGGCTGCAAGAGCCGGTCAGAGACTGGAAATTCTGCAGTAATTCACTCACCTCCTGACTCCCCAAAGTCCTGCAAGGCAAATGTCAGGAGTGTGATGGAATACTCTCCACTTGCCTGGATGGGTGCAGCTCCAACAACACTCAAGAAACTGGACCACATCCAGGGCAAAGCAGCCCACTTGATTGGCACCTCATCCACTATTTTTAACGTTCACTCCCTCCACCTTTGGCATACAGTGGCAGCAGTATGCACCATCTACAAGATGAACTGCAGCAAAGCATCAAGGCTCCCTGAACAGCACCTTCCAAACCTGCGACCTCTACCATCTAGAAAGACAAGTGTAGCTGAAAAATGGGAACACCAGCTGCAAGTTCCCCTCTAAGGCACACACTATCCTGTCTTGTAACTATATCGCTGTTCCATCGCTGTCGCTGGGTCAAAATCTTGGAACTCCCTTGCTAACAGTACCTGCCCCACATGGGCTGCAGTGGTTCAAGAAGTCAGCTCACCACCACATTCTCATGGGCAATTAGGAATGGACAATAAATGCTGGCCTAGCCAGTGACACCCACATCCCATGGAAGAATGAAAAAAAATCTACTGGTTGCCCTTTATCCATCCAGATTGTTACACCCTGTTACTACTTCCTTAGAATGGATTGCAATATTTCCCCAACGTGTCTATAGTTTCCTCCTTTCTGTCTTCATCTTTCTGAAATAAGGGCATTCCCTCTGTACTTTTCCAATGCACTGGGGCCTTTCCAGAATCTAGGGAGTTTTGGAAGATTACAACCAATGCATCCCTTTTCTCCGCAGCCACTTATTTTGAGACCCTCAGATGCAGGTCATCATGTCCAGGGGACTTGTCAACCTTTAGTCCCATTACTTTCCCTCCAGTGATAGTGATGTCTTTTTGTACAATTATTGGGATGCTTTTAGTGTTTTCAATAATTTTAGATAATTTAATTTGGCAGGAAGTGAGGAGACTGATTAAGGTGACACGGCAGGATACACTCCAGAAAGTATCAACAGCTGGAACTAGGGTTCAGGAATGACGGTGAAGTCAGGACATCGGATACACTAAAGAAAATGAAAGGAATGTAGATGCTCAAGAGAAGGTTGATAGACTTGATGTTTTGGAAGGCTGAACACATCGGGCTGAGTTTGAGGTTTCCGTCATGGCTTCCCACAGCATTGCCGGAAGTGGTTGCCATTGCCACTCATCATGTGTGTGACTGGCCCACCAAAATCACGCAGCGGCCAGCCAATTATAATAATGGAGTCACGGGGCCCGGTCAATTAATTAATGGAGTGGGATTTCAGGCCAAATGCAGCATAGGATCACTCCTGAGCAGGTGCTGGTGCCATATTTAAAGCCCTGCTTTCACTGCTGGCTTTCAGCCTTTTGCTGTTTACTGCTGAAGCTGGTGCTGGAGTGATTCCTGGACACCCACCCACCCCCACACACCCGCACACACCCCTCCTCGCCCACCCCCTGATAAGGAAGTCGCACTATGGCAGTGATAAGACACTGGATGGCTCCACGGTTTAGTGTTGCCTCTCTTGAGATGCTCCTCCAGGCTGCAAGGGGAACACAGGAGGTCCTCTTCCCCAGCGATTGCAAGAAGAGGTCCGCCCGCCTGACCAAGCAAGCCTGGATGAAGGTCGCAGATGAGGTCAGCAGCCATGGGGTCACTCCCCGAACAGAGGTCCAGTGCAGGAATAGAGTCAATGACCTCCTTTGGTCTGCCAAGGTGAGTGCTACATACCCACTCTCTTTTCTGCAGATTGCAAGTGGATCCATGCAGGAGGCTGTGCGACATGGGGAGGGAGACATCAACAAAGACGCTGGCAAAGGGGCAGTGGATGAGGGGATGCCACTAGCATACCGGTCTGGTAGCTCTTCCTGTGAAGTGTGACTATCTCCCTCTTTCCACTTGCAGGACAAACGGGCCCATAACAACAAGAAGACCTCATGGACTGGTGGAGGAGTTGCAGATATACGGCCTCTCTCAGCAGCTGAGGATGAAAGTGATGGTGAGACGCGAGTCTCCACACATGACAGTGAGGTTGGTCTTCATTCGACAATAAACACACTTCTGGAGATCCACATCATGCATGGATTTCATAAGATCTGCAATGCATAACAAACACAGGTTTGTGTTCTCTCATGCAGGTCAGCGTCCGCAGGAAACTCCAGCTGAAGAGGGCCAGCCATCAACCTCTGAGAAGGAGGAGCAGTCAGAGGATGCACCATTACATGACTCTCCTGCACCTTCCACCAGCGCAGATACTTTCCCCTCAGTGCGTTCATGCTCGGCTTTAGAATCAGGTCACAAGCTGGTGAGAGCACTGCACATGCACCCGAGCAGTTGGCTGAGGCTGACACAGCCGAGATCCCCGACAGTCGCAGGACTGTGGGTGTTCAGGCCCATGCTAAACCCCAGGCTGATGACGAGCCTCTGGTGTCAACAGCACAGGGGGTGCCAGAGAGAGGTAAGGCAACACCTGGCAGAGAGGCCATGTGCAGCCATGAGCGGATGATGGAGGAGTCCATCCAGGCCATGACTGCTGCCATGTTTCAGATGTGTGAGCACATGGCTTCTTCCATTGAGAGGTTGGTGACCCTCATGGAGAGCCAGATCCTGCAGACGCGCAGAGACCTGCACACCATTGCCTTGGCTCAATGCAGCAGTGGCAAGGCGCGAGGAGGATGAGGTCTTCTCCAGCTCCTCGTAATCTCTGGTGAGCAGGGAAGTTCAAGTGAGCCATGAAAGGGAAGAGAAAAGAGGCTGACCTCCACAAGTGGGGGCTCCACTCAGGGCGTTCTGAGTGTGGACAGCGGCTCCTCAGCCCTTCCACCAGTCAGATCAGCTCCAGTAGCTGCAATACCTGAACAGAGCCCTGCACCTTTACAGGAAAACTTCCAGGCCTCAGGCAGCCAGAGGACAGCTGTCGAAGTGATCCCAGACGAGGGGGCAGCTCGATCAGCAGCCTGCTCCAGCCCAGCTACTAGCACAGGGGTCACACCTCATAGAATTATAAAGGTATAAAGAAACCCACCTAGACACACTGGGAATTCACGTGTGTTTGACATCTGCCATTTGTTTTCTGTTATAAAGTTAATATTCATTGTGGAAAATGCTTATTCTTTCTTTGTTTAAGAAGGGTAGCAAGGATAATCCAGGAAATTATTGGCCGGCGAGCCTTACGTCAGTGGTAGGGAAATTATTAGAGAGGATTCTTCAGGACAGGATTTACTCCCATTTGGAAACAAATGGACTTATTAGCGAGAGGCAGCATGGTTTTGTGAAGGGGAGGTCACGTCTCACTAATTTGATTGAGTTTTTTGAGGAAGTGAGGAAGATGATTGATGAGGGAAGGGCAGTGGATGTTGTCTATATGGACTGCAGTAAAGCCTTTGACAAGGTCCCGCATGGCAGACTGATACAAAAGGTGAAGTCACATGGGATCAGAGGGGAGCTGGCTAAATGGATACAGAACTGGCTCAGTCAGAGAAGACAGAGGGTAGCAGTGGAAGGGTGCTTTTCTGAATGGAGGGATGTGACTAGTGGTGTTCCGCAGGGATCAGTGCTGGGACCTTTGCTGTTTGTAGAATATATAAATGATTTGGAGGATAATGTCGCTGGTCTGATTAGTAAGTTTACGGACGACACAAAGGTTGGTGGAGTTGCGGACAGTGATGAGGCTTGTCAGAGGATACAACAGGATATAGATCGGTTGGAGACTTGGGCGGAGAAATGGCAGATGGAGTTTAATTCAGACAAATGTGAGGTAATGCATTTTGGAAGATCTAATGCAGGTGGGAGGTATGCAGTAAATGGCAGAACCCTTGGGAGTATTGACAGGCAGAGAGATCTGGGCTTACAGGTCCACATGTCACTGAAAGTGGCAACGCAGGTGGATAAGGTAGTCAAGAAGGCATACGGCATGCTTGCCTTCATCGGTCGGGGCATAGAGTATAAAAATTGGCAAGTCATGCTGCAGTTGTACAGAACTTTAGTTAGGCCACACTTAGAATATTGCGTGCAATTCTGGTCGCCACACTACCAGAAGGAAGTGGAGGCTTTGGAGAGGGTACAGAAGAGGTTTACCAGGATGTTGCCTAGTCTGGAGGGCATTAGCTATGAGGAGAGGTTGGATAAACTCAGATTGTTTTCACTGGAATGACGGAGGTGGAGGGGTGACATGATAAAGGTTTACAAAGTTATGAGCGGCATGGACAGAGTGGATAGTCAGAAGCTTTTTCCCAGGGTGGAAGAGTCAGTTACTAGGGGACATAGGTTTAAGGTGCGAGGGGCAAAGTTTAGAGGGGATGTGCGAGGCAAGTTCTTTACACAGAGGGTGGTGAGTGCCTGGAACTTGCTGCCAGGGAGGTGGTGGAAGCAGGTACCATAGAGACGTTTAAGAGGCATCTTGACAAATACATGAATAGGATCGGATTAGAGGGATACGGACCCCGGAAGTGCAGAAGGTTTTAGTTTAGGCAGGCATCAAGATCGGCGCAGGCTTGGAGGGCCGAATGGCCTGTTCTTGTGCTGTACTGTTCTTTGTTCTTTGTTCATTTCAAACTAATCCAGCCTTGAAATCTAATACAGCAACTCAACCTAATGTAAAATAAAAACAAAAAATGCTGGTAATACTCAGCAGGTCTGGCAGCATCTGTGGAGAGAGAAGCAGAGGTAAAATTTTTTGGCTGTGAGGAGAGGTTGGATAATCTCGGATTGTTTTCAGTGGAACGACGGAGGTGGAGGGGCAACCTGATAGAGGTTTACAAAGTTATGAGTGACATGGACTGAGTGGATAGTCAGAACTTTTTCCCAGGGTGGAAGTGTCAGTTACTAGGGGACATAGGTTTAAGGTGCGAGGGGCAAAGTTTAGAGGGGATGTGCGAG
Organism: Heterodontus francisci; assembly: GCF_036365525.1. Lineage (NCBI taxonomy): Eukaryota > Metazoa > Chordata > Chondrichthyes > Heterodontiformes > Heterodontidae > Heterodontus > Heterodontus francisci. The sequence goes on from NW_027141894.1 coordinate 1,672,942, forward strand.
GCAAGTTCTTTACACAGAGGGTGGTGAGTGCCTGGAACTTGTTGCCAGGGGAGGTGGTGGAAGCAGGTACCATAGAGACGTTTAAGAGGCATCTTGACAAATACATGAATAGGATGGGAATAGAGGGATTGGGACGCCGGAAGTGCAGAAGGTTTTAGTTTAGACAGGCAACAAGATCGGCGCAGGCTTGGTGGGACGAATGGCCTGTTCCTTTGCTGTATTGTTCTTTGTTCTTTGTCAGTGACCCTTCTTCAGAACGTTCTGATGAATGCTGCACTTCAAACAAATACACCTTTAAACGAACACAGCATCACAAACTAATGCAGCATTTCAAACTAATACACCTTAAAACTAATACAGCAGCACAGCTGAATACTGCATTTCGGACCAATCCTGCACCTCAAACCGACCCTGCACCTCAAACCTACTCTGCACCTCAAACCAATCCTGCCTCCAGAACTAATACAGCACTTCTACTTAATCCTGCATTTCAAACTAATCCAGTCTCTAAAACTAGTACAGCACTTAAACCTAAAGCAGCATTTCAAACTAATACACCTTTTTTTTTAGTTTAGTTTAGAGATAAAGCACTGAAACAGGCCCTTCGGCCCACCAAGTCTGTGCCGACCATCAACCACCCATTTGTACTAATCCTACACTAATTCCATATTCCTACCACATCCCACCCTGTCCCTATATTTCCCTACCACCTACCTATACTAGGGGCAATTTATAATGACCAATTAGCCTATCAACCTGCAAGTCTTTGGCATGAGGGAGGAAACCGGAGCACCCGGAAGAAACCCACGCAGACACAGGGAGAACTTGCAAACGCCACACAGGCAGCACCTGGAATTGAACCCAGGTTGCTGGAGCTGTGAGGCTGCAGTGCTAACCACTGCGCCACTGTCCCACAGCACCTCAACCTGATAGAGTTATAGAGTCATAGAGTTAAACAGAACAGAAACAGGCCCTTCGGCCCATTGCGTCTGTGCTGGCTCTCCAGCACTCAACTATTCTAATCCCATAGTGGCAGCAGTGTGTACCATCTACAAGATGCACTGCAGCAATGCTCCAAGGCTCCTTAGACAGCACCTTCTAAATCCGCGACCTCTACCAACTAGTAGGACAAGGGACTTGCAGGTTGGTAGGTAAATTGGCCATTATAAATTGCCCCTAGTATAGGTAGGTGGTAGGGAAATATAGGGACAGGTGGGGATGTGGTAGGAATATGGGATTAGTGTAGAATTAGTATAAATGGGTGGTTGATGGTCGGCACAGACTCGGTGGGCCGAAGGGCCTGTTTCAGTGCTGTATCTCTAAACTAAAACTAAGGGCAGCAAATGCATGGGAACACCACCACCTGCAAGTTCCCCTCCAAGTCACACACCATCCTGACTTGGAACTATATCGCCGTTCCTTCACTGTCGCTGGGTCAAAATCCTGGAACTCCCTTCCTAACAGCACTGTGGGTATACCTACCCCACATGGACTGCAGCGGTTCAAGAAGGCAGCTCACCACCACCTTCTCAAGGGCAATTAGGGATGGACAATAAATGCTGGCCTGGCCAGTGACACCCACATCCCGTGAATGAATAAAAAAAATATTCCTGCACTTGGACCATAGCCTTGTATGTTATGGCGTTTCAAGTGCTCATCTAAATACTTTTTAAATGTTGTGAGGGTTCCTGCCTCTACCACCTCTTTAGGCAGTGCGTTCCAGATTCTAACCACCGTCTGGGTGAAAATATATTTCCTGAAATCCCCCCTAAACCTCCTGCCCCTTACCCTAAATCTATGCCCCTGGTTCTTGGCCCCTCTGCTAAGGTAAAGGTTTCCTCCTATCTAACCTATCAATGCCCCTCATAATTTTGTACACCTCAATCATGTCCCCTCTCATCCTTCTCTGCTCCAAGGAAAACAACCCTAGCCTTTTCAGTCTCTCTTCATAGCTGAAATGCTCCAGCCCAGGCAACATCCTGGTGAATCTCCTCTGCACCCTCTCCAGTGCAATCACATCCTTCCTATAGTGTGGTGTCCAGAACTGTACTCCAGCTGTGGCCTAACAAGCGTTTGAGAAAGCTCCATCATAACCTCCCTGCTCTTATATTCTATCCCTCGGCTAATAAAGGCAAGGATCCCATATACCTTTCTAACCAGCTTATCTACATGTGCTGCTGCCTTCAGTGATCTATGGACAAGTACAACAAGGTCCCTCTGACCTTCTCTACTTCCGAGCGTCGTACCATCCATTGTATATTCCCTTGCCTTATTAGTCCTCATCTTACCAGCCCATCTATATCGTCCTGTAATCTAAGGATTGACTCCTCACTATTTACAACACCGATGTGAACCACGGCCTCTGACTGCTCACCCTCCCCTTCAGAATGTCATGCAACCACTCTATGACATCCTTGACCCTAGCACCAGGGAGGCAACATACCATCCTGGAGTCACGTTTACGGCCACAGAAATTCCTATCTGTACCCCTTACGATAGAATCCCCTTTCACTATAGCTCTTCCACCCCCTTTCCTTCCCTGCTGTGCAGCAGAGCCCTCCATGGTGCCACGAACTTGGCTGTTGCTGCTTTCCCCTGGGAGGTCATTCACCCCCAACAGTATCCAGAGCAGTACATCTGTTTGAGAGGGGGATGGCCACAGGGGACTCCTGCACTTCCCTGCCTGCGACTCCTACTCCGTCTGGTGGTCGCCCATCCCTTTTCTGCCTGTGCAGCCATTACCTGCGGTGTGACCACCTCACTAAACATTCTACCCACGATGTCCTCAGCATCGCGGATTCTCCACAGTGAATCCACCCACAGCTCCAGCTCCGTAATGCGGGTAGTCAGTTGCTGCAGATGGATACACTTCCTGCACACATGGTTGTCAGGGACACTGGAAGCCTCCCTGATTTCCCACATAGCGCAGGAGGAGTATATCACGGGGCTGAGCTCTCCTGTCATGACTTACCCTTAGATTAATTAGTTACTCCTTTAATTAAGAAAAGACTAATTACACTAGGGGCCTTGTTCTACTCCAAACACTACCCACTACAATCTAATACAGCACCTCAACCTAATACTGCATGACAAGCTCATACACCTGGACACCACACTATAGGAAAGATGTGATTGCAGTGTAGAGGGTGCAGAGGAGATTCACCAGGATGTTGCCTGGGTTGGAGCATTACAGCTAAGAAGAGAGACTGGACAGACTCGGGTTGTTTTCCTTAGATTCGGGAAGGCTGAGGGGGGAACTGACTGAGGTATACAAAATTATGAGGGGTGGAGAAAGGGTAGGCAGGAAGAAACTTTTTCCTTTAGCTGAGGTGTCAATAAGCATGGAGCATAGATTTAAGGTAAGGGGCAGCAGGTTCAGAGGGTATTTGAGGAAATCATTTTTCACCCAGAGGGTGGTTGGAATCTGGAACGCACCGCCTGAAGGGGTGGTCGAGGCAGGTACCCTCACAACATTTAAGAAGTAATTGGATGAGCACTTGAAAAGCCATAGCCATACAAGGCTACGGGGCAAGTGTTGGAAAATGGAATCAAACTGTATGACCTCAACCTAATACTGCTTTGCAAACTAATGCACCTTAAAACTAACACAACACCACAATCTAATATTGCATTTCAAACTAATACACCTTAAATCAAATACAGCACCACAACGGAGGGGCTACAGGACATTCTGAAGGGGGAGGATGAACAGTCAGAGGTCGTGATTCACATTGGTAGCAAGTACATAGGGAGAAAGAGGTATAAGATCCTGTAACAAGAATTTAGGGAGCTATGTAGCAGATTAAAAAGCAGGAGCTCAAATGTTTTAATCTCTGGATTACTCCCAGTGCCATGTGCTCATGAGTATCGCAATAGGAGGAAACAGCAGATGAATGCGTGGCTGAGGAGATGGTTCAGGAGGGAGGGCTTTCGTTTCCTGGATCACTGGGTCAGTTTCTGGCAAAGGTGGGATCTGTACAGGTTGGACGTGTATAAATGGGTGGTTCTTGGTCGGCACAGACTCGGTGGGCCGAAGGGCCTGTTTCAGTGCTGTATCTCAAAAAAAAACATCCTTGCTGGGAGGTTTGCTAGTGCTGTTGGGGGGAAGGTTTAAACTAATTTGGCAGGGGGATGGGATACAGACTGGAGGCACTGTCAAATATAGAAAAGAAACTGAGTCAGTCTGGAAGGCAGAGCAAATATAGACCTGTTAAGGCACAAGCAAATAATGCAAGGATCAATTGCATCTGTTTTAATGCAAAGAGTCTGACTAATAAGGCAGATGAATTGAGGGTGTTGATTAACACATGGGAATATGATATTATTGCGATCACAGAGACATGGTTGAGGGAGGGGCAGGACTGGAAGCTCAATATTCAAAGAACAAAGAACAAAGAACAAAGAAAATCACAGCACAGGAACAGGCCCTTCGGCCCTCCAAGCCTGCGCCGATCCAGATCCTCTATCTGAACATGACGCCTATTTTAGAACATAGAACATAGAAAAATACAGCACAGAACAGGCCCTTCGGCCCACGATGTTGTGCCGATCCTTTGTCCTCTGTCAAGGACAATTTAATCTATACCCCATCATTCTCCTTTATCCATATACCTATCTAAAAGCCGTTTGAAAGTCCCTAAAGTTTCTGACTCAACAACTTCCCCAGGCAAGGCATTCCATGCCCCGACCACTCTCTGGGTAAAGAACCTTCCCCTGACATCCCCCTTATATCTCCCACCCTTCACCTTAAATTTATGACCCCTTGTAACGCTTTGCTCCACCCGGGGAAAAAGTTTCTGACTGTCTACCCTATCTATTCCCCTGATCATCTTATAAACCTCTATCATGTCACCCCTCATCCTTCTCCGTTCTAATGAGAAGAGGCCTAGAATGTTCAGCCTTTCCTCGTAAGACTTATTCTCCATTCCAGGCAACATCCTGGTAAATCTCCTCTGCACCCTCTCCAAGGCTTCCACATCCTTCCTAAAATGAGGCGACCAGAACTGCACACAGTACTCCAAATGAGGCCTTACCAAGGTCCTGTACAGCTGCATCATCACCTCACGGCTCTTAAATTCAATCCCTCTGCTAATGAACGCTAACACCCCATATGCCTTCTTCACAGCCCTATCCACTTGAGTTGCAACTTTCAACGATCTATGCACATAGACCCCAAGGTCTCTCTGCTCCTCCACATGCCCAAGAACCCTACCGTTAACCCAGTATTTTGCATTCGTGTTTGTCCTTCCAAAATGGACGACCTCACACTTTTCAGGGTTAAACTCCATCTGCCACTTTTCAGCCCAGCACTGCAACCTATCCAAGTCCCTTTGCAGACGACAATAGCCCTCCTCGGTATCCACAACTCCACCAACCTTTGTATCATCTGCAAATTTACTGACCCACCCTTCGACTTCCTCATCCAAGTCGTTAATAAAAATCACAAACAGGAGAGGACCCAGAACTGATCCCTGTGGCACGCCACTGGTAACTGGGCTCCAGGCTGAGTACTTACCATCTAAGACCACTCTCTGCCTTCTATCAGTTAGCCAATTCTTAATCCAACTGGCCACATTCCCCACTATCCCATGCCTCCTGACTTTCTCCATAAGTCTACCATGGGGGACCTTATCAAATGCCTTACTAAAATCCATGTACACCACATCCACTGGTTTACCCTCATCCACTTGCTTGGTCACCTGCTCAAAGAATTCAATCAGGCTTGTGAGGCAAGACCTACCCCTCACAAAACCGTGCTGACTGTCCCGAATCAAGCAGTGTCTTTCCAGATGCTCAGAAATCCTATCCCTCAGCATCTTTTCCATCAACTTGCCTACCACCGAAGTAAGACTAACTGGCCTGTAATTCCCAGGGTTGTTCCTATTCCCTTTCTTGAACAGGGGCACAACATTTGCCACCCTCCAATCACCTGGTACCACCCCCGTCAACAGAGAAGATGAAAAGATCATTGCCAGCGGCTCTGCAATTTCATCCCTTGCTTCCCATAACATCCTTGGATATACCCCGTCAGGCCCGGGAGACTTGTCTATCTTCAAGTTATTCAAAAACCCCAACACATCTTCCCTCCTAACGAGCACTTCCTCGAGCTTACCAGTCTGTTTCACACCGTCCTCTTCAGTAATACACCCCTTCTCATTCGTAAATACCGAAGAGAAGTACTCATTCAAAACCTCACTTATCTCTTCCGGCTCAACACACAGTCTCCCGCTATTGTCCTTGACCGGACCTACGGTCCCCCTAGTCATCCTCATATTTCTGACATACGCGTAAAAGGCCTTGGGGTTTTCTTTTATCCTACCCGCCAAGCATTTTTCATGCCCTCTCTTAGCTCTCCTAATCCCTTTCTTCAGATCCTTCCTGGCCATCTTGTATCCCTCCAGAGCTATGCCTGTGCCCTTTTTCCTCAACCTTATATACGCATCCTTCTTCTTCCTAACAAGACTCTCAACCTCTCTTGTCAACCACGGTTCCCTCACATGCCCATCCCTTCCCTGTCTGACAGGGACATGCTTATCAATGGCCCCTACTATCTGCTCCTTGAAAAAGTTCCACATTTCGACCGTGCCCTTCCCTGCCAGCATATGCTCCCAACTTATGCTCCTCAGTTCCTGCCTGACAGCATCATATCTACCCTTCCCCCAATTGTAAACCTTGCCCTGTTGCACATACCTATCCCTCTCCATTACCACAGTGAATGCTACAGAATTGTGATCACTATCTCCAAAGTGCTCGCCCACCAACAGCTCTATCACTTGCCCTGGTTCATTACCTAGTACCAAATCCAATATTGCCTCCCCTCTGGTCGGGCAGTCTACATACTGATTCAGAAAAGCTTCCTGGACATACTGCACAAACACTACCCCATCCAAACTATTCGATCTAAAGAGTTGCCAATCAATATTTGGGAAGTTGAAATCCCCCATAATTACTACCCTGTGACTTCTGCTCATTTCCAAAATCTGTTTCCCAATCTGCTCTTCCACCTCCCTGCTGCTATTGGGGGGCCGATAGAAAACTCCCATCAAGGTGACTGCTCCTTTCCTGTTCCTGACCTCAACCCACAGTGCCTCAGTCGGCAGATCCTCCTCGAAAATTCTTTCAGCAGTTGTTACACTATTTCTAACTAACAATGCCACCCCCCCACCTCTTTTACCACCATTCCTAATCTTATGAAAACATCTATAACCAGGTACCTCCAAGAACCATTCCTCCCCCTCACCTATCCACGTTTCAGTGATGGCCACAACATCGTAGTCCCAAGTGCCCATCCACGCCTTCAATTCACTCACCTTATTCCTGATGCTTCTTGCGTTGAAGTATACACACTTTAACCCTTCTCCGTGCCCATCTGTCCTCTGCGACAGTGCTACCTTCCCCAATACCTCACTACACTCTTTGTCTTTCTGAGTGGACCCACTGGTCCCTGGACTACAAGTCCGGTTCCCATCCCCCTCCCAAACTAGTTTAAACCCTCCCGAACAGTACTAGCAAACCTCCCTCCCAGGATATTGGTGCCCCTCTGGTTCAGATGCAGCCCGTCCTGTTTGAACAGGTCCCATCTTCCCCAGAATGCATTCCAATTATCCAAGAACTGGAAGCCCTCTCTTCTACACCATTCCTGCAGCCACGTGTTCAGCTGTGCTCTCTCCCTATTCCTAGCCTCACTATCACGTGGCGCCGGCAACAAACCAGAGATAACAACTCTGTCCGTCCGAGCTTTCAGCTTCCAGCCTAACTCCCTAAACTCACTTCTAACATCTGTGCCACCCTTCCTTCCTACGTCGTTGGTGCCAATGTGCACCACGACCTCTGGCTGCTCCCCCTCCCCTTTAAGGATCCTGAATTTTCTAAGGGTCTGTATCTCTTTACTTCCTGCCCATTCATGTATCTGTCGAGATACATCTTAAAAGATGCTATCGTGCCCGCGTCTACCACCTCCGCTGTCAACGCGTTCCAGGCACCCACCATCCTCTGCGTAAAGAACTTTCCACGCATATCCCCCCTAAACTTTTCCCCTTTCACTTTGAACTCGTGTCCCCTTGTAATTGAATCCCCCACTCTGGGAAAAAGCTTCTTGCTATCCACCCTGTCTATACCTCTCATGATTTTGTACACCTCAATCAGGTCCCCCCTCAACCTCCGTCTTTCTAATGAAAATAATCCTAATCTACTCAACCTCTCTTCATAGCTAGCGCCCTCCATGCCAGGCAACATCCTGATGAACCTCCTCTGCACCCTCTCCAAAGCATCTACATCCTTTTGGTAATGTGGCGACCAGAACGGCACGCAGTATTCCAAATTTAGCCGAACCAAAGTCTTATACAACTGTAACATGACCTGCCAACTCTTGTACTCAATACCCCGTCCGATGAAGGAAAGCATGCCGTATGCCTTCTTGACCACTCTATTGACCTGCGTTGCCACCTTCAGGGAACAATGGACCTGAACACCCAAATCTCTCTGTGCATCAATTTTCCCCAGGACCTTTCCATTTACTGTATAGTTCACTCTTGAATTGGATCTTCCAAAATGCATCACCTCGCATTTGCCCTGATTGAACTCCATCTGCCATTTCTCTGCCCAACTCTCCAGTCTATGTATATTCTGCTGTATTCTCTGACTGTCCCCTTCACTATCTGCTACTCCACCAATCTTAGTGTCGTCTGCAAACTTGCTAATCAGACCACCTATACTTTCCTCCAAATCATTTATGTATATCACAAACAACAGTGGTCCCAGCACGGATCCCTGTGGAACACCACTGGTCACATGTCTCCATTTTGAGAAACTCCCTTCCACTGCTACTCTCTGTCTCCTGTTGCCCAGCCAGTTCTTTATCCATCTAGCTAGTACACCTTGGACCCCATGCGTCTTCACTTTCTCCATCAGCCTACCATGGGGAACCTTATCAAACGCCTTACTGAAGTCCATGTATATGATAGCTACAGCCCTTCCCTCATCAATCAACTTTGTCACTTCCTCAAAGAATTCTATTAAGTTGGTAAGACATGACCTTCCCTGTACAAAACCATGTTGCCTATTTTCTTCCAAATGAGAATAGATCCTATCCCTCAGTAACTTCTCCAGCAGCTTCCCTACCACTGACGTCAGGCTCACCAGTCTATAATTACCTGGATTATCCCTGCTACCCTACTTAAACAAGGGGACAACATTAGCAATTCTCCAGTCCTCCGGGACCTCACCCGTGTTTAAGGATGCTACAAAGATATCGGTTAAGGCCCCAGCTATTTCCTATCTCGCTTCCCTCAGTAACCTAGGATAGATCCCATCCAGACCTGGGGACTTGTCCACCTTAATGCCTTTTAGAATACCCAACACTTCCTCCCTCCTTATGCCGACTTGACCTAGAGTAATCAAACATCTGTTCCTAACCTCAACATCCTTCATGTCCCTCTCCTCGGTGAATACCGATGCAAAGTACTCGTTTAGAATCTCACCCATTTTCTCTGACTCCACGCATAACTTTCCTCCTTTGTCCTTGAGTGGGCCAATCCTTTCTCGAGTTACCCTCTTGCTCCTTATATATGAATAAAAGGCTTTGGGATTTTCCTTAACCCTGTTTGCTAAAGATATTTCATGACCCCTTTTCGCCCTCTTAATTCCTCGTTTCAGATTGGTCCTACATCCCCGATATTCTTTCAAAGCTTCGTCTTTCTTCAGCCACCGAGACCTTATGTATGCTTCCTTTTTCCTCTTAGCTAGTCTCACAATTTCACCTGTCATCCATGGTTCCCTAATCTTGCCATTTCTGTCCCTCATTTTCACAGGAACATGTCTCTCCTGCACGCTAATCAACCTCTCTTTAAAAGCCTCCCACATATCAAATGTGGATTTACCTTCAAACAGCTGCTCCCAATCTACATTCCCCAGCTCCTGCCTAATTTTGGTATAGTTGGCCTTCCCCCAATTTAGCACTCTTCCTTTAGGACCACTCTCATCTTTGTCCATGGTTATTTTAAAGCTTACGGAATTGTGATCGCTATTCCCAAAGTAGTCCCCTACTGAAACCAACCACCTGGCCGGGCTCATTCCCCAACACCAGGTCCAGTATGGCCCCTTCCCAAGTTGGACTATTTACATGCTGCTCTAGAAAACCCTCCTGGATGCTCCTTACAAATTCTGCTCCATCGAGACCTCTAACTCTAAGTGAATCCCATTCAATGTTGGGAAAATTAAAATCTCCTATCACCACCACCCTGTTGCTCCTACATCTTTCCATAATCTGTTTACATATTTGTACCTCTATCTCACGCTCACTGTTGGGAGGCCTGTAGTACAGCCCCAACATTGTTACCGCACCCTTCCTATTTCTGAGTTCTGCCCATATTGCCTCACTGCTCGAGTCCTCCATAGTGCCCTCCTTCAGTACAGCAGTGATATCCTCTTTGACCAGTAATGCAACTCCTCTATCCCTTTTACCTCCCTCTCTATCCCACCTGAAGCATCGATATCCTGGGATATTTCGTTGCCAATCATGCCCTTCCCTCAACCAAGTCTCTGTAATAGCAATAACATCATATTCCCAGGTACTAATCCAAGCCCTAAGTTCATCTGCCTTACCTACTACACTTCTTGCATTAAAACAAATGCACCTTAGACCACCAGTCCCTTTGCGTTCATCATCTGCTCCCTGCCTACTCTTCCCCTTAGTCACGCTGACTTCATTATCTAGTTCCTTACAGGCTTTCGTTACTACCTCCTTACTGTTCACTGACCTCCTCATTTGGTTCCCATCCCCCTGCCACATTAGTTTAAACCCTCGCCAACAGCATTAGCAAAAGCACTCCCAAGGACATTGGTTCCATTCCGGCCCAGGTGTAGACCGTCCAATTTGTAATAGTCCCACCTCCCCCAGAACCGGTCCCAATGTCCCAAAAATCTGAACCCCTCCTTCCTGCACCATCTCTCAAGCCACGCATTCATCCTGATTCCAGGATATAGAATGTTCAGGCGTGACAGGGGAGGGGATAAAAGAGGAGGTGGCATTGCACTGTTGATCAAGGAGTCAATTACTGCAGTAAGGAGGGATGATATCTTAGAAGGTTCCTCAAATGAGGCCATATTGTTAGAACTTAAAAACAAAAAGGGGGAAATCACTTCGCTGGGAATGTACTACGGACCTTCAAACAGTCAGGGGGAGATAGAGGAGCAGATATGTAGGCACATCTCAGAGAGGTGTAATCATAATAGGGTAATAATAGTTGGGGATTGCAACTTCCCCAATATCAACTGGGATAGTCTTAGTGCAAAAGGCATAACTGGGGTGGAATTCTTAAAATGCTTACAGGAGAGCTTTTTGAGCCAGTATGTCAAAAGTCCGACAAGAGAAGGGGCAGTACTGGACCTAATCCTAGGGAACGAAGCCAGACAAGTGGTAGAAGTGTCAGTGGGGGAGCATTTCAGGGATAGTGACCATAACTCTGTAAGATTTAAGGTAGTAATGGAAAAGGCCAAAGATGGACCGAAATAAAGGTCCTGAATTGGGGGAAGATCGATTTCAATATGATAAAACAGGATCTGGCCAAAGTGGACTGGGAGCATCTACTTGCAGGAAAGTCTACATCAGACCAGTGGGAGGCATTCAAAAAGGAAATTTTTTTTTTTTAGAGATACAGCACTGAAACAGGCCCTTCGGCCCACCGAGTCTGTGCCGACCATTAACCACCCATTTATACTAATCCTACACTAATCCCATATTCCTACCACATCCCCACCTGTCCCTATATTTCCCTACCACCTACCTATACTAGGGGCAATTTATAATGGCCAATTTACCTACCAAATAGTGAGAGTTCAGAGCCAACATGTACTCGTAAAGCTCCAGGGAACCCTGGATGTCAAGGGATATAGAGGATTGGATAACAAAAAAAAGGAAGATTATGGCAGATTCAGAGTGCTGAAAACAGCAGAGGCCCTAGAAGGGTATAGAAAGCATAGGGGGGTACTTAAAAAAGTAATTAGGAGATGAAAGAGGAGGCATGAGAAAACACTGGAAGGCAAGATAAAGGAAAATCCCAAGGCGTTTTATAAGTATATTAAGGGCAAGACGATAATCAGGTAAAGAGTAGAGCCCATTATGGACCAACATGGCAATGTGTGTGTGGAGCCGGAGGACGCAGGTGAGATTTTAAATGATTACTTTTCATCTGTGTTCACTATGGAGAAGGATGGTGTAGATGTAGGCTATTGCAGAAAATACGGAAGTATGGGATTGAAGGTGATTTAATGCTTTGGATCAGAAATTGGCTAGCTGAAAGAAGACAGAGGGTGGTGGTTGATGGCAAATGTTCATCCTGGAGTTTAGTTACTAGTGGTGTACCGCAAGGATCAGTTTTGGGGCCACTGCTGTTTGTCATTTTTATAAATGATCTGGATGAGGGTGTAGAAGGGTGGGTTAGTAAATTTGCGGATGACACAAAGGTCGGTGGAGTTGTGGATAGTGCCGAAGGATGTTGTAGGGTACAGAGGGACATAGATAGGCTGCAGAGCTGGTCTGAGAGATGGCAAATGGAGTTGAATGCGGAAAAGTGTGAAGTGATTCACTTTGGAAGGAATAACAGGAATGCAGAATACTGGACTAATGGGAAGATTCTTGGTAGTGTAGATGAGCAGAGAGATCTTGGTGTCCAGGTACATAAATCCCTGAAAGTTGCCACCCAGGTTAATAGGGCTGTTAAGAAGGCATATGGTGTGTTAGCTTTTATTAGTAGGGGGATTGAGTTTCGGAGCCACGAGGTCATGCTGCAGCTGTACAAAACTCTGGTGCGGCCGCACCTGGAGTATTGCGTGCAGTTCTGGTCACCGCATTATAGGAAGGATGTGGAAGCTTTGGAAAGGGTGCAGAGGAGATTTACTAGGATGTTGCCTGGTATGGAGGGAAGGTCTTACGAGGAAAGGCTGAGGGACTTGAGGTTGTTTTCGTTAGAGAGAAAGAGGAGGAGAGGTGACTTAATAGAGACATATAAGATAATCAGAGGGTTAGATAGGGTGGATAGTCAGAGTCTTTTTCCTCGGATGGTGATGGCAAACACGAGGGGACATAGCTTTAAGTTGAGGGGTGATAGATATAGGACAGATGTCAGAGGTAGTTTCTTTACTCAGAGAGTAGTAGGGGCTTGGAACGCCCTGCCTGCAACAGTCGTAGACTCACCAACTTTAAGGGCATTTAATTGGTCATTGGACAGACATATGGATGAAAATGGAACAGTGTAGGTCAGATGGTTTCACAGGTCGGCGCAACATCGAGGGCCGAAGGGCCTGTACTGCGCTGTAATGTTCTATGTTCTTTGTTCTATATGTAGAGATCAAGGAGGGGGATTGTCTTATACTTGAACAAATTAACATTGAGAGGGTGTAGATATTAACAGTTTTCGCGGGCTTAAAAGTGGATAAATCCCCAGACCCAGATAAGATGTATCCCAGGCTGTGATATGAGGCAAGGAAGGAGATTTCAGGGGCTCTGGCACCAATTTTCAAATCCTCTCTGGCCACAGGAGGTGCCAGAGGACTGGAGGGCAGCAAATGTAGTACCATTATTCATAAAGGGTAGCAGGGATAAACCAGGTAATTACAGGCCGGTGAGTCTAACATCAGTGGTAGGGATACTATTGGAAAAAATTCTGAGGGACAGGATTAATCTCCACTTGAAGAGGCAGGGATTAATCAGGGATAGTCAGCATGGTTTTGTTCGGGGGAGATCATGTTTAACAAACTTGATTGAATTTTTCAAGGAGGTGACTAGATGTGTAGATGAGGGTAAAGCAGTTGATGTAGTCTCCATGGACTTCAGTAAGGCTTTTGATAAGGTCCCACATGGGAGATTAGTTAAGAAGGTAAGAGCCCATGGGATCCAGGGCAATTTGGCAAATTGGATCCAAAATTGGCTTAGTGGCAGGAGGCAGAGGGTGATGGTCGGGGGTTGTTTCTGCGATTGGAAGCCTGTGACCAGTGGTGTACGACAGGGATCGGTGCTGGGACCCTTGCTGTTTGTAGTGTACATTAATGATTTATATGTGAATATAGGAGGTATGATCAGTAAGTTCGCAGGTGAGACGAAAATTGGTGATGTCGTAAATAGTGAGGAGGAAAGCCTTAGATTACAGGACGATATAGATGGGCTGGTAAGTTGGGCAGAGCAGTGGAAAATGGAATTTAATCCTGAGAAGTGTGAGGAGATGCATTTTGGGAGGACTAACAAGGCAAGGGAATATACAATGGATGGTAGGACCCTAGGAAGTACAGAGGGTCAGAGGGACCTTGGTGTACTTGTCCATAGATCACTGAAGGCAGCAGCACAGGTAGATAAGGTGGTTAGGAAAGTATATGGGATACATGTCTTTATTCGCCAAAGCATAGAATCTAAGAGCAGGGAGGTTTATTTTTTTTTTTAGAACATTACAGCGCAGTACAGGCCCTTCGGCCCTCGATGTTGCGCCGACCTGTGAAACCATCTGACCTACACTATTCCATTTTCATCCATATGTCTATCCAATGACCACTTAAATGCCCTTAAAGTTGGCGAGTCTACTACTGCTGCAGGCAGGGCGTTCCACGCCCCTACTACTCTCTGAGTAAAGAAAGTACCTCTGACATCTGTCCAAGATCTATCACCCCTCAACTTAAAGCTATGTCCCCTCGTGTTTGCCATCACCATCCGAGGAAAAAGACTCTGACTATCCACCCTATCTAACCCTCTGATTATCTTATATGTCTCTATTAAGTCACCTCTCCTCCTCCTTCTATCCAACTAAAACAACCTCAAGTCCCTCAGCCTTTCCTCGTAAGACCTTCCCTCCATACCAGGCAACTTCCTAGTAAATCTCCTCTGCACCCTTTCCAAAGCTTCCACATCCTTCCTATAATGCGGTGACCAGAACTGCACGCAATACTCCAGGTGCGGCCGCACCAGAGTTTTGTACAGCTGCAGCATGACCTCGTGGCTCCGAAACTCGATTCCCCTACTAATAAAAGCTAACACACCATATGCCTTCTTAACAGCCCTATTAACCTGGGTAGCAACCTTCAGGGATTTATGTACCTGGACACCAAGATCTCTCTGTTCATCTACACTACCAAGAATCTTTCCATTAGCCCAGTACTCTGCATTCCTGTTACTCCTTCCAAAGTGAATCACTTCACACTTTTCCGCATTAAACTCCATTTGCCATCTCTCAGCCCAGCTCTGCAGCCTATCTATGTCCCTCTGTACCCTGCAACATCCTTCGGCACTATCCACAACTCCACCGACCTTTGTGTCATCCGCAAATTTACTAACCCACCCTTCTACACCCTCATCCAGGTCATTTATAAAAATGACAAACAGCAGTGGACCCAAAACAGATCCTTGCGGTATACCACTAGTAACTAAACTCCAGGATGAACATTTGCCATCAACCACCACCCTCTGTCTTCTTTCAGCTAGTGAATTTCTGATCCAAAGCTCTAAATCACCTTCAACCGCATACTTCCGTATTTTCTGCAATAGCCTACCGTGGGGAACCTTATCAAACGCCTTACTGAAATCCACATACACCACATCCACTGCTTTACCCTCATCCACCTGTTTGGTCACCTTCTCGAAAAACTCAATAAGGTTTGTAAGGCACGACCTACCCGTCACAAAACCGTGCTGACTATCGCTAATGAACTTATTCTTTTCAAGATGATTATAAATCCTGTCTCTTATAACCTTTTCCAACATTTTACCCACAACCGAAGTAAGGCTCACAGGTCTATAATTACCAGGGCTGTCTCTACTCCCCTTCTTGAACAAGGGGACAACATTTGCTATCCTCCAGTCTTCCGGCACTATTCCTGTCAACAATGACGACATGAAGATCAAGGACAAAGGCTCTGCAATCTCCTCCCTGGCTTCCCAGAGAATCCTAGGATAAATCCCATCTGGCCCAGGGGACTTATCTATTTTCACACTTTCCAAAATTGCTAACACCTCCTCCTTGTGAACCTCAATCTCATCTAGCCTAGTAGTCTGAATCTTAGTATTCTCCTCGACAACATTTTCTTTCTCTGCTGTAAATACTGACGAAAAATATTCATTTCACGCTTCCCCTATCGCCTCTGATTCCACACACAACTTCCCACTACTATCCTTGATTGGCCCTAATCTAACTCTAGTCATTCTTTTATTCCTGATATACCTATAGAAAGCCTTAGGGTTTTCCCTGATCCTATCCGCCAATGACTTCTCGTGTCCTCTCCTTGCTCTTCTTAGCTCTCCCTTTAGATCCTTCCTGGCTAGCTTGTAACTCTCAAGCGCCCTAACTGAGCCTTCACGTCTCATCCAAACATAAGCCTTCTTCTTCCTCTTGCCAAGCGCTTCAACTTCTTTAGTAAACCATGGCTTCCTCGCTCAACAACTTCCTCCCTGCCTGACTGGTGCATACTTATCAAGGACACGCAGTAGCTGCTCCTTGAATAAGCTCCACATTTCAATTGTGCCCATCCCCTGCAGTTTCCTTCCCCATCCTACGCATCCTAAATCTTGCCTAATCGCATCATAATTTCCTTTCCCCCAGCTATAATTCTTGGCCTGCGGTATATACCTGTCCCTGCCCATCGCTAAGGTAAACCTAACCGAATTGTTATCACTGTCACCAAAGTGCTCACCTACATCTAAATCTAACACCTGGCCGGGTTCATTACCCAGTACCAAATCCAATGTGGCATCGCCCCTGGTTGGCCTGTCTCCATACTGTGCCAGAAAACCCTCCTGCACACACTGGACAAAAACTGACCCATCTAAAGTACTCGAACTATAGTATTTCCAGTCGATATTTGGAAAGTTAAAGTCCCCCATAACAACTACCCTGTTACTCTCGCTCCTGTCGAGAATCATCTTCGCTATCCTTTCCTCTACATCTCTGGAACTATTCGGAGGTCTATAGAAGACTCCCAACAGGGTGACCTCTCCTCTCCTGTTCCTAACCTCGGCCCAGACTACCTCAGTAGACGAGTCCTCAAACGTCCTTTCTGCCGCTGTAATACTCTCCTTGATTAACAATGCCACAACCCCCTCCCTTTTTACCATCTTCTCTGTTCTTACTGAAACATCTAAATCCCGGAACCTGCAACATCCATTCCTGCCCCTTCTCTACCCATGTCTCTGAAATGGCCACTACCTCGAGATCCCAGGTACCAACCCATGCTGCAAGCTCACCCACCTTATTCCGGATGCTCCTGGCGTTGAAGTAGGTTATGATGGAGCTGTATAAAACACTAGTTAGGACACAGCTGGGTTACTGCGCACAATTCTGGTCGTCACACAATAGGAAGGATGTGATTGCAATGGAGAGGATGCAGAGGAGATTCACCAGGATGTTGCAGGGGCTGGAGCTTTTCAGCTATGAAGAGAGACTGGATAGGCTGGGGTTGTTTTCCTTGGAGCAGATAAGGCTGAGAGTGGACATGATTGAGGTATTAAAAATTATGAGGGGCATAGATAGGGCGGATAGGAAGAAACTTTTTCCCTGAGTGGAGGGGTCAAAAACCAGGGGTCATAGATTTAAGGTAAGGGGCAGGTGGTCTAGAGGGGATTTGAGGAAAAATATTTTCACCCAGAAGGTGGTTGGAATCTGGAACGCACTGCCTGAACGGGTGGTAGAGGCAGGAACCCTCACAACATTGAAGAAGTATTTAGATGAGCACTTGAAATGCCATAGCAAACAAGGCTCTGGGCCAAGTGCTGGAAAATGCATTTAGAAAGAAGATGTAACGAATGGTGTGTCACAGGGATCTGGGCTGGGAACTCAACTTTTTTCAATTTATATAAATAACTTAGATGAAGGAACTGAAGGTATGGTTGCTAAATTTGCTGATGACACAAAGATAGGTTGGAAAGTAACTTGTGAAGAGGACATAAGGAGGCTACAAAGGGATATAGATAGGTTAAGTGAGTTGGCAAAGACCTGGCAAATGGAGTATAATGTGGGAAAGTGTGAAATTGTCCACTTTGGCATGAAGAATAAAAACAAAGCATATTATCTCAATGGTGAGAGATTGCAGAGCTGTGAGATGCAGAGGGATCTGGGTGTCCTAGTGCATGAATTACAAAATGTTCGTCTGCAGGTAGAGCATGTAATTCGGAAAGCTAATAAAACGTTATCGTTTATCGTGAGGGGAATTGAATACAAAAGTAGAGAGGTTATGCTTCAGCTACACAGGGCATTGGTGAGTCCTCATCTGGAGTACTGTGTACAGTATTGGTCTCCTTATTTAAGGAAGGATGTAAATGTGCTGGAGGCAGTACAGAGAAGGTTTACTGGACTAATACCTGGAATGGGCGAGCTGTCTTATGAAGAAAGATTGGACAGGCGAGCTTGTATCCACTGGAATTCAGAAGAGTAAGAGGCGACTTGATTGAAACATATTAGGTTAGGTTAGAGATACAGCACTGAAACAGGCCCTTCGGCCCACCGAGTCTGTGCCGAACATCAACCACCCATTTACACTAATCCTAAACTAATCCCATATTCCTACCAAACATCCCCACCTGTCCCTATATTTCCCTACCACCTACCGAAACTAGGGGTAATTTATGATGGCCAATTTACCTATCAACCTGCAAGTCTTTTGGCTTGTGGGAGGAAACCGGAGCACCCGGAGAAAACCCACGCAGAAACAGGGAGAACTTGCAAACTCCACACAGGCAGTACCCGGAATCGAACCCGGGTCCCTGGAGCTGTGAGGCTGCGGTGCTAACCACTGCGCCACTGTGCCGCCCCCTGAGGGGTCTTGACAGGGTGGATTTGGAAAAGATGTTTCCTCTTGTCGGAGAATCTAGAACTAGGGGTCACTGTTTAAAAATAAGGGGTCGCCCATTTTAGACAGAGATGAGGAGAAATTTTTTCTCTCAGAGGGTCATGAGTCTTTGGAATTCTCTTCCTCAAAAGGTGGTGGAAGCAGAGTCTTTGAATATTTTGATGGCAGAGGGAGATAGATTCTTGATAAGCAAGAAGGTGGAAGGTCATTGTGGGTAGGTGAAAATGTGGAGTAATCAGTTCAGTCATGAAATTATTGAATGGCAGGACAGGCTTGAAGGGCCAAGTAGCCTACTCCTGCTCCTTATTCGTATGTGCATAGAATGGCTTGATGGCCGACACGGACACGATGGGCCAAAGGGCCTGTTTCTGTGCTGTATTACTCTTTGACTAACCCAATACTGCATTTCAAACTAATACACTTTAAAACTAATACAGCTCCTCAACCCAATACTGCATTTCAAACTAATACACCTTAAAACTAATACAGCTCCTCAACCTAATACTGCATTTCAAACTAATACACCTTAAAAACTAATACAGCTCCTCAACCTATTACTGCATTTCAAACTAATACACCTTAAAACTAATAGAGCACCTCAACCTAATACTGCATTTCAAACTAATACACCTTAAAACTAATACAGATCCTCAACCTAATACTGCATTTCAAACTAATACACCTTAAAACTAATACAGATCCTCAACCTAATACTGCATTTCAAACTAATACACCTTTAAACTAATAGAGCACCTCAACCTAATACTGCATTTCAAACTAATACACCTTAAAACTAATACAGATCCTCAACCTAATACTGCATTTCAAACTAATACACCTTTAAACTAATACAGCTCCTCAACCTAATACTGCATTTCAAACTAATACACCTTAAAACTAATACAGCTCCTCAACCTAATACTGCATTTCAAACTAATACACCTTAAAACTAATACAGATCCTCAACCTAATACTGCATTTCAAACTAATACACCTTAAAACTAATAGAGCACCTCAACCTAATACTGCATTTCAAACTAATACACATTAAAACGAATAGAGCACCTCAACCTAATACTGCATTTCAAACTAATACACCTTAAAACTAATAGAGCTCCTCAACCGAATACTGCATTTCAAACTAATACACCTTAAAACTAATAGAGCACCTCAACCTAATAATGCATTTCAAACTAATACACCTTAAAACTAATACAGCTCCTCAACCTAATACTGCATTTCAAACTAATACACCTTAAAACTAATACAGCTCCTCAACCTAATACTGCATTTCAAACGAATACACCTTGCAACTAATACAGCTCCTCAACCTAATACTGCATTTCAAACTAATACACCTTAAAACTAATAGAGCACCTCAACCTAATACTGCATTTCAAACTAATACACCTTAAAACTAATGGAGCTCCTCAACCTAATACTGCATTTCAAACTAATACACCTTAAAACTAATACAGCAGCTCAACCTAATACTGCATTTCAAACTAATACACCTTAAAACGAATAGAGCACCTCAACCTAATACTGCATTTCAAACTAATACACCTTAAAACTAAGAGAGCACCTCAACCTAATACTGCATTTCAAACTAATACACCTTAAAACTAATACAGCACCTCAACCTAATACTGCATTTCAAACTGATACACCTTAAAACTAATACAGCTCCTCAACCTAATACTGCATTTCAAACTAATACACCTTAAAACTAATACAGCAGCTCAACCTAATACTGCATTTCAAACTAATACACCTTAAAACGAATAGAGCACCTCAACCTAATACTGCATTTCAAACTAATACACCTTAAAACTAATAGAGCACCTCAACCTAATACTGCATTTCAAACTAATACACCTTAAAACTAAGAGAGCACCTCAACCTAATACTGCATTTCAAACTAATACACCTTAAAACTAATACAGCACCTCAACCTAATACTGCATTTCAAACTAATACACCTTAAAACTAATAGAGCACCTCAACCTAATACTGCATTTCAAACTAATACACCTTAAAACTAATACAGCTCCTCAACCTAATACTGCATTTCAAACTAATACACCTTAAAACTAATAGAGCACCTCAACCTAATACTGCATTTCAAACTGATACACCTTAAAACTAATAGAGCATCTCAACCAAATACTGCATTTCAAACTAATACACCTTAAAACTAATACAGCTCCTCAACCTAATACTGCATTTCAAACTAATACACCTTAAAACTAATAGAGCACCTCAACCAAATACTGCATTTCAAACTAATACACCTTAAAACTAATAGAGCAATTCAACCAAATACTGCATTTCAAACTAATACACCTTAAAACTAATACAGCTCCTCAACCTAATACTGCATTTCAAACTAATACACCTTAAAACTAATAAAGCACCTCAACCTAATACTGCATTTCAAACTAATACACCTTAAAACTAATAGAGCACCTCAACCAAATACTGCATTTCAAACTAATACACCTTAAAACTAATACAGCTCCTCAACCAAATACTGCATTTCAAACTAATACACCTTGCAACTAATGCAGCTCCTCAACCTAATACTGCATTTCAAACTAATACACCTTAAAACTAATAGAGCACCTCAACCAAATACTGCATTTCAAACTAATACACCTTAAAACTAATAGAGCTCCTCAACCTAATACTGCATTTCAAATTAATACACCTTAAAACTAATACAGCTCCTCAACCTAATACTGCATTTCAAACTAATACACCTTAAAACTAATAGAGCACCTCAACCTAATACTGCATTTCAAACTAATACACCTTAAAACTAATACAGCTCCTCAACCTAATACTGCATTTCAAACTAATACACCTTGCAACTAATACAGCTCCTCAACCTAATACTGCATTTCAAACTAATACACCTTAAAACTAATAGAGCACCTCAACCTAATACTGCATTTCAAACTAATACACCTTGCAACTAATACAGCTCCTCAACCTAATACTGCATTTCAAACTAATACACCTTAAAACTAATAGAGCACCTCAACCAAATACTGCATTTCAAACTAATACACCTTAAAACTAATACAGCTCCTCAACCTAATACTGCATTTCAAACTAATACACCTTAAAACTAATACAGCTCCTCAACCTAATACTGCATTTCAAACTAATACACCTTAAAACTAAGAGAGCACCTCAACCTAATACTGCATTTCAAACTAATACACTTTGCAACTAATACAGCTCCTCAACCTAATACTGCATTTCAAACTAATACACCTTAAAACTAATAGAGCACCTCAACCAAATACTGCATTTCAAACTAATACACCTTGCAACTAATACAGCTCCTCAACCTAATACTGCATTTCAAACTAATACACCTTAAAACTAATAGAGCACCTCAACCAAATACTGCATTTCAAACTAATACACCTTAAAACTAATACAGATCCTCAACCTAATACTGCATTTCAAATTAATACACCTTAAAACTAATACAGCTCCTCAACCTAATACTGCATTTCAAACTAATACACCTTAAAACTAATAGAGCACCTCAACCTAATATTGCATTTCAAACTAATACACCTTAAAACTAATACAGCTCCTCAACCTAATACTGCATTTCAAACGAATACACCTTGCAAGTAATACAGCTCCTCAACCTAATACTGCATTTCAAACTAATACACCTTAAAACTAATAGAGCACCTCAACCTAATACTGCATTTCAAACTAATACATCTTAAAACTAATAGAGCACCTCAACCAAATACTGCATTTCAAACTAATACACCTTAAAACTAATACAGCTCCTCAACCTAATACTGCATTTCAAACTAATACACCTTATAACTAATAGAGCTCCTCAACCTAATACTGCATTTCAAACTAATACACCTTAAAACTAAAACAGCTCCTCAACCGAATACTGCATTTCAAACTAATACACCTTAAAACTAATAGAGCACCTCAACCTAATACTGCATTTCAAACTAATACACCTTAAAACTAATAGAGCACCTCAACCTAATACTGCATTTCAAACTAATACACCTTAAAACTAATAGAGCACATCAACCTAATACTGCATTTCAAACTAATACACCTTAAAACTAATAGAGCTCCTCAACCTAATACTGCATTTCAAACTAATACACCTTAAAACTAATACAGCTCCTCAACCTAATACTGCATTTCAAACTAATACACCTTAAAACTAATACAGCTCCTCAACCTAATACTGCATTTCAAACTAATACACCTTAAAACTAATAGAGCACCTCAACCTAATATTGCATTTCAAACTAATACACCTTAAAACTAATACAGCTCCTCAACCTAATACTGCATTTCAAACTAATACACCTTAAAACTAATAGAGCACCTCAACCTAATACTGCATTTCAAACTAATACACCTTAAAACTAATAGAGCACCTCAACCTAATACTGCATTTCAAACTAATGCACCTTAAAACTAATAGAGCACATCAACCTAATGCTGCATTTCAAACTAATACACCTTAAAACTAATAGAGCACCTCAACCTAATACTGCATTTCAAACTAATACACCTTAAAACTAATAGAGCTCCTCAACCTAATACTGCATTTCAAACTAATACACCTTAAAACTAATAGAGCACCTCACCTAATACTGCATTTCAAACTAATACACCTTAAAACTAATAGAGCACCTCAACCTAATACTGCATTTCAAACTAATACACCTTAAAACTAATACAGCACCTGAACCTAATACTGCATTTCAAACTAATACACCTTAAAACTAATAGAGCACCTCAACCTAATACTGCATTTCATACTAATACACCTTAAAACTAATAGAGCACCTCAACCTAATACTGCATTTCAAACTAATACACCTTAAAACTAACAGAGCAGCTCAACCTAATACTGCATTTCAAACTAATACACCTTAAAACTAATAGAGCAACTCAACCTAATACTGCATTTCAAACTAATACACCTTAAAACTAATAGAGCACCTCAACCGAATACTGCATTTCAAACTAATACACCTTAAAACTAATAGAGCACATCAACCTAATACTGCATTTCAAACTAATACACCTTAAAACTAATAGAGCACCTCAACCTAATACTGCATTTCAAACTAATACACCTTAAAACTAATAGAGCACATCAACCTAATGCTGCATTTCAAACTAATACACCTTAAAACTAATAGAGCACCTAAACCTAATACTGCATTTCAAACTAATACACCTTAAAAC
Organism: Heterodontus francisci; assembly: GCF_036365525.1. Lineage (NCBI taxonomy): Eukaryota > Metazoa > Chordata > Chondrichthyes > Heterodontiformes > Heterodontidae > Heterodontus > Heterodontus francisci. The sequence goes on from NW_027141894.1 coordinate 1,697,026, forward strand.
TAATAGAGCTCCTCAACCTAATACTGCATTTCAAACTAATACACCTTAAAACTAATAGAGCACCTCAACCTAATACTGCATTTCAAACTAATACACCTTAAAACTAATAGAGCACCTCAACCTAATACTGCATTTCAAACTAATACACCTTAAAACTAATACAGCACCTCAACCTAATACTGCATTTCAAACTAATACACCTTAAAACTAATAGAGCACCTCAACCTAATACTGCATTTCAAACTAATACACCTTAAAACTAATAGAGCACCTCAACCTAATACTGCATTTCAAACTAATACACCTTAAAACTAATAGAGCACCTCAACCTAATACTGCATTTCAAACTAATACACCTTAAAACTAATAGAGCACCTCAACCTAATACTGCATTTCAAACTAATACACCTTAAAACTAATAGAGCACCTCAACCTAATACTGCATTTCAAACTAATACACCTTAAAACTAATAGAGCACCTCAACCTAATACTGCATTTCAAACTAATACACCTTAAAACTAATAGAGCACCTCAACCTAATACTGCATTTCAAACTAATACACCTTAAAACTAATAGAGCACATCAGCCTAATACTGCATTTCAAACTAATACATCTTAAAACTAATACAGCTCCTCAACCTAATACTGCATTTCAAACTAATACACCTTAAAACTAATACAGCTCCTCAACCTAATACTGCATTTCAAACTAATACACCTTAAAACTAATAGAGCACCTCAACCTAATACTGCATTTCAAACTAATACACCTTAAAACTAATACAGCTCCTCAACCTAATACTGCATTTCAAACTAATACACCTTAAAACTAATAGAGCACCTCAACCTAATACTGCATTTCAAACTAATACACCTTAAAACTAATAGAGCACCTCAACCTAATACTGCATTTCAAACTAATGCACCTTAAAACTAATAGAGCACATCAACCTAATGCTGCATTTCAAACTAATACACCTTAAAACTAATAGAGCACCTCAACCTAATACTGCATTTCAAACTAATACACCTTAAAACTAATAGAGCTCCTCAACCTAATACTGCATTTCAAACTAATACACCTTAAAACTAATAGAGCACCTCAACCTAATACTGCATTTCAACCTAATACACCTTAAAACTAATAGAGCACCTCAACCTAATACTGCATTTCAAACTAATACACCTTAAAACTAATAGAGCACCTCAACCTAATACTGCATTTCAAACTAATACACCTTAAAACTAATAGAGCACCTCAACCTAATACTGCATTTCATACTAATACACCTTAAAACTAATAGAGCACCTCAACCTAATACTGCATTTCAAACTAATACACCTTAAAACTAATACAGCTCCTCAACCTAATACTGCATTTCAAACTAATACACCTTAAAACTAATAGAGCACCTCAACCTAATACTGCATTTCAAACTAATACACCTTAAAACTAATAGAGCACCTCAACCGAATACTGCATTTCAAACTAATACACCTTAAAACTAATAGAGCACATCAACCTAATACTGCATTTCAAACTAATACACCTTAAAACTAATAGAGCACCTCAACCTAATACTGCATTTCAAACTAATACACCTTAAAACTAATAGAGCACATCAACCTAATGCTGCATTTCAAACTAATACACCTTAAAACTAATAGAGCACCTAAACCTAATACTGCATTTCAAACTAATACACCTTAAAACTAATAGAGCTCCTCAACCTAATACTGCATTTCAAACTAATACACCTTAAAACTAATAGAGCACCTCAACCTAATACTGCATTTCAAACTAATACACCTTAAAACTAATAGAGCACCTCAACCTAATACTGCATTTCAAACTAATACACCTTACAACTAATACAGCACCTCAACCTAATACTGCATTTCAAACTAATACACCTTAAAACTAATAGAGCACCTCAACCTAATACTGCATTTCAAACTAATACACCTTAAAACTAATAGAGCACCTCAACCTAATACTGCATTTCAAACTAATACACCTTAAAACTAATACAGCACCTCAACCTAATACTGCATTTCAAACTAATACACCTTAAAACTAATAGAGCACATCAGCCTAATACTGCATTTCAAACTAATACACCTTAAAACTAATACAGCTCCTCAACCTAATACTGCATTTCAAACTAATACAACTTAAAACTGAAAGAGCACCTCAACCTAACACTGCATTTCAAACTAATACACCTTAAAACTAATAGAGCACCTCAACCTAATACTGCATTTCAAACTAATACACCTTAAAACTAATAGAGCACATCAACCTAATACTGCATTTCAAACTAATACAACTAAAAACTAATAGAGCTCCCCAACCTAATACTGCATTTCAAACTAATACACCTTAAAACTAATAGAGCACCTCAACCTAATACTGCATTTCAAACTAATACACCTTAAAACTAATAGAGCACCTCAACCTAATACTGCATTTCAAACTAATACACCTTAAAACTAATAGAGCAGCTCAACCTAATACTGCATTTCAAACTAATACACCTTAAAACTAATACAGCTCCTCAACCTAATACTGCATTTCAAACTAATACACCTTAAAACTAATACAGCTCCTCAACCTAATACTGCATTTCAAACTAATACACCTTAAAACTAATAGAGCACATCAACCTAATACTGCATTTCAAACTAATACACCTTAAAACTAATACAGCTCCTCAACCTAATACTGCATTTCAAACTAATACACCTTAAAACTAATACAGCTCCTCAACCTAATACTGCATTTCAAACTAATACACCTTAAAACTAATACAGCTCCTCAACCTAATACTGCATTTCAAACTAATACACCTTAAAACTAATACAGCTCCTCAACCTAATACTGCATTTCAAACTAATACACCTTAAAACTAATACAGCTCCTCAACCTAATACTGCATTTCAAACTAATACACCTTAAAACTAATAGAGCACATCAACCTAATACTGCATTTCAAACTAATACACCTTAAAACTAATACAGCTCCTCAACCTAATACTGCATTTCAAACTAATACACCTTAAAACTAATACAGCTCCTCAACCTTATACTGCATTTCAAACTAATACACCTTAAAACTAATACAGCTCCTAAACCTAATACTGCATTTCAAACTAATACACCTTAAAACTAATAGAGCACCTCAACCTAATACTGCATTTCAAACTAATACACCTTAAAACTAATAGAGATCCTCAACCTAATACTGCATTTCAAACTAATACACCTTAAAACTAATCCAGCTCCTCAACCTAATACTGCATTTCAAACTAATACACCTTAAAACTAATACAGCACCTCAACCTAATACTGCATTTCAAACTAATACACCTTAAAACTAATTCAGCTCCTCAACCTAATACTGCATTTCAAACTAATACACCTTAAAACTAATAGAGCGCATCAACCTAATACTGCATTTCAAACTAATACACCTTAAAACTAATACAGCTCCTCAACCTAATACTGCATTTCAAACTAATACACCTTAAAACTAATACAGCTCCTCAACCTAATACTGCATTTCAAACTAATACACCTTAAAACTAATACAGCTCCTCAACCTAATACTGCATTTCAAACTAATACACCTTAAAACTAATACAGCTCCTCAACCTAATACTGCATTTCAAACTAATACACCTTAAAACTAATACAGCTCCTCAACCTAATACTGCATTTCAAACTAATACACCTTAAAACTAATAGAGCACCTCAACCTAATACTGCATTTCAAACTAATACACCTTAAAACTAATAGAGCTCCTCAACCTAATACTGCATTTCAAACTAATACACCTTAAAACTAATATAGCTCCTCAACCTTATACTACATTTCAAACTAATACACCTTAAAACTAATACAGCTCCTCAACCTAATACTGCATTTCAAACTAATACACCTTAAAACTAATACAGCTCCTAAACCTAATACTGCATTTCAAACTAATACACCTTAAAACTAATACAGCTCCTCAACCTAATACTGCATTTCAAACTAATACACCTTAAAACTAATACAGCACCTCAACCTAATACTGCATTTCAAACTAATACACCTTAAAACTAATACAGCTCCTCAACCTAATACTGCATTTCAAACTAATACACCTTAAAACTAATAGAGCACATCAACCTAATACTGCATTTCAAACTAATACACTTTAAAACTAATAGAGCTCCTCAACCTCATACTGCATTTCAAACTAATACACCTTAAAACTAATACAGCTCCTCAACCTAATACTGCATTTCAAACTAATACACCTTTAAACTAATAGAGCACCTCAACCTAATACTGCATTTCAAACTAATACACCTTAAAACTAATACAGCTCCTCAACCTAATACTGCATTTCAAACTAATACACCTTAAAACGAATTCGATACCAGTTCCACTGACAGTCCGACACCAGTTCCACTCACAGTCCGATGAGCCGTTGTTGTTGATCTTTAAGTCGTCATTGTCGACAGGAGTAATGCCGGAGGACTGGAGGATAGCAAATGTTGTCCCCTTGTTCAAGAAGGGGAGTAGAGACAGCCCTGGTAATTATAGACCTGTGAGCCTTACTTCGGTTGTGGGTAAAATGTTGGAAAAGGTTATAAGAGACAGGATTTATAATCATCTTGAAAAGAATAAGTTCATTTGCGATAGTCAGCACGGTTTTGTGAAAGGTAGGTCGTGCCTCACAAACCTTATTGAGTTTTTCGAGAAGGTGACCAAACAGGTGGATGAGGGTAAAGCCGTGGATGTGGTGTATATGGATTTCAGTAAGGCGTTTGATAAGGTTCCCCACGGTAGGCTATTGCAGAAAATACGCAAGTATGGGGTTGAAGGTGATTTAGAGCTTTGGATCAGAAATTGGCTAGCTGAAAGAAGACAGAGGATGGTGGTTGATGGCAAATGTTCATCCTGGAGTTTAGTTACTAGTGGTGTACCGCAAGGTTCTGTTTTGGGGCCAGTGCTGTTTGTCATTTTTATAAACGACCTGGATGAGGGTGTAGAAGGGTGGGTTAGTAAATTTGCGGATGACACGAAGGTCGGTGGAGTTGTGGATAGTGTCGAAGGGTGTTGTAGGGTACAGAGGGACATAGATAGGCTGCAGAGCTGGGCTGAGAGATGGCAAATGGAGTTTAATGCGGAGAAGTGTGAGGTGATTCACTTTGGAAGGAGTAACAGCAATGCAGAGTACTGGGCTAATGGGAAGATTCTTGGTAGTGTAGATGAGCAGAGAGATCTTGGTATCCAGGTACATAAATCCCTGAAAGTTGCTACCCAGGTTAATAGGGCTGTTAAGAAGGCATATGGTGTGTTAGCCTTTATTAGTAGGGGGATCGAGTTTCAGAGCCACGGGGTCATGATGCAGCTGTACAAAACTCTGGTGAGGCCGCACCTGGAGTATTGCGTGCAGTTCTGGTCACCGCATTATAGGAAGGATGTCGAAGCTTTGGAAAGGGTGCAGAGGAGATTTACTAGGATGTTGCCTGGTATGGAAGGAAGGTCTTACGAGGAAAGGCTGAGGGACTTGGGGTTGTTTTCGTTAGAGAGAAGGAGGAGGAGAGGTGACTTAATAGAGACATACAAGATAATCAGAGGGTTAGATAGGGTGGATAGTTAGAGTCTTTTTCCTCGGATGAGGATGGCAAACACGAGGGGACATAGCTTTAAGTTGAGGGGTGAAAGATATAGGACAGATGTCAGAGGTAGTTTCTTTACGCAGAGAGTAGTAGGGGCGTGGAACGCCCTGCCTGCAACAGTAGTAGACTCGCCAACTTTAAGGGCATTGGATAGACATATGGATGTAAATGGAATAGTGTAGGTCAGATGATCGGCGCAACATCGAGGGCCGAAGGGCCTGTACTGCGCTGTAATATTCTAATTCTAATTCTAATTCTAATTCTAAAAAGCTAATAGAGCACCTCAACCTAATACTGCATTTCAAACTAATACACCTTAAAACTAATAGAGCACCTCAACCGAATACTGCATTTCAAACTAATACACCTTAAAACTAATACAGCTCCTCAACCTAATACTGCATTTCAAAGTAATACACCTTAAAACTAATACAGCTCCTCAACCTAATACTGCATTTCAAACTAATACACCTTAAAACTAATAGAGCACCTCAACCTAATACTGCATTTCAAACTAATACACCTTAAAACTAATACAGCTCCTCAACCTAATACTGCATTTCAAACTAATACACCTTAAAACTAATACAGCTCCTGAACCTAATACTGCATTTCAAACTAATACACCTTAAAACTAACAGAGCACATCAACCTAATACTGCATTTCAAACTAATACACCTTAAAACTAATAGAGCACCTCAACCTAATACTGCATTTCAAACTAATACACCTTAAAACTAATAGAGCACCTCAACCTAATACTTCATTTCAAACTAATACACCTTAAAACTGAAACAGCTCCTCATCCTAATACTGCATTTCAAACTAATACACCTTAAAACTAACAGAGCAGATCAACCTAATACTGCATTTCAAACTAATACACCTTAAAACTAATACAGCTCCTCAACCTAATACTGCATTTCAAACTAATACACCTTAAAACTAACAGAGCACATCAACCTAATACTGCATTTCAAACTAATACACCTTAAAACTAATAGAGCACCTCATCCTAATACTGCATTTCAAACTAATACACCTTAAAACTAATAGAGCACATCAACCTAATGCTGCATTTCAAACTAATACACCTTAAAACTAATAGAGCACCTCAACCTAATACTGCATTTCAAACTAATACACCTTAAAACTAATACAGCTCCTCAACCTAATACTGCATTTCAAACTAATACACCTTAAAACTAATACAGCTCCTCAACCTAATACTGCATTTCAAACTAATACACCTTAAAACTAATAGAGCACATCAACCTAATACTGCATTTCAAACTAATACACCTTAAAACTAATACAGCTCCTCAACCTAATACTGCATTTCAAACTAATACACCTTAAAACTAATACAGCTCCTCAACCTTATACTGCATTTCAAACTAATACACCTTAAAACTAATACAGCTCCTCAACCTAATACTGCATTTCAAACTAATACACCTTAAAACTAATAGAGCACCTCAACCTAATACTGCATTTCAAACTAATACACCTTAAAACTAATAGAGATCCTCAACCTAATACTGCATTTCAAACTAATACACCTTAAAACTAATACAGCTCCTCAACCTAATACTGCATTTCAAACTAATACACCTTAAAACTAATACAGCACCTCAACCTAATACTGCATTTCAAACTAATACACCTTAAAACTAATACAGCTCCTCAACCTAATACTGCATTTCAAACTAATACACCTTAAAACTAATAGAGCGCATCAACCTAATACTGCATTTCAAACTAATACACCTTAAAACTAATACAGCTCCTCAACCTAATACTGCATTTCAAACTAATACACCTTAAAACTAATACAGCTCCTCAACCTAATACTGCATTTCAAACTAATACACCTTAAAACTAATACAGCTCCTCAACCTAATACTGCATTTCAAACTAATACACCTTAAAACTAATACAGCTCCTCAACCTAATACTGCATTTCAAACTAATACACCTTAAAACTAATATAGCTCCTCAACCTAATACTGCATTTCAAACTAATACACCTTAAAACTAATAGAGCACCTCAACCTAATACTGCATTTCAAACTAATACACCTTAAAACTAATAGAGCTCCTCAACCTAATACTGCATTTCAAACTAATACACCTTAAAACTAATACAGCTCCTCAACCTTATACTACATTTCAAACTAATACACCTTAAAACTAATACAGCTCCTCAACCTAATACTGCATTTCAAACTAATACACCTTAAAACTAATACAGCTCCTCAACCTAATACTGCATTTCAAACTAATACACCTTAAAACTAATAGAGCACCTCAACCTAATACTGCATTTCAAACTAATACACCTTAAAACTAATAGAGCTCCTCAACCTAATACTGCATTTCAAACTAATACACCTTAAAACTAATACAGCTCCTCAACCTAATACTGCATTTCAAACTAATACACCTTAAAACTAATACAGCACCTCAACCTAATACTGCATTTCAAACTAATACACCTTAAAACTAATACAGCTCCTCAACCTAATTCTTTCTTTTGGGCCTCCTTATCTCGAGAGACAATGGATACGCGCCTGGAGGTGGTCAGTGGTTTGTGAAGCAGCGCCTGGAGTGGCTATAAAGGCCAATTCTGGAGTGACAGGCTCTTCCACAGGTGCTGCAGAGAAATTTGTTTGTTGGGGCTGTTGCACAGTTGGCTCTCCCCTTGCGCCTCTGTCTTTTTTCCTGCCAACTACTAAGTCTCTTCGACTCGCCACAATTTAGCCCTGTCTTTATGGCTGCCCGCCAGCTCTGGCGAATGCTGGCAACTGACTCCCACGACTTGTGATCAATGTCACACGATTTCATGTCGCGTTTGCAGACGTCTTTATAACGGAGACATGGACGGCCGGTGGGTCTGATACCAGTGGCGAGCTCGCTGTACAATGTGTCTTTGGGGATCCTGCCATCTTCCATGCGGCTCACATGGCCAAGCCATCTCAAGCGCCGCTGACTCAGTAGTGTGTATAAGCTGGGGATGTTGGCCGCTTTAAGGACTTCTGTGTTGGAGATATAGTCCTGCCACCTGATGCCAAGTATTCTCCGAAGGCAGCGAAGATGGAATGAATTGAGACGTCGCTCTTGGCTGGCATACGTTGTCCAGGCCTCGCTGCCGTAGAGCAAGGTACTGAGGACACAGGCCTGATACACTCGGACTTTTGTGTTCCGTGTCAGTGCGCCATTTTCCCACACTCTCTTGGCCAGTCTGAACATAGCAGTGGAAGCCTTACCCATGCGCTTGTTGATTTCTGCATCTAGAGACAGGTTACTGGTGATAGTTGAGCCTAGGTAGGTGAACTCTTGAACCACTTCCAGAGCGTGGTCGCCAATATTGATGGATGGAGCATTTCTGACATCCTGCCCCATGATGTTCGTTTTCTTGAGGCTGATGGTTAGGCCAAATTCATTGCAGGCAGACGCAAACCTGTCGATGAGACTCTGCAGGCATTCTTCAGTGTGAGATGTTAAAGCAGCATCGTCAGCAAAGAGGAGTTCTCTGATGAGGACTTTCCGTACTTTGGACTTCGCTCTTAGACGGGCAAGGTTGAACAACCTGCCCCCTGATCTTGTGTGGAGGAAAATTCCTTCTTCAGAGGATTTGAACGCATGTGAAAGCAGCAGGGAGAAGAAAATCCCAAAAAGTGTGGGTGCGAGAACACAGCCCTGTTTCACACCACTCAGGATAGGAAAGGGCTCTGATGAGGAGCCACCATGTTGAATTGTGCCTTTCATATTGTCATGGAATGAGGTGATGATACTTAGTAGCTTTGGTGGACATCCGATCTTTTCTAGTAGTCTGAAGAGACCACGTCTGCTGACGAGGTCAAAGGCTTTGGTGAGATCAATGAAAGCAATGTAGAGGGGCATCTGTTGTTCACGGCATTTCTCCTGTATCTGACGAAGGGAGAACAGCATGTCAATAGTCGATCTCTCTGCACGAAAGCCACACTGTGCCTCAGGGTAGACGTGCTCGGCCAGCTTCTGGAGCCTGTTCAGAGCGACTCGAGCAAAGACTTTCCCCACTATGCTGAGCAGGGAGATTCCACGGTAGTTGTTGCAGTCACCGCGGTCACCTTTGTTTTTATAGAGGGTGATGATGTTGGCATCGCGCATGTCCTGGGGTACTGCTCCCTCGTCCCAGCACAGGCATAGCAGTTCATGTAGTGCTGAGAGTATAGCAGGCTTGGCACTCTTGATTATTTCAGGGGTAATGCTGTCCTTCCCAGGGGCTTTTCCGCTGGCTAGGGAATCAATGGCATCACTGAGTTCCGATTTGGTTGGCTGTATGTCCAGCTCATCCATGACTGGTAGAGGCTGGGCTGCATTGAGGGCAGTCTCAGTGACAGCATTCTCCCTGGAGTACAGTTCTAGGTAGTGCTCAACCCAGCGGTCCATCTGTTTGCGTTGGTCAGTGATGATGTCCCCCGATTTAGATTTGAGGGGGGTGATCTTCTTGATGGTTGGCCCAAGAGCTCTCTTCATGCCATCATACATTCCTCTGATGTTTCCGGTGTCTGAGGCCAGCTGAATATGACTGCATAGGTGTTGCCAGTAGTCGTTTGCGCAACGCCTAGCTGTTCTTTGTGCAGTACTTCTGGCTGCTTTAAGTGCTGCGGATGTTAAATCGCTGGGGGCTTTCTTGTAGTTCAAAAGTGCAATGCGCTTAGCGGCTATGACAGGTTCCAGCTCTTCATTATGAGATTGAAACCAGTCTGCATTTCTCTTCGCACTTTTGCCGTAGGTGGTCAAAGCTGACTCATAGATGGTGTCTCTGATGTGGGCCCACTTGGTCTCAGCATCCCCTGTGGGAGTGTTTTGAAGGGCTGTTACAAGTGAATTTAGAAATTTTTGTAACAGCTGTGGGTGAGAAATTCTGCTCGTGTTGATGCGCGGGTGGCCCTTCTGCTTGGAATGATGCAACTTCTTTGGTCTGAGTCTAACCTTGCTGCACACCAGGGAGTGGTCGGTGTCGCAGTCCGCACTGTGGAAGCTGCGTGTGATTTGAACACTGTTTAAGGCGGCTCGCCTTGTGACAATGAGGTCTAGCTGGTGCCAACGACGTGATCTTGGGTGCCTCCATGAAACCTGGTGACAGGGTTTAGTGTGAAAGAACGAGTTGGTGATGCAGAGGTTATGATAGGTACACAACTCAAGCAGTCTCTGCCCGTTCTCATTCATCCTTCCAACGCCATAGCGCCCAAGGCAGGAGGGCCATGAGTCATGGTCGGCCCCAACCCTGGCATTAAAGTCCCCCAGCAGGAATAGGTGTTCGGTGTTGGGGATGCTGCTAATGATGTTATGGAGTTGTTCATAGAACTGGTCTTTAGCTTCAGGTGCGGAACAGAGTGTTGGAGCATAGATGCTGAGTAGGTGTACTGGACCAGAGGTGGTGAGCAGTCGGATGGACAGTATGCGTTCCGAGCCATTTGAGGGAGGCTCTATCATGCTGAGCAAGGAGTTTCTGATGGCGAAGCCCACTCCATGCTGTCTTGGTTCTTCAGGATCCCTGCCCTGCCAGAAGAAGGTGTAGTCTTGCTCTGCTAGAGAGCCACTCGCGGGGAGGCGAGTCTCCTGAAGTGCTGCAATGTCCACATTGAGTCTACTGAGCTCGTTGTTAATGATGGCGGTCTTCCGAGAATCGTTGATTTGTGTAAGGTCTTCCGACAGGCCAGGACACATAGTTCTGACGTTCCAGCTTGCAAAGCGAAGGGCTGGTACCTTCTTTCCTTTTTTCATGTTGTTTGGTGCGGTGTATCAGTCCACCTTTCGGGCAATGACCCTGAGCTCCAAGCACCCATTGAAGCAGGCAGACTGTGGCGGGACAGAACCTTATTGACCGGGGGCTGCCCGGTTTGAGGCGGGCGGTAGCTGTCCAGTGAGGTGCAATGACCTCTCCCACCGACAAAGGCAACCCGTGGCGCCCAGTTTCTACGCCAATTTATCTGGACTTATAACCCGTAACTGCTGCCTTCCGTGTTGTTTCAGTCGCTGTGAGGCAACTATGGAGTGACCTCTCCATGGCGCATGCCTGGGCAAATTTATGGAGGTTGAGAGTTGCCCAGTCGTCAAAACCCCCCTCTCGGCCTTTCTGGTGGGGTCCAAAGGAGTGCAGGACACGACGTTTGGCACCAGTATGGCTGCAGGAACTGCCGGAAACATGCCAAAGGTGACACATGACCGCCTACGGGGTTCCGCTCCGGATTTTCTGTTAGGGTTTACTCCCTTAGCCTTGGTCTCTCCCGAGACGCCCACAAGGCAGTGGGGTTGTTGGGGCCCCTACACAGGTGTAGGATGGTGCCGGTGGGAGGAGGGGATGCAAGGGGGAGGGGTAGAGGGAGGGGGTGGGGGGGGGGTGCAGGGGAAGGGGGTGCGGGGTGAAGATGGTGCGAGGGGGGGGCGGGCTGGGACGGGGTTGTGAGGGGGTGAGCTGAGAGGGTGGAGCAGGGAAGGGGACGGGGGTGGGGGGGGTGGAAGGGGGGTAAAGGGGGGGGGGAGGGGGGGTGGAATCTGGTGCAGGTAATAAGCCATTTCCTCAGTGCCCACCATCGACGTCCGGAAAGCTCATCCACGTCCTTCGGGAGGTGAAGCATCATTTGGCAGACTCAACCTAATACTGCATTTCAAACTAATACACCTTAAAACTAATAGAGCACATCAACCTAATACTGCATTTCAAACTAATACACCTTAAAACTAATACAGCTCCTCAACCTAATACTGCATTTCAAACTAATACACCTTAAAACTAATACAGCTCCTCAACCTAATACTGCATTTCAAACTAATACACCTTAAAACTAATACAGCTCCTCAACCTAATACTGCATTTCAAACTAATACACCTTAAAACTAATACAGCTCCTCAACCTAATACTGCATTTCAAACTAATACACCTTAAAACTAATACAGCTCCTCAACCTAATACTGCATTTCAAACTAATACACCTTAAAACGAATTCAGCTCCTCAACCTAATACTGCATTTCAAACTAATACACTTTAAAACTAATAGAGCTCCTCAACCTAATACTGCATTTCAAACAAATACACCTTAAAACTAATAGAGCACATCAACCTAATACTGCATTTCAAACTAATACACCTTAAAACTAATAGAGCACCTCAACCTAATACTGCATTTCAAACTAATACACTTTAAAACTAATAGAGCTCCTCAACCTAATACTGCATTTCAAACTAATACACCTTTAAACTAATAGAGCACCTCAACCTAATACTGCATTTCAAACTAATACACCTTAAAACTAATAGAGCTCCTCAACCTAATACTGCATTTCAAACTAATACACCTTAAAACTAATAGAGCACCTCAACCTAATACTGCATTTCAAACTAATACACCTTAAAACTAATACAGCTCCTCAACCTAATACTGCATTTCAAACTAATACACCTTAAAACGAATTCGATATCAGTTCCACTCACAGTCCGATACCAGTTCCACTCACAGTCCGATGAGCCGTTGTTGTTGATCTTTAAGTCGTCATTGTCGACAGGAGTAGTGCCGGAGGACTGGAGGATAGCAAATGTTGTCCCCTTGTTCAAGAAGGGGAGTAGAGACAGCCCTGGTAATTATAGACCTGTGAGCCTTACTTCGGTTGTGGGTAAAATGTTGGAAAAGGTTATAAGAGACAGGATTTATAATCATCTTGAAAAGAATAAGTTCATTTGCGATAGTCAGCACGGTTTTGTGAAAGGTAGGTCGTGCCTCACAAACCTTATTGAGTTTTTCGAGAAGGTGACCAAACAGGTGGATGAGGGTAAAGCCGTGGATGTGGTGTATATGGATTTCAGTAAGGCGTTTGATAAGGTTCCCCACGGTAGGCTATTGCAGAAAATACGCAAGTATGGGGTTGAAGGTGATTTAGAGCTTTGGATCAGAAATTGGCTAGCTGAAAGAAGACAGAGGGTGGTGGTTGATGGCAAATGTTCATCCTGGAGTTTAGTTACTAGTGGTGTACCGCAAGGTTCTGTTTTGGGGCCACTGCTGTTTGTCATTTTTATAAACGACCTGGATGAGGGTGTAGAAGGGTGGGTTAGTAAATTTGCGGATGACACGAAGGTCGGTGGAGTTGTGGATAGTGTCGAAGGGTGTTGTAGGGTACAGAGGGACATAGATAGGCTGCAGAGCTGGGCTGAGAGATGGCAAATGGAGTTTAATGCGGAGAAGTGTGAGGTGATTCACTTTGGAAGGAGTAACAGCAATGCAGAGTACTGGGCTAATGGGAAGATTCTTGGTAGTGTAGATGAGCAGAGAGATCTTGGTATCCAGGTACATAAATCCCTGAAAGTTGCTACCCAGGTTAATAGGGCTGTTAAGAAGGCATATGGTGTGTTAGCCTTTATTAGTAGGGGGATCGAGTTTCAGAGCCACGGGGTCATGATGCAGCTGTACAAAACTCTGGTGAGGCCGCACCTGGAGTATTGCGTGCAGTTCTGGTCACCGCATTATAGGAAGGATGTCGAAGCTTTGGAAAGGGTGCAGAGGAGATTTACTAGGATGTTGCCTGGTATGGAAGGAAGGTCTTACGAGGAAAGGCTGAGGGACTTGGGGTTGTTTTCATTAGAGAGAAGGAGGAGGAGAGGTCACTTAATAGAGACATACAAGATAATCAGAGGGTTAGATAGGGTGGATAGTTAGAGTCTTTTTCCTCGGATGAGGATGGCAAACACGAGGGGACATAGCTTTAAGTTGAGGGGTGAAAGATATAGGACAGATGTCAGAGGTAGTTTCTTTACGCAGAGAGTAGTAGGGGCGTGGAACGCCCTGCCTGCAACAGTAGTAGACTCGCCAACTTTAAGGGCATTGGATAGACATATGGATGTAAATGGAATAGTGTAGGTCAGATGATCGGCGCAACATCGAGGGCCGAAGGGCCTGTACTGCGCTGTAATATTCTAATTCTAATTCTAATTCTAATTCTAAAAAGCTAATAGAGCACCTCAACCTAATACTGCATTTCAAACTAATACACCTTAAAACTAATAGAGCACCTCAACCTAATACTGCATTTCACAGTAATACACCTTAAAACTAATACAGCTCCTCAACCTAATACTGCATTTCAAACTAATACACCTTAAAACTAATAGAGCACCTCAACCTAATACTGCATTTCAAACTAATACACCTTAAAACTAATACAGCTCCTCAACCTAATACTGCATTTCAAACTAATACACCTTAAAACTAATACAGCTCCTCAACCTAATACTGCATTTCAAACTAATACACCTTAAAACTAACAGAGCACATCAACCTAATACTGCATTTCAAACTAATACACCTTAAAACTAATAGAGCACCTCAACCTAATACTGCATTTCAAACTAATACACCTTAAAACTAATAGAGCACCTCAACCTAATACTTCATTTCAAACTAATACACCTTAAAACTGAAACAGCTCCTCATCCTAATACTGCATTTCAAACTAATACACCTTAAAACTAACAGAGCAGATCAACCTAATACTGCATTTCAAACTAATACACCTTAAAACTAATACAGCTCCTCAACCTAATACTGCATTTCAAACTAATACACCTTAAAACTAACAGAGCACATCAACCTAATACTGCATTTCAAACTAATACACCTTAAAACTAATAGAGCACCTCATCCTAACACTGCATTTCAAACTAATACACCTTAAAACTAATAGAGCACCTCAACCTAATACTGCATTTCAAACTAATACACCTTAAAACTAATAGAGCACATCAACCTAATACTGCATTTCAAACTAATACACCTTAAAACTAATAGAGCACCTCAACCTAATACTGCATTTCAAACTAATACACCTGAAAACTAATAGAGCACCTCAACCTAATACTGCATTTCAAACTAATACACCTTAAAACTAATAGAGCTCCTCAACCGAATACTGCATTTCAAACTAATACACCTTAAAACTAATAGAGCACCTCAACCTAATACTGCATTTCAAACTAATACACCTCAAAACTAATACAGCTCCTCAACCTAATACTGCATTTCAAACTAATACACCTTAAAACTAATACAGCTCCTCAACCTAATACTGCATTTCAAACTAATACACCTTGCAACTAATACAGCTCCTCAACCTAATACTGCATTTCAAACTAATACACCTTAAAACTAATACAGCTCCTCAACCTAATACTGCATTTCAAACTAATACACCTTAAAACTAATACAGCACCTCAACCTAATACTGCATTTCAAACTAATACACCTTAAAACTAATAGAGCACCTCAACCTAATACTGCATTTCAAACTAATACACCTTAAAACTAATAGAGCTCCTCAACCTAATACTGCATTTCAAACTAATACACCTTAAAACTAATACAGCTCCTCAACCTAATACTGCATTTCAAACTAATACACCTTAAAACTAATACAGCTCCTCAACCTAATACTGCATTTCAAACTAATACACCTTAAAACTAATAGAGCATCTCAACCTAATACTGCATTTCAAACTAATACACCTTAAAACTAATAGAGCACCTCAACCGAATACTGCATTTCAAACTAATACACCTTAAAACTAATAGAGCACATCAACCTAATACTGCATTTCAAACTAATACACCTTAAAACTAATAGAGCTCCCCAACCTAATACTGCATTTCAAACTAATACACCTTAAAACTAATAGAGCACCTCAACCTAATACTGCATTTCAAACTAATACACCTTAAAACTAATACAGCACCTCAACCTAATACTGCATTTCAAACTAATACACCTGAAAACTAATAGAGCTCCCCAACCGAATACTGCATTTCAAACTAATACACCTTAAAACTAATAGAGCACCTCAACCTAATACTGCATTTCAAACTAATACACCTTAAAACTAACAGAGCACATCAACCTAATACTGCATTTCAAACTAATACACCTTAAAACTAATACAGCTCCTCAACCTAATACTGCATTTCAAACTAATGCACCTTAAAACTAATACAGCTCCTCAACCTAATACTGCATTTCAAACTAATACACCTTAAAACTAATAGAGCTCCCCAACCTAATACTGCATTTCAAACTAATACACCTTAAAACTAATAGAGCACCTCAACCTAATACTGCATTTCAAACTAATACACCTTAAAACTAATAGAGCACCTCAACCTAATACTGCATTTCAAACTAATACACCTTAAAACTAATAGAGCTCCTCAACCTAATACTGCATTTCAAACTAATACACCTTAAAACTAATAGAGCTCCTCAACCTAATACTGCATTTCAAACTAATACACCTTAAAACTAATACAGATCCTCAACCTAATACTGCATTTCAAACTAATACACCTTAAAACTAATAGAGCTCCTCAACCTAATACTGCATTTCAAACTAATACACCTTAAAACTAATAGAGCTCCTCAACCTAATACTGCATTTCAAACTAATACACCTTAAAACTAATAGAGCTCCTCAACCTAATACTGCATTTCAAACTAATACACCTGAAAACTAATACAGCTCCTCAACCTAATACTGCATTTCAAACTAATACACCTTAAAACTAATAGAGCACATCAACCTAATACTGCATTTCAAACTAATACACCTTAAAACTAATAGAGCATCTCAACCTAATACTGCATTTCAAACTAATACACCTTAAAACTAATAGAGCACCTCAACCTAATACTGCATTTCAAACTAATACAACTTAAACCTAATAGAGCACCTCAACCTAATACTGCATTTCAAACTAATACACCTTAAAACTAATACAGCTCCTCAACCTAATACTGCATTTCAAACTAATACACCTTAAAACTAATAGAGCACCTCAACCTAATACTGCATTTCAAACTAATACACCTTAAAACTAATAGAGCACCTCAACCTAATACTGCATTTCAAATTAATACACCTTAAAACTAATAGAGCACCTCAACCTAATACTGCATTTCAAACTAATACACCTTAAAACTAATAGAGCACCTCAACCTAATACTGCATTTCAAACTAATACACCTTAAAACTAATAGAGCACCTCAACCGAATACTGCATTTCAAACTAATACACCTTAAAACTAATAGAGCTCCTCAACCTAATACTGCATTTCAAACTAATACACCTTAAAACTAATAGAGCTCCTCAACCTAATACTGCATTTCAAACTAATACACCTTAAAACTAATAGAGCACCTCAACCTAATACTGCATTTCAAACTAATACACCTTAAAACTAATAGAGCACCTCAACCGAATACTGCATTTCAAACTAATACACCTTAAAACTAATAGAGCTCCTCAACCTAATACTGCATTTCAAATTAATACACCTTAATACTAATAGAGCACCTCAACCTAATACTGCATTTCAAACTAATACACCTTAAAACTAATAGAGCTCCTCAACCTAATACTGCATTTCAAACTAATACACCTTAAAACTAATAGAGCACCTCAACCTAATACTGCATTTCAAACTAATACACCTTAAAACTAATACAGCTCCTCAACCTAATACTGCATTTCAAACTAATACACCTTAAAACTAATACAGCACCTCAACCTAATACTGCATTTCAAACTAATACACCTTAAAACTAATAGAGCACATCAACCTAATACTGCATTTCAAACTAATACACCTTCAAACTAATAGAGCACCTCAACCTAATACTGCATTTCAAACTAATACACCTTAAAACTAATACAGCTCCTCAACCTAATACTGCATTTCAAACTAATACACCTTAAAACTAATACAGCACCTCAACCTAATACTGCATTTCAAACTAATACACCTTCAAACTAATAGAGCACCTCAACCTAATACTGCATTTCAAACTAATCCAGTCTGTAAGACTAATACAGCACCTCAACCTTTTAAAGCTCCTCAAACCAATACAGCATCACAAATTAATACAGTAACTCATGCAAATGCACCAACTCAAACTAATAAAGCATCTCAAACTAATACAATATCTCTAATTAATATACCTCAATTAATACAGAATTTCAAACAAATGAAAAGCAATCTTGCACCACTTTCTAATATAGCATCTTGAAGACATAGATCATCTCAAATGAGTACAGCATCTTAAAGCAATCTGAAATTAATACAACTTCCCAATCGAATCAATGAAGTTTCCAAGGTGCAATAACGTCTTCATTTAGCATGACTAATGGATTCACGTTTCATTATATTTCAATTAAGAAATTATTAAAAGCACAATCAAGTGTATATCATTCTACTAACTGAAAATATAACAGTGTGTGTAGGATGGTCATCACTGGACCAACATGCTATAATGTTAGTCACAGGACAAAGGCACAAATCAACTTACTCAAGCTTTTCACTTGGTTACAGTTACTTACCAGGAACACCAATGACTGCAAGTATAACATAATATATACTAATGGCACTGAGAAATGATTCAATCATTCTCTGCGAAGCAATTCTGTCCTTTGATGGTGCAGGCACTTTCTCTGAATTCTGAGTCGATACATTCTCGGAGATTAGAGTTTATACCGTCTAGGGTGTCCACTGGGACAGGAAGGTTACAACATCATTGACGCTTGTTCCATTTGTTTGAAAAAACAGATTACAATAGCCAATTCTGTTCCAGATGTGATAGAATGTAGTTACATATTCATTTCCAATACTGATGGAAGATACCCCAAACTGAACAATTTTCATTGCATTTATTAAGTAATTATTATTGGAAGATGTACTCTTACGCCAATGATGTAGTTCCTTCAACTACCATCGAGCTCATCTGTAGTTATCATGTTGTCTTCGTGATGGCCTGCACTTTGTTGTGTTAAGTCAATAGTTAAATTCCAAATGTTACACTGTCTCTCTCAGGGCTGCTAAACTGCACCCCAGTATGCAGCTTCCCATTTTAACCATGGGTATTCATTTTTAAATCAAGCTGCAATTTAGAATTCCTGGTTCAGAGAATTCAACACTCTTGTTCTTTCTGACACAATTGGGCCGCCCTAACCTTTGGTATTGTTGACAATTTTAATGTTATCATTTATTTCATCATCAAAATGTAGAATTGGAAAGATATTGTAAACATGGAGAAATGCAGCATCTCAAACTGATAAGGTGCGACAGCACCACAAACTAATATCTCAATTCGAAGCCAATATTCCTTCTCAAAGGATGACAGTTCCTGATAAAAATACAGCACTTCAAACTAATACAACACCTCAAATGAAACCAGTTCCTCTCACAAATACAGACTCTTACAGGGCCTTAAAGTGATACAGTACCTCAAACAATTACAACATCTTATCTCATTATACAGAATTTACAACACAGAGACAGGCCATTTAGTGCAACTGCCTCTGCTTATGTTACACACTAAAGTGCTCAATTTCCAGATGATAGTGTTGGTGTTTGAAAGGTTCAGTTGAAATGTTTCACGAAGAGTTTTCTTCACTGAAATTGTCTCGGGGCAAATTGTCTCTCTGCAATTTTAATGGAACTGTAATCTCGCTCTTATCTGGGTTTACGTCTAATCGCACGTGATACACAGCAAAAATCTTTCTCGTTGCAATTGAGTAGGAGCCCTGAAATAAGAAATTACCTGGATATGAAAGATCCATCACCTAAATCAATCACTTCAAAGAGCTTGAAATTTAAACCAAACAGCTTGACTCTCATTGGTCAAGGCATTGCCCTGAGGAATGAAGCAGCGAATGGCTGTCACTTATTTTGTTTAGCTGAAACATATCTTAAAACACAGGGCCCTGTTCTTTGCAGACAGGAAGAATATGTACAAACATTGAGCTTGTTTCAGTTTGACCAATCAGAGTCAAGCTGCCTGGTTTAAATTTCAACAAAAGCTGAGCAGTTAACTGTCAGTCCCCATAAACTGGTGCATTCTCCATGGCAACGCCTCTACCAATCAGAATTCACTTGCCAACCAATTAGCACTCTGTTCTCATACAGTATAAAATTGTTGCTTTCCTTTACATTGGTATTCTTGCAGGTAGTCCTGATGAGTGCAAGATGAAAAGCTTCGAGAACATGTCTCTATTTTCAGCAATACTTAAAATGTAGTAGCTATGAAAAAATGATCAAAACTGGAACTGGAATGTTTGTGTTTGTAACTAGAGGGCTAAAATATAAAGGGGAGGAAGCTTTGACGCAAATATACAAAGTAATAGAACCACATCTGGAATGCT
Organism: Heterodontus francisci; assembly: GCF_036365525.1. Classification (NCBI taxonomy): domain Eukaryota; kingdom Metazoa; phylum Chordata; class Chondrichthyes; order Heterodontiformes; family Heterodontidae; genus Heterodontus; species Heterodontus francisci. Next base: position 1,717,932 of record NW_027141894.1, read on the forward strand.
GTGTACAGTTAAGGACACTGCACCTTGGAAAGGATATATTGGGCTTGGGAGAGCAATGCAGATGAACCAGCATGTTAAGAAGGTCCCAAAGCATCGACTGTAAGTGAGAGATTAAATAAACTAGACTTCCATTTCCTGGAATAAAAAAAAATACAATGGGGTGATTTGATTGAGGTTTTTAGCATCTTGAAAGGAATTGTTCGGGTGGATGAGGAGATTTTTTTTCTGCTGCTGGGGGAGTCTAGGAACAATGAACATAACATTAAATTAGAAGCCAGGCCATTCAGGAGAGAAGTTAGGAAATATTACTTCACTCAAGTTTTTGCAGTAGTGAGGAACTCTATCACAACAAAACAGTAGATATTAGGTTGATTAATAATTTTACATTTAAGATTGATAGATTTGTGTTAACCAAGGGCTATGGAGCCAAGGCACGTGGTAGAGTTAAGCATTGAATGGCAGAGCAATCTCCAGGGGCTGAATGGTCTACTCCTGTTCCTTTGTTTCTATGTGAGTACAAATCAGCCTTTTCCCAATTCGCTCACCAAATCACTTTCAATACAATTATACAATGACATACACTTCCTGTAATACTGGATCACTGGGATCAGGTGTTCCACTCTGCTTAGTGACCCACACTCAGTACAATTACCCAATGGCAGAGTCCACCATTACTTCATGGATACTGGGCTCAGATTGTCCACTCTGGTTAATGACCCACACTCAGTACAATTACCCAATGGCAGAGTCCACCATTACTTCATGGATACTGGGCTCAGATTGTCCACTCTGGTTAATGACCCACACTCAGTACAATTACCCAATGGCAGAGTCCACCATTACTTCATGGATACTGGGCTCAGATTGTCCACTCTGCTTAGTGACCCACACTCAGTACAATTACCCAATGGCAGAGTCCACCATTACTTCATGGATACTGGGCTCAGATTGTCCACTCTGGTTAATGACCCACACTCAGTACAATTACCCAATGGCAGAGTCCACCATTACTTCATGGATACTGGGCTCAGATTGTCCACTCTGGTTAATGACCCACACTCAGTACAATTACCCAATGGCAGAGTCCACCATTACTTCATGGATACTGGGCTCAGATTGTCCACTCTGGTTAATGACCCACACTCAGTACAATTCTACAATGGCAGGCACTCACAATGATACCTGCCCTTAAAGAGTTGTCATTACTGAGGAATGCTTCAGGATTCCAAGGTGTTGCATCAAATGCAATAACAACATTTCGGCATGTCTAACGAATCGCAATGTAATTAAATATTAGGTAAGACAATTGTTATTGTCAAGTGGGTGATGATGTGGCTGGTGTCCATTTGTATTATTAGTGTTTCAGTTCGAAGATCTCTTAGTTGATTTTTCACAGGTGGGGGAATTTATTTTTGAAAAGTCTTTTCTCTGTTACAATTGGCTTTCAGCTTGTCTCAGCAGGGTTTAAATGTTAGCTGGAACTTCTCTCTCTCTCTCTCTCCATCTCAGCCTGGTATTCAGGATAGCTTTTGAAGTTGACCGTGTGGTTGGAGAGAGACCAGGCTGATGTTGATGACTTGATGGCTGAACTGGAAAGACTCCTTCTCCCCTGCTGCTTCCTTTGAAGTCAGCATTTAAGGATTAAAAAGGAGACACACCTGGCTGCCCTGCCATGTGACTTTGCACAGTTCTTTTGCCAAATATGGTTGTGGTCTTAGGTTGATTAGCCGCATCCTGGTTCATTGTTGTATGATAATCATCCAGGGGAGGGTGGGGTCGGGGGGAGGTTTAAGAGCATCACATTCTTTGTCTCTGTAGAAACCCATTCGATTCAGGAATATCTACTGATGGTTTCAGGATGGGTGTAGTTGACACCTCTTTGTCTGGAGTGTATCCATTAGTCCTTTTGAGACCGTGAGATAGTTTTTGAATGCACAGGCCAGGTCATCCTTGCAGCACATTGTCAACATTTTAAAGACAAAGTCAATTTCAACGAGTCCACATTGCATAAAGTTTATATCTTCAATGTTGGGAATAGATTATGTCTTTACTGGTCACAACACAATGTATAAAAGGGCAAAAGTATACTGTAATAATGTAGTAAGTCCTATTTATTGAAATTATATCACAGAGCAGGTGATTGCATAGTTGTCAAATTGATACAAAGTAAAGCACTTTGGGAAGGCCTGAGGACATGAAAGACACTCTAAGTGCAAGCCTTTTGTTTTTATTAATTTTTCTTTAACTTCAGTTTAGCACTCTTTATATGCCCCTAACAGTAGTTAGACTGTTGGATCGAGTTTCAATCAAGAAATAAAAGGACTGTGTAACAAAAGCACTGCAATAGTTGTGGGGGATTTTAATCCACATATAGTATGGATAAAGCAAATTGGCAAATGTGGTTTGGAGGACGGAACCGTGGAATGCATTCGAGACAGATTCTTAGCACAATATGTTGTGTAACCAATCATGGAAGAGGCTATTGTAGATCCCATTTCATGTTAATCAGAAATTACATAGTAAGGGATACTCTTGGAAAGAGTGATCATAATATGATGAATTTCATATTGAGTTTGAGAGTAATGGACATGTGTCCGAGGCTAGAGTATTGAACTGAAATAAAGCCAATTGCATAAGTATGGAAAGTGTCACTTAAGGTACATTGGGAAATTAGATTAATAGGTATGAAGGTAGATTAACAATGGTGAACACTTAAAGAAATAGTTCATAATTCTCAATGAATATACATTGTATTGAAAAGTAAAAACTACACGGCAGTCACGCATCCTCCGCAGGTCAACGTGATCTGTGATCGCGAGGAGCACGTCATCGGCATAAGCCGAGAGGACGACCCACATGGCCGGCTCGCGCAGAGCCAATCCCGTCAACCTCCTGCGAAGCAGGCACATGAAGGGCTCCACGCAGATGGTATACAATTGGCTGGACATGGGGCATCCCTGACGCACTCCTCTCCCAAAGCGAAGGGGCGCCGTCAAGGACCCTTAACTTGGATCAGACACTCTGCGGCGGCGTATAAAAGTCGGACCCGCGCCACGAAATGCGGCCCGAGTCCGAAAGCGCGCAGAGTCCCGAAAAGGTATTCGTGATCCACCCTGTCGAACGCCTTCTCCTGATCGAGGGAGAGAAAGGCGACCGACTGACCAGTCCTCTGGGAAAGATGGATCAGGTCCCTGACCAGGTGGATGTTGTCCTGGATGGACTGGCCCGGGACCGTGTAGGACTGGTCGGGGTGGATCACGTGGGCCAGCACGGAGCCCAAGCTGGTAGACATAGCCCGGGCAAAGATCTTATAATCCGTGCTGAGGAGGGAGACCGGACGCCAGTTTTTAAGCAGGCGGAGATCGCCCCTTTTCGGCAGCAGGACGATGACCACCCTGCGCCATGAGAGGGGCATCTCCCCGGTCGCCAGGCTTTCCCCCAGGACCCGCGTGTAATCGTCCCCCAGGACGTCCCAGAATGCCCTGAGGAACTCCACGGTCAACCCATCCAGCCCTGGGGAATTGCCCCTTGAGAGCTGGTGGAGGGCGCCAGTCAGCTCCGCCAACCTGAGCGGAGCCTCCAATCCTTCGGCGCCCTCTGGGCTGACCTGCTGCAGGTCCTCCCACAAAACTCTGCACGCATCCTCGCTGGACGGATCCGGAGAGAACAGCGCACTGTAATAAGTACAGACCAGGAGGCCCATTGCCTCCGGATCCGTGATGGAGGATCCGTCATCGGCCAGCAGCTCAATGAGCTGCTTACGGACCCCCCGCCATTTTTCCAGCGAGTAGAAGAAGGGTGAGGCGCGGTCCAAATCTTCCAGGATCTGGATCCGCGACCTCACGTCGGCGCCTCGGGACCCTATGAGCTGTAGCTCCCTCAGCGTGCCCTTCTTCTCTTTGTATGCCTGCCACAGGGCTGGGTCCATGACGGCATGACTGAGGCGGGTCTCCAAGTCGAGCACCTCCCTCTCAACGCACCCGATCTCGGCTTCCCGCCTCTTGGTCGACCCCTTCACGTACTTCTGACAGAACACACAGTTGTGAGTCTTGACCACATCCTACCATAGTGGAGGGGAAGACCCCCTGCTTCCTTCTCCAGTCGGCCCAGAATTGATGGAATTAGTCCCAGAATCACTCATCCTCCAGCAGCCAGTTGTTTAAGTGCTAGTACGCAGACCCTGCTCGCATGCTGAGCGGAGCGAACTCCACCCACACTAGGTGGTTGCCCGAGCACGGCACCAGCCGTATGAAGGCTGCCGAGAAGCAGAAACCATCTGCTTGTGAAAGGTAGAGGTGGTCGATTCAGGACCTTCCTCCTCCAGACCTCCACGTGAAGGTGCTGGAGTCGGGATGGAGATTCTGCCAGATGTCCAACATGTTAAGGGAGCTGATCAGTTCCCTCAACTTCTCCACCGACGCTGGGCCATGCTGGGGACTGGAGCGATCCCCCACCCCAAGGGTACAGTTAAAATCTTCCCCCCCAAGTTTGATGCACTCACCTATTGATAGAGCTCAAGAGAGCAGACACTTCTTCAAAGAAGCGCGCTTGCAACGCACCGGGCCTGGGCGCGTACATGTTCACTAGGTGGAGCGGCACGCTACCCAGGCGACCGGCAAGGTGGAGCAAGCAGCCGGGAACAAACTCCTTGACCCCCAAGATCTCTGACTGAATTATCAGGGCCAAGAGGATAACCACCCCATAGAAATGGGGGTGAGCTGACTCATGTAGACCCTACCCTGCCACTCCAGGAGCCAGGTGGCTTCATCTCCCGGAACGGTGTGGGTTTCCTACAGAAAGCTCACTGCATATCTCCCTTCCCTGAGGACTGAGAGATTGTGAAATCTGTGATGAGACCCCCTGCTGCCGTTGATGTTGAGGCTGGCTATGGTTATCTTCATGTCAAAAGGACTTAGAATCCTGTCACCAACACCTCACTGTGAGGACAGAATGAAAGTGGACCTCGCCTACCACTCCCCCAGCAACTCATTGAGGAACGCATTAAATTGGCAACCCTCAACCAGTTTCACACCCGCGCCCTTGCCCGCTTTCTTTAGGGCAGCACGGACGGACTGAATGATCAGCGCCAGATTCGACCAACGGCCGAGGGCCAGCTGAACTTTATTGCAACAACCTCCGCATGCTGCAAGTAAATCCCGGAGTTCCGCAGTGGAGATGAGAGGAGACTCGGTGGGAGGCACGAGAGACTCCACTGCCTGACTGGTGATGGAATCAAGGTCGTCCTCCGTGCTCCACATCGAGTCCCCATCCTCCTCTGGGTTGTCACCGCCAGCAGCCGACACACCCACCACACACTGTGGGGCGGATGTCCCAGCCGCGCCAGCTGGTCCCACCTCCGTCATGATCCCACCCCCAGGATCGATGGCGGAGGAGTCCTCTCTTGGTTCTACTGTGGATCTGGAGCCTATGGGCGCCAGCAGTTCAGGACCCTCCTCCACCTCCGTCCCCAGGCCAATGAGCAGTCCAGGGGAGATAGAAGTTCTCGACTCCAGCAATCCAGTTAGAGCCGTGATTTGAGGCGGAGCGAAGAGGCCATCTCCCGCCACATCAGTGCCCACAGGCCCAGAAGACAGGGAATTACAGAAATTGGCCTCTGGGTTGGGTCCACCCTGGGTGGCAGCATCAGGCTGTTGGGAGGGCGGACCCTCACAGGTCTCACCCCCACCCAGGACACCCTACTCATCGGCCAAATGAATGATTTCTCCCGTGGAGTCCACAGGCTCCCCTACCACGGGCGGGCCCCCTACCTCAGGAGTTGACAAGATTACAGGGGCATCTCCCCCCACCCCTCGGTTCCGAGGGGTAGAGGGTTCCTACTCAGGGCTCGAGGCCCTGAACATACTGGTGGCAGGGGGAGCCTGAGGATCTGTGCTAGGAGATGGATCCTGTGGTGCAGGGTCTTCTTCAGAGGACGGACGTCTCCTCCTGTTATTTCGGGAGGGGAGCAGAGGCTCAGAGACTTCCATCACAGCAGAGAGCTCTGCTTCTCCCTCCGCGCCCCCATGCTCAGGTTTCTCGGGCCCGCGGTCAGCCGTGGGGCAGGTGGGCTCGACTGGATCAGTCACAGGGCTGAGCTCAGGCTCCGTACTTTTGTCCATGTCCAGGGCCCTTCAGGTGTTTTGTTTTGCGCTGTGTCGTCTTTCCACCCAGACCGGTCTCCACCTCCCCACCGGCGGCCGTGAAAATCACGGCCTCAGGAACCGCCTGAGTGGCAGATGTTGGTGGAGTAGGGGAGGTGCAGCGGTGCCAACCTGGGCCGCCGAGTGGGAATTGGCGGCCCGGGGGTTGGGGCAGTTCTTCTGAACATGCTCCGCCCCCTTACAGGCATGGCACTGCACCCCGTCCGAGGTCCAGAAAATTCGGTAGGCCGCCCCCCTGGAACTCGACACTAAATTTGCGCTCTGTGACCTCCTCTCACACCAGCTGCATAAAACACTGGCGGCGGAAGGAGTACACATGCTGCAGGCTGTTCCACCAAAGGCCGAACGGGACTGGGGCAAGCCCCGTCTTTACTTCCTCCCAGATGGTGCAGGTGGGGAAGGAGGGGCTCACCAGGAATGAAGGGCAGGGCATTTGCCAAAATGACCCTTTGCGCAGTGGCCTCCAGGGGGTCCACCGCCAAAAAAAGGTCCCGCCCACAGTGAGACCTTGCTCCAGGCCAGGGACTCCGCCCGCTCAGTCGTTAGGAAAAACACAACCTTCCCATACATTTTAGAGGCCGCAACAATGGCCGAAGGGCCGACAACCTCGGCCATTGCTTTCACACATGTTTCTATTGACATGTTTGGGTGGACGTCGCTCTTGACCCCATGCTTGGATGTTATTAGTGCAAACGGTGATGGGGCAGCACGTGCAGCTGCAGCAGCCACAGCAGCATATGTGTGAGAAGGCCCCGCCACCGGCGAAGAGTGGCTTGCCATGGAGTCGAAGAGCCACGCCCACCCCTAAGAAACAAAGCAAACAACAGTTTCTTTTTTATTAAAACTTAAGCAATATGATGGGGGTGGGTGGGTGTGGAGGAGGCTCGGGGTGAAAAGGAGAGGAGAGGACATGTGGACGAGCTTTGAAAGGGAGAGAAGAGCTAAGAGGATATTGCTGCAGATGCGTGGTTACAGTACCGAACTGCAGAGTCCGCAGTCCAGTCTTCCAGTCAGGGGAGGGTTCTTCGCCCGTGTTGGCTAGAGCCGCCCGGTTCTCTCCTTTCCCTGCTGTTCTATAAAGACTTTCTACAGCCGGGCAGCTCCAGCCTTCCCTAGCCATGCAGTTGGAGTGGGGAGGAAGCCCCCTTCGTGCAGGATGGAAAGAAAACACAAGAGCAAGTATAGAGGCTCCCTATAGAATTTGACAGCCCCACCCCCGGATCTTACAGCGCCTCCTCCCTCCCCCAACAGTCCAAACAAAAAACAGCTCTCTGGTGCTCCAACACCCACCTCTCCAAAATAATTTGCAGGTCTTCCTTGTTCTTGAAAAAGAGCAACAGTTCCACAGTTGAAGTTGTAAATTGCAGCTCTCTCCACTCTGCTCTCTCCTCTCCAGTTCCAGCTTCCACAGCCTGCTCAGGTGCAGCTGGTTCGTCGAAAGGCACACAAGAAGTGCTCCAAGCTCACCAGCCAATCCCGTTTTTTTTTATTGCAGGCAGGAAATTGCCCAGCCAAACCCGTGCTGTACCTGTCCTGGAGTGTTTGACGGGGACAGTGTCGAGGGAGCTTTACTCTGCATCTAACCCCGTTTTTTTTTTTTCCTTTTTTTTTCCAAGGTGGCCTTTATACCCCAGGCCCTTTTTATATTTTTTCATGTCGAGGGGGCCTTTATTCCTCAGGCCCCCTTTATATACATATTTACATTTTTAAAATAACTTTATTAAAAACAGTTAAATAAACAAAAAACTCAAATTAAAATGCCATTCTCGGCGCCAATGATGCACTCCAGTCCCTGTGGTGCCCACCGGTCGTGGAAGGCCTCAAGCATGCTGGCGGACACCGCATGCTCCTTCTCCAGGGACACCCAGGCGCGAACGTAACCACGGAAGACGGGCAGGCAATCGGGGAGGGTGGACCCCCCCGATGGCCCGCATCCTGGACCTGTGAATTGCCACCTTGGCCAGGCCCAGGAGCAGACCAACGAGGAGATCCTCCTCCTGGCCCACGCTCCTCTGCTCCGGATGCCCAAAGATCAGGAGCGTGGGACTGAAGTGCAGCCAGAACTTGAGGAGCAGCCCCTTCAAATATTCAAAGAGGGGCTGCAACCTCGCACACTCCGTATATATGTGAAACACAGACTCGTCCAGGCCGCAGAAAGTACAGGTGGCCTGGGAGTCCGTGAACCTAATTAAAAGTCAATTGCACGGGACTGCCCTGTGCAACACCCTCCACCCCAATTCCACGATGTAAAGGGGGGAGACCCCCGCGTAGAGAGACCTCCATCGGGGTTTCCCCTCGCTGCCAGGTGGCAACGCAGACTGCCAGGGCGTGTCTGGCTGGCTGACGAGGGCGAGGAAGTGGAGAGTATGCAGCCCGTACAGGAAACCCCTCCACACCAATTGGAATGGCACGGACGGCATTTCCAAGAGGCGGCTCAGATTGTGCGGGACCGGCTCCTGAGGAGGGTTTCGGGGCCTGGGTCCAATGAGCAGTTCCGGCCGAGCGGGAGTCAGCTCGGCCGGGAGCGCTCCGCACTCCCGAGCCCCCTCACCACCTGCAGTGAGGGGCGTCCCGGGGGTTTCGGATACTCTTCCGCCCGTCGGACCGTCCCCGGAGTCAGCCGCCCAGACAGCCGAGGCACTCTCCTCCGCCAGCGGGGGAGCGCCCTGACTGGAGGCGACCATGTTCCAGATACGAATAGATCACGGTAAAAGACAGGCAACTCCCTCAGAGAGGCACGGCTAATGGACTCCACCGGAAGCTGCGTGTCGTCTTGAAGGCAGTGACACTGGCGGAAAAAATACATCGCCAGCGCACACCATCTGGGAGGACGCTCGACGTACAGGTATCTCTGCAGGGTCCGAAGGCGGAGATTCGCAGCCTGGGTGCGGACGCACACCAGCGACTGGCCGCCCTCCTCAATCGGGAGACTCAGGACCGCAGCAGAGACCCAGTGTTTCCTCTTGCCCCTGAAGAAATCGACGAGTTTCTTCTGGATCTTGGTTGCAAATGCAGGGGGCGGGGCCAAAGTGACCAACCGGTACCACAACATGGAGGCCACCAGTTGGTTTATGACCAGCGCTCGGCCCCTGTAGGAAAGCACTCGGAGCAGTCCTGTCCAGTGCCCCAGCCGAGCAGTGACTTTCCTCTCCAACTCCTGCCAGTTTGCTGGCCAGGCTTCCTCAGCAGGGCGAAGGTGGACTTCCAGATAGAGGAGGTGCGTGGTGCGCCACTCAAAAGGTGTTAACTCCTCTGGTAGGGAGTCCACCCACCACTTACCCACCAGGAGTCCAGAACATTTCTCCCAATTGATCCTTGCGGAGGACACGGCAGAAAAGGTCTGCTGGCAGTCGCGCATCCTCCGCAAGTCAACGTGATCTGTGACCGCGAGGAGCACGTCATCAGCATAAGCCGAGAGGACGACCCGCATGGCCAGCTTGCGCAGAGCCAATCCCGTCAACCTCTTGCGAAGCAGGCACAGGAACGGCTCCACGCAGATGTTATACAATTGGCCGGACACGGGGCATCCCTGACGCACTCCTCTCCCAAAGCGAAGGGGCGCCGTCAAGGACCCGTTAACCTTGACCTGATACTCTGCGGCTGCGTATAAAAGTTAGACTCAGGCCACAAATTGTAGCCCGAGTCCAAAAGCACACAGACTCGCGAAAAGGTATTCGTGATCTACCCTGTCAAACGCCTTCTCCTGATTGAGGGAGAGAAAGGCAACCGACAGACCAGTCCTCTGGGAAAGATGGATCAGGTCCCGGACCAGGTGGATGTTGTCCTGGATGGACCAGCCCGGGATCGTGTTGGGACTGGTCGGGGTGGATCATGTGGGCCAGCACAAAGCCCAGGCGGGTAGACAAAGCCCGGGCAAAGATATTATAATCTGTGCTGAGGAGGGAGACCGGACCCCAGTTACAAAGCAGGCGGAGATCGCCCCTCTTCGGCAGCAGGACGATGACTGCCCTGCGCCACGAGAGGACCATCTCCTCAATCGGCAGGCTTTCCCCCAGGACCCGTGCATAATCGTCCCCCAGGATGTCCCACAATGCACTGAGGAACTCCACGGTCAGCACATCCAGCCCTGGGGATTTGCCCCTTGAGAGCTGGTGGAGGGTGCTGGTCAGCTCCGCCAACGTTTGTGGAGCCTCCAACCCTTCCGTGCCATCCGGGCTGACCTTCGACAGGTCCTCCCACAAAACTCACGCGCATCTTCGCTGGAAGGATCCGGTGAGAACAACACACTATAATAGGTACAGATCAGGAGGCCCATTCCCTCTGGATCCATGATAGAGGATCCATCATCGGCCAGCAGTTCGACAAGCTGTTTATTGCCCTCCCACCCCCCCGCCATTTTTCCAGCGAGTAGAAGAAGGGTGAGGCGCGGTCCAAATCACCCAGGATCTGGATCCGTGACCTCACATATGCGCCTCAGGACCCTATGAGTTGCAGGTCCCTTATCGGGCCCTTCTTCTGTTTGTACACCTGCCACACGGCTGGGTCCCCGACAGCATGACCAAGGCAGGACTCCAAATCGAGCACTTCCCGCTCTCGGCGCCCGATCTCGGCTTCCCGCCTCTTGGTCGACCCCTTTGCGTACTCCTGACAGAAGACATGGATGTGTGTCTTGCCCACATCCCACCATAGCCTCAAGGACGGGAAGCCCCCCTGCTTCCTTCTCCACTTGGCCCAGAATCGACGGAATGAGTCCTGGAATTTCTCGTCCTCCAGCAGCCAGTTGTTAAAGAGCCAGTATGTAGACCCCGCCCACATGCTGAGTGGAGTGAACCAGGTGGTGGTGCTTGCATGGCACCAACCGCATGGAGGCCACTGAGATGTGGGAGACGTACGCCTGCGAAATGTAGAGGCGGTCGATTCAGGACCCTCCTCCTCCAGACCTCCATATGAAGGCGCTGGATTTGGGATGACTCGTCCACCAAGTTGAGGGAGCTGATCAGTTCCCTCAACTTCTCCACCGACGCTTGGCTGCGCTGGGGACCGGAGCAATCCCCGACCTCAAGGGTAGAGTTAAAATACACCCCCCCCCACCACCCCGAGGATGATGCACTCACTGCTATTGATGGAGCTCAAGAAAGCGGACAATTCTTTAAAGAAGTGCGCTTGCAATGTGTTGGGCCTGGGCACGTTCACAAAGTGGAGCGGCATGTTACCCCGGTGAATGGCGAGGTGGAGCAAGTGGCCCAGTACAAGCTCCTTGACCCCCAAGATCTCCGGCTGAAAAGTCGGGGCCAACAAGATAGACACCTCATTAGATAAAGGGGTGAGGTGACTCATGTAGACCCCACCCTGCCACACCAGGAGCCATGAGGCTTTGTCTCCCGGAACGGTGTGGGTTTCCTGCACAATACTCACCGTGTATCTCCCTTCCCTGAGGACTGAGAGATTGTGAAATCTGCGGAGAGACCCCCTGCTGCTGTTGATGTTGAGGCTGGCTATGGTTATCTTCATGTCAAAGGTACTTAAAACCCGTCAGCAACACCTCACTGTGAGGAAGGAGCGGAAGTGCACCTCGCCTTCCACTCCCCCAGAAACCCATTGAGCAACGCTTTAAACTGGCGCCTCTGAACCAGTTTCATGCCCACACCTTCCCCCCACTTCTTGAGGGTGGCACGGATGGACCGGATGAACAGTGCCAGATTCGACCACCGGCCAAGGGTCAGCTGAACTTTATTGTGGCAACCCATGCAGGCCGCAAGGAAGGCCTGGAGTTCCGTGGTGGGTATTAAAGAAGACTTGGTAGGAGGCACGAGATAATCTGCAGAGATTCAAGACCATCCTTCGTGCCCCACATCGAGAACCCATCCTCTTCTGGCTTGTCATCACCAGCGGCTGACACACTGTGGAGTCGATGTCCCGGCCGCATCAGCTGGTCCCACCTCCGTCACGATCCCACCCCCAGGTTCGATGGTGGAGGAGACCTCGTTAGGTTCTTCTGTGAAACTGGAGCCTTTGGGTGCCAACAGTTCAGGACCCCACTTCCATCTCCATCCTTGGGCCAGTGAGTGGTCCAAAGGAGATGGTAGTTCCCGACTCCGGAAATCCAGGTGGAGCCGAGGCAGAGAGAGGAGGCTATCACCTGTCTCGCCAGCCCCACAGGCCCAGCAGATGGGGAACTCTGCAAATTGGCCTCTGGGTTGGGTAAATCCTGGGCGGCAGCATCAGGCTGCTGGGAGGGCTGACCCTCACATCTCTCATCCCCATCCAGGACCCCTGACCCATTGGCCAAAGGAATGATTTCTCCCGCGGGGTCCACAGGCTCCCCCACCATGGGCAGGCCGCCCCTCCTCATTCAGAGTTGCCACATTTACAGGGACATCTCTCCCGCCACCCCCCTCCATTCCGAGGGGTAGAGGGTTCCTGTCCAGGGCTCGAAGCCCTGATAGTGCTGGTGGTGGGCGGAGCCCACGGACCCGCACTGGGAGATGGACCCTTCAACTCCTGACCCTCTTCAGAGGAAGGGTGCCTTCTCCTGTCATTCTGGGAGGGGTGTGAAAGCTCACAGACTTCCATCTCAGTAGAAGCCTCTACTTCTCCTTCCATGCTCTCCTGCCCAGATTTTGTGGGCCAGAGCTCAGCCACTGGGCAGGTGGGTTCCCCTGGATCAGCTGTATGGCTGAGCACAGGCTCAGGACTTTTTTCCGTCTCCAGGGGGAAAGGCTGCAAGGATGTTCCTCCTGAATAGACGGTTGAAGCACCTTACTGGAACTGGCACAAAGTCCAGTCCTCCAGCGACTGGCCACCCACCTCAATCAGGAGACTCAGGACCGTGACAGAGACCCAGTGTTTCCACTTGCCCCAGAAAAAATTGACAAGCTTCTTCTGGATCTTGGTGGCAAATGCAGGGGGCGGGGCCAAAGTGATCAACCGGTACCACAGCATCAAGGCCACCAGTTGGTTTATGACCAGCGCTCAGCCCCTGTCGGAAAGCACTCAGAACAGTCCTGTCCAACGCCCCAGCCGAGTGGTGACTTTCACCTTCAACTCCTGCCAGTTTGCCGGCAAAGCTTCCGGAGCAGGGCTGAGGTCTATTGCCAGATAAAGGAGGTGCGTGGTGCTCCATGAAACTCCTCCGGCAGGGAGTCCACCCGCCACTGACCCATCAGGAGAGTGGAACATTTCTCCCAATTAATCCTTGTGGAGGACGTGGCTGAAAAGGTCTGCTGGCACTCGCGCATCCTCCGCAAGTCAACGGGATCTGTGACCGTGAGGAGCACATCATCGGTGCAAGCCAAGAGGATGACCCGCATGCTCACCCCACAAAGAGACAAAGCCGTCAACCTCCTGCGAAGCAGGAACAGGAATTGCTCCATGCAGATGGTTTATAATTGGCTGGACAGAGGACATCCCTGATATACTCCTCCCCCAAAGCGAAGGGGCGCCGTCAACATATGAACATATGAATTAGGAGCAGAAGTAGGCCACTCGGCCCTTTGAGCCTGCTCCGCCATTCAATAAGTTCATGGCTGAACTGATTACTCCACATTTCCACCTACCCCCATAACCTTTCAGCCCCCTTGCTTATCAAGAATCTATCTGCCTCTGCCTTAAAAATATTCAAAGACTCTGCTTCCACCACCTTTTGAGGAAGAGAGTTCCAAAGACTCACGACCCTCTGAGAGAAAAAAATTCTCCTCATTTTTGTCTCAAATGGGTGACCCCTTATGTTGAAACAATGACCCCTAGTTCTAGATTCTCCCACAAGGGAAAACATCCTTTCCACATCCACCCTGTCAAGACCCCTCAGGATTTTTTATGTTTCAATCAAGTCGCCTCTTACTCTTCTAAATTCCAGCGGATACAAGCCGAGTCTGTCCAATCTTTCCTCATAAGACAGCCCCATTCCAGGTATTAGTCTAGTAAACCTTCTCTGTACTGCCTGCAATGCATTTACATCCTTCCTTAAATAAGGAGACCAGTACTGTACACAGTACTCCAGATGGGACTGCACCAATCCCCTGTATAGTCACAACCTCCCTACTTTTGTATTCAATTCTCCTCGCAATAAACTTAACATTCTATTAGCTTTCCTAGTTACATGCTGTACCTGCATACTAACCTTTTGCAATTCATGCACTAGGACACCAAGATCCCTCTGCATCTCAGAGCTCTGCAATCTCTCACCATTGAGATAATATGCTTCTTTTTTATTCTTTCTGTCAAGGACCAGTTAACTTTAACTGGATACTTTGTGGCAGAGTACAAAATTTGGACCCAAGCACAAAATGCGGTCCAAGTCTGAATGTGCGCAGAGTCCTGAAAAGATATGCATGATCTACCTATCTCATTGGCAACAGGTGAGGTCCCAGAGCACTGGAGAATAGCCAATGTTGTTCCTTTGTTTAAGAAGGGTAGCAAGGATAATCCAGGAAATTATAGGCCGGTGAGCCTTACGTCAGTGGTAGGGATATTATTGGAGAGGATTCTTCGGGACAGGATTTACTCCCATTTGGAAACAAATGGACTTATTAGCGAGAGGCAGCATGGTTTTGTGAAGGGGAGGTCATGTCTCACTAACTTGATCGGGTTTTTTGAGGAAGTGACGAAGATGATTGATGAAGGAAGGGCAGTGGATGTTGTCTATATGGACTTCAGTAAAGCCTTTGACAAGGTCCCTCGTGGCAGACTGGTACAAAAGATGAAGTCACACGGGATCAGGGGTGAGCTGGCAAGATGGATACAGAACTGGCTCGGTCATAGAAGACAGAGGTTAGCAGTGGAAGGGTTATTTTCTGAATGGAGGGCTGTAACTAGTGGTGTTCCGCAGGGATCAGTGCTGGGACCTTTGCTGTTTGTATTATATATAAATGATTTGATGGAAAATGTAGCTGGTCTGATTAGTAAGTTTGCGGACGACACAAAAGTTGGTGGAGTTGCGGACAGTGATGAGGATTGTCAGAGGATACAACAGGATATAGATCGGTTGGAGACTTGGGTGGAGAAATGGCAGATGGAGTTTAATCTGGACAAATGTGAGGTAATGCATTTTGGAAGGTCTAATGCAGGTAGGAGGTATACAGTAAATGGCAGAACCCTTGGGAGTATTGACAGGCAGAGAGATTAGAAGTCGAATTTTTTTTTAAACATTACAGCGCAGTACAGGCCCTTCGGCCCTCGATGTTGCGCCGACCTGTGAAACCATCTGACCTACACTATTCCATTTTCATCCATATGTCTATCCAATGACCACTTAAATGCCCTTAAAGTTGGCGAGTCTACTACTGTTGCAGGCAGGGCGTTCCACGTCCCTACTACTCTCTGAGTAAAGAAACTACCTCTAACATCTGTCCTATATCTATCACCCCTCAACTTAAAGCTATGTCCCCTCGTGTTTGCCATCACCATCCGAGGAAAAAGACTCTCATTATCCACCCTATCTAACCCTCTGATTATCTTATATGTCTCTATTAAGTCACCTCTTCTCCTCCTTCTCTCCAACGAAAACAACCTCAAGTCCCTCAGCCTTTACTCGTAAGACCTTCCCTCCGTACCAGGCAACATCCTAGTAAATCTCCTCTGCACCCTTTCCAAAGCTTCCACATCCTTCCTATAATGCGGTGACCAGAACTGCACGCAATACTCCAGGTGTGGCTGCACCAGAGTTTTGTACAGCTGCAGCATGACCTCGTGGCTCCGAAACTCGATCCCCCTACTAATAAAAGCTAACACACCATATGCCTTCTTAACAGCCCTATTAACCTGGGTAGCAACTTTCAGGGATTTATGTAGTTGGACACCAAGATCTCTCTGTTCATCTACACTACCAAGAATCTTCCCATTAGCCCAGTACTCTGCATTCCTGTTACTCCTTCCAAAGTGAATCACCTCACACTTTTCCGCATTAAACTCCATTTGCCATCTCTCAGCCCAGCTCTGCAGCCTATCTATGTCCCTCTGTACCCTACAACATCCTTCGGCACTATCCACAACTCCACCGACCTTCGTGTCATCCGCAAATTTACTAACCCACCCTTCTACACCCTCTTCCAGGTCATTTATAAAAATGAAATATAAAAAGATCTGGGCGTACAGGTCCACCGATCACTGAAAGTGGCTATGCATGTGAATAAGCTAGTCAAGAAGGCATACGGCATGCTTGACTTCATCAGTCGGGGCATAGAGTATAAAAATAGGCAAGTCATGCTGCAGCTTTACAGAACCTTAGTTAGTCACACTTGGAATATTGTGTACAATTCTGGTCGCCACACTACTAGAAGGATGTGGAGGCTTTGGAGAGGGTACAGAACAGGTTTACCAGGATGTTGCCTGGTCTGGAGGGTATTAGCTATGAGGGGAGGCTGGATAAACTCGGATTGTTTTCACTGGAACGACGGAGGTGGAGGGGCGACGTGATAGAGGTTTACAAAGTTATGAGTGGCATGGACAGAGTGGATAGTCAGAAGCTTTTTCCCAGGGTGGAAGAGTCAGTTATTGGGGGACATAGGTTTAAGGTGCGAGGGGCAAAGTTTAGAGGGGATGTTCGAGGCAGGTTTTTTACACAGAGGGTGGTGAGTGCCTGGAACTTGCTGCTGGGGGAGGTGATGGAAGCAGGTCCGATAGTGACGTTTAAGAGACATCTTGACAAATACATGAATAGGATGGGAATAGAGGGATACAGACCCCGGCAGTGCAGAAGGTTTTAGTTTAGACAGGCATCAAGATCGGCACAGGCTTGGAGGGCCGAATGGCCTGTTCCTGTGCTGTACTGTTCTTTGTTCTTTGTACCTTGTCGAATGTCTTCTCCTGATTGAGGGAGAGAAAGGTGACAGACAGACCAGTCCTCTGGGAAAGATGGATCAGCTCCTGCAATAGGTAGATGTTGTCCTGGATGGACCTGCCCAGGACTGTATAGGACTGGCTGGGGTGGATCATGTCGGCCAGCATGGAACCCAGATGGGTAGACATAGCCCGGACAAGGATCTTATAATCCATTCTGAGGAGGGAGACCGGACGCCAGTTTTTAAGCAGGCGGAGATCACCCTTCTTCGGCAACAGGACATGACTGCCTGCCCCACAAGAGGGGCATCTCCCCAGTTGCCAGGCTTTCCCCCAGGACCCGCACGTAATTGCCCGCCCCCCCCGGACGTCTCAGAACACCCTGAGGAACTCCACAGTCAGCCCGTCCAGACCCGGGCATTTTCCCCTTGACAGCTGGTGGTGGGCACTGGTCAGCCCTGCCAACGTGAGCGGAGCCTTCAAACCTTCGCCGCCCTCCAGTCAATCCTTCGGCATGCTCCCCCCCCAAAACTCTGCACGCATCCTCGCTGACGGGTCCGGAGAGAACAATGTGCCAAAGTAGGTATGGACCAAATGGCCCATTCCCTCCGGTCTGTGACAGAGGATCCGTCGTCAGCCAGCAGCTCAAAGAGCTGCTTAGGGATCTCCCACCATTTTTCCAGCATGTAGAAAAAAGGTGAGGCACGGTCCAAATACTTCCACCTCGGGACACTAAGAGCTGCAGGTCCCTCAGCATGTTTTCTTTGTATGCCTGCCACAGGGCCAAGTCCATGATGGCATGACCGAGATGGGTCTCCAAGTCAAGCATCTTCCTCTCTAGGTATCCGATATCGGCTTCCCGCCTCTTGGTTGACCTCCTCGCATACGCCTGACAGAAGACACAGATGTGAGTCTTGCCCTCATCCCACCATCCCACCATCCCACCATAGCCTCAAAGAGGGGAAGCCCCCCTGCTTCCTTCTCCAGTCAGCCTAGAATCGATGGAACGAGTCCCGGAATCACTCGTCCTCCAGCAGCCAGTTGCTGAAGTGTCAGTTTGCGGACCCCACCCGTGTGCGGAGCGGAGTGAACTCCGCCCACACCAGGCGATGGTCCGAGGATGACACCAGCCACAAGGAGGCCACTGAGATGTGGGAGCTGTACGCCTGCAAAATGTAGAGGTGGTCGATTCGGGACCCTCCTCCTCCAGACCTCCATGTGAAGGCGCTGGATTCGGGACAGAGATTCTGCCAGATGTCCACCAAGTTGAGGGAGCTGATCAGTTCCCTCAACTTCTCCACCAACGTTTAGCTGCGCTGGGGTCCAGAGTGATCCCTCACCTTGAGGGTACAGTTCAAAGCCCCTCCTGAAGATGATGCACTCACCGTTATCAATGGAGCTCAAGAGTGCGGACATTTCGTTAAAGAAGTGCGCTTGCTACATACCAGGCCTGGGCACGTACATGTCCACAATGTGGAGTGGCATGCTACCCAGGCAAACAACGAGGTGGAGCAAATGGCCCAGCACATGCTCCTTGACCCCCAAGATCTCTGGCTTAAATATTGGGGCCAACAAGATAGACACCTCACTAGAAATAGGGGTGATGTGACTCATGTAGACCCCACCCTGCTACTCCAGGTATCAGGTGGCTTCGTCTCCCGGAACGGCGTGGGTTTCCTGCAGAATGCTCACCGCATACCTCCCTTCCCTGAGGACTGAGAGATTGTGACATCTGCAGAGAAACCACCTGCTTCTGTTAATGCTGAGGTTGGCTCTGGTTATGTTCATGTCGAAAGTACTTTGATCCCAACACCACTGTGAGCAGGGAGCAGAAGTGCACCTCACCTTCCACTCTCCCAGCAACCCATTGACGAATGCTATAAACCGGTACCTCTTAACCAGTTTCACACTCGTGCCCTTCACTCCCTTCTTGAGGGTGGCAGGGATAGACTGGGTGATCAGCACCAAATTGGACCACTGGCCGAGGGCCAGCTGAACTTTATTGTGGCAACCCCTGCATGCCACGAGGAAGCCCCAGAGTTCCGTGGTGGGGATGAGAGGAGACTCGGTGGGAGGCACGAAAGAGTCCACTGCCTCACTGGTGATGATTCAATGTCATCCTCCATGCCCCACACCGAATCCCCATCCTCATCCGGGTTGTCATCGCTAGTGTCTGACATACCCACCACACACAGTGGGGTGGATGCCCCGGGTGTGCCAACTGGTCCCACCTCCATCACGATGCACCCCCAGGATCGATGGTGGCTGAGTCATCTCTGGGTTCATCTATTTAGCTGGAGCTAATAGGCGACAATGCTTCAGGATCCCCCTCCACCTCCGCTGGCCAAAGAGATTCAAGGGGTTCAGGGTAAACATGCTCCCACAAAGAAAAAGGAGGAGGCAGTCAAATCTAGAGCCTCATGGATGTCAAAGAACCTGCAGGGTAAGATAAAGCAGATAAGGAAAGCTTATGTCCGACACCAAGAACTCAGTACTACAGAAAGCCTAGAGGAGTATAAAAAGTGAAGTGAAATCAAAATGAAAATTACGAAAGCAAAGAGTGGGCATGAAAGAATAATAGCAAGCAAAAGCAAGGTGAACCTGAAGATGTTTTATCAATATAATAAGAGGAAGAGAATAACTAAGGAAAGGGTAAAAGACCAAAGAGGTAACCTATGTGTAGGGGTGGAAGGTGTTGGTATGGTTCTTATAGAATAGTTTGCATCTGTCTTCACAAAAGAGGGGGACAATGCAGATATTGTAGTTAAGGAGGAAGAGTGTGATAAACATCGGGAGAGAGGAAGTATTAGTGGGATTAGCATCCTTGAAAGTTGATAAATCACCAGGGCCGGATGAAATGTACTCTAGGCTGTTAAATGAAGCAAGAGAGGAAATAACAGAAGGTCTGACCATCATTTTCCAGTCCTCACTGTGTATAAGTGTGGTGCTGGAGGATTGGGACGTCTGTTTAAAAAGGGAGCGAAGGATAGGCTGAATAATTACAGGCCTGTCAGTCTAACCTCAGTAGTGGGAAAATTATTGGATTCTATTCTGAGAGACAGGATAAACTGTCACTGAGAAAGGCACAGGTTAATCAAGGAAAGTCAGTATGGATTTGTTAAGGGAAGATCTTGTTTGATCAACTCGATCGAGTTTTTTTGGCAAAGTAACAAGGAAGATAGATGAGGGTAGTACAGTTGATGTGGTCTACATGGATTTTTAGTAAGGCTTTTGACATAGTCCCACATGGCAGACTGATTAAAAAAATAAAATCCCATGGGCTCCAGTGTAATGCAGCAAGGTGGATACAAAATTGGTTCAGTGGCAGAAAACAAAGGGTAATTGTTGATGGTTGTTTTTGCGACTGGAGGGCTGTTTCCAGTGGCGTTCCGCAGGTACTGGGTCCCTGCTTTTTCTGGTATATATTAACGATTTGGATGTCAATGTAGGGGGCATGATTACAAAGTTTGCTGATGACACAAATATTGCCCGTGTAGTAGATAGCGAGGAGGATAGCTGTCGGCTGCAGGAAGATATTGATGGTCTAGTCAGATGGGCAGAAAAGTGGCAAATGGAATTCAACTTGGAGAAGTGTGAGGTCATGCATTTGGGGAGGTCAAACTAGACAAAGGAATGCACAATTAATGGGAAAATACTGGGAAGTGTAGAGGAAGTGAGGGAGCTTGGAGTGAATGTCCACAGATCCCTGAAGGTAGCAGGACAGGTCGATAAGGTGGTTAAGAAGGCATATGGAATCCTTTCCTTTATTAGCCGAGGTATAGTATATAAGAGCAGGGAGGTTATGCTGGAACTGTGTAACTCATTGGTTAGGCCACAACTTGAGTACTGTGTGCAGTTCTGGTCACCTCATTACAGAAAGGATGTAACTGCACTCGAGAGGGTACAGAGGAAATTTACGAGCATGTTGCCAGGACTGGAAAAATGCAGGAAAGTTTGGATAGGCTGGGGTTGTTCTCCTTGGAACAGAGAAGACTGAGCAGAGAGCTGATTGAAATGTACAAAATTTTGAGGACCCTGGATAAAGTGGAGCTGAAGGGTCTCTGAGCAGAGAGGTCAATGATGAGGGGCAGACATTTAAAGTGATGTGCAGAAAAAAATAGAGGGGAGATGAAGAAAAACCTTTTCACCCAGAGGGTGGTGGGGGTCTGGAATTCACTGCCTGAATGGGTAGTTGAGGCAGAAACCCTCAACTCATTCAAAAGGAGTCTGGATACACACCTCAAGTGCTGTCATCTGCAGGGCTACAGCCCAAATTCTGGAAGGTGGGATCAGAATAGATGGATAATTTTTCAGCTGGCACAGACACGATGGGCCGAGTGGCCTCTTTCTGTGCCTTAAACTTTCTATGATTCTATGATTTTAAGTCAGTGGCTCAGTAACAGGAAACAAAGGGTTATGGTCAACATATGTTTTGTGCAAATGGAAAGCTGTTTCCAGTGGCGTTCACAGGGCTCAGTGTTGGGACCCTTGCTGTTTGTGGTATATATTAATGATTTGGACTGAAATGTGGGAGGAATGATCGGGAAATTTGCTGATGATACAAAAATTGCCGTGTGGTTGATATTGAAGAGGATAGCTGTAGACTCCAGAATGATATCAACAGTTTGGTTGAGTGGGTGGGAAAGTGACAAATGGAATTCAATCTGGAGAAGTGTGAGGTAATGCATTTTGGGAGGGCAGATAAAGTGAGGGAATACACAATAAACGGGAGGATATTGAGCGGGGTAGAGGAAGTCAGAGACCATGGAATGCATGTCCATAGGTCCCTGAAGGTGGCAGGACAGGTAGGTAAAGTGGCAAAGTAGGCACATGGAGTGCTTTCCTTTACTGGCCGAGGTATAGAATACAAAAGCAGGGATGTAATGCTGGAACTGTATAAAACATGGTTAGGCCGCAGCTGGAGTATTGTGTACAGTTCTGGTCACCACATTACAGAAAACACAATAATTGCTCTGGAGAGAGTACAGAGGAGATTTACAAGAATGTTGCCAGGGCTCGAAAGTTGCAGCTATGAGGAAAGATTGGATAGGCTAGGGTTGTTTTCCTTAGAACAGAGGAGGCTGAGGGGTAACTTAATAGAGGTGTATAAAATTATGAGGGGCCGAGATAGAGTAGACAGGATGGACCTGTTGCCCCTCGTGGAGAGGTCCATTACCGTGAGGCACAGATTTAAGGATTTAAGGTAGAAGGATTAGAGGGTATATGAGAAAATCTTATTCACCCAGAGGGTATCTGGAATTCACTGCCAGGAACGGTGGTGGAGGCAGAAACTCTCATCTCATTTAAAAGGTACCTGGACCTGCACCTGAAGTGTTGCAACCTGTAAGGCTATGGACCAGGTGCTGGAAGGTGGGATTAGATTGGGCGGCTAGTTTTTCAGCTGGTGCAGACATGATGGGCTGAATGGCCTCCTTCTGTGCCGTAACTTTTCTATGGTTCTTAGTCAGGATGGTGTGTGACTTGGAGGGGAACATGCAGGTGGTTGTGTTCCCATGCGTCTCCTGCCCTTGCCCTTCTAGGTGGTAGAGGTCTTGGGTTTGGAAGATACTGTCGAAGGTGCCTTGGTGAGTTGCAGCAGTGCATCTTGTTTAAGGTAGTGGATTGGGTGCTCATCAAGTGTAATGCATGGTGTCAAATTTCCAGAATGTTTCTGGAACTGCACTCATCCAGGCAAGTAGAACCTATTCCATCCCTTGACTATTGAGTACAGAACAGGGGTCACAATTTCAAAATTAGGTAAACCATTTAGGACTGAGATGAAGAGAATGTTTTTCACTCAGAGGGTTGTGAATCGTTGGAATTCTCAATCCCAGTGCTGTGGATGTTCATTTTTAGAACATTACAGTGCAGTACAGGCCCTTCGGCCCTCGATGTTGCGCCGACCTGTGAAACCATCTGACCTACACTATTCCATTTTCATCCACATGTCTATCCAATGACCACTTAAATGCCCTTAAAGTTGGCGAGTCTACTACTGTTGCAGGCAGGGCGTTCCACGCCCCTACTACTCTCTGAGTAAAGAATCTACCTCTAACATCTGTCCTATATCGATCACCCCTCAACTTAAAGCTATGTCCCCTCGTGTTTGCCATCACCATCCGAGGAAAAAGACTCTCACTATCCACCCTATCTAACCCTCTGATTATCTTATATGTCTCTATTAAGTCACCTCTCCTCCTCCTTCTCTCCAACGAAAATAACCTCAAGTCCCTCAGCCTTTCCTCGTAAGACCTTCCCTCCGTACCAGGCAACATCCTAGTAAATCTCCTCTGCACCCTTTCCAAAGCTTCCACATCCTTCCTATAATGCGGTGACCAGAACTGCACGCAATACTCCAGGTGCGGCTGCACCAGAGTTTTGTACAGCTGCAGCATGACCTCGTGGCTCCGAATCTCGATCCCCCTACTAATAAAAGCTAACACACCATATGCCTTCTTAACAGCCCTATTAACCTGGGTGGCAACTTTCAGGGATTTATGTACCTGGACACCAAGATCTCACTGTTCATCTACACTACCAAGAATCTTCCCATTAGCCCAGTACTCTGCATTCCTGTTACTCCTTCCAAAGTGAATCACCTCACACTTTTCCGCATTAAACTCCATTTGCCATCTCTCAGCCCAGCTCTGCAGCCTATCTATGTCCCTCTGTACCCTACAACATCCTTCGGCACTATCCACAGCTCCACCGACCTTCATGTCATCCGTAAATTTACTAACCCACCCTTCTACACGCTCTTTCAGGTCATTTATAAAAATGACAAACAACAGTGGCCCCAAAACAGGTCCTTGCGGTACACCACTAGTAACTAAACTCCAGGATGAACATTTGCCATCAACCACCACCTTTCAACTAGCCACTTTCTGATCCAAAGCTCCAAATCACATTCAACCCCATACTTCCGTATTTTCTGCAATAGCCTACCGTGGGGAACCTTATCAAACGCCTTACTGAAATCCATATACACCACATCCACTGCTTTACCCTCATCCACCTGTTTGGTCACCTTCTCGAAAAACTCAATAAGGTTTGTGAGGCACGACCTACCCTTTACAAAACCGTGCTGACTATCGCTAATGAACTTATTCTTTTCAAGATGATTATAAATCCTGTGTCTTATAACCTTTTCCAACATTTTACCCACAACCGAAGTAAGGCTCACAGGTCTATAATTACCAGGGCTGTCTCTACTCCCCTTCTTGAACAAGGGGACAACATTTGCTATCCTCCAGTCTTCCAGCACTATTCCTGTCGACAATGACGACATAAAGATCAAGGACAAAGGCTCTGCAATCTCCTCCCTGGCTTCCCAGATAATCCAAGGATAAATCCCATTTGGCCCAGGGGACTTATCTATTTTCACACTTTCCAAAATTGCTAACACCTCCTCCTTGTGAACCTCAATCCCATCTAGCCTAGTAGTCTGTATCTCAGTATTCTCCTCGACAACATTTTCTTTCTCTACTGTAAATACTGACGAAAAATATTCATTTAATGCTTCCCTTATCTCCTCTGATTCCACACACAACTTCCCACTACTATCCTTGATTGGCCCTAATCTAACTCTTGTCATTCTTTTATTCCTGATATACCTATAGAAAGCCTTAGGATTTTCCCTGATCCTATCCGCCAATGACTTCTCGTGTCCTCTCCTCGCTCTTCTTAGCTCTCCCTTTAGATCCTTCCTGGCTAGTTTGTAACTCTCAAGCGCCCTAACTGAGCCTTCACGTCTCATCCTAACATAAGCCTTCTTCTTTCTCTTGACAAGCGCTTCAACTTCTTTAGTAAACCATGGCTCCCTCGCTCGACAACTTCCTCCCTGCTTGACAGGTACATATTTATCAAGGACACGCAGTAGCTGCTCCTTGAATAAGCTCCACATTTCTATTGTGCCCATCCCCTGCAGTTTCCTTCCCCATCCTACGCATCCTAAATCTTGCCTAATCGCATCATAATTTCCTTTCTCCCAGCTATAATTCTTGCCCTGCGGTATATACCTGTCCCTGCCCATCGCTAAGGTAAACCTAACCGAATTGTGATCACTATCACCAAAGTGCTCACCTACATCTAAATCTAACACCTGGCCGGGTTCATTACCCAGTACCAAATCCAATGTGGCATCGCCCCTGGTTGGCCTGTCTACATACTGTGTCAGAAAACCCTCCTGCACACACTGGACAAAAACTGACCCATCTAAAGTACTCGAACTATAGTATTTCCAGTCAATATTTGGAAAGTTAAAGTCCCCCATAACAACTACCCTGTTACTCTCGCCCCTGTCGAGAATCATCTTCGCTATCCTTTCCTCTACATCTCTGGAACTATTCGGAGGTCTATAGAAGACTCCCAACAGGGTGACCTCCCATCTCCTGTTTCTACCTCGGCCCATACTACCTCAGTAGACGAGTCCTCAAACGTCCTTTCTTCCACTGTAATACTCTCCTTGAATAACAATGTCACACCCCCCCCCCCTCTTTTAACGTCTTCTCTGTTCTTACTGAAACATCTAAATCCAGGAACCTGCAACATCCATTCCTGTCCCTGCTCTACCCATGTCTCCGAACAGGCCACTACATCGAGATCCCAGGTACCAATCCATGCTGCAAGCTCACCCACCTTATTTCGGATGCTCCTGGCATTGCAGTAGACACACTATAAACCAAGTTCTTGCTTGCCAGTGCCCTCTTGCGTCCTTGTAACCTTATCCCTGACCTCACTACTCTCAACATCCTGTACACTGGAGCTACAATATAGGTTCCCATTCCCCTGCTGAATTAGTTTAAACCCCCCTGAAGAGCACTATCAAATATCCCCCCCAGGATATTGGTACCCCTCTGGTTCAGGTGAAGACCATCCTGTTTGTAGAGGTCCCACCTACCCCTGAAAGAGCCCCAGTTATCCAGGAAACCAAAACCCTCCCTCCTACACCATCCCTGCAGCCACGTGTTCAACTCCTCTCTCTCCCTATTCCTCACTTCGCTAGCACGTGGCACGGGCAACAACCCAGAGATAACAACTCTGTTTGTTCTCGCTCTAAGCTTCCACCCTAGCTCCCTGAATTTCTGCCTTAAATCCCCATCTCTCTTCCTACCTATGTCGTTGGTGCCTATATGGACCACGACTTGGGGCTGCTCCCCCTCCCCCTTAAGGATCCCAAAAACACGATTCGAGACATCACGAACCCTGGCACCTGTGAGGCAACACACCAACCGTGAGTCCCTCTCGTTCCCACAGAACCTCCTATCTGTTCCCCTAACTATGGAGTCCCCAATGACTAATGCTCTGCTCCTCTTCCCCCTACCCTTCTGAAAAACAGGGACAGACTCTGTGCCAGAGACCTGTACCCCATTGCTTACCCCTGGTAAGTCGTCCCCCGCAACAGTATCCAAAACGGTATACCTGTTGTTGAGGGAAACGGCCAGAGGGGATCCCTGCACTGCCTGCTGGTTCCCTCTCCTTCCCCTGATGGTAACCCATCTACCTACTTCTTTTACCTGAGGTGTGACTACCTCCCCATAACTCCTATCAATAACCCCTTCCGCCTCCCGAATGATCCGAAGTTCATCCAGCTCCAGCTCCAGTTTCCTAACGCAGTCCTTGAGGAGCTGGAGTTGGGTGCACTTCCCGCAGATGCAGTCAGCAGGGACACTCTTGGCGACCCTTACCTCCCACATTCTGCAGGAGGATCATTCAACTGCCTTTACCTCCATTCCCACTATTCTAAATTCTAAATTTGTTGCATATATTCAAGGTTTTGGCGTACTAAAGAAATTAGGGAATATGGGATAGTGTGGAAAGGTGCAGTTGGGGCATGTGGACCAGCCATGAATTTATTGAATGGCAGAGCAGGTGCGAAGGGCTGAATGGCTTCGTCTGGCTCCTATTTCTTATCTTTTTATGTTCTTAGAGAAGGGGAAAGAGAAAGAGATGACAGAAAGAGAGAGAGAGACAGAGAGAGAGAGAGCGAAGGTGTGTAGCAGAGAGACTGAGAGAATGAGAAGTGAGAGACAGAGAGAGAGAGACCAGGAGAGACAGAGGTCTGAATTTTATGCCACCCCAGCGGGTCGGATGGTGGCGTGGGTGTGGTGTAAAATTGAGCGGGAGGCTCCGGGAAGCCTCCCTGGTCCACCTCTGCCTCCAGCCAAGTTTACGGATTCGGGTGGTCAGTGGGAAACTGCCCGCCCGTCCGAGGCCAATGAAAGCCCTTAAGTAGCCACTTAATGGCCACTTAAGGCCCCCGCCCGCTCCACAGGTATTTTACCTGTGGAAAGCGGGCATGCTGGGAACGTGAAGTGGGGGCATGGTAATCAGGCACAGGTTGGCCGATTGAGGGCCGCCTCCCCTCCCAAAACACCCCCGGGACCCAATACGCCGCCTGCCCTCAAACAACTACTCCAGCCTCACCAAGGAAGGACCGCTCCCCCTGGTGAGGCAACACCTACTTACCATCCCTCCTGGATCTATGACATCAGCTGGGCTGCAGTCCCAGCAGTGGCCACTACTCCTGGTGGCTCTGCTGTGAATAAGAGCTACCGGCCCACTGATTGGCCGGCAGCTCACTGAGGCAGGACCTCCTCCCTCAAGTGGGCGGAAGTTCCGCCTTGGGACAATTAAAGCCCGGGAACCCATAAAATGCAGGACGGATCCCCAGGCTAGGCGGAAGCGGGTTTGCCATCGACTTTCACATCGGTGGTGAATTCCCGTCTGCCTAAGGTAAAATTCAGGCCCAGAGAAAAAGGAAGAAAGAGACACAAAGATGCAGAGAGAGACAAGCCTGCAGAGAGGCAGGAAGATGAAGAGACGGAGAAGGACAGATAGAGACAGAGAGGAAGTTACAGAGTGAGAGATGAGGAAAAGACATTGAGAGGAAAAGAGATAGTGAGAATGGGGAGAGGGACAGAGAAGTGTCAGTAGAGGAAGGCAGAGAGTGGGAGGAGGGGTGGCAGATACAATGAGAGAGGCAGAGAGAGTGAGAGGTAGAGATACAGAGATGGAGCGACTGGGGCAGAGGGAGGAAGGGGCAGAGACACAGAGAGAGGAACAAAGAGCGTGACAGGATGAGAGACAGGTAGACAGTGTAAGGTAAAGAACGGATCAGTTCGAGAGATATTCAGAGACGGATATAGAAAAAGAGACAGAGAGAGAAGTAGAAATAGACATAGAGGAAGAAAGTGTGGAGTTAGAGAGTCAGAGTGGGTGAGGGTGTGAAAGAGGGAGGCAGTGAGTGAGATAGTCAGAGAAAGTGAGAGGGTGAGAGAAAAATAGAGAGATGGGAAAGAGAGGTATACTGAGAATGGAGAGAGCAAGGAAAAAGGGGAGAGAGGGAAAGGGAGAGAGAATTGGGGATGTGGACAGTGTGAGAGCAATAGGCAGAGCAAGAGAGAGAGGGATGAAAAAAAGAGAAGTACTTAGTGGGATATAGATAATGAGGGAGACAGAGAAAGAAGCAGAGAGAGAGGGACAGGGACAGCCTTGCTCATCTGCTGCTGAAACCCTCATCCATGTCTTTGTTACCTCGGGACATGATAATTCCAACGCACTCCTGGCTGGCCTCCCACATTCTACTCTCTGTAACTTTGTGGTCACCCTAAATTCTGCTGCCCTATTCTAACTTTCACCAAATTCTGTTCACGCAACACCCCTGTGCTCACTGACCTACATTGTCTCTTGGCCCAGCAACACCTCAATTTTAATATTCTTATTCATGTAATCCAATCCCCTCGTGGCCTCGCCCCTCTGATTATCCCCATCTCCACTTGTGCTGTGGAAGTCTAGAGTCATAAAATGGGGCAAGCTGCACTGCCAGCTACTTCCAGTGTGTCTTGCAGGATACCCATGCTGGCTGAGGCTTTAGGGTGGGCGTAACGTGAATGTGCCTGTAACATGAGGAGTCGTCTTAATATGGGGTCAATCAGCCAATCCAGCAGCTTGGACAAAGGTTTTTGAAACTTGATCTGTACATATCCACTGAGCACCTCTCAGATGAATGTGCGTTCAGCAGCACACGGAACATCCGTCTAGCATTATTGAAAAGGACCAGGTATCCAAATTACACGTCAGGGGCTTTTGATTAACTTCTTCTATTGCAAAGGCAGTGGAGGTGTGGATGGTTTTCTGGAGGCTGCGTTGTGAGCTGCAGCATGCATTCAGGGAGGCCAGTGGATCTGGTGACCCAGCTCTGGCCGAGGTAACGGAAGTGTCGTTACAGTGCTTCTCTGTCCACAAGGGGGTGAAAGGTTATCGTGGGTCGGTGGTAATGTGGAGAAATCAGTTCTGCCATGAACTTATTGAATGTCAGAGCAGGTTCGAGGGGCTGAGTGGCCTACTCCTGCTCCTACTAATGTTTGTAACATGGCCAACACAGGGAGTAGAGGCTGCAGAGAGGGGAAGCTCTGCAAAGTGGGAGGAGGAGAGGGCTCTGCCCTTCCCACCCTCGGTTTTCCAAGAACCAAAAGAGCAGTGGTCCTAATCCCGACCCCTGAGGAACACCACTGTATACCTTCCACCACTTTGTTCTGGTTTCTGTTCCATGGTCACTGTTTCTATCCATGCTGTCACTGCCCCTTTAACCCATAGGGTTCAATTTTGCAAACCTGTCCATTGAATCACAGTTGATCAAATACCTTTTGAAAGTCCCTACACATAACTTCAATTACACAACCCTCATTAACATTCTTCATTGCTTTATCAAAGAACTGCATCAAATCTACCTCATCGTCATCTTTCTCGACTCCTCCACTGTTGCTAAATTATCAGGCTGGTTATCTGACATCCAGTACTGGACAAGCAGAACTTTACTCCACTTAAATATTGGGAAGATTGAAGTCAATTTTTCCACTCCCCACTCCAAACTCCATTCTTTTGTTACTGATTCCTTCTCTCTTCCTCCTCACAGTCTGAGATTAAGCCAGTCTTTTCAGAAGCTTGGTGCCACATTTGAGCATGAAATGAGTTTCCAATCTCATATTCGTGTCATCGCTATGACCTCCTATTTCCACCTCAGTAACATTGCTCAACTTCGTTCCTGTCTCAGCTCATCTGCTGCTGAAGCTCTCATTCATGCCTCCATTACCTCTAGACTGGACTATTCCAATGCACTCCTGGCTGGTCTCCCACATTCTAGTTTCTGCAAACTTGAGGTCATCCAAAACTCTGCTGCCCGTCTCTTAACTTTAACCAAGTCCCGTTCACGTGTCATCACGTGCTCACTGACCTACACTGGGTCTCACTCAAGCAATGGCTTGAGTTTAAAATACTCAACCTTGTTTCCAAATCCCTCCATTGCCTCACCTCTCCCTACCTCTGTAATCTCCTCCAGCCCCTCCAACCCCCAAGATATCTGGCCTCTTGTTCATGTTGATATAAATTTGTCTGCTACTGGTGACCACACCTTAAATTGCCTAGGCCCCAAGCTTTGGAATACCCTCCCTACACCTCTCCACCTCTTCACTTCTCCACCTCGCTTTCTTCCTTCAAGACACTCCTTAAAACCTACCTGTTTGACTAAACTTTTGTTCATCTGACCTTATAGCTTCTATTGTGACTTGGTGTCATACTTTGTTTTATAATGCCTTGGAATGTTTTATTACATTAAAGGTGCTATATAAATATAATTTGCTTTGTTGAAGTTTGCCAGACATGATTTTCCATTTGGATATCCATGCTGCTTGCCGGTTGTTATACCATGTTTTTTCAGGAATGAATACTTTAGTCCTGGATTTTGACCTCTAGAAGTTTCCTCAGCAGCAACGTTAGACTGTTTACTCCATCTCTCCTTTTTTAAACAGGATGTAACATTTGTAACCTTCCAGCCCTCTGTCACCACTCCCATATCCAAGGAGGATTGAAAAATTCTTGTCAGGGCCTCCACGATTTCCAAAACTCCTTCTCTCAGCAACTCTCATATATCGCATTCAGACCAGGCAACTTTATTGTTGTGCAAAGAGTGTTGGAGTGATAAGGGTTAACTTAACCTGATTGTTCAGTGACTGTAATTAATGTCAGTCTTCATGGGCTCTAATTGTGTCACTGGAGGCTTTCCCTCTTCTATTAATAAGGGGCACTTTTCAGTGTGTTATTCCATAGTGTCAAAGGGCGTATAACATCTGGCACTAAAAAGGAATATTGGTCCCAGAGAGTGGGAGAGGATAGTTGGAATCTGAGAACAATAGACTGGAATATCACAAGAATGAGTCAGAATCTGAGAAGAATAGATTGGAATATTACAACAATGGGCAGGAGTTTCTCCTGGGATCTTCACATTCTTTCTACAGATTATGATTCGCTATCATTACAATCTCGGATCCATTACGCACTTATGATTATGCAATACATTTACTATCCAATCCTCGCTATTGTTGGTGTCCCTGGTAAGTCTCTCTATCCTGATATTGATTCTATAAACCATGTTTAACTGCAGTACTGTTATTATCATTTACTCTGCCCACCTTGCTGCTTTTGTTATTCCTGGTAAATCTCTTTCTCCAGCTATTAGCTCTATAAACCATTGTTAACTAGAATAGCATTCTTGTAATTTTCTCCCTCATCTTTGCTGCTGTTGCTGCCCCTGGTAAGTCTGTATTTCCCGCTATTAGATCTGTAAACCCTGTTCCACTGAAATACTATTCTTGTCTTTTAAAACTTTGGGAAGATTGAAGCCAGAGTCATCAATCTCCATCACAAAATCTGCCCCCTATCCATGAACTACACACCCCTCCCTGGCCAATGTCTGAGGCTGAAACAGATTGTTTACAACCTCTGAATTCTATTTTAACCTGAGCTTATATTCCCTCCATGGGCAACCCTGCCGACTACCACCTCTGTAATATTGCCTGCCTCCACTTCTGCCTGTCTATCTGCTGCACAAACCCTTATCTGTACCTTTGTTAAATTCACTCTTGACTATTCCAATTCTATCCTGGCCACCCTCCCAGTTCCAAGCCTCCATAAACCACAGTCCATTCAAAACTCAAGCCTGTATCCTAACTCACACCATACCTGGTTCACTTAACACTCTATGCTAACTGACCTATATTGGGGTCTGATCTGACAACACCTAAATTTTAATATTCTCATTGTTGTGTTTGACTCATTCCAATTCCCTGGTCATTTCCCATATAATTGCAGAACTTTTGCCTTCAAGTCTTTTTCCAAGTCCCCTTTTAAGGTGAATTGCCTTTCCTCAGTATCTCTCCCTGGCCGGGATTTTCAGCTCTAGAGCACCACTGGTGTCGACACTGCGGGAACCTGCATCCATAACATGGTGCAAGCCGAGCGGCTGGCCACTTCTGGCGTGTGCTGCACAGTGCCCCATGCTGGGCAGGGCTCTAGCCTGGGTGAACATTGTGTATTCTGGTAGCATGAGAAGTTGTCAAAAAGTGACATCAAGCATCTGTTTATGAGCTTTGATGCACAACTTTGAAACTTGGTCTGTGCATGTCCACTGAACATCTGTGTTAGTCACTGTCAGTTGAACATGTGTTCAGCAGCACAAGGAGTCCCCTGTCGAGCTATTTAAAAGGACCAGGCATCCAACTTGCAGGTGAGGGGCTGTTGACTTACTTTTCCAATGCAAAGTTAGTAGAGGTGCTGTGGATGGCTTTCTCGAGGTTGCGTTGAGAACTGCTGCAGACATTCGGAAGACCAGAGGATTTGGTGACCCAACACTGGACAAGGTATGGGGACTATAGCCACAGTACATCTAGGTTGGTAATATGAGTAGCAAATGGAGAAGAGGCTGTAGAGAGGGGAAGCTCTGCAAAGAGGGAGGAGGAGGGGGCTTTGCTCTACTCAGCCCGTGTTTTTCAAGAGCACCTACACCTAACCCAGGAGCAGTGTGCGAAGCGACTCTGATTCAATAAGAGCTGTTGCACTTCCTGCAGCACAACCTGGTTCTGCACCAAGTGTCGAATGGCGCTAAGCAGTGGCCGTTAAGGTCACAGTTTCATTGAATGCATCCTGATCTTTCCAGGCTCGAAACGCATCTCCCACTAAAGCTGCCTGTCGAAGCCAGGTGAGGTGAATACACTGTTTTCTCCCACAGAAGGGAGAAGCAGGTTGAGATGTCCCGTGGCTTTGGCAGGATACCGGGGTTCTGGATGGTGTATGTGCCTCCATATCTACGAGGAGAGATACAGGAACTGTAGGCAGTTGGAGTGTGACCAGGCACTGTATGTCACGGTGCTGAATGTCCACCATCGTGGCAGAAGCCACATTACCTTCATTCTGAATCAATCAGTTGTTCCTACCATTTTTGGGCCTTTGCAGGGGAACCAGAATGTGCACCTTGGAGACAAAGGATGCCCCCTCTATACACAGCTCATAAACCCCACCTACTGACCCACGCAATAATAACACATCATAATGTGAGCAATGGAGACACCAGGAACATTGTGGAGCAGATCATCAGCGTGATGAACCAACGCTTCTGATGCCTGAACCACTCGGAAGGACACACTGCTCAGTCGTGCTCAGTCCTTCATATCATCGCCATCATAAGAACACAGGATGTCAACAATGTGCTGATGATTTTACAAAAATTAGGCTCCTGGAACTGGAGTGTCAGAAAGCAGCAAGTCATGGTAGACACTGGTGTTCCCCAAGGTTCAGTGCTGTGACCTACTTTTTGTGATAAATGTAAATGACTTTGCGATTGGGGTTCAATGCGCAGTCCATTATAAACTTTCCCAGTATATGAAATCAATTGTAATAGTATTCCCCTGTCATAGAGTCATAGAGCCATTATGGCACAGAAGGAAACCATTTGGCCCATCGAGTTCATGCTAGCTCTCTGTAGAGCAATCCAGTCAGTCTCATTCTGCCGCTCTGTTCCCATAGCTCTGCAAGTTTATTTCCCTCAAATATCCATCCAAAATCCTTTCAACATCATTGATCATCTCTGCTTCCGCCACCCTCGTAGTTAGTGAGGTCCAGGTCACGACAACTCACTGCATAAAAACAAGTTCTTCCTCACAATTTGTCAAACTTTCAAACTGGGGCTTAGGGCTGTCCACATAAGACCGTCTTATCAATTATTACACTGTGGTAGCTCATGTGATCGGTTGCAAAATGTGTTATCAATATTTTACAGTGCGATGAGGTTTGTGACTTTTTAGGAGTGAATCCTTCTTATCAGAAGCTGCCTCGAGGCAAGTCCTTCACCATAGGGTCGAGGCATGTCGATGAAATTCTTTTAACCTTTAAGGAAGATGAAATCTGCTTTTAATTTTTAGTTCCTAATGCATAGGAAAATAACTTTTTAACCTTATAACCCCCATATTATGGCCAGATTCCTTCACAATGAGGGATAGGGAGAAACTGTTCCCATTGGCGGAAGGGTCGAGAACCAAAGGGTGCAGATTTTAGGTGACTGACAAAAGAACCAAAGGCGACATGAGGAAAAACCTGTTTATGCAGTGAATGGTTCGGATCTGAAATGCACTGCCTGAGAGTGCAGTGGAGTCAGATTCAATTGTGGCTTTCGAAAGGGAATTGGATACTTATCTGAACAGAAAAAAGTAACAGGGTGACAGGGCATGGACAGGGGAGTAGCAAGAACTGAACTGCTTTTGCAGAGATTCAACATGGACACAACAAACTGAATAACTTCCTTCTGCGCCTTCTGTTCTGCAACAATCCTGTGTCACTGTGACTCGCCAGGTGCAGATCCCAACTCTATACTCGCCTCTAAGGTACACGCAGTGTTAGTATTCGAGTTGGTGACAGCAGTGTTAGATCAAGTGACAGGGGATATAAGTCAGTGCTGTGCTGATGCTCTGTCTCTCTTTGCCTCCTGGAGCTGCTGTGGCTGGGAATCTGGCAGTCTTTTGGTGTTATTGGGAAGCATAAAATCAGAAGGGGAGCTTTGGGGTGAGGGACTGGGGGTGAGATGGATTGCTGGAGGTCCGTGATCCCACCAATGTAAGCTTCCACATAATTCCAGACTGCAGGATGAGGGTGAGGTGGGAGTTAGGAAGGAGCATAAGCAGGAACATAGCATCATCCTGAATACTCTCCGTGATGCCGGATGCTACGGGCTCTGTCACAGCCAGTCCCATGATTTGGAGAACCATCTCCTCCCTCAGGCTCAGGGGATGAAAGTATGCCTGGCCACTGCCAACTTTCTGCTGCTCCCTGTGATTATGAACTAACTTGTCCTGCAAGAGAGAGGGCAGAATGTCAGTGATTGTGTTGTACTGTGCTTGGGTGATGCATCCGCCATAGCTGAATGGCTGGAGTTAAGTCTAGGCAACGAGATATCGGTGTGAGGCCAGCATTAGTGGAAGGTGCGTGGGGGTGAGGTGGAGTATGTCAATGAGCTCATTAAAAATCTTCTGGCAAAGCACCCATATCCAATGAGGAGAGGTTGGATAAACTCAGATTGTTTTCACCGGAACGACGGAGGTGGAGGGGCGACATCATAGAGGTTTACAAAGTTATGAGTGGCATGGACAGAGTGGATAGTCAGAAGCTTTTTCCCAGGGTAGAAGAGTCAGTTAGTAGTGGACATAGGTATAAGGTGCGAGGGGCAAAGTTTAGAGGGGATGTGCGAGGCGAGTTTTTTTACACAGAGGGTGCTGAGTGCCTGGAACTTGCTGCCGGGGGAGGTGATGGAAGCAGGTACGATAGCAACGTTTAAGAGTCATCTTGACAAATACATGAATAGGATGGGAATAGAGGGATACGGACCCCGGAAGTGGAGAAGGTTTTAGTTTAGACAGGCATCAGGATCGGCGCAGTCTTGGAGGGCCGAATGGCCTGTTCCTGTGCTGTACTGTTCTTTGTTCTTTGTTCCTCAGAGTCAGACTTCTTTCATTGACCTCCCTGGTCACCTACGACCATTCCCCTCGGAGCGTGCTCCTTGAGGGTCTCTGTGCCCTCCCCATCACCACACTGATGGAAACATGACCTCTCATCCCCTGTTAACCTCCATGACTAAGGTCTCCAGTGCCACATGTGGAGCCCTTTCCCTGCACTAGTGTTTTATTTGCCTAGCCTCCAATTGCAGCATTCACTGTTGGCATCTTCATCGTGAGCAACAGCAGAATCCTATGCTTCAGTGCAGCTTCCCTTTAAGAGGGACTGACTGCCTTGAAGAGTTGGGTGCCGACTGAAACACATGCCAGCCTCTCAAGCAGCTAGGCTCCCTGCTGATAATCCAGAAAGACAGCAGAGTGGGTGACCCTTGGCTGCATATAGAATTCATGGAAATGAGGAAGTAGTATGGAGTTTGTGTGCTGCCTGCCTTAACGGGAACAAGCATGAGCAGATCACAAATTGCAACTCCTATGCCCAAAAAGCAGCACAAACCTATCTTTCACACTGTCTCTTTTCCTCTCTCTCACACTCTCTGTCTCTTGCTCATACAATCAGAGATTGGTTCTTCACAGAAGGAGGCTATTCGGCCCAGCGTGTTAGTGCTGTCTTTTTGAAAGAACTATCTAATTAGGGTGTAAGGGTCACACGGAGAGGAGACTTCACCTGAGTGAGACGCAGTCAGAGCGTGGAGGTGGGAATTCGGCGCAGAAGGGGAAAGAGTTGCTACTTTTTCCAGCCTCCAGTAGCTGTACAAGACACAAGTTGCTGCCCAGAAATAGAGGGTACCCCAGAAACAGCGATGACTGTTTAAACAAAGGTGTTGAGTCTGTGGGTTCAAGAGCACTCCAAAGAAAATGGATGTGTGACATACAGCAAACAAGGCAAGTGATTGGTCGGTGGACATTTTCTCTTTGTCTCACATCTAAACTGAGGAATTTTAATTGTGGTTAGTATAATATTAATTAAAATAAAAGAATAAGAATCTTCTGAAACTCAGGTAATTTATTGGTAAGTTTTTGATTGTAGTAGTAAGGTTTACTGGCAGTTGTAAAGCTTATTAGTGGTAGTGGGATTTATTAATTGAAAATTAACTAAGACAAATAAATAATTTAACACATAATAAAGATAACGGGGATGGTGATGTGTTGCTGCTGTAGTCTGTGCGAACTGGTGGACGTCAGTGTGATCCATGGCAAATACATCTGTAGTAAGTGTGGCTCAAAGAGCTTTGGTTCAGAGTCAGTGAGCTGGAAATTGATCTCTAGACACTGCGATGCATCAGAGGGACAGAAAGTTACCTGGACACTTCCATTAGGATAGGGTCTTCTGGTTTAATCAGTGGGCAGGGACAGGAGGGCGTAACTGCCAGTGAGACAGGTAAGGGGATCGAAAAGATAGAAATGGAGGAGGCTCAGCCCTTGCAATTGTCCAACAGTTTCGAGGTTCTTGCAGCTTGTGTCGATGAGAGCGGGGGCTGCAAGGTGGACGAGCAAACTGAGCATGGCAGCGTGGCACAGGAAGTCATTCAAGCGGTGGGAGTAAATAGGTATGTTGTGGTAGTAGGGGACCTTATAGTCAGTGGGATAGACACAGTTCTCTGTCGCCAACAGCGAGAGACCAGAAAGCTGTGTTGCCTGTCCAGTACCAGGCTCTGCTGTGAGCTGCAGAGGAACTTGCAGTGGGTGGGGGAGAATCCACGTTGTCCACGTGGGTACCAACGAAATGGATAGGATGAGGAAAGAGGTTCTGCAAAGGGAACATGAGCAGCTAGTGGCTAAACCTCAAAGGTAATAATCTCTGGGTTACTACCGGAGCCATGAGCAAATAGGAGTAGGGTAAATAAGATTAGAGAGATGAATGTGTAGCTCAAAGATTGATGTGGGAGAAATGGTAGAGAGGGCTTTAAAATAAATAGTAGGGGGAAGGGAGCATGTGAGGGGAGATACAGTAAATTAAAGGGAAATGACAGGTTAATAGAGCAGGGGAGCAATTTGGGTAATAATAACCAGAATGTGGAAGGAAGGGACAGAGTATACAAATGCAAGCTTGCACTCGTAGATAAAGTCAGAGATTTCAAAAATGGTAAAAAGGACAGAGTTAAAGGCTCTGTACCTGAATGCCTGCAGCATTTGTAACAATATGGATGAATTGTTAGCACAGATAGAAATAAATATGTATGACCTGATAGCCATTACGGATACATGGTTGCAAGGTGACCAAGGCTGGGACCTGAATATTGAAGGGTATTTGACATTTTGAAAGACAGGAAGCTAGGAAAATGTGGTGGGGTTGCTCTGTTTATTAAGGATGACATTACCACAGTAGTGAGAGATGACCTTAGCTTGGGTAGAGATAAGAAACAGTAAAGGTAAGAGGTCACCTGTGGGTGTAGTTTATAGGTCCCTAGCAGTTGATATGGGACAAAGTATACAGGATGAAATAAATGGTGCATTTAAGAAAGGTACTGCAATAATCATGGATGACTTTAATCTACGTGTCGATTTGGGGATGAGATTGGCGAAGTTAGCCTGGAAATTTTTTTTATTTTAGGGATACAACACTGGAACAGGCCCTTCAGCCCACTGAGTCTGTGCCACACAACAACCACCTTTTTATACTAACCCTGCAGGAATCTGATATTCCCTACCACCTACCTACACTAACAGGCCCTTCAGCCCACTGAGTTTGTGCCGCCCAACAACCACCCTTTTATACTAACCCTGCAGGAATCCCATATTCCCGACCACCTACCTACACTAGGGGCAATTTACAATGGCCAATTTACCTAGCAACCTGCAAGTCTTTGGCTGTGGGGGGGAACTGGAGCACCTGGCAAAAACCCACACAGTCACAGGGAGAACTTGCAAACTCCACAAAGGCAGTATCCAGAATCGAACCTGGGTCCCTGGAGCTGTGAGGCTGCGGTGCTAACCACTGCACCACTGTGCTGCCCCACATACATTTAGAGAGTATATTTGGGACAGTACATTCCAGCACAGGCCAGGGAGCAGGCTATTCCATAACTGTTAATCCGCAGACAGAATTAATCAATAACCTGGTAGTAGGGAGCCTCTAGGCAACAGCGATCATAGCATGATAGAATTTCACGTTCAGTTTGAACTGAGAAGTGTGGGTCTAAGAGCAGTGTTTTAAACTTAAATAAAGTTAGTTATAAGGGTATGAAGACAGAGTTGGCTAAAGTGAACTGGGAAACTAGGTTCAAAGCTAGAGATGCATTGGCAAAGTATTAAGGAGATATTTAATAACTCGCAGCAAAGATTTCTCACAGTGAGAAAGAAAGACTCTTTGAGAAGGAGACTTGATCCATGGCTAAATAAGGAAGTTAAGGAGAGTTTCAAATTGAAAGAAACATTGTACAATTCTGTGAAGATTAGTGGTAGGTCAGAAGATGGGACCAATTTTAAGAACCAGCAATGAATATCTAAAATAAAAATATGTGGATGGAGAAATTAGAGTATTAGAAATTCGAGAAAACTAGCTAGTAAAATAAAAAAAGCAAGAGTTTTACAAGTATTTAAAAAGGAAAAGAGTAACTAAAGCGAGTGTTGGTCCTCAAGAGATTGAGTCTGGGGAATTGATAACGAAAAGCAAACAAATGGCGGGGACATTGAACAGGTATTTTTTTTGTCTGCTTTGACTGTAGAAGACTTAGAAAACTTCCCAAAGTTACTTGGAAGACAAGAGGTAAAGGGCAGGGAGAAAATTAAAACAATCACCATCACCAGGGAAAAGGTACTGGGAAAACTATTAGAATGAAAGGCTGACAAGTCCCCAGGACAAGATGGCCTGTACCCTAGGATCTTAAAATAAGTGGTTGCAGAGATAGTCGAGGCATTGGTTATAATCTTCCATAATTCCTTAGTTTCTGGAAGGGTCCCAGTGAATTGGAAAATAGCATTCAAGAAAGGAGGGAGGCAGAGAGAAGGAAACTATAGGCCAGTTAGCCTAATATCTGCTGTAGGGAAATTGCTGGAACCCATTATTAAAGAGGTTATGGCAGGATGCATAGAAAATCATCATGGGTCAGGCAGAGTCAATATGGTCTGCTACCTCCCCCTCTCTCCCCTCTTTCTCTTTTCTCTCCCCCTTCTCTTTCTGTCTGAGAGTTACAGTCAGCATTAGTGCTTAGCACAGCAGCTTTGTGGTTGGTCATTTTCAAAAAAAAAATCACATGTCAATTGTCACAGCTGACAGCTACTAGGAGCGGGAGCAGCGATTTCTGAACTCTGGACCGAGTCAGGGTTTTCTGGGAGCTTTTAAAAAAAAAGTCGCAACCCACTGGAAAACCCTGAATGTGTATGAAGTTCGGAAACCGCGGTTCCTGCTCCCAGCACCTGTCAGCTGTGAAACCAACTGGGCTTTTTAAAAAAAAAAACACACTGGTCTGGACAAACAAGACAACAGAAAATTTCTCATCTCTAAAATACAGCCACGGGCCGGATGGAAACTTTGGCGGGCTGTATCCTGGTCTGTGGGCCGTATGTTGGACAACCCTGGTTCAGAGGGAGCTGTGCTCTTTATCTAATCCCATGCTGTACCTGTCCTTGGAGTGTTTGATGGGAAAGTATAGAGGGAGTTTTACTCTGTATGTAATCCATGCAGTCCCTACCCTGGGAGTGTTTAATTGAACAGTGTAGAAGGGAGCTATATTCTGTATCTAAACTGTGCTATTATCCTGGCAGCAGCCACAATACTTTCAATTTGAAACAGTCTGCTGTTCCCACCATCTTTGATCCTCCATGACAAACTAGAATGTAGCTTCTCTAAGACAAAGGCTACCTCTATACATGGCTCACAACCTCCACCCCTGCTGCCAATGAAAATAACACGTGTATAACGAGAGCAACGGAGCCACCAGGAACACCATGGAGCGGACCATCAGCGTGATGAAGCAATGCTCCCAATTCCTGACCCTCTCGGTGGTGGGGGAGGTGGGGGGGCGGGGGCAGCTCTCCAGTACACACTCGAGCAGGTGTCCAGGTTTACCCTTCATATCATTGCCATCATCAGGACA
This sequence comes from Heterodontus francisci, assembly GCF_036365525.1. Lineage (NCBI taxonomy): Eukaryota > Metazoa > Chordata > Chondrichthyes > Heterodontiformes > Heterodontidae > Heterodontus > Heterodontus francisci. The sequence goes on from NW_027141894.1 coordinate 1,758,702, forward strand.
CAGGCATTACCACCAGGAATCCGGAGGTCAACATAGGAGGAGGAAGAGGAGGAGCAGGGGAGGGAGGAGGAGGAGTCAGGCAGTCTAGTTGCTGGATGCCTTTGACCCAGACAGGTTGCCGGAGCATGTCTGTGAAAACTCTGGTTCCAAAAAGACAACTTCCCTTTCACACCATGTATTCCCCATTCTCCCCCGTTACATTCATCTGAGGCATCCAATCACAGCCTCTGCTTGGTGACAATCCTGCAATAAAAACCACCAATAAAAACCTTTTCACTAACATCTTTATCCAACAACACATCCAATATGCACACAAAACTGAGCCTTTGGGTCTTCCCTCGGTGGCTGTCTCGTGGGTTCCCTTGACTTGCCGAGTGCTCTGACACAGTGTTACGCCAGTGGCTGCAGGATGGCTCGGGGAAGGCAGTTGACTTTCACGGGGTGGGGGGGGGGGAACTTTAGATGACCTTGCAGGATGCCGTGGAGCAGCTCTGGGCCTTGAAGGCCCGGATTCGAACTGCACCACCTCGACATGGCTGCAGCAGCCTGGGCTGGCTGATGGGCAACAACAAGGACACTGCTGGAGTGGCAGTGAATGGAGAACAAATGCTGTCATCCTGAGAGCGGACAGCAGGTTCGTACTCCATGGAGCCTCTGCCACTCCCACGGGGTGTCACCTCAACAATCCTAGTAATCCGTTGGAGCACAGATTGTGGGACTTCTGAGAGAGCCTGCAAACCTCTTTGAGCACTGAGATCCACAGCCATGACAGCAATCCTGCATGGCAGCATAGATCTCATAACCTCAGTCTGCAGCACTGAGACATTGGGTATCTACTGCCTGTGGTTGATGGTTGTTGGTATGCAATGGTTTATCATGGCTGGGTCTGCTGGTGCCATCACAGAGTTAGCGACTACCTCAAAGTGGAAAGAATGGGCTTTTGGCCCTGCACAATGTGCTCTGCCAAGTTTGAGAAGGACTTCTCCATGCGCCTTGACAGTGACACCAAACTGTCCAGCAGGCAAGTCATATTGGGAACATGTAGATTTCATGGGAATGAGGAGACAACACAAAGTTTGTGCGTCATCTGCCTCAACAGGAGCGGGCACGGGTGGATTGCAATTCGCAATCCCTACATTCAAAAAGCATTGCAAACTTCTCTTTCTCTGGGTCTCTATCTCCCTTTCTCTCTTTCACCCTGTCTCTCTCACTTGCTCTCGCCCTCTCTTCAATCTCTGTCTGTTGCTCACAGAATCAGAGGTTCATGTACCTAGAACACCCTCTCCGTAAATATCACCCGCCTTACCCTTTAATCTAACATTATCAATCGATATTAGGGTATTAAGGTCCCCTGATATCACAACTCTATAGTTCCCGCAGACCTTTGTGATTTCCCTGCAGATTTACTCCTCTCTCTCTCTCTCTCCCTCTCACTATTTGAAGGCCTATAGAATACCCCCAGTAATGTGATCATCACCTGTTTTTGCTTCAAGCTCTAACCAAATAGATTCTGTCTTTTCCCCCTCAAGGACATCCTCCCTTTTCAACACTGCAATGTATTCCCTGATCAGTACAGCCACCCCATTGCCCTTCTTTTCTTCCATGACTTTTCTGAACACTTTATATCTTTGAATATTAAACCTCTAGTCCTCACCATTTTGAAGCCATGTTTCCATCATTACATCATATCCCTACAAGGCTATTTGTGCTTGTAGCTCACCAGCCTTATTCACAACAATCTGTGTATTTCCATGCATGTATTTTGAACCTGTCTCTTTATTTCTTGTAATCCTTCTTAGTCAGCTCTTATTGAATATGTACTACCTCCTTCTCCAGGATGATCTAACACTCTCACTCCTTTATGCACCTTATCCTCTTTTCTACTTCCCAATGCTGGTGCCCAACCCCCTTCCAATTTAGTCTAAACCCTCCTCAATCACACTGGTGAATTGATACCAGTCCTGTTGAGGTGCAACCCATCCCTTTTGAATAGGTGCCCCCCCCCCCGACAGAACTGCTCCCAATGCCCCAATAATCTGAAACCGTCCTTCTTGTGCCATGCTTCAAGCCATGCATTGATCCTCCCTATCATCCAATTTCTATACTTGCTGCTGCAATGCACTGGGAGTAATCTCCAGATTACTACCTTCGACCTCTTACATTGCCACTTCCCCCCTAACTCCTGAAAATCTGACCATAAGACATCAGAATCTGCCCGTGCTATGTCGTTGGTGCTGACATATGTCACAACTTCTGGCTCACTCCTTTAGTCCTGAGGAATATCCTACACCCCCTCTGTGATGTCCTTTACCCTGGCACCAGGAGGGACTAACAATTATTTTTCTTTTGTTTTCTTCTTTCAAGGGATGTGGGTGTCACTGGCCAGGCCTGCATTTATTGCCCATCCCTAATTTCCCTTGAGAAGGTGGTGGTGAGCTGCCTTCTTGAACCGCTGCAGTCCATGTGTGGTTGGTACACCCACTGTGCTGTTAGGAAGGGGATTTTGACCCAGCGACAGTGAAGGAGCAGCGATATAGTTCCAAGTCAGGATGGTTTGTCACTTGGAGGGGAATTTACAGGTGTTGGTGTTCCCATGCCCTTGTCCTTCTAGGTGGTAGAGGTTGCGGGATTGGAAGGTGGTATCGAAGGAGCCTTAGTGAGTTGCTGCAGTGTATCTTGTACATGGTACACACCGTGTACCTGTACATCCTGCAGAATACCCTGCCCCCTCTCTGTGATGTCCGTTATCTTGGCACTGTGCGTCGCTGGTGAAGGGAGTGAATGTTAGTGGATGGGGTGCCAATCAAGCAGCTGCTTTGTCCTTGATGGTGTTGAGCTTCCTGAGTAATGTTGGAGCTGCATCCGTCCAGGCAAATGAGGAGTATTCCATCACACTCCTGACTTGTGCCTTGTAGATGGTGGACAGGCTTTGGGGAGTCAGGAGGTGAGTTACCTACCACAGGATTCCTAGCCTCCGACCTGCTCTTGTAGCCATGGTATTTATATGGCTACTCCAGTTCAGTTTCTGGTCAATGGTAACCCCCAGGATGTTGATAGTGGGGGATTCAGTGATCGTAATGTCATTGAATGTCAAGGCGGGATGGTTAGATTCTCTCTTGTTGGAAATGGTCGTTACCTGGCACTTGTTTGGCATGAATATTACTTCCCACTCATTAGCCCAAACCTGGATATTGTCCAGTTCTTGCTGCATTTCGACACGGACTGCTTCAGTATCTGAGGAGTCACGAATGGTGCTGCACATTGTGCAATCATCAGCGAACATCCCCATTTCTGACCTTATGACTGAAGGAAGGTCATTGATGAAGCAGCTGAAGATGGTTGGGCCTGGAACACTACCCTGAGGAACTCCTGTAGTGATGTCCTGGGGCTGAGATGATTGACCTCCAACAACCACAACCATCTTCCTTTGCGCTAGGTATGACTCCAGCCAGCAGAGAGTATTCCCCCTGATTCCTATTGACTCTAGTTTTGCTAGGGCTCCTTGATGCCATACTCTGTCAAATGCTGCCTTGATGTCAAAGGCAGTCATTCGGACCTCGCCACTGGAATTCAGCTCTTTTATACATGTTTGAACTAAGGCTGTAATGAGGTCAGGAGCTGAGTGTCCCTGGTGGAACCAAGCTAAGTGTCATTGAGCAGGTTATTGCTGAGCAAATGCAGCTTGATAGCACTGTTGACAACACTTTCCATCACTTTACTGATGATCAAGAGTAGACTATTGGGCTGGTAATTGGCTGGGTTGGTTTTATCTTGCTTTTTGTGTACAGGACATAGCTGGGATAATTTCCATATTGCCGGGTAGATGCCAGTGTTGTAACTGTAATGGAACAGCTTGGCTAGGGGCTTGGCAAGTTCTGGAGCACAGATCTTCAGTACTACTGCCAGAATATTGTCAGGACCCACAGCCTTTGCAGTATCTGGTGCCTTCAGTCAGTTCTTGATATCATGTGGAGTGAATCGAATTGGCTGAAGTCTGGCATCTGTGATGCTGGGGACTTCAGGAGGAGGTTGAGATGGATCATCCACTCGGCAGTTCTGGCTGAAGATTGTTGCAAATACCTCAGCCGTTTCTTGACGGTCACAGAAATGCCTGTGAATTTCCTATAACCACTGCTTTTCTACTTTTTGCTATTTTCTGCTGTGCAGTTCCTTACCCATTGGTTCCATGGTCCCTCCTTGAAGGTGTCATCTCTCCCTGCAGTCTCCAATGCTGAGTACATGCACATACCCCAAAGTCACCTGCACCTCCAGCTGCTTGCTAGTCTTCCGGATAGTCAGCCATCTCCTATCCTGAACTCTCACTGCCTGTGGAGTGCTGGAACGTATGATCCAGCAAACCCTCCTCCTTCCTGATGCTCTGTAATGACTCCAGATGCCCTTCAAGCTCGGATATCCTGAGCTTGAACACAGGCAGCTGGAGACACTTCCAACAGACGTGATCCCCAAGAAACGTGAGGGGTCCTGTAGTTCCCACTTGGTGCTGTAATTGAAAGCAACAGGTCTCATTTAGCAATCCATGATCGGAAAAGAAATCTCGATGGCCTCATTTAGAAATTAGTTCATCATGTGTACAAACCATTAATTTAATTATTGCCTTTCGGGAAGCTCTGTGCCTAATTCTCCAATTACAGATTCTTGTGTATTGCTGTAAATTGTATTGTTGTCGAAGATTTTTGTCTTTCATCAGGAGAATGGCAAGAATAACCAACGTAAGGGAAAAGAACAACAACAATTACAGATTCCCTTACTGTTATACTTGATCTGATTGAAATTAATAATTTCCTGGCTCACAGTTTAAAGAATGCCCTAAGTTTAGAGAGAGTAAAAGAGAAATATTCACCAAGCAAACACTTCGCTGCTGTTCTGTGATGTCACACATTGATGATTTTCTCTTTCTTTTCTAACATGTTCTGCCATCAGCTCTTTAGACCCCGACCCACCTTGATCTCACCCTCACTGCTGGTCTTGGGCCATCTCTAGCCCCCACTCTTCATCCCACCAACCCCCTCTCGCTGGCCCCCCACCAGTCTCCCTCAGCTCTCACTCTCACTGCTATTCACAAGCCTGCTGTGCTGCCACTCTACATTAGCTGTCAGTCCCACCCTGATCTCACTCTCGCTACTGGTTCCGGGCCTGCTCAGCCACTACTCTTTATTACCCACTGCTTTGACTCTCTGTGCTGTTTTTGGGTCTGCTCTGACTGTGCTCTTTATTTACAGAAGAATTCCATTTCAACCATCAAGTCTGTGATGGCTTTCCATGGAGCTATGCAGTCAGTCCCACTTACCCGCTCGATCCCCGCAGCCCTACATTTCTATTTCTCTCAGGTGGTCACCAACTTCCTCTTGAAGTCATTGATCATCTCCGCTTCCAGCACCCTTGTGGGCAGCGAGTTCCAGGTCATTATAACCCACTGTGTAAAAAAGTGCTTCCTCATATTCCCCCTACATCCTTTGCCCCCAACCTTCAATCTGTGTCCCCTAGTCCTTATACCATTTGTTAATGGGAACAGCTTTTTCTTGCCCAACTTATCTAAGTCTGTCATAATCACATACACTTTCATTAATTCTCCCGTCAATCTCCTTTCTTCTAAGGAGAACAAACTCAGCTTTTCTAACCTAACCTTATAACTGACATCCCCCTTCCCTGGAACCATTCTGGTAAATCTCCTTTGTACCCTTTCAACAGCCCTCACATCATTCCTAAAGTGTGGCCACCAGAACGGGACGCTGTGCCCACGTTGGGTCTGACCCAGAGCTTTATAAAAGTTCAGCACAACTTCTCTACTTTAGTACTCTATGCCTCTATTTATGAAGCCAAAGATCCCAAATGCTTTAATAACCACACTCTCAATATCTCCTGCCATGTTCAAAGATCTGTGCACATGCATGTACCCACAGACCCTCCTGTTCCTGTACACTTCTTAGAACTGTGCCATTAAGTATAGATTACCTCTCCCTATTCCTTCTGCCAAAATGCATCACCTCACACTTGTCAGTATTGAATACCATCTGCCACTCTCTGCCTTCTCCACTCGCCTACCTATGTCCTGTTATATGCTATTCATATCATCCTCACTGTTTGCCACAACTCCAAGTAGGGTGTCTTCAGCAAATTTTGGGATTCTACTTTGTATTCCAGGATCCAAGTCATTTATATATAGCAAAAAAGTAAAAAAAAAAAACTGTGGTCCCGGCACTGACTGTTCGGGAACATCACTGTCTACCATCCTCCAGAGTGAAAAGAACCATGTCCTTAAGCCATTTTTTAAAATCCAATAGTCATTTGGTAGTACAGAACTTGAGTATTGCTGAAAATAGAGATATGTTATCGAAGCTTTTCATCTTGCACTCATCAGGACAATCCACAAGAAGATCAATGTAAGGGAAAACAACCATTTTATACTGTATGAGAAGAGAGTGCTAATTGGTTGCAAGTGAACGTTGATTGGTAGAAGCATTGCCATGGAGAATGCACCAGTTTATGGTGACTGCCAGTTCACTACCAAGCTTTGTTTGTAATTTAAACTAGGCAGCTTGACTCTGATAGGTCAAGCCATTGCCCTGAGGAATGAACCAGTGAATGGCTATTACTTTTTTTGTTTAGCTGAAATAGGCGTAATGTGTGTACATGTTCTTTCTCTCTGTCTTCACGTGTTGTTTCATCCCAAATATAATCCTCTATTCAGGAAAGGGGGCAACAGAAGCAGTTAGCCTAGCATCTGTCATTGAGAAAATGCTGGAATCCTCAGTAAGGAAGAAGCGGCAGGACATTTAGAAAATCATAACGGAATCAGGCAGAATCAACAGAGTTGTACAACAGGGAAATATTATTTAACAAATTTATTAGAGTTCTTTGAGGATGTAACAAGCAAGGTGGATAAAGGGGAACTAGTAGATGTAGTTTATTTGGATTTCCAAAAAGCATTTGATAAGGTGCCACATAAAAGGTTATTACACAAGATAAAAGCCCTTGCTTTTGGAGGTAATACATTAGAAAGGATAAAGGTTGGCTATTTAACAGGAAACAGAGAGTTGGGATAAAGAGGTCATTTTCAGGTTGACACACTGTAACGGGGACCTCAGCTATTTACAATCTCTATAAAGGCCTGGATGAAGGGACAGAGCACATTGAAGCCAAATATGTTGAGGATACAAAGATAGGTAGGAAAGAAAGTTGTAAGGAGAATGCAAAGAGTCTGCAAAGGCATATAGATAGGTTAAGTGAGGAAGCAAAAAATCGGTAGATGGAGCAAAATGTGGGAAAATTTGAGGTTGTCCACTTTGGCAGTAAGACTTGGAAAGCAGAATATAATTTAAAGGGAGAGAAACTGCACAACACTGTGGTGCAGGAGGACCTGGGTTTCCTTGAATCGCAAAAAAGTCAGCATGCAGGTACAGCAAGAATTAGGAAAGCAAAAAGAATGTTGCCCTTTATTGCAAGGCGAATGAAGTATAAAAGTAGGGAAATCTTGCTAGAACTGTACAGGACATTGGTGAGACCGCACCTGTGTACAGTTTTTGTCACCTTATTTAAGAAGGGATATACTTGCATTGGAAGCAGTTCGGAGAAGGTTCACTAGGCTGAATTCTGGGATGAAGTGGTTGTCTTATGAGGAAAGGTAGAACAGGTTGGGCCTATACTCATTAGAGTTTAGAAGAATGAGGAGTGACCTTATTGAAACATATAAGATTCTGAGGGGGCTTGACAGGGTAGGTGTCAAGAGGATGTTTGCCTTTTAGGGGAATCTACAACTATGGGGCACAGTTACAAAATAAGGGGTCTCCCATTTAAGACGGGCATGAGGAGGAATTTCTTCTCTCAGCGGGTTGTTAGTGTTTAGAATTATCTTCCACAGAGATCAGAGGAGTCTGGGTCATTGAATGTTATACAGGCTGAGTTATATAGATTTTTAATGGACAAGGGAGTGAAGGGTTATGGGGAGTGGGGGTGGTGTGGCTGACAGGAAAATGGTGTTAAGGCCCCAATCAGATCAGCCATGATCTTATTAAATGTCGGAACAGGGCTCGAGGGGCCGAATGGCCTACTCCTGCTCTTATTTCCTAGGTTCTTAATTTCGATATATTGGTGGATTTCGTTTCAAGGTAATCCCTGTTTTCAGCAGATAAACCTGTCAAAGGTGCAATCCTTTCAAATCATCAAAGGATACAGTAACATGTTTGAAAATCTCAATAATTTCTCAATCAAATTGGCAACTTTGCTCCCTGCCTGATGTATAATTTTCTTGTTTATCTCCCACCCTCACAGCTAACTTGGTGACGATTGGGATCCTGTCTCAGGGAAAGTGCGGTCTGTCCAAATGTGTCACTCGTTACCTGGTGGCGATGTCAGTGGCGGATCTACTGGTCGTTTTCCTTGACCTGATATTGAGGCATATTCCCATTGTTTATGCGGAACAGTTTATTTTCCTGGAGTCCATCCCCGTGTGTAATATCCATGCTGTCCTGCTTTACGCAGCCATAGACTGTTCTGTCTGGTTCACTGTCACTTTCACCTTTGATCGATTCATGGCCATTTGTTGCCAGAAGCTGAAAAGTAAATATTGCACCGGGAAAACTGCAGCCATTGTTCTGGGAACAGTGACTGTCCTGAGCTGTTTAAAGAACATTTTCTGGTATTTTATGTTTACAGGTCTGTACTGGCTGGCGAACATCCCCTGGTTTTGTGGTGTAACATGGGATGTTCGGTTCTCTCCAGTCTGGGGAACAATCGAGTTCCTCCATCACATTCTAACCCCTTGTGTCGCATTTGTAGTCATTCTGCTACTCAATGTTTTCACCATCAAACACATTTTAGTAAGCAGCAGAGCACGCAGGAGACTCCGGGCTCACAGCAGTGGGGAGAGTCGCAGAGACCCAGAGATGGAGAGCCGAAGGAAATCCATCATTTTACTGTTAGTTATCTCAGCTAATTTCATATTGTTATGGACACTGTTTATGGCGTATTCATTATGGTCCCGAATGTGGGAATTGGGGTATAAGTCTATATTTCTGCCTGTTTATCTGCTGGAAATGGGCTTCATGCTGCAGCTCCTGAGTTGCAGCACCAATACTGCGATTTATGCTGTGACTCAGACTCAGTTCAGAGAGCAGTTGAAGAATGTGCTGAAATATCCCTTTACTCCAATTGTTAAATTCATTCAATGATGAGAGGAACTGAGTCACTGACATTTCCACATCTTCTCATTTTACATGGCATTTCCAACAGCTGGTGGAGAGCAGTTGCTATGGTGACAAAGTGGGGATAGGGCCTGCCGCTAGCGTGACAGAAGCAGTAGGGTATGATACTATGGTGACAGAGGGAGGGTGGGCATGTTGGTACAGCGGCAGAGTGGAGCCGGGGCCTGTTGTTATAGTGACAGAGCAGTGGCAGGGCAACTTCCCCTTGGTGCCGGGGCGGGGGGGGGGGGGGGTTGCGGCCCTGTCGCCATGGTGAGAGAGCGGGACGGGGCCTAACACTAAGGCGACAGAGCAGGGGTGTGGCCGGTCACAATAGTGACAGAGTAGTGGTGCTTGTTTCCCATGGCGACAGGGATTTGGGGCAAGGCCGGTTCCCCATGGTGACAAGAGGGGTTGCCTGTTTCCCGTGCTGATGGGGTAGGTGTGGGGCCTGTTCCCCATGGTGACGGGGGTTAGGGGGGTTGAGGTGTGTCCCTCATAGTGATGGGGCATGAGGGAAGGCCCTGTTTCCCCATGGTGATGTAAGAAATGAGGCCTTTAATAACTGATACTTCTCATAATAATATAGAATTCTGATAGAAATAATTCTCTCTCTTACTATGAAAGATTTTATAGTCGACAACCAGGAGAGCATAGGCCTGCTGTCTCTGCCAAGGACATAACTCTGAGACAGGCTATGAAACACAACAATTCTAAAGCTGATAAGGTGGAGCCTTGTACGCTCTCTATACAAGTATCTGGCAGAAATTAACCACAGTGGCACAGTGGTTAGCACCGCAGCCTCACAGCTCCAGCGACTAGGGTTCAATTCTGGGTACTGCCTGTGTGGAGTTTGCAAGTTCTCCCTGTGTCTGCGTGGGTTTCCTCCGGGTGCTCCGGTTTCCTCCCACATGCCAAAGACTTGCAGGTTGATAGGTAAATTGGCCATTGTAAATTGCCCCTAGTATAGGTAGGTGGTAGGGAAATATAGGGACAGGTGGGGATGTGGTGGGAATATGGAATTAGTGTAGGATTAGTATAAATGGGTGGTTGATGGTCAGCACAGACTCAGTGGGCCGAAGGGCCTGTTTCAGTCCTGTATCTCTAAACTAAACTAAACTAAATACCAAGCACGAGATAAGGTCAAAGGTGACTTCGGGGGCAAAATGATGGACAAGGAGTAGCAGATGACCCATGACACCTCGGGTACCTGTCCTATATTCATTGATTAGAAGGGTTCAAACAAGTGATTAACATAGGGTGAACTCCCAGCTCTCAAAAATAAGGCCTATCAATAGATGCTCAGAGGAGCAGAGACCATAGCCCCCACCTGGCAGAAGATAGAAAGCTTCCAGACATCTCAGCTAATAGGGCTTTTAAAATCATTGTAATCCTTTATAACCATTTACAATCCTTTCAGATGCATTATGGCCCTTAATAACACTTTATAATACCTTATAGGTCTTTATAAATCTTCATAAAACTTTATAATAATTTATAGGGCTTTATAAATCTTCATAAAACTTTATAATACTTTATAGGGCTTTATAAGTCTTTATATCGTTTTATAGTCCTTTATGATCATTTCTAACCCTTTGTAACCCTACATAATCCTTTCTAACCCTTCATAACACTTCATAATACTTAATATTTTAGACAAACATACAGACAATCGAATTTGGAATGGGACTAAGCTATTACGCCCCTCGAGACTGCTCTGCCATTTGATAAGATGATGGCTGATCTCTTTGTAGCCTTGACCCTACTTGCCTGTCTACCTCCCTACTATGTTTCACTCCCTTGTCAATCAAGAATTTATCTAGCACATCCTTTAAAAATATTCAATTGTCCTGCCTCCACTGCTCTCTGGGGAAGAGAATTCCACACACTGACGACCCTTAGAGAGAAAACATCTCTCCTCATTCCGTCTTAAATGGAAGACCCCTTATTGGTAAACTGTGTCCCCGAGTTCTAGTCTCTCTAATAAGGGAAAACATCCTCTCCGCAACCACCCTGTTAATTCCCCTTAGGATTTTTCAATAAGATCACATCGCATTCTTCTAAACTCCAATGGATACAGGCCAAAACTGTCCATCCTTTCCTTCATCGCAGGAATCAATCGAGTGAACTGAACTTCTCTGAACTGCTTCTAATGCAATTAAGTCCTTTATTAAATAAGTAGACTAAAACTGTACATAGTACTCCAGATGTGGTCTCTCATGCTCTGTCTCTCTCAATCACTCTCTTTCTCTCTGTCTCATCCCATGTCTATCTCTCTCTCTCATGCTTAGTCTCACTGTCACTCGCCCTCACTTTCTCTCTGTCTCTCTCTTTCTCTCATTCCCTGTTTGTTCATCTTTCACATGCTCTGCCTGTCTCACTCTCTCTCCCCCTTTCTTTGCCTGTCAAGATCTCTCACTCATGCTCCATCTCTCCCTTACTCACTCCCTCTTTCTATCTCTCTTACTCATACAAATATACAAATTAGGAGCAGCAATAGGCCACTTGGCCCCTCAAGCCTGCTCTCCCATTCTAGAAAACCATGGCTGATCTGATTGCAACTCAACTCCACATTCCCACCTACCCTAATAATCTTTCGCCCCCTTGCTTATCAAGAATCTATCTACCTCTGCCTTAAGTATATTCAAATACTCTGCTTCCACCGCCTTTTTATGGAGAGAATTCCAAAAACTCACAACCCTCTGCACTGAGTTCTGCTGGACGGCACAGAGTACGAAGAAGGGAGTTTGGTAATTGAGGGAGTTCGGGAAGGAGGGGGAAAATAAATTAAGAAGAAAATAAATTTGAGTGCACAGAGTGTAAAGTGGGAGTTTGGTCTGTGAGGGAGGGGCTCCTTTCTTTATTTCTTTGGTCTACCCTTTTCAGCCTCCCGTAGCTGCCTCTCTCTTCGGTGTAGGGGAAGACGTTGATTGGTGAGTAACTGGCAAGCTATTTTACTTCTCATGTAATAAAAAGTTTTTAAAGTTTTGTTATGGCAGGTCAACTTGGTCAAGTGGACTGTACATCCTGTGGTATGTGGGAAGTCATGGATGCACCACATGTCCGAGACAAACACATCTGCAGGAAGTGTCACCGGCTGCAGAAGCTTGAGCTCCAGGTTGTGGAACTTGAGCAGTGGCTGGAGTCACTGCTGTGCATCTGCGAGGCGGAGGACTACGTGGATAGCATGGGTAGGGAGGTGGTCACTCTGCACGTTAGGAGCATGCAGGCAGAGAGGGAATGGGTGACCACCAGGCAGTCTATGAGAACCAGGCAGGCAGTGCAGGAGTTCCCTCAGACTATCTTGCTTGCTAATCGGTTTTCCATTTTGAATACTGGTGAGAGCAATGGTTCCTCGGGGGAGTGCAGCTAGAGAAAAGTCTGTGGCACCACGGGTGGTTCAGCTGCACAGGAAAGGAGGAAGAAGAGTGGAAGAGCAATAGTGATAGGGTATTTGATAATTAGGGGTTCAGAGAGACGTTTCTGCAGCAGTAAATGTGACTCCAGGATGGTTCATTGCCTCCCTGGTGCCAGGGTCAAGGATGTCAAGGACATCCTTCTGGGGGATGGTGACCAGCCAGAGGTCATGGTTCACATTGGTACCAATGACATAGGTAGCAAAAGGGATGAGGTCCTGAAAGCAGATTTTATGGAGTTAGGAAGGAAATTAAAAAGCAGGACCTCTAGAGCAGAAATCTCAGGATTACTCCCAGTGCCATGTGCTAGTGAACATAGGAATAGGAGGATTGATCGATTGAACATGTGGCTGGAGAATTGGTGTTGGAGGGAGGGCATCAGATTCCTGAGGCATTGGGACTGGTTCTGGGGTAGGTGGGACCTGTACAAGATGGACGGGCTACACCTTAACAGGACCGGAACTAATATCCTCGCAGGGAGATTTGCTAGTGCTATTGGGGAGGGTTTAAACTAGCTTGTCAGGGGGATGGGAACCTGAGGGGTAGCTCACATTGGAAGGAAATAAAACTGGTAAAAGGAAGTAGAAAAGTAGCAAGTGACATTAGAAGGCAGGCGAAGCAAAGGCGAGAATCAGCTCGTCTTAAAACACCAAATAATGTCAAGAAGACAAGGTTAAGGGCACTCTACCTGAATGCACGCAGCATTCGCAACAAGGTAGATGATTTATAGGCCCAAATTGAGGTAAATGGGTATGATCGAATTGCCATAATGGAAACATGGCTACAGGGTGACCAAGACTGGGAACTGAATATCCAAGGATTGACATTTAGGAAGGACAGGCAAAAAGGAAAAGAAGGTGGTGTTGCGCTGATAATAAGGGAGGGGATCAGTAGCATTATGACCAGGTGAGGAGGAGGTCTAGGGTTCACTTTCAGCCTTCACCTGGTCTTACCATAACAGGGTTTAGTTTTAAACATTCCGTGTTCTTAGCTCTCCCTTAGTGAATCCTTGCTCACCGCTTTCCAATTATAAGGCAAAGAAACCAGCACAAATATGCTTTCTTAGGTTTAAAGAAGAAAAGTTGACATTAATTAAAATTAAACTCTAATTCAATTAACACCTACAGATACATGACACGCCCACGCTAGCATGCATATACAATACACACATCTAAATAAAGACAGAAAAGAGCAGAAGAAAATACAGCGGAAAAGTTTGAGGCAATATCTTAAGAGTTTTTGTTACGGTTCTTCGAGCTCGCTGTATAGTTCTTGATTGTAGGTAGATCTTACTTTTTATTGGGGACCAGTATTCTTCTTAAACCTTGTTTGCTGTCGGAGACTTTTCTCTCTTGGGGTCCATGAGTTTTCAGTGGATTCAGAGGTTTATGAGAAAGAGATGGGAACAGACAGAGCAGATCTTCTCAGTTCCAGGAGCAAACAGTTTTTTTTCCCTTCAAACTCTTTGTACAATTCAGAAAAAACCCGGCTGCCAAGCAGATTAGTCATGTGACTAACTGGTCTGACCACGTCTTGGATTGCATCACCTTAGCAGTCTCTGCGATGTTCCTGCAACACACAATACCTGGTGATCCAGTTCCATTGTGGGTTGAATGTGTCAGGGAGGGGCTCTTTGTCCTTCCAAGCATGGTCTGTTAATTTGAAAATGTCTTTTGCAGCCACAGCTGATCTGTTTAACAAGTCCTTTCTTCACTCCAGTAACGGCTTAAAATCAATGTTCATGACAAAATTAATGTGCCTCATTCTTGGCAGGTGGGGGCCTAGCATGACAGTATGTTAGTAGGGGAGGATCTCTGATTGGAAGAACAAAATGTGGAATCTGTTTGGGTGGAGCTAAGAAAGAGCAAGGGGCAGCAAACATTGGTAGGAGTTGTTTATCGGCCACCAAACAGTAGTGGTAGTGTGAGGCATGGTATTAATCAAGAGATTAGAGAAGCATGTGGCATGGGTAATACAAGTAATCTTGGGTGATTTAAATCTGCATATAGACTGGGTAAACCTAATGAGGACTAATGCTATGGAGGACGACTTTCTGGACTGCATTAGGGATGGTTTTCTAGAGCAGTATGTTGAGGAACCGACGAGAGAACAGCTATTTTAGATGTAGTTTTATGTAATGAGAAAAGCTTAATTAATAATAATAACAAAAACAAGACATGCTGGAAATACTCAGCAGGTCTGGCAGCATCTGTGGAGAGAGAAGCAGAGTTAACATTTCAGGTCACACTAATTAATAATCTTGTTGTAAAAGAACCTTGAGGGATGAGTGACCATAATATGATAGAATTTTACATTATGTTTGAAAGTGAGGTAGTTAAATCTGAAGCCAGTGTGTTAAATTTGAACAAAGGAAATTATGAAGCTATGAGGTGAAAATTGGCTGAGGTGAATTGGGAAAATACATTGAAAGGTATGACAGTACATAGGCAATGGATAGTCTTTAAAGCAATATTAGACAGTTTACAGCATACATTCCTCAAGGCACAAAAACCCAAAACCCAAAAGTAAAGGCAGTCAAGCGTGGATAACAAAGGAAGTTAAGGATTGTATAAGATTAAAAGCCTATAAAGTTGCCAGAAATAGTAGTAAACTGAGGATTGGGAGGATTTTAGAATACAGCAAAGGAGGATAAAGAAACTGATAAAGAAAGGGAGAATAGAATACGAATGTAAGCTAGCAAAACATATAAAAACGGACTGTAACAGCTTCTATAGGTACGTAAAAAGGAAATGTTTGGCTAAGGCAAATGTGAGTCCATGTTTGACGAGCCTGCTGGAGTTTTTTGAGGTTTTACTAACAAAATTGTTAACGGGGAGTCAGTGGACGTGGTATACTTGGATTTTCAGAAGGCTTTTGTTAAAGTTCTCCACAGGAGGTTGGTTAGCAAAATTAAAGCACATGGGATAGGAGGTAATATATTGGCATGAATTAAGGATCAATTAACAGGCAGAAAGCAGAGAGCAGGAATGAATGGGTCATTCTTGCGTTGGCAAGCTGTGACTAGTGGGGTACCGCAGGGATCAGTTCTTGGGCCCCAGCTGTTCACAATATATATCAATGATTTGGATGTGGGGACCAAATGTAGTATTTCCAAGTTTGCGGATGACACAAAACTATGTGGGAATGTGTGTTGTGAGGAAGATGCAAAGCGGCTTCAAGGGAATTTGGACAGACTCAGTGAGTGGACAAGAATGTGACAGATGGAATATAATGTAGAAAAATGTGAGGTTACCCACTTTGGTAGGAGGAACAGATGTGCAGAGTATTTCTTAAATGGTAAGAGATTAGAAAGTGTAGATGTACAAAGGGACCTGGGTGTCCTTGTCAATAAATCACTGAAAACTAACATGCAGGTGCAACAAGCAATTAGGAAGGCTAATGGTATGTTAGCCTTTATTGCAAGAGGATTTGAGTACTTTGGGCCTCCTTATCTCGAGAGACAATGGATACGCGCCTGGAGGTGGTCAGTGGTTTGTGAAGCAGCGCCTGGAGTGGCTATAAAGGCCAATTCTGGAGTAACAGGCTCTTCCACAGGTGCTGCAGAGAAATTTGTTTGTTGGGGCTGTTGCACAGTTGGCTCTCCCCTTGCGCCTCTGTCTTTTTTCCTGCCAACTACTAAGTCTCTTTGACTCGCCACAATTTAGCCCTGTCTTTATGGCTGCCCGCCAGCTCTGGCGAATGCTGGCAACTGACTCCCACGACTTGTGATCAATGTCACACGATTTCATGTCGCGTTTGCAGACGTCTTTATAACGGAGACATGGACGGCCGGTGGGTCTGATACCAGTGGCGAGCTCGCTGTACAATGTGTCTTTGGGGATCCTGCCATCTTCCATGCGGCTCACATGGCCAAGCCATCTCAAGCGCCGCTGACTCAGTAGTGTGTATAAGCTGGGGATGTTGGCCGCTTCAAGGACTTCTGTGTTGGAGATATAGTCCTGCCACCTGATGCCAAGTATTCTCCGAAGGCAGCGAAGATGGAATGAATTGAGACGTCGCTCTTGGCTGGCATACGTTGTCCAGGCCTCGCTGCCGTAGAGCAAGGTACTGAGGACACAGGCCTGATACACTCGGACTTTTGTGTTCCGTGTCAGTGCGCCATTTTCCCACACTCTCTTGGCCAGTCTGAACATAGCAGTGGAAGCCTTACCCATGCGCTTGTTGATTTCTGCATCTAGAGACAGGTTACTGGTGATAGTTGAGCCTAGGTAGGTGAACTCTTGAACCACTTCCAGAGCGTGGTCGCCAATATTGATGGATGGAGCATTTCTGACATCCTGCCCCATGATGTTCGTTTTCTTGAGGCTGATGGTTAGGCCAAATTCATTGCAGGCCGACGCAAACCTGTCGATGAGACTCTGCAGGCATTCTTCAGTGTGAGATGTTAAAGCAGCATCGTCAGCAAAGAGGAGTTCTCTGATGAGGACTTTCTGTACTTTGGACTTCGCTCTTAGACGGGCAAGGTTGAACAACCTGCCCCCTGATCTTGTGTGGAGGAAAATCCCTTCTTCAGAGGATTTGAACGCATGTGAAAGCAGCAGGGAGAAGAAAATCCCAAAAAGTGTGGGTGCGAGAACACAGCCCTGTTTCACACCACTCAGGATAGGAAAGGGCTCTGATGAGGAGCCACCATGTTGAATTGTGCCTTTCATATTGTCATGGAATGAGGTGATGATACTTAGTAGCTTTGGTGGACATCCGATCTTTTCTAGTAGTCTGAAGAGACCACGTCTGCTGACGAGGTCAAAGGCTTTGGTGAGATCAATGAAAGCAATGTAGAGGGGCATCTGCTGTTCACGGCATTTCTCCTGTATCTGACGAAGGGAGAACAGCATGTCAATAGTCGATCTCTCTGCACGAAAGCCACACTGTGCCTCAGGGTAGACACGCTCGGCCAGCTTCTGGAGCCTGTTCAGAGCGACTCGAGCAAAGACTTTCCCCACTATGCTGAGCAGGGAGATTCCACGGTAGTTGTTGCAGTCACCGCGGTCACCTTTGTTTTTATAGAGGGTGATGATGTTGGCATCGCGCATGTCCTGGGGTACTGCTCCCTCGTCCCAGCACAGGCATAGCAGTTCATGTAGTGCTGAGAGTATAGCAGGCTTGGCACTCTTGATTATTTCAGGGGTAATGCTGTCCTTCCCAGGGGCTTTTCCGCTGGCTAGGGAATCAATGGCATCACTGAGTTCCGATTTAGTTGGCTGTATGTCCAGCTCATCCATGACTGGTAGAGGCTGGGCTGCATTGAGGGCAGTCTCAGTGACAGCATTCTCCCTGGAGTACAGTTCTAGGTAGTGCTCAACCCAGCGGTCCATCTGTTTGCGTTGGTCAGTGATTATGTCCCCCGATTTAGATTTGAGGGGGGTGATCTTCTTGATGGTTGGCCCAAGAGCTCTCTTCATGCCATCATACATTCCTCTGATGTTTCCGGTGTCTGAGGCCAGCTGAATATGACTGCATAGGTGTTGCCAGTAGTCGTTTGCGCAACGCCTAGCTGTTCTTTGTGCAGTACTTCTGGCTGCTTTAAGTGCTGCGGATGTTAAATCGCTGGGGGCTTTCTTGTAGTTCAAAAGTGCAATGCGCTTAGCGGCTATGACAGGTTCCAGCTCTTCATTATGAGATTGAAACCAGTCTGCATTTCTCTTCGCACTTTTGCCGTAGGTGGTCAAAGCTGACTCATAGATGGCGTCTCTGATGTGGGCCCACTTGGTCTCAGCATCCCCTGTGGGAGTGTTTTGAAGGGCTGTTACAAGTGAATTTAGAAATTTTTGTAACAGCTGTGGGTGAGAAATTCTGCTCGTGTTGATGCGCGGGTGGCCCTTCTGCTTGGAATGATGCAACTTCTTTGGTCTGAGTCTAACCTTGCTGCACACCAGGGAGTGGTCAGTGTCGCAGTCCGCACTGTGGAAGCTGCGTGTGATTTGAACACTGTTTAAGGCGGCTCGCCTTGTGACAATGAGGTCTAGCTGGTGCCAACGACGTGATCTTGGGTGCCTCCATGAAACCTGGTGACAGGGTTTAGTGTGAAAGAACGAGTTGGTGATGCAGAGGTTATGATAGGTACACAACTCAAGCAGTCTCTGCCCGTTCTCATTCATCCTTCCAACGCCATAGCGCCCAAGGCAGGAGGGCCATGAGTCATGGTCGGCCCCAACCCTGGCATTAAAGTCCCCCAGCAGGAATAGGTGTTCGGTGTTGGGGATGCTGCTAATGATGTTATGGAGTTGTTCATAGAACTGGTCTTTAGCTTCAGGTGCGGAACAGAGTGTTGGAGCATAGATGCTGAGTAGGTGTACTGGACCAGAGGTGATGAGCAGTCGGATGGACAGTATGCGTTCCGAGCCATTTGAGGGAGGCTCTATCATGCTGAGCAAGGAGTTTCTGATGGCGAAGCCCACTCCATGCTGTCTTGGTTCTTCAGGATCCCTGCCCTGCCAGAAGAAGGTGTAGTCTTGCTCTGCTAGAGAGCCACTCGCGGGGAGGCGAGTCTCCTGAAGTGCTGCAATGTCCACATTGAGTCTACTGAGCTCGTTGTTAATGATGGCGGTCTTCCGAGAATCGTTGATTTGTGTAAGGTCTTCCGACAGGCCAGGACACATAGTTCTGACGTTCCAGCTTGCAAAGCGAAGGGCTGGTACCTTCTTTCCTTTTTTCATGTTGTTTGGTGCGGTGTATCAGTCCACCTTTCGGGCAATGACCCTGAGCTCCAAGCACCCATTGAAGCAGGCAGACTGTGGCGGGACAGAACCTTATTGACCGGGGGCTGCCCGGTTTGAGGCGGGCGGTAGCTGTCCAGTGAGGTGCAATGACCTCTCCCACCGACAAAGGCAACCCGTGGCGCCCAGTTTCTACGCCAATTTATCTGGACTTATAACCCGTAACTGCTGCCTTCCGTGTTGTTTCAGTCGCTGTGAGGCAACTATGGAGTGACCTCTCCATGGCGCATGCCTGGGCAAATTTATGGAGGTTGAGAGTTGCCCAGTCGTCAAAACCCCCCTCTCGGCCTTTCTGGTGGGGTCCAAAGGAGTGCAGGACACGACTTTGGCACCAGTATGGCTGCAGGAACTGCCGGAAACATGCCAAAGGTGACACATGACCGCCTACGGGGTTCCGCTCCGGATTTTCTGTTAGGGTTTACTCCCTTAGCCTTGGTCTCTCCCGAGACGCCCACAAGGCAGTGGGGTTGTTGGGGCCCCTACACAGGTGTAGGATGGTGCCGGTGGGAGGAGGGGATGCAAGGGGGAGGGGTAGAGGGAGGAGGGGGGGGTGCAGGGGAAGGGGGTGCGGGGTGAAGATGGTGCGAGGGGGGGGCGGGCTGGGACGGGGTTGTGAGGGGGTGAGCTGAGAGGGTGGAGCAGGGAAGGGGAGGGGGGTGGAAGGGGGGTAAAGGGGGGGAGGGGGGGTGGAATCTGGTGCAGGTAATAAGCCATTTATTGCAAGAGGATTTGAGTACAGGAGTAGTGAAATCTTGCTTCAATCGTATAGAGCCTTGGTTAGACCGAGCTTGGAGGACTGTGTGCAGTTTTGGTCTCCTTACCATCGGAAGGATATTATTGACATTGAGGGAGTGAAACCAAGATTCACCAGACTTGTTCCCGGGATTGTGGGACTGTCCTACAAAGAGAGATTGGGGAAACTGGGCCTGTATTCTCTAGAGGTTTGAATGATGAGAGCTGATCTCATTGAAACCTAGAAAATACTTAAAGGGATAGACAGGGTAGATGCAGCTGAGATGTTTCCCCTGGTTGGGGAGTCTAGAACCAGGGGACACAATTTCAAAATAAGGGGGACTAGGACAGAAATGAGGAGAAATTTCTTTCCTCAGAGGATTGTGAATCTTTGGAATTCTCTACCCCAGAGGGCTGTGGAAGCTCAGTCATTGGGTATGTTTAAAGCAGAGACTGACAGATTTCTAAATACAAATGACATCAAGGGACATAAGGATAGTGTGGGGAAAAGGCATTGAAGTGGATGATCAACCATGATCATATTGAATGGCAGGGCAGGCTCGATGGGCTGAATGGCCTACTGCTCCCATGTTCCTACATTCCTCTGTTCCTATGTTCCCTGAGAGAGAAAAATTCTTCTTATCTGTGTCTTAAATGGGCAATCCCTTATTTGTAAACAGTAACCCCTAGTTGTAGATTTTCACACATGGGGAAGCATCCTTTCCACACCCACCCTGTCAAGACCCCTCATGATAGAATATGTTGCCTCTTATTCTTCTAAACTCCAATGGATACAAGCCTAGCCTGTCCAATCTTTCCTCATAAGACAACCAGGCATTAGTCTAGTAAATCTTCTCTGAACTGCTTCCAATGCATTTACATCCTTCCTTAAATACGGAGACCAATACTGTACACAGTACTTCAGATGTGGTTTCACAGATGCCCTGTATAGATGAAGCATCTCCCTACCTTTGTATTCAATTCCCCTCACAATAAACGATAACACTCTATTAGAATTCCTAATTACTTGCTGTACCTGCATTCTAAACTTTTGGAATCCATGCACTCGGACACCCAGATCCCTCTGCATCTCACAGCTCTGTAGTGTCTCACCATTTATGTAATATGCCTCTTTTTTATTCTTCCTGCCAAAGTGGACAATTTCACATTTTCCCACATTATACTCCATTTGCTAGATCTTTGCCCACTCACTTAATCTATCTATATCCATTTGTAGCCTCCTTATGTCCTCTTCACAATTTACTTTCCTACCTATCTTTGTATCTCAGCAAATTTAGCAACCATACCTTCGATCCCTTCATGCAAGTTATTTATATAAACTGTAAAAAGTTGAGGCCCTGTGGCACACCACTCGTCACAGATGGCCAACCAGAAAATTACCCATTTATGCCTGCTCTCTGTTTCCTGTTAGCTAGCCAATCCTCTGTCCATGCCAAAATGTTACCCCCTACACCATGAGCTTTTATTTTCCACAAATATAACCTTATCAAATGCCTTCTGGAAATCTAAGTACAATACATCCACCAGTTCCCCTTTATCCACATTCTTCAAAGAACTCCAATAAATTTGTTCAGCATGATTTCCCTTTCACAAAACCATGTTGACCCTGCCTGATTGCCTTGAATTTTTCTAAATGCCCTGCTATACTGTCTTTAATTATAACCTCTAACATTTTCCCTATGATAGATGTTAAGCTAACTGGCCTGTAGTGTCCTGCTTTCTGTCTCCCTCCCTTTTGGAATAAAAGAGTTAAAATGGCTATTTTCCAATCTAATGAAACCTTCCCCGAATGTAGGGAATTTTGGAAAATGAAAGCCAGCACATCAACTATCTCACTAGCCACTTTTTTAACACCCTAGGATGCAGTCCATTAGGACCTGTGGACTTGTCAGTCCGCAGCTCCAACAATTTGCTCAGTACTTTTACATTTACTCCAAGTCTATCTCTCTCTCATGCTCTGTCTGTCACACTCTCACAGCCTCCTCTTTCTCTCTCAAACTCTCTCTCTCCTACTCCCTCTCTTTCCCTCTCTCACTCCCTGTTTCTCTCATTCCCCCCTCTCTCTTTCTTATTTCCTGTTTCTCTCTAAGTCACATTTCCTGTCTGTCACTCTCTCTCTCTCATGCTCTGTCTCTCGTTCGCCCTCACTGACGCTCTTTCTTTTTCTCTCACTCCATGTCTGTCTCTATCTCATGCTCTATCTGTCTCACTCTCACTCCCCTCTCTTTCTTTCTCTATCACTCCCTCTCTTTCTTTCTCTCCCATTCCCTGCTTCTCTCATTTATCTGGCTGTCTCTCTTTATCTTATTTCCTGTCTCTCTATCTCTCGTTCCATGTCTGTCTCTCGCATGCGCTGTCTATCCCTCTCTCACTCCTTCTCTCTTTCTGTTTCTCCTTGTCTTGCTCTCTCATCCCTGTCTGTCTCTTTCTCTCTCTCAGTCCCTGGATGGAATATTACGCACAAGAACAAAGAACAGTACAGCACAGGAACAGGCCATTCGGCCCTCCAAGCCTGCGCTGATCTTGATGCCTGTCTAAACTAAAACCTTCTGTACTTCCGGGGACCATATCCCTCTATTCCCATCCTATTCATGTATTTGTCAAGATGCCTCTTAAACGTTGCTACCGTACCTGCTTCCACCACCTCCCCAGCAGCAAATTCCAGGCACTCACCACCCTCTGTGTAAAGAACTTACCTCGCACATCCCCTCTAAACTTTCCCCCTCTCACCTTAAACCTATGTCCCCTAGTAACTGACTCTGCCACCCTGGGGAAAAGCTTCTGATTATCCACTCTGTCCATGCCACTCATAACTTTGCAAACCTCTATCATGTCGCCCCTTCACCTTTTTTTTTACAAGTCAAAAAGTGAAAAAAGTCACCTCCGTCGTTCCAGTGAAAACAATCCGAGTTTATCCACCCTCTCCTCATAGCTAATACCCTCCAGACCAGACAACCTCCTGGTAAACCTCTTCTGTACCCTCTCCAAAGCCTCCACATCCTTTTGGGAGTGTGGCGATCAGAATTGCATGCAATATTCTAAGTGTGGCCTAACTAAGGTTCTGTACAGCTGCAGCATGACTTGCCAATTTTTACGCTCCATGCCCCGACCGATGAAGGCAAGCATGCCGTATGCCTTCTTGACTACCTTATCCACCTGCATTGCTACTTTCAGTGACCTGTGGACCTGTACGTCCAGATCTCTCTGCCTGTCAATACTCCAAAGGGTTCTGCCATTTACTGTATACTTCCCACCTGTATTAGACCTTCCAAAATGCATTACCTCACATTTGTCCGGATTAAACTCCATCTGCCATTTCTCTGCCCAAGTTTCCAACCGATCAATATCCTGCTGTATCCTCTGACAATCCTCATCACTGTCCGCAACTCCACCAACCTTTGTGTCGTCTGCAAACTTACTAATCAGACCAGCTCCATTTTCCTCCACGCGGTGGTGTAGTGGTATTGTCACTGGACTAGTACCCCAGAGACCCAGGGTATTTCCCTGGGGACATGGGTTCGAATCCCACCACAGCAGAAGGTGGAATTTGAATTTAATTAATAAATCTGGAATTAAAAGCTAGTCTAATGATGACCATGAAACCATTGTCGATTGTTGTAAAAACCCATCTGGTTCACTAATGTCCTTTAAGGAAGAAAATCGGCTGTCCTTACCTGGTCTGGTCTACATGTGACTCCAGACCCACAGCAATGTGGTTAACTCTTACATGCCCCCTGAAATGGCCTAGCAAGTCCCTCAGTTGTACCTAACCGCTACGAAGACAATAAAAAGGAATGAAACCGGACGGACCAACCGGCATCGACCTAGGCACCGGTAACGACAACGGCAAACCCAGCCCTGTCGACCCTGCAAAGTCCTCCTTACTAACATCTGGGGGCTTGTGCCAAAGTTGGGAGAGCTGTCCCACAGACTAGTCAAGCAACAGCCTGACGTAGTCATACTCACAGAATCATACCTTACAGACAATGTCCCAGACACTGCCATCACCATCCCTGGATATGTCCTATCGCACCGGCAGGGCAGACTCACCAGAGGTGGCGGGACAGTCGTATACAGTAGGGAGCGAGTTGCCCTGGGAGTCGTCAACATCGACTCCGGACCCCATGAAGTCTCATGGCATCAGGTCAAACATGGGCAAGGTAACCTCCGACTGATTACCACCTACTGCCCTCCCTCAGCTCAGTACTCCACCATGTTGAACTCCACTTGGAGGAAGCACTGAGGGTGGCAAGGGCACAAAATGTACTCTGGGTGGGGGACATCAATGTAGCACCACTACTGACCGAGCTGGCCGAGTCCTAAAGGACATGGCTGCTAGACTGGGTCTGCGGCAGGTGGTGGGGGGACCAACATGGGGGAAAAACAGACTTGACCTCGTCCTCACCAATCTGCCTGCTGCAGATGCTTCTGTCCATGACTGTATTGGTTGGAGTGACCACCGCACAGTCCTTGTGGAGATGAAGTCCCGCCTTCACATTGAGGATACTGTCCATCGTGTTATGTGGTACTATCAGTGTGTCAAATGGGATAGAATTCGAACAGATCTAGCAATGCAAAACTGGGCATCCATGAGGCGCTGTGGGCCATCAGCAGCTGCAGAATTATACTCAACCACAATCTGTAACCTCATGGCCTGGCATATCCCCCACTCTACCATTACCATCAAGCCAGGAGACCAACCCTGGTTCAATTAAGAGTGCAGGAGGGCATGCCAGGAGCAGCACCAGGCATACCTCAAAATGAGGTGTCAACCTGGTGAAGCTACAACACAGGACTATCTGCATGCCATACTGTGTAAGCAGCATGCGATAGACAGAGCTAAGCAATCCCATAACCAACGGATCAGATCTAAGCTCTGCAGTCCTGCCACATCCAGCCATGAATGGTGGAGAACAATTAAACAACTAACTGGAGGAGGTGGCTCCACAAATATCCCCATCCTCAATGATGGGGGAGCCCAGCACATCAGTGCGAAAGATAAGGCTGAAGCATTTGCAACAATCTTCAGCCAGAAGTGCCAAATTGATGATCCATCTCGGCCTCCTCCTGAAGTCCCCAGCATCACAGATGCCAGACTTCAGCCAATTCGATTCACTCCACGTGATATTAAGAAACGACTGAAGGCACTGGATACTGTAAAAGCTATGGGCCCTGACAATATTCCGGCAATAGTACTGAAGACCTGTGCTCCAGAACTTGCCACACCCCTAGCCAAGCTGTTCCAGTACAGCTACAACACTGGCATCTACCCTGCAATGTGGAAAATTGCCCAGGTATGTCCTGTACACAAAAGGCAGGACAAGTGGCGCAGTGGTTAGCACCGCAGCCTCACAGCTCCAGGGACCCGGGTTCGATTCCAGGTACTGCCTGTGTGGAGTTTGCAAGTTCTCCCTGTGTCTGCGTGGGTTTTCTCCGGGTGCTCCGGTTTCCTCCCACAAGCCAAAAGACTTGCAGGTTGATAGGTAAATTGATCATTATTAATTGTCACTCGTGTAGGTAGGTGGTAGGGAAATATAGGGACAGGTGGGGATGTTTGGTAGGAATATGGGATTAGTGTAGGATTAGTATAAATGGGTGGTTGATGTTCGGCACAGACTCGGTGGGCCGAAGGGCCTGTTTCAGTGCTGTATCTCTAATCTAATCTAATCTAAAATCTAAAGTCCAACCCGGCCAATTACCACCCCATCAGCCTACTCTCAATCATCAGTAAAGTGATGGAATGTGCCATCAACAGTGCCATCAAGCGGCACTTGCTTTGCAAAGTGACGCTCAGTCTGGGTTCCGCCAGGGACACTCAGCTCCTGAGCTCATTACAGCCTTGGTTCAAACATGGACAAAAGAGCTGAACTCAAGAGGTGAGGTGAGAGTGACTGCCCTTGACATCAAGACAGCATTTGACCGAGTATGGCATCAAGGAGCCCCAGCAAAACTGAGGTCAATGGGAATCAGGGGGAAAACCCTCCGCTGGCTGGAGTCATACCTAGCGCAAAAGAAGATGGTAGTGGTTGTTGTAGATCAATCATCTGAGCTCCAGGACATCACTGCAGGAGTTCCTCCTGGTAGTGTCCTAGTCCCAACCATCTTCAGCTGCTTCATCAATGACCTTCCTTCAATCATAAGGTCAGAAGTGGGGATGTTCGCTGATAATTGCACAATGTGCAGTACCATTCGTGACTGCTCAGATACTGAAGCAGTCCGTGTAGAAATGCAGCAAGACCTGGACAATATCCAGGCTTGGACTGATAAGTGACAAGTAACATTTGCGCCACACAAGTGCCAGGCAATGACCATCTCCAACTATAGAGAATCTAACCATCTCCCCTTGACATTCAATGGCATTACCATCGCTGAATCCTCCACTATCAACATCCTGGGGGCTACCATTGACCAGAAACTGAACTGGAGTAGCCATATAAATAGCATGGCTACAAGAGCAGGTCAGAGGCTAGGAATCCTGAAGCGAGTAACTCACCTCCTGACTCCCCAAAGCCTGTCCACCATCTACAAGGCACAAGTCAGGAGTGTGATGGAATACTCTCCACTTGCCTGGATGGGTGCAGCTCCAACATCACTCAAGAAGCTGGACACCATCCAGGACAAAGCAGCCCGCTTGATTGGCACCCCATCTACAAACATTCACTCCCTCCACCACCGACGCACAGTGGCAGCAGTGTGTACCATCTACAAGATGTACTGCAGCAATGCACCAAGGCTCCTCAGACAGCAACTTCCAAACCCGCGACCTCTACCAACTGGAAGGACAAGGGCAGCAAATGCATGGGAACACCACCACCTGCAAGGTCCCCTCCAAATCACACACCATCCTGACTTGGAACTATATCGGCCGTTCCTTCACTGTCGCTGGGTGAAAATCTTGGAACTCCCTTCCTAACAGCACTATGGGTCTACCTACGCCAAATGGGCTTCAGCGGTTCAAGAATGCAGCTCACCACCACCTTCTCAAGGGAAATTAGGGATGGGCAATAAATGCTGGCCTGGCCAGCATCGCCCACATCCCATGAATGAATAATTCTTTTTTCATATATACTACAAACAGCAAAGGTCCCAGCACTGATTCCTGCAGAACACCACTAGTCACAGCCCTCCATTCAGAAAAGCACCCTTCCACTGCTTTTGAATACATTTGAATGTACTTTCCCAATCCATGACAGCCAATTTGCCTCATACCTTCGTCATTTCCTATGTTTAGATTTCAGAACCTAGTTTCGGACTGAACTACATCACCTTCAAACTTAATGTAAAATTCTATCATATTATGGCCAGTCTTCCCTCGAGGGTCCTTTGCAACAAAATTATTAATTGGCCCTTTTTCATTGCACAATACTAGATCTAAAATAGCCCATTCTCTAGTCCATTCCTCAACATGCTGTTCTGGAAAACCATCTCGATACATTCCAGGAATTTGTTCTCCACAGCATTAGTGCTAATTAGGTTTACCCAGTCTATATGTAGATTGAAGTCCCCCATGATTACTCTGTTACCCCTGATGCAGGCACCTCTAATTTCCTGATTTATATCGTGTCTTACATTACAACTACTGTTTGGTGGCCTATAAAGAACTCCTACTAATATTTGCTGCCCCTTGATGCTTCTTAGCTCCACCCAAACTAATTCTAAATCTTGATCCTCTGAACTAAGATTCTCTTTCACTAATGCACTGGTCTCATCCTTTATTAACAGCATTATACCACTTCCTTTTCCTTTTTGCCTATCTTCTTAAATGTTGAGTACCCTTGGTCATTCATTTTACACCCTTGGTTACCCTGCAGCCACGTCTCCATAATGACAATTAGATCTTACCTATTTTATAGAGAGATACAGCACTGAAACAGGCCATTCGGCCCACCGAGTCTGTGCCGACCAGTAACCACCCATTTATACTAATCCTACATACTAATCCTATTTACTTCCATTTGTGCCGTCTATTCATCTACCTTGTTGTGAATGCTGTGTGCATTCAGATAGAATGCCTTTAATTTTATCTTGTTTATTATTTTCACTACTTATAGCCTTATCTGCTGGAACATTTCTAAGTATCTACACTCTGTTCATTCCTGCCACACTCAGATTATCAATTCCCTTATTGTGTCCGTGCTCTCTTGCTTTCTCTTCTCTCTTTAATTTATCACATCTTTTCTCCCATGACCTTCCCCCTCTGACTATATAGTTTAAAGCATTCTGCACCACCCTCGTTAGATGACTCACCAGAACATTGGTCCCAGGTTCAGGTGAATACCACCCCAACGGTATAGCTCCCACTTTGCCCAGTACTGGTGCCAGTGCCCCATGAATTAAAACCCTTTTCTCCCACATCAATTTTTGAACCACGCATTTAACTGTCTGATCTTATGTACCCGACTCCAGTTTGCTCGTGGCTCAGGTAATAACCAAGAGATTATTACCTTTGAGGTTCTGCTTTGTAATTTAACCCCTAGCTGCTCATACTCTCTAAGCAAATCCTCTTTCCTAGTCCTACCTATGTCATTGGTACCGACGTGGACCACAAGAACTGGATCCTCCCCCTCCCATTGCAAGTCCCTCTCCAGCCCAGAGGAGATGTCCCAAACTCTTGCTCCGTGCAGGCAACTGTTGGAGAATTTTCTGAGCTTTGCTAATTATTACTTAACTTTGTAGAAATAGAAAAACAGGACACAGCTTGTAGCTAACCTAACCAACGGTCATAAAATGTAGACAGAGCAACTGACCACAACCCACTGTCTTAGGAAGGGACAGAGCTCAAGATGGATTTTGGGGAAGTGAACTCAGACTGTTCGTTGCTGACTCTTCCGCTTTTATCATGTTTGTGCAACCTAGCCAGAAGTAACGGCCAGATATAGTATCTGGAGTGGGCATTGAATTAAGGAACGAGCTTGTTATTGTTGAAACTGATGTTTTGCTGACCTCGTACTCTGCATGGTGCACAGTCACGTAGGCGGTGTTGTGATCATCTTGTGGGCGTTTATCTAATTGTGAAATTGTTAGCTCTGCCTCTGTTATACTATATAAATCCACGGCGATCTGTAGCTCTTTGGAGTAGCACTGGACCGCCTTGAGGTAAGGTGTGCACTCCCATGATATCATGCAATAAAGTGTTTGTTCTCAAAGTCTGAGTCCAGAGAATTTGTTCAACAATTGGGCACAATCTGGATTTTCTCCAACAGTTTTTGGCATAGTCGGCAGGATCCCTGAGTTCACGGGATCCAAAAGAACCTAGTGAAAAAACTAATCGACAGGATCAGGGCTAAGTCAACTTTTCTGCGACCCTAGTGTCTCAATCACCCAGCCTGAGCCAGAATTAAGAGGGCGACTGGGCCCCACGTGAAGGCCAGATAACTGGGAGAGGGGGACAAGAGGGGTCAAGGAAGAATTGGCTGAAACCTGATCAGAAAAGATCTAAAATTCCGCAAAGGGAAGTTGAAAAGGAGATAAGTAGCAAATCCAGTAAAATGTGGCGAATTCGGTGTAGTAATACCAAATTCCGGGAATTTGGTGATCCTAATTTGAGTTTGCATGAGCTGTTCCTCCACCGGGTGGAGTAAAGAGGCTGTGGGACAAAAGGAGTTAGGACAACCGTCTGGGACGGTGAACGACTGGGGCTGTAACTAAACTACCAAATTGACCCGACAGGCACGTGATCGTTGCTCCTGAGTACACGAGCCGGAATCTGGCCCTAGAGAGAGAGGCTGTGGGACGGAGGGAGAACGAAAGAGCGTTGGCCTGAGAGACAGGGGTGTGCCGGTTAGCTGACCTTGAGAATTTAACATTAACTGCGCCTGTTCGTATCCTTGTGTCTATTCGTTTTGTTGTGTCTTGTTTGTTTTTCTTTGATTTAATGCTACTTGATTCATAGAAAAGAACTCGTAAATTTAGAAGGTTTTGAGAAAGTAGAAGTAAGAGTGGACTCAACGGCTTCCAAGAAGGAAGGGTTGCCCCCGGGGACAAGTAAACCATGTCCTCTGGAGAAAGGCAACCCACGTCCGTTTAACCCCTCGAAGGAGACGCAGAAGCGCCACGGTAAATATGTGTTTTAAATATGTTTCAGGGTAAAAACAAGTAACTGTGTCTTTGATTCGACTGTGAGAATGTCAGACGCTTCCGCGAATGAATTGAATATCTGGGAAGAACAGCTTGTGTTCTGTACAGATTGTGTTCTGTAGAACTGACTGTCGTTATCTCTTTGTTGTCTGGCTTTAATGTTGAAAATTGAATTCTATTAAGTTGTTTGGAATTGAGTGAGTGTGAAAAGTGATTGTTGAGTGTGTTCATTTCGATTTAGGAATCTAGGAATTTAGGATTATATCCCAGGAATGGAATATAAAATTGAATTATATTTTAAGTTAAAGTTTTATTTTTAGTTGGTTTTGCAACTGTGAAAAGGCAATGAACAATTTTCTGAGGGATAAGCTTCAGCCTTGAAGGTCTGAAGATGTCTGGCAGAAATCTAATTTGGGGTTTGGAACATTGTTTTAATTGGAAACTCCGCTATTGTTTTATTTTACAGTCTAAAGTTGAAGACATGTTTTACTGACTGTTATATTGTTTTAATGGAAAGGATAGAAAAGGAGATATAGGAAAGATTCTGTCTGTTTAAAAAGATTCTGTTTGTGTAAGGACCGAGTGTTAAGTCTTTTGTTGTAAGAATGTTAAATAACTTTTTCTTTAGTTTTTGGTTTTATTACAGTCATTTGAAAAGGCGCCTGAAGAAAGAACAAGAAAATGATGTAATTTACCTATCTTTTAAAATAAGCATGTGCTATTCTGTTCTGTTGTGTGTAGTTAATAAGTATTATAAGTTAATAAGTCTGAATTGAATTAATATTGTTAAGGTTAATTGACCTGTTTAAGTTGAAGAACTGGAAATTTCATTTGCTGCAACAATGAACTTTCAAGTTTATTATGTCATGTTTTGGAGGAGTCTTAAGTTCCGGACGTGGGACTCTCTCATATAACATCGGCAGTTTTGATTTTAAAAATATTATAGCAGTGAATTGGAATTGGAATCATTTTTGTAATAAAAATCCTTGGATCAGGAACCTCTTACAAAAGATACTAAAAGTTTGGAAACAATTGGAGTTTAATCTAAAATGCTGTCTTTCCTGATGGAGATGCTTTCCTTTGAAGTTGAAAATGTTACACATGATTTTGTTGTTTTTTTAAACCCTAAGGATACCAAAAGGATTGAAAAGGTTTAAAATAGATAGTTCTTTTCGATCAGAGAAAAAAAAGTTTCGTAAAGTAACGTAGCTGAGAATGTTTTGCTCCGCCCCCTTGGAGACAATCAAAGAACTTAACCCGCTGCAGCTTCTTGCATTGCTGAGAGTCAAATTTATAGATATTGGACATTGCCAAATTTTAAATTCCTAACTTGACAGATAGAATTGGACAAATTAACCCATTGGGCTCAGGGGCAGTGGATTCTTTTTAAGCAGGTGACGGCAGGTTCCAAGGCCACATGAGAACTGATGCCACAACAAGAGTTCCAGCAGCTTTGAGAATTTAAAACTTAATTGCAGACATCAAATATCATAGCATCTTTATCAATGAGACAAAATGCTTGAGAAGGAAAGATAGTTGCAAGCATTTCTGTCCTTAACGTACAAAAAGTACAACCAAGTCTGGGCATAAGAAATTGGTATCAATAAACAAAATTTAATTGATAGGAGTGGTTATTTAAAGCACTCAAAGGGAAATCTATCTGATATTTAAGAGGACAATCAAAGTTTTAGAAAATAACAAATCAGTGGTTTTACTGTGTTGGACATTAGCAATGGGTTCTGGTCCATACAGTTGGCACAAGAGTGTCAATATAAATTTGCGTTTACGTTCAAGGGATAACAGTACATCTGGACGTGTCTCTCCCAGGGATTTTATAATAATCCATCGATATTCCACCTTCCTTCAGAAGGTCAGAGTGAAAGTTAGGCTGAAAATGGCACTGATAATGAAGGAAAAGGTTTCATATTTGGACATAGTAATAACACAGGGAAAGCATGAGACAGAGCAAAAGTGAGTGCAGACAATCCTCGAACTCCCCCTAGCGCAAGATATTAAAGCTCTAAGATACAAAAAGGACAGTTCCTATTTCAGGTTGTGAGATTAAACAGACAAGAAGCACCAACTCCACGGTTAACCCCATATCCGAATTACCGACGAGTAAGGTTACGACCTAACAGCCACAAGTGACTGGTCTCCCTTGCCCAGTCTTGACTACAGGACTAGAACATGGACTTGCGATAATAAAAACTAATAAAATTGTATATGATAATGTAAAGCTTGAGTTGGTACCGGAAATATTGATTTTCTCAGATATCCAGCTACCTGACTGGTGCCCTGAGAAGACCCGAGAGTTGTACAAGGTATTACTGTGACAATTGTTGAGACAGGAATTTGGTAATGAGAAAATGATAAATAGATTATATAAAATACAATGATATTTTACCCTATGTTATGGAAATTGGAAAAGAGGTAATTGGAGCAACATTGTCCATTGTCTGAGTGTAGTCTGGAAAACCAGGTGATCATATGTCCTCATCCTATATAGAAAACGGCAGAATCAAAATATGGATTTAATACCACTGTAAATTGCACCATGGAAACGAGGAAAGCATTGTCAGGACTAACCCATGTGGCCTATATGGGAAAGGGGAGATATTGCTTAACCACCACAGCGAAGGAGTACCAGTATGGACATAAATGGACTTGTCCGGTGAGCAACAGTACATTTTGGTTCAACCCACAAATACCAACCCGAGTAGGGAAGATGGAGTTGGTACAGATACATGAACAAAAGACAGAAACGATAACTGTGACAGAAAGTATTAAGGAGGATTTGACAAATTACCTCCGGGACTATGAATATACTATTCAGCCATTGCCCACACGCTTGGGTAAAGAGAAATAGCAGCTAGAAGCCATTGCAAGCTGGAACAACAGTCGAAGATGCTACAAGATGAGATTGACGAGATAAATGATTCTACCTGGCAGGAGGACTTATGGAATTGGGGGTCAGACGTGCGGATACACCTCTGGTTTAGAATTATCTCCCATGTCCTGATAGTGGTTTTGGGTATCATGGTGTCAGATGTGACTTACTTAATTTGGCAACTATAGAAATTAATTAGGCAAATCAAGAGGATGTATGAACACAGGTTGGACAGCTACCCGAAAAGCAATTAGTGTTTGAACTTGCTCTGTCAAAGGAGGGACAATTAGTTATGCCATAAAAGGGGTAATTGTATAACCTTTTCATATATACTTAAAGTGAGCAAATGAATGATCAATGTACTTTATGAAATTGTATTATGTTTGTACAATCGATTATGTAACAGTGATTCTTAAATGAGATGGTAATTGTACAAGTGTTCCACCTTTTATGTTGCAAACAAGTATTTGAAGCCCCTGCAAAACTTATGCCTTTACAGAGTTCCCGCTGCCCCCTTGTGATATAAGCAGGCAACTATTGAGCGTGACCCCTCCGGGTGTTGAAGGCTGTTTCTAGACAATATAGACCATTAAGGCACCGAGGTGGGATCAAGGGAAGGATTCCTAAAAGGGTTTTGAAGAGTCAAGAGGGGACTGTGAGAACAGAATTTTAGACTTTTACGAACAAAATATTATGGGAACATTTAAGCTGAGATTAATCAATCATGTATTGCTCGCTTGGCCTTGCAGCTGGTACAGCGTGATGGCAGGAAAAGATATTATGCTTCAATGACTACTTTAAGCTCCATACCTCTCCCCTCTACTCATGATGATGTTGCGTTATCATGGTATGATAAAAGGAGGGATTGTTGGAGAATTTTCTGAGCTTTGCTAATTATTACTTAACTTTGTAGAAATAGAAAAACAGGACACAGCTTGTAGCTAACCTAACCAACGGTCATAAAATGTAGACAGAGCAACTGACCACAACCCACTGTCTTAGGAAGGGGCAGAGCTCATGATGGATTTTGGGGAAGTGAACTCAGACTGTTCGTTGCTGACTCTTCCGCTTTTATCATGTTTGTGCAACCTAGCCAGAAGTAACGGCCAGATATAGTATCTGGAGTGGGCATTGAATTAAGGAACTAGCTTGTTATTGTTGAAACTGATGTTTTGCTGACCTCAGACTCTGCATGGTGCACAGTCACGTAGGCGGTGTTGTGATCATCTTGTGGGCGTTTATCTAATTGTGAAATTGTTAGCTCTGCCTCTGTTATACTATATAAATCCACAGCGATCTGTAGCTCTTTGGAGTAGCACTGGACAGCCTTTAGGTAAGGTGTGCAACCCCATGATATCATGCAATAAAGTGTTTGTTCTCAACGTCTGAGTCCGGAGAATTTGTTCAACAATTGGGCACAATCTGGATTTTCTCCAACCGCAACACAGCCTTCTGGACTCTCAGTCTCGGTTGCAGAGAACTGTGTCTATTCCCCTGACGCTAATGTTCCCTACGACTGTTACTTTCCTATTAATTCCCCCCCGATTGAATTGTTTTCTGTACCGCTAAACCATAGTCAGTTCGTTCACTCACTCTGCAGCCCCATTAACCAGCTTCCTCTCACTTGCCAGGTTTATCAGTAAATCCTCTGACGAAAGCCCCAAATTGTGATATATTCATCTCACTCATCCAGAATAAAATGTCATCTTTCGCTCTTTTTACATTAAAACATTGACATCCATTCTGCTCAGCATTTATTTCAGTCTTCTTTCTATTTTGTACATTTCCGAATAAAAATATTATTTCAATTTTCTCACGATGGAAGAAGTGAATAGAAAAGATTTTCTGCAGTGACACGGAGTGTAAAACAGTAATGGCTTTACTCAGATTCACGTCAAGTTGGAGCTTGGCTATGTTCATCATCGCACCCTGCAAAGAACCAGTGAACTGTGCTGAGAGAATTTCTTGTTTTAATTTAAAATGCCTGCTCTGTGGCAGGAACAACAATGAACCAGATAACGTCATTTGCAAGGTACAGAGACTTTCCAATTAACGGTGAGATATGTCCAAATTAATCAGTTATGAGGCCTCGAGAAACCTTACAAGACTGAGATAATACAGACCGAATGATTTGTTGACTTCTTCTGCAAAACATCTTTTTCTGAAATAAATGCAAAATCCTGCAGATTCTGGAAATCTGAAATCAAACCAGAACGTGCTGGAAATACTCAGCAGGTCTGGCAGCATCTGTGAAGAGAGAAGCAGAGTTAACGTTTCAGGTCTTCCGAAAGGTCACCTTGATCTAAAAGTTAGCCATCTCAATTGATGAAGTTTGCACCCAATCCTCACTGAAGGAGGTGCACAGATGATGGACAGGAGCAGAGCAGGCTTTCTCAAACAAAGGGGTCAGCATGCGGTTGGACATTTTGTCCAAAGACAAATGTCAATTGTACAATAAGCCGCTGTCAGTGTGATGTCTTGTCCCTCCCTTAAATGTATGTGATCAAAGAAATTGCTGGAGGAAACTTTGTGTTGCAACCGAAGGGGAAGGAGTGATTGGTCAGTCACTAGGAAACTACAATCAACGTGAGGTTGACTGCTCTCAGGTGATTTATGTATTTTGCTTGCTTTGTATTTCAGAATCAATAATTAGATGTGTTAACTATTCTATCGTATGACAGTGCATTGTAATGCATGACTTTTAGATATATGTAGTAACACAATAAATTTGATATCTGACTCAGTGTATTGAGAGTATTCCATTATTTCTGTAATTCTCGTGTCTGAACCAGAATAAGTGGATTAACAAGTCCTACATACCGCCTCAGTACTGGCCCTCTGAGAGTGCAGTGCTCCCTCAGTACTGCCTCTTCGACAGTCCAGCGATCTCCAAGCACTGATCCTCTGGCAGTGCAGCATTCCCTCAGAGCTGAGTAACCGGGGGTACTCTCTGTTTGAGATTTTGTGGCTGGAACCCCTGAGTGTTGTGGGACCACTTTAGGAGCTGAACCACCCTAAGAGCTATAAGTGAGGATCACTAGAGGAAGTGATGCCATGCCACACATGACCAGGATTTATGGGTGTAGCCCGGCGGAGTGACATGTGTTTAGATGCAGCTCGTGCAGTAGCTGTTTGTATATATATGTTCTGGTTGATTTATAATAAAACCCACATTTTCTCTGGGTATTACTTGGAGTCCAGCGAATCTTACGATAGTTTCCACACCAAAAGAACAAATAATATTACACTGAGCCATCTGCTAACATGGGGAATAGGCAAGAGCTAGACCACATCCGTCAGAGCAGGCACCAAGCTCAGGCACCATAGCTGCTGGATCCTGTGCAGAGTATGTCCATGCTCCCTCATCCCTGGTCCAGTCTCCCCACCAAAGCCCCTCAGCTGCACTTGTTCTGAGGTGAACGCCATTTCCCTAACCCGTACCATCTGACTCAGAGACAGAGAGAGAGGGATCACAGTGACCAGGCTGGGGGCACGGACGGAAGGCAGACATAATGGGCTGGATTTAGTTCTCGCCCAGGCCTCAGGGTCCGTGGCGTAGAGACCTGAAGATGACTCCGGGAGAGGGTACAAGGCACCCTGATTCCCGGAGGGCCCAGCCCCATGTTGCCGGCGGCAACAAGGCCTTGTGGCGCAGCCCCCCGCCGCCTGGCGACAGGACCACCATTTAAATGCATTAAAATTAATGAATTAATTAAGTTACGTTCCCGCGGTCTGTCCTGGCGGTGACCTTTGTGCCGCTGGGCAGCACTCCCACGCCTTCAGATCCTCCTCTGGGGAAACGAGGTGTCACACTGGTGGGGAGGGGGGGAAGGAGGTAAGCTTCTCAGTGTGTGGGAGGAGGGGCATGGGAAGTGAGGTCAAAGTTACTTCATTGGTGTAGGGAATGGTGGGAAGGGTTTTAGGTTAAAGTTTATGCAGTTTGCGAGGGGGAAGGTCAGGTGACGGTTTTGGGGGTAGAGGGCAAGTATTAATTTGATAGCTGTTGGAGGGGACTGCATCTTTAAACAGCCAATAGCTGATGTCATTGCTGGGGACGGACAGCCCATCCCCTCCATGTGAACTGGGTGGGGGGATATGGGGCGGGGCAGCCCACCCTGGCAATTCCAATGAGCCGCCGCAGGGCTCTGGTCCCTGGCGTAGCGGAGAGGCTTCGCGCACTGACACTACCTTCAGCACCGGGGAGCTGGCACCGGACTACCTGCAGACAGCCAGTAGTCAGGCTACACCAACAGCAGCAGTCGCCGGGGCACGCAGATAGTCCTACCCGCCCCGGCCGGGACACAGTTGGAGATTCCCCCGGTGCTGCACACCCGGGGACATCGCAGAGGCGCGGGGAGGAAGTGTGGGCCCGCGGACTGGTTACAGGCCCTGGATCGGCAGAGCCCCGAACTGGAGATTCCCGGAGTCAGCGACTCGCATCGACATCAGCATCAACAACGGTTTCTTCCCTGAGGTAAAATCCGAAAGCGCGATTAAAGATCCGAGAGCGGCCATCTTTGGGAGGGGCTGCGAGGTCGCAGTCCTGCTGGTAAGGTCAAAGGTCGGGCTTTGGTGTATGTCGGGCTTCTGTGAGGAGGGTGAGTATTGACCAGGTAAGGCTTAGTTTTTTTAAATTACTAATTTCTGTCTTTCTTTCTTTCTTTTAAGCCAGAAGTAACGCGGGGGGGGGGGGGGGGTGGAAATCACAGTCAGTGGGGTAGTATATTCCTCCTGTGAAATGTGGGCAATCAGGGAGAAGTCAAAGGTCCCTGATGACTACGTTTGTAGGAAGTGTGTCCAGCTTCAGCTCCTTTCAGATCGCATGGATCGGCAGTTGGACTCACTGAGGACCATACAGGAGTCAGGAAGTATCATAGATAGGAATATCAGGGAGGTGGTCACACCGCAGGTTCAGCCAGGAGGGGCAGGCAGGTTGTGCAGGAGTCCCCTGTGGCGATTCCCCTCAATAACAAGTATGCCGTTTTGGATACTGTTGCGGGTTGGGGGGGGAGCGGTGGTGGCCTCTCAGGGGAAAGCAGCAGCAGCAGCAGCAACAGCCGGGTCAATGGCACTACGACTGGCTCTGTTGTACAGCAGGGAAGGTCAAAGTATCGGCGATCGGTAGTGATGGGGGACTCCACAGTCAGGGGCACAGAGAGGCGTTTCTGTGGCCGCGAGCGAGATTCCAGGATGGTGTGTTGTCTCGCTGGTGCCAGGGTCAAGGATGTCTCCGAGCGGTACAGGGCATTCTGAAAGGGGAGGGTGAGCTGCCAGAGGAGGTGGTGGAGGCAGGAACAGTAGCGACATTTAAGAGGCATCTGGACAGGTACCAGAATGAGCAAGGCATAGAGGGATATGGAATTAATGCAGGCAGGTGGGATTAGTATAGATAGGCATTATGGTCGGCATGGACGCGGTGAGCCGAAGGGCCTGTTTCTATGCTGTACGACTCTATGACTCTAAGATTGCGGTGGCTCCGTGACATGTATCCAGCGTGGGCGGGCTGCCGTTTGTCCAGATTCAGCCCAATAAATGAAGTAAAAGTTCAATTGACACAAAGAGATTTCTAGCATCTGTAGCAAAGAACAAAGAACAGTACAGCACAGAAACAGGCCATTCGGCCCTCCAAGCCTGCGCCGATCTTGATGCCTGTCTAAACTAAAACCTTCTGCACTTCCGGGGTCCATATCCCTCTATTCCCTTCCTATTCATGTATTTGTCAAGATGCCTCTTAAACGTCGCTATCGTACCTGCTTCCACCAGCTCCCCCGGCAGCAAGTTCCAGGCACTCACCACCCTCTGTGTAAAAAACTTGCCTCGCACATCCCCTCTAAACTTTGCCCCTCGCACCTTAAACCTATGTCCCCTAGCAACTGACTCTTCCACCCTGGGAAAAAGCTTCTGACTATCCACTCTGTCCATGCCGCTCATAACTTTGTAAACCTCTATCATGTCGCCCCTCCACCTCCGTCGTTCCAGTGAAAACAATCTGAGTTTATCCCACCTCTCCTCATAGCTAATACCCTCCAGACCAGGCAACTTTTTGGATTGTGTGAGAATAATGTTTTTTTTTTATTGATTCAGAGCAGTTTTGAGGAACTGAGAATTGCACCAGTCGAGGTGGAGAAGGGTCTTTGACTACTGTTTCCCCTCCTGGCCTGAAGGGGGGCACTCTGACTCTACACCAGCCCACTCCCCCCACCCCCGAGCTGAGATCTTCTCCCTCCCCACGTTCCCCCAACACTTGGGGTAATTTCAGATCTCCAGTGATTCCTGTAATTCAGTTGATGAATTCTGGGGATAAATATTCCATTCATGGACTGGAATCACTGGGACACACCTTTGGACTGTTCTCAGTTGTTTTGTTTATGAATTAATTGAATAATTGATGTAACCGGATATTTAAGCACACCCTTGAACTGCTCTCTGAACTTGGACTGAGTCACCACATAAATTATCGTGTTTGTGCAGCAACTTAAAAACTGCAACATCAACCCGACTTGTTCAAATATATATTCAGAATTGTTATAATCCTTCGGATCTGTTCCTGTAATGCTATAATATAAAAATTCCATAACAGTCACCGACCACAGAAGTATGAAGCTGCCGGAAACAGTGAAGAGTAAAATCACAGACTTCCTTCTGCTCTCCATCTCTGGGTCACTGCGATTCTCTCCCTCTCTCTGACCCCTCAGTCCCTTACGGACTCGACTGGCCACTAAAATGTGTCTGACTGTCAGAGCGTTGAGCAGCAGAATTAAAGGGAATGGGAGCAATGGGGTTAAAACCATATCTAACCAGTCAAATCCCATCCACCCGGGCTCAGTATAATAGCTTGGCTTATCACGACAGCCCCATGGTACATTGTCGATTATCTCTCCAGGTTCAAATGTAAAGTAAAAGGGGATGTTTTTTGAACAGAGCAGAATGCAGGTTGTTGCAAGAACCACAGCCGCAGTTTTCTCGGTGCAATACTTAGTTTTCAGCTTCTGGCAACAAATGGCCACAAATCGATCAAAGGAGAAAGTGACGGTGAACCAGACAGAACAGTCTGTGGCTGCACGATGTAGGACATAGTTAACACGACACACAAAGGTGATGCTCAGTAAAGATCCCGGGAAATAATAATGACTGATCCGAAACACAAAAACCTCAGTGACAATGACCATGAGATCTGCCGTTGCCATGGCCACCAGGTAGTGAGTGATGCAAGTGGAGAGTCCGCACTTCCGCCGGGACAGGATCACAATCGCCAGGAAATTAACTGGAAGAGAGAGAAGGGAAAAGAGACTGGAAATTACTGATCAAACATTCTCCGTGTCTGACCCAGACAGAAAGGGCAGGATTTTAGCACCAAAAACAGGTGGGTTGGAGCTGGGTCAGAGGTTAAAATTTAAAAGCCTCAACCCTGACCCCAGCCCACCTCCAACCCGCCCACTTCCGGGTTTAATGGAGTCGGGACAGGGGGCAGGTCAGACAACTGCTCCCAGGGGGCAGTTTGTTAATTTAAATATTGTGCTGAGACTGGAAGTCTGTGATTTAATCTGTTATCAGGTTTAACTTTGGCTGACTCGGTTTCTCCGACAAACCACACAAAGAAACCTGGGATTGGCGACAGGAACCCCTCTCCCAGAATGGGACACTCTCCCCTGTATCAGAACACCCCAGGATCGGACCCCTCCTCAAGGATCAGACCCCACCGAGATCAGACCCCCTGGGATCGGATTTCCTGGAATAGGAATCCTCCCCAAACCCAGGAGTTGGGGATCGGACATCTCTGGGATCAGACTGCCCGCCATATCCCGGGGTCATGGTTTTGTGCTGCACTGGTCCTGAGGCCTACTCCAGAGACCCCCTCCCCGACAGGAAGCCAAGTCTGTCAATAAGACGGATGTCAGGGGAACGTGCCCGTGCAAGGCTTTTGTGAGACCACACCTAGAATAATGTGCCCAGTTTTGGGGCTGAATTTAGTGAGCCCACCGCCAGTCGCCGTTCCTGATTGGCACATGGGTGGCCACCCCGCTACGATCATGTGACAGGGGCAGGGGGCCAGATGCTGAATACAGAGTCTAATGGCCCCGTAACAGGTTCTGGTGAAATATTATAAAGGCCTACCAGTACTGCATTCATTCCTGCCTGGTTTAAAAGATTGTCCTCCAGAGTGTGTCAGCTGCCCCAGGACCCCTTCTGCTGTCTGATTGGCAAGGAGTTGATGGGTGGGCCCACAAT